>NC_138772.1:505837011-506447011 GCF_965119305.1 Pelophylax lessonae | reverse complement strand
TGCTGTCCTTACAGCAGGAGTGTACCAAGAACACTGGCTAACAAGACCGGGAACTGTCCCCAGCTATAACAGCAGCACCAGCACTTTCACTGCTCTCAGTAACACAGAAATGATCTAAGATGGATGCTGCCCTTGCTTATTTATAGGAGGTGGGAGGGTGTGGGAGGGAGGTATGCTGATTGGTCTGGAATGTGTCTGCTGACTGTGATGTTCAGGGTCAAAGTTTGCCTCAATGATGATGTATAGGAGGCGGACCGAACATCGCATATGTTCGCCCGCAGTGGCGAACGCGAACGTTCGAAGTTCGCCGGGAACCGTTCGCCGGCGAACCGTTCGGTACATCTCTACTTAACAGTTGGACAGAGGTTCTTTTCATTAAATTCTGTGCCCCTTCTTCTCCAAACGTACCTTTGCTCATTCCGGCCAAAAAGTTCAATTTTAACCTCATCGGTCCACAGAACTTGTTTCCAAAATGCATCAGGCTTGTCTATATGTTCATTTGCACAGTTCAAACGCTGATTTTTGCGGTGAGGATGTAGAAGAGGTTTTCTTCTGATGACTCTTCCATGAAGACCATATTTGTACAAGTATCTCTTTATAGTGGAATAGTGTACCACAACTCCAGTGTCTGCCAGATCTTTCTGGAGGGATCGTGCAGTCAAACGTGGGTTTTGAATTGTTTTTCTCACAATCCTGCGAGCTGTTCTGTCTGATATTTTTCTTGGTCTTCCAGATCTTGCTTTAACTTCCACTGTTCCTGATGACTGCCATTTCTTAATTACATTCCGAACAGAGGATATTGACATCTGAAAACGCTTTGCTATCTTCTTCTGCTAGCCTTCTCCAGCTTTGTGAGCGTCAACTATTTTCAGTTTCAGTTTTCTAGACAATTGCTTAGAAGATCCCATGGTGATGATTGTTGGGGCAAGGTCAGATGAGTCTGGGCATTTAAAACCTTTGAGATTGACATCACCTGATCTTCCCAGACGATGATTGAGAACAATCCATGATACTGGCAGGTCTCAGCCTTGCAAAGGGGGCAGTGCATGCTATAAATTCTGCAGGGTGCCCAAACTTTTGCAGACGCCATTTTTTAGTTGAAGTGTCAATGATGGAAATAAAATCTAACTTTTGTTGACATATTATAAGAATGTCTAATCTGTAATTTGATGCCTTTTGGAGATTTTTCCATCTTTCCTTGGCTTCTTTATGCACATTAATACAAATGTTTACCTGGGTTGCCCAAACTTTTGATCCCCACTGTAGACCCTAAAGATGCTGATCGAGTGTGGCTTGACAGGGTGCTGCAAGGGGCTCGGCCTAATCACCCTATCTTCCTAAAACTGTTATTAAAAGGAGCCCGAACCACCCCTACCTATTCTGAGTTGATGAGGGAGGTGAGAGAAGAGGAGGCCTTGCTGGAAGAAAAGAGCCAAGGCGTCAGAGAGCTGTTGAGCAGCGAAGGGCGGAAAGAGAGGGCCTCTGTCCGTTTAGCTTGAGTGGAGAAAAGCCTCTCAGATGAAGAGAGTAAGGTGGATACTGACTTAGGTCATTGTGAAAACCTTGGAGAAAAGAAAAAGTCTGAAGAGAATCCAAGTCCCACTAAATTAATGATCCAGGTGGCACAGGCCCAAACTCAGATGTGCCAGACCTTGATGCAAGTTATTGAGGCTCAGGGAAGAATTCAAGAACCAAAGAAGAATCTTAAAGAGGAAGTAAACCCTCCTCAGGAAGTTGTACCTATAGGTAAGCCTATGATAAGGCTCACCTATAGGTACTGTAAATATCTCCTAAACATGTACCGTTTAGGAGATATTTACCTTTAATGCAGCCAGTGACGTCACTGGCGCATGCGCTCTGAAGGAACGGCTGATCGTGCCGTTCCTTCAGAGCCCCGTGCCGTGACCGTCGGCTCCCGCGCGCGTGCGCGGGAGTGACGTCACCGCGGCTCCGGCCAATCAGATGGCCGGATGCCGCGATCCCGGAAGACGGGCGACATGTCATGTCGCCCGTCATACAGGTAAGAGAGCGGCACGGCGGGGGCTCGTTCTAAGGTAAGTATTTCATAATGAGCTAGTATGCGATGCATACTAGCTCATTATGTCTTTCTCTTGCAGGTTGTAAAAAAAAAAATAAAATTTTTAAAGAGTTTACAACCTCTTTAAGGGGTTGAATCTTTCACCTTTCCGAGATAGGGGGTGTTTTGAGTTTGGAGAAGTTGGACATTTTCGGGCCAAATGCCCCAAGTGGGGCATTTGTTGAAGGAACTATTGAAAGCTTTGCAGAAATTCTTCCACTAACCAGCAGCCCTCAAGGGGGTCGTGCTACATATGACATACAATTATGAGGAGGGATAGGATCAGTGGCAGTGCTGGTGGGGGATAAGATCATAGGCATTGCTGGGAAGGGATGAGATCAGTGGCAGTGCTGGGGAGGGATGGGATCAATGGCAGTGTTGGTGGGGAGTTGGGATCAGTGGCAGTGCTAGGGAGAGAAAGGATCATTGGCATTGCTGGGGAGGGATGGGATCAGTGACAGTGCTGGTAGGGGGATGGGATCTGTGGCAGTGCTAGGGAGGGATGGGATCAGTGGCAGTGCTGGGGGTGGATCGAATCAGTGGCAGTGCTGGTAGGGGGATGGGATCAGTGGTAGTGCAGATAAGACGGTGGGATCAGTGACAGTACTGGGGAGGTACGGGATCAATGGTAGTGCAGAGGGAGGATGAGATCAGTGCCAGTGCTGGAGTGGGGATTAGTGGCAGTGTTGGTGGGAAGATGGGATCAGTGGCAGTGCTAGGGAGGGATGGGATCAGTGGCAGTGCTAGGGAGGGATGTGATCAGTGGCAGTGCTGGGGAGGGATGGGATCAGTGGCAGTGCTAGGGAGGGATGGGATCAGTGGCAGTCCTGGGGAGGGATCGAATCAGTGGCAGTGCTGGTGGGGAGATGAGATCTGTGGCAGTGCTGGTAGGAGGATGGGATCAGAGGGAGTTCTGGGGAAGGAGGAGATCAGTGTCAGTGCTGGGGAGGGATGGTATCAGTGGCAGTGCTGGTGGGGGAATGGGATCAGTGGCAGTGCTGGGGAGGGATAGGATTGGTGGCAGTGCTGGTGGGAGGATGGGATCAGTGGCAGTGCTGAGGAGAGATAGAATCAGTGGCAGTGCTAGTGAGGGGATGGGATCAGTGGCAGTGTTGGGGAGGGATGGGATCAATGGCAGTACTGGTGGGGGGTTGGGATCTGTGGCAGTGCTGGGGAGGGATGCGATCAGTGGCAGTGCTGGTGGGGGGAATGGGATCAGTGGAAGTGCTGGGGAGGGATGGAATCAGTGGCAGTGCTGGTGGGGGGATGGGAACAGTGGTAGTGCTGAGGGGGGATGGGAGCAGTGGCAGTGCTGGGGAGAGATGGGATCAGTGACAGTGCTTGGGAGGGATGGGATCAGTGGCAATGCTGGGAGGAATGGGATCAGTGACAGTGCTGGGGAGGAAAATGGTCAGTGGCAATGCTGGGAGGGATAAGATCAGTGGCAATGCTGGGAGGGATGGGATCAGTGGCAGTGCTGGTGGGGGGATGGGAACAGTGGCAGTGCTGAGGGGGGATGGGAGCAGTGGCAGTGCTGGGGAGAGATGGGATCAGTGACAGTGCTTGGGAGGGATGGGATCAGTGGCAATGCTGGGAGGAATGGGATCAGTGACAGTGCTGGGGAGGAAAATGGTCAGTGGCAATGCTGGGAGGGTTAAGATCAGTGGCAATGCTGGGAGGGATGGGATCAGTGACAGTGTTGGGGAGGAAAAGGGTCAGTGGCAGTGCTGGGAGGGATAAGATCAGTGGCAGTGCTGGGGAGGATTGGATCACAGGCAGTGCGGGGAGGATAAGATCACAGGCAGTTGTAATCACTTTGCCTCCGACTCTGTGGTGTCTGGCAACAGTGTCACCTATGCCGATATCAGCAGACAGGGTCTCCTCCAGCCCCTCCCACTTCAGTCCTCACGAGTCAGCTGACCTTTTAGTCTCTGTCCCCGGCCATTCTGTGAATTGAATGGGTGGCCACGAAGAGGCTGATTGGGTGGCCACAGGCTCCAGGGACAGCCCAGCTGCTGCAGCTGTTTTGTTCCCCACACGCAGCCCGAAGGCCCCGCTCACTGGGATGCACCGCCTGCTCGCCTGGACGAGGGGAGACACAGAGTTTCCTGCATCCAGAACTCCCCTTTCTTTCTTCTGTCCCTAACCCGCACAGCCAGCCAATGAGGAGTGGGCACCTCTGGCACCCCTGACTGACGTGTACTGATATCCGCGACCCTGCACACAAAACTGCTGTAAAAAATTTGGATGTCAATTTGCCGCCCCTCTCAAACTTACACCCGGGACCAACTGACCCAGCAGGACCCATGGTAGAGCCACGCCTGATGCTGGCAAGGACACTGGCTGCAGCAAATGTAAAAATAAAATACATGTATAGCACCCTCCTAGATAGGTAGCTAGTCGGTAGGAAAATTTAGTTCTTGGCTGAATGGCAGTTATCCCAGTTTGATTTGTATAGTTGTGCACTGGGTTTCTCCCTAAGGTTGGTGGAGCTGTGATCTCTCACTGTTACTAGTAGGTATCAGTAGCCCCACTGGCTATTATATGAGGTTTCCCTGCCAGGCTGGGTTATGCATATTCATATTTCCTCACCATCCCAGTAGAAGGTTCAAGTCACTGGGACATGAATGTTGAGGGTATAAATATTTGAAAAAGGCCATGTCCTCCCGTTCTTGCCTTAGGCTGTGGCCTTAGAAGTCAGTGGCTGCTAGATTGTTCTCGCTGCTGGACCCATGAGCCTGGATCATAAACAATTGCCCTGCATATCAGGGTAAGGGTCCTTTCACACGAGTGATCCAATCAGATCCGCCTGTCAGTATTTTAGGAGGATCTGATCGGATCCCCCATGCATGGGGGGCAGACATGTCCGCTGACACCCGCTGCCATCCGCATCCGATCCTGTCAGTGAAATCCGGATGGATGGAAACCCTATTTTCCATCCGTCCAGGGGATCGGATCGGATGAGCGCGGACAGGCGATACGCTCTCATCCGATTCCCCCATAGAGATGCATGGGGCTCTGACACCTCCCTCTCCGCACACAGAGCGGAGAGGGAGCCGTCACCTGCCTGCTCAGCGGGGATCGGCGGATCGATCCCCCGCTGAGCAGCATGGATCCGCCTACGGAGGTGGACCATGTGAAAGAAGCCTAACTGCAACCTCTGCGCAGTCATCTGCTATCTATTTGCACTCCAGCGATGGCTGCACAGCTTTTCTGAGGGGGGTTTCCAGATGGTGACAACATTGGGCCATGCCTGCGTAATGTGTGTGGAAATGGCCACCTGTAGCCTCCTTTGGAATATTGTGGCAGGATCACAGCTATTATATTAATGAAAAATGCTTTTGCTTTTGACTTTTGAAATAGCATTAACTTAGTAAAGCTTAAAGGAAACTTTACTAATTGCGTTTCCATATATAATATATATATAAATAGCAAAACGGTCACCTTAATCGTATAAATGGATCACAGCTAAGTGTTAAGACATTTTCAAGGACTAGAATGTCTGTTAGGAGAATATCAGTTACAGGGGGCTACAATAATACCTGCAATACGGCACCAACAGTGTCATATTCCATTACAGAATCTCTGATTACTTGACAAATTACAATACCCACAGCATGGATATGCAGCATGGTTGCAGTTAAAAGAACAGACAAGCTGTTAATATGTATTGATTACAAGCATTCGAGTTGGGGACTGAAACATTCACGTTTTTGGCAAGACAAAAAAAATACAAGCAGTGGCTTTCTCACCAGATTCTAGATCCTTTTTCTTTCTTGGGCTTTCCACTGCTTCACAAGAATAAATCAAGATCACATGCGTCAATTACAAGGCCCACGGACCGAATCCGGCACCTCTACTACAGCTTCGGAACCCCCCTCGACTCCTCCTGTACCTTGTCTCAGCAGTCGGCAGCAGAGAGGAGGACAGAACTCCTCTGTCAGATCCTCCGTTTCTCTGTGCAGCTGCAGAACCCTTCGTCTCTGCCTCCCCTGGTCTCAGCATTCAGCAGACACTAGCAGCTGACTCCAGTCCTTCTCTGGTCCTCCTCCAAACCACGCACTTTTTGCTTACTAGCTCCATCCCCAGCTTCTTCCCGGGCAGCACAAGGAAGGGGGTGCGCTGTGATGTATGAAAGGCTGGGGGACTCTTGACTTCTGATGAAGGGTTGCTCTTGACATTACAGTATTGTCATACTAGTAGCCAGACGAGGTGGGAGCCCCCTAGCCTCCTGAGAGCGAGTGCCGTTAATGTAGAATATCTGCGGCGTAAAGAGGTTAACATGTTTTTCAATAAAACCTAATTTTACAGAATTCATTTGTTAAGCCTCTGTATGGTACCATGAAAGTCCACATATGCCTCAAATACATTAGTTTCCACAGTCTGTATTAGTGGCCTTTCTTCTGTAACTGCACAGCTGTCAAATTGGGATGAGCGGCTGTGTCTCAATAGACATGAATGGGCTGCTTGCATACAGCACATGGAAGCCACAGACTACGGGTGTTATTTGAATGAGGCTTTACTTGGTCAGTTTAGATGGCCTGGTCTAGGTAGCAGGTGGTGGGATGTAGGGCTGGCATGGTAGAGCTCCCCGATACATTCTTCTATTGTTAGCCAGAACACTCCTCACAGTTAAATTACCAGCTTGAAGTCTATTGCTACGGGCCAAATGATCTATCCCCAAAAAGATGTCTTTCATTCCCAATTCTATGCCATTTAAATAGGGGAACCCTAAAGCAGTACTGAACCCTAATGCAAAAATGTATTATTTTTTTAGCTTATCAATCCTTACCTATGTAGCGCTACCCCCTAGAGGGCTGCTGGATTTAGGGTCCCCCTATTCCTGCACAGCCAGGCAACACACATTTTACAGCTTTCACTCAGAGACAAAGAATCAGCAGCCTGTTCCTGCTTTAGAAAGGCCTTGCAGAATCTTCGCCGGCAGTTGGAGCTCTTCATCACTCTTCTATGTGATATTTGTAATCCACATATAATGATGGCTATGAGATCCTATCTGCTGTCAGTGTATTATGGATGCAGAGTTATACTTGCCATTTTAGGTGTTATCAGGCACTCTTGCAAAACAGCAGTGTCCACTCGTGACTGTCCAGTCCGGCGGGATTTCTCCTCACGATGCTGCGTCACCAGGAGTACTCGGCTCTTACTGTTCCAGTTATTCAGTTCAGCTCAGCGTCTGCCGCTCTCAATTCAGCTTCACTGGCTCTGCTACTGCTGTGCAATTACCAGCATCCGTATTGCTGAGGATGGGCTCCGTGCTCTTGCTAGGCCACATACACTAGGCCTCAAACACTGACCGTGTCCCAGCACACCTCTCAGGCTGGTCTGTCCTCGCTGAGTCCCAGAAGTAAGAGAGAGAGCATGCTGTGAAGTAGACAAGTTTATAGGCTCTGCTCTGGTCCCCCCCCCCCCTTGCCCCGTTGCTCCCTGAGAGTGCAGTTTCCTCAGTAATCCAGATAACAGTCTGCTCTCTATACAAACTACATCTCCCACAATCCTGTTCTTCCACTTCCTGTGAGAGGCTGATCCCTTCTGCAAGCAGTCTTAAAATGCACAGAAAGCCTGAAGGAGCGGAGGGTAAGTCTGCATTATTAAAGAATGACAGTCCGCTACACCACAAATTTCTTTCCTTGAGTTCTGTGACACCTATTACTATGTCCTGTGGGAAGGCACTAGTGCAGGGATCCTCAAACTACGGCCCTCCAGCTGTTGCGGAACTACACATCCCATGATGCATTGTAAAACTCTGATATTCACAGACATGACTAGGCATGATGGGAATTGTAGTGCCTGAACAACTGGAGGGCCGTAGTTTGGAGACCCCTGCACTAGTGTGTCACACATTTCACACAGCCTGGCTTCTGAACTACAGAGGTGCTGAGAGGGAGAGGAGTCTGGCTGCAGAATGGAGCTCCACTCTAGACAGGAAACACATGACCTACACTCAAAGTTTTTTTCTTCAACTTTATTGTAACAACAACCAATAGACACAACTTTAGTAAATGAAGGTCACATTTTTCCTGTCTAGAGTAGAGCTCCAGTATCTTCAGGCACCCCCATTAAAGAGGAAGTAAACCCTCCTCAGGAAGTTGTACCTATAGGTAAGCCTATATTAAGGCTTACCTATAGGTACTGTAAATATCTCCTAAACATGCACCGTTTAGGAGATATTTACCTTTAATGCAGCCAGTGACGTCACTGGCGCATGCGCTCTGAAGGAACGGCAGATCGTGCCGTTCCTTCAGAGCCCCGTGCCGTGACCGTCGGCTCCCGCGCGCGTGCGCGGGAGTGACGTCACCGCGGCTCCGGCCAATCAGATGGCCGGATGCCGCGATCCCGGAAGACGGGCGACTATACATGTTGCCCGTCATACAGGTAAGCGGACGGCACGGCGGGGGCTCGTTCTAAGGTAAGTATTTCATAATGAGCTAGTATGCGATGCATACTAGCTCATTATGTGTTTCTCTTTCAGGATGTAAAGAAGAGAAAAATTTTTTTTCTCCCTTTACAACCTCTTTAACCCCCGATCGCTGTGGCTTTGCTGTTTGGAAGAGTTTCTTGGATCACAAGCCTGGCTGAACATAATTATAAATATTTGAGATAGTTAGTTCACATATTTCCATCTCAATTATGTATTTAGCTGCTTGCCTGGAGTTGAGCTTTAAAAACAACATGCACAGCATACAAACACAGCAGTCTTTGCAGAAATACAATGATCTGAAAAGCCTTTGCTACCTTGTTGGAAGACATGCTCACCGACATACAGATTAAACCTCTTCTATGTATTATTCAGCTCTGACTTCTCTCATCATAACAGGATTTACAGATTGCAACAAACCTTCCAGTCTAATTGTAAGAAGTTTTAGTGCCGTTGATGAGTCAATAGACATATGAGAATCCGCCGAATGAATCTCGGCCCTCTGCAGGCTAAGGTGATATATTTTGGGAGCGCTGAGAAGGCACAGATGATGAAATATTTATGGAATCCTATAGAAAGGTGGGGGCGGGCGAGTGTCGTTCAAGAACACAGAGAAAAACTGTACGATGCAATATTAAAGACTTCAGACTGGTGTGTCAGCCAGGTTAGCAGGAACACAAAGCTCAACATGTTTCTGTATTTCTCAAAGGATAAAGTGTAGTGAAAGAAATAGGCAAAAAAAACTGACAAACTTTGAAGGAGGATTGCGGAAAACTTTACGGGAATATGCTCTGGTTTCTTAAAGAGGAACTGCAGTCTGCTCACATAATTTGTAATAAAAACATATTTGCCATTCTGAAGCTTCCCTCCAGCCACTTTGCATGTTATTTTATATATACCGTGATTCTTTACTTGCCAAATATGCTGCAGAAATCTCCCTCCACTAAGTCTGGCTGCAGCCATTTTAACTGTGGGCACCTCAAGCTGCTGCCTGTTCACTTCCTGGATTTACACACAGAGGCACACACACACACATATATATATATACACACACACACAATGTACATACAGACACACACACATATATATATATATATGTATATATGTACAGAGACAGACACACTCACACCACTGCTTGCCTGCACATTTCTCCTCATGGATTTCCGCAGTCTCCTGTTATCTCCACCCTCATCCAGCCCCATCCAGCTCTGCAGCTCCTATTGGCTCTCCTATGACTCACTCCTCCTCCCTTGCTGGCAAACTCTCACCAGAGTTAGAGAGAGAGAGATGTGCATGATGTCACTAGCCTAGGCTTATTACCAGACAAAAAAACAAGAAAAGTGCAGCTCTAATAATGACTAGACTGGTATTGTGAACTACTAGTAAAAGTCCAATAAATGTGTAAAAACACCAATCCGAAAAAAGTAATCAGAGCAGGAAACGGAATACCGGTGATAGCAGATGTGAACATTTAAGGAGGTAGAAGGGTGACTCATAATAGTAACTTAACACCCAAGGTGAGTAGTAAAATCTACTTACCAGATTAAGACCACTATGTTATAGATGGCCAGATGAAGTATATGTCAGTATGTTTCTCATGAAATGGAAAGCACGGTCAGTAGCCACAGATGAATCCCGGAGAATGTAAAACAAAAACCGCTTGCATAGTGCATTAAATGATGACACTTTACTAAAAGATATACATAGTGCACTTACAAACTCAAGGATGTGAAACAGCATATAAGCAGCATATGGACCAGTGTTCCTGTGGGCTTTTCCTCGTGTCTCCGGCTATGAATGAATCCAGCCAATTGGATAGAACAAAACATGATGATGTCACCGCAGCGGACCACCACCTATGCGTTTCGTCACAGATAACATCTACTGGTGTTGGTTCGAGCAGTACGACATCACGTATGATTATAAGACCAACATAGTTGTCTTATAATCTGGTAAGCAGATTTTACTACTCACCTTGGGTGTGAAGTTACTATTCTGAGTCACCCTTCTACCTCCTCGAATGTTCACATCTGCTATGACCGGTGGTCCGTTTCCTGCTGTGATTACTTTTTTCGGATTGGTGTTTTTACACATTTATTGGAGTTTTAATATTCGTTCACAATACTATTATTAGCTCTGCACTTTTCTTGGTTTTATTTTTTTAGAGTGTGTATGTTTACTCTTAGTGCTGGCAGCTTTGTACTTCTACTCTAGCGCAGTGTTGTTTTGTCTTTTAGTCTTCCTTATTACCAGACAAGAAAGAGGAAGTGGGCTGTATAAGGTATTTACTGTCAGAAAAAAAAGTTTTTACTATCCAAGGTTAAAACATCAAGGACAGAGGATTTAATAGATGGAAAGATAAAAAAATGACTGAAAAGCTGCTTTAAGGAACATAACTCCCAACTTTCTTAGACAAGAAAGAGGAACGCCTTTTAGCACAAAGTATATATGCCTAGGATATACCCCAGCCATGCCCATGAAGAATTAAAGAGGTTTGGTTCCCATGGCTGTCAAAGTCAGTTAGCTAATCAGAAGAGAGAGGGGTGGGGCCGAGCTGCAGCTCCGTGTCTGAATGGACACATGAACCTGCAGCTCAGCTCGGGTGCCCCCATAGCAAGCTGCTTGCTGCTGGGGCACTCGACAGGAAGGAGGGACACAAGAAGAGGAGGATCAGGGCTGGCTTATGCAAAACCAACTGCACAGAGGAGGTAAGTAAGTATAACATGTTTGTTATTTTTATTTTATTTTTTTAAAACAAGACTTTACAATCACTTTAACCCAGTGTTTCCCAACTCCGGTCCTCAGGGCACACTAACAGGCCAGATTTTAAGTATTACCTTGGGGAGATGCAGACTAGAATACTGCAATCACTGAGCAGCAAATGATATCACCTGGGATGTATTTCAGTTTCCTTGCAAACCTGGCCTGTTAGTGTGCCCTGAGGACCGGAATTGAAAAACACTGCTTTGACCTTTAATGCTGACTTTTCAAAATAACAAATGCAATAGTTTAGTAGTTGGATTAAAGGTTTAGTATGGTCCTAGGCTCTCATAAGAAAAGATCCTCACCTGCCCAGCGGATCCAGTGTTGTCCTGCTGTGATCAGGTGTCACAGCCTGTGTCCTGCGCTGCCACCTTGGTGCAGTCAGGTATTGGGTACCCGGTTGCTTCTTCTGGGTTCAGGTAGTCAGGTCCCCAATGACGCACACCAGCTCCACTTACCCATTGCTCTGTGAATGAGCATTTGCAGCATCCTTGGAAATATTCCAGGAGGTTGCAGGAGTAGGAGGCCCTCATTTGCACCCCAGACATGATTGGGGGTGGCAAACTTGAAAAAACCCCAGTTGTTGAGCTAACGGAAGGGGTGGCTGAGGCAGGGAGTTAAAGTAACAATAAAGGTTCACTTTTCTTTTCCTCTAAAATAATAAACATGTTATACCTACTTCCTCTTTACAGCCCTGGTCCTCTTTTTCTGCCCCCCCCCCCCCCGTGCTCTTGGCTCCTCCTCTTCGTCAGGTGCCCCCATCGTCCCGTCGCTTTAGAGCTGCCTTGTCTGCGTCCATTGACACAGACAGGGCAGCCCTGCCTTGCCCCCCGCTCCCTCGTCACAGAATTGATTCTCACTGCTATCAATCTGTGTAGTGAGGCAGGACAGAGTCGGGGGAGAGCCGCTGCTCTCATGCACATCACTGAGTCAGGATTGGGCTCAGGTAAGTATAAGGGGGTGAGGGGGGAAACATGCATCAAAGAAGGTTTTTTATCTAATGTAATGGTCTCCAAACTGTAGCCCAGGGGCCAGATGCGGCCCTTTGCTTGCCTTTATCTGGTCCTTGAGGCATTATTTCTGCCACTGACACCAACAATTGGGCACTATTCCTCCCACTAATACCAAAGATGGGACATTGTTTACTCTCACTGAGCACAGTTTGGACCCCCAAAGTCTGAATAAAGGTAAACTGGCCCTTTGTTTAGAAAAGTTGGAGACCCCTGCCTTAATGCATAGAATTTGTTAAGTTAAAAAAAAAAAACCCTAAGGATTTACAACCACTTTTCCAAGTGGAGTCCTTTAACAAGTCCTTTCCCAGGGTAAAGGTCTGCTTTCAATTGTACAATGTTTTATAGCTGCCAATACATCAGGCCAAAAAGAGGTGCAAGGAGCGAAGACGGACTGAGAGATTTGATTCCAAAAGACAGACAGTCCCTCAAAACAAGAGACAGTTGGGGTTATAAAAGAGAATTGCCAGTCATAAAGGCAAACTGTATTCTCAAGTCATTACAATGGCTACCGGCAAAATTTCCTGTTTGTCTATGTACGGGCTCCTGGATACCAGACTTATGCTTTGAAGTGAGAGAATTCCTTTTATGCAGCCAAAACTAAGTTTTCACAGCAATACTATAAACTTGTAGCCCATGGTAAAGTTAAACCATGGGCCATGTATATTATTTACACAATTTTAAAGCCCAACTCCAGGCTAAGTTTTTGTAGATAATATAAAGAAAAAAAGAAAAAACTAGAAGCTTAGTCTACAATATTCACACATAACCTTGAGCTGCCCCCAACAATACTCCCTTCTTGAAATAGGATTTCTTCATTCTTCCAGATTCAGCAACTCCCAGTGTTACTCAACCAAGAAGTCTGAGAACATAGTGGGAGTGCAGGACGTCAGGGGGTGCTACCACTGGCACCCGGAATTCACTGTGTAAATCATCACATCAATGCAGACCACCCACTCTTTATTTTTGAAGACCACCAACCTTCAGGAAAAGATGAAAAGGAAAAGCACCATCCAAAAAACGAGTATAAAAAAAGGGGAATAAAATACTGCTAGAGGGACTATGGGAGTGCTGAAGTGGGGGGTGGGGGCTTGTGTCGATTTAAAGCAGAGTTCCATTTAAAAGGGGACGCTCCTCTTGTTTGCTTCCTCCCCTCCTCCACTGCCACATTTGGCACCTTTTGGGGGGAAGGGGGGGAGCGGGTACCTGTATGGTTCTCAGACCCCCTCCTCCTTCCCCCCGCAGTCTGGAAATTCACAAAGCAAGGCTTCACTGCCAGATTCCCTTACAACGAATGGCGACGGCATTTTCTAATTGGAAAATCGTCTGGGGTGCCGACATCACATGATCCCTGGACAGGTAAGTGTCCTAACATTAAAGTCAGCAGCTACAGTATTAGTAGCTCCTGACTTTTAATTTTTTTAGTGGGGGGCGGAACTGCTCTTTAACCACTTGCCGACCGACTGCCGCCTTTTTACTGCGGCAGGGCAGCTCGGCTGCGTCCAGTCACGTAGTACTACGTGACTGGAGTGCATGTGGTTTTGGCGGCGTGCGCGCGTCGCTGGAGGCGCGCTCCCGCTGTGTTTAGACACAGTGGAAGGCAGCACGTGTGAAGCTGGAGTTCATGAAAGCAGAGGACAGCTTGTTCTTTTGAAAAACGCCAGACTTACTTGCTGGATCACCAGACAAAACAAAAGGAAAGAAAATGAATGCAGCCATCAGATCGAAGAATTGATGCATGTGCAACAACATACGTGAACGACCAAAACGCAAAGCTTTGCAGGCATCAATAAAGGGGAGAAATAACCAACCAGGCTGGACGTGGAGTAAGGGAGAACCCTTGGTAATTGCTTTACCTCCGGTATTAGCACTTTTCACTCCCAGCACGCGCCAAAAGGGCGCAACTCACTTATCACTTCATTGTATTGAAATTGCTTTTACCAGTCACGGATGTTAGTTCTCCCCGCAAGGGGATGTCACAATAAAAGTCTTTAACTTATTGTTTATTAACTTATTTGCACTTTGGCACTTTCCCACCGACCATCGGCAGAGGGTCGCATTTTAACTCACATCTGATGATTGACACACAGACGGTACAATCCACTTAGCAAACGTATTGCTGAGGGTACCATCTTTTTTTGCACTTTTTTTGTACCATTTGCACATTTCCTCAAACACGCAGCATTTTATATGATATAATACAGCAATTTGCAAATTTCTGCTATTAAATGAGCACAGTGCACTTTCTCTTGGGACCACATACACCATTGATTTTGTTGTACAAGGTGGTAGCGCCCAATACCAACACCCCCTGACCCCCACAGTGGAAGGCAGGCCCTGGGAGGAGCGGCGCCGATTGCCGCTGCCGTCCCACGATCGTCCGAAAAACCCGCTTATGTAAACAAAGCAGGCAGATCTTCTGTCAGACAGGCAGAGACAGATCAGCAGTTTCAGCGATCTGTCTGTGCCTGTCACAGGACCCCCCACACAGTCAGTAAGCATACAGGCATACATTTAACCCCTTTGATCACCCCCAGTATTAACCCCTTCCCTGCCAGTGTCATTTATACAGTAACAGTGCATATTATTTAGCATTGATTACTGTATTAGTGTCACTGGTCCCCAAAAAGTGTCAAAAATGTCAGTTAGGGGTCCGATCTGTCCGCCGCAATGTCACAGTCCCGCTAAAAATCGCAGATCGCCGCAATTACTAATAATAAATAAATAAAAAGTCCAAAAATCTATCCCGTAGTTTGTAAACGCTATAACTTTTGCGCAAACCAATTAAAATACGCTTTTTGGGATTTTTTTTTTACCAAAAATATGTAGCAGAATAAAAATTGGCCTAAACTGATAACAAAAATTACATTTTTTAAAAAAATTTATTGGGAATGTTTTATAGCAGAAAGTAAAAAATATGGCTCTTTTTTTTGTTTATAGCGCAAAATCTAAAAACCGCAGAGGTGATCAAATACCAGGAAAAGAAAGCTCTATTTGTGGGAAAAAAAGGACATCAATTGTATTTGGGTACAGCGTCGCAGGACCATGCAATTTTCCGTTAAAGTACTGCAATGCCGAATCACAAAAAATGGCCTGGTCATTAAGGGGGTAAAACCTTCCAGGGCTGAAGTGGTTAACAAGCAGTAATTGAGATTTAAAACAAGCTCCCCTGACCTCTGCAGCAGCAAATACTGTTGAGAAGTTCATCCTTAAAGTGTTACTAAACCCAGGATTCTGCATATCTAGTCTCCCACAGTACACAGAACATGGCAAATGCATTAGTTTTAGTAAATATAAACTCCTAAATACCTTTTCTCATCAGCAGTATATAGCAATCCTGTGACTTCTATCAGTGTCTGGTTAAGGCTTGTAAGAGGAGTTTTCATTCTGTTCTGACTGTCCTATGGGGCTGCAGGACCCCTGATCCTCTGTCTAGACAGTGCCGATTGGCCCTGTGCTGAGCACATTCACCCTCCCTAGAAAAAAAAACTCTCTAGCAATACAAACCAAACTGAGCATATGCACAGTGACCTTGAGGGCTCTGTTCTATCAGGAGATGGATTGGGACAGTGGAAGAAGGGGAGGATCAGAGAAGACAGGATCAAACAGCCTTTTTACACAATTCGGAGGATTAACCCCTTAGTGAGTATACCAAGCAAGCATGCTTTATTGCATATACAGACTTATTTTACTGTTGTGGTTTTAGTAACACTTTTAGGTTTACAATAGAAGCATTTTATAGCAGCTCAGCTCACTCTGCTCCCCCTCCAAACAATGAGAATGTGACATCACCACTCCTCCTCTCCACATCATCCAATCAGAGAATGCCTTGCCTTTCATAAAAAAAAATACAAGGCATTCTATGAATGGTGGCAGTGCCAAGTGAGCGTCCCCCTGTATCCTGTGGCAGAGGGGGAACTGCTCAGCACAGAACCCCAACAGGGCTCGGGAGAGTGTGGCTAACACTGTAGTAGTGCCAGCTACTACAGTAATTGTCAGCTTCCTCCGGGTATGAGTTATACATACCTACATTATGCCAAGCTGGACCAATGTAAGTATGCAATACAGATCATCCTGGAGTTCAGCTTTAGCAAGCAAAAAAAAAAAAAAAAAAGGTGATTTTGCTTTTTTGTCCCCCAAGGCAACTTTCAAAAAGTCATTTAAGGGAGACATCAGCAGAAAATGATTAAATACAAAAATCTAAAAGAAGCCTAGCAAACCATGAAAAAGATTAAAAAGCGCTGTTCTGTCTGACCTTGTAGCGTGCCAGCTTGTGGCACTGGGGACATAAATATTATTTGCTTCTCGCAGCAAACAAAATTGTGTTCTTGCTTTTTCCCCGTAAAGAGGCAGAGTAGTCATGGCGGTTTTATGAGTCCCCACTACGAGATGAACTGCCATATAGCGCACAGCACTTTACAATCATGAATCCAGCAACATGGAAGCGTTTAATACTCTACAGCTTTGCCCTTTTCTCATCTGTGGTTCGCTAGACTTTTTTCTGCAGCTGAATTTTTTAAATGTTCATTACACTATGGCAAAATAGCACAGACAATCGCATATTGCGGCACTAGGCGCCATGAATTACGACATCCTTATGTACAGGCTTCACCGCTGGTGTCACCAATCACTTGACCAGATTATTATAGTTGAAATGAAAAACAAAATGAACTTTTGGGGGAAGTTTACTTTCTGTCCAGAGTAATAATTGAAAAGTACATCCCACCAATCAAGAGTCTGCAAAGATAGAGAGGAAATGTCTTACCCACTTCAGCAAGGCCACTGATGGGGGGGGGCACCAGTCCTCCTGTAGGGGGCCCAGGCACACAGGGGGGCCCCAACAGCACGGGGAATCAGTGCAGTTGGGTGGAGGGGCAATTACAGAAGGAAGCCCTGTGTGGCTCTCCGCAGCAGCTGAAAGACAGCTTCTCCCACTCCTGCCAGCTTTCAGCTGCTGCAGGGAGAGATACAGACACAGGGCATTGTTCCTGTATTTGCTTCTCTGATCCCCCTCCCTGTTCTATACATATTATATACAGAGAATAGCGCACACATGCAAAAGAAATGACTATCAAATATATAAAGGCAATCAATAAATAAAAATGGGGATTTAGTCCCACCATATGGCCATATCGTGCTCAAGCCCACCACTACGTCAAAGTACCCCATTATCAGTGGGTCCTACACTATCCATAAAAAGAAGGATTAATCCAACCTCTCACCATTGGAGATACTTACTCCTTACTGGGAGAGATGTGCAACTGCATTATAAGGGACTCCTCCTATATCTGCTTGCTAGTGGACACTGATAGAGTACAGGTGTGGGAGGGTGGGGTGCTCAACCCCAGAAGTCTGGTCAGACCGAATACATAACAAACAAAGAGCTGGGGGGGCACACTCTGAACATGCATTTCTAAAGCTGGTGCAGCTATGAACCAAGCGACATGCATATTTACAGAGAATAGCGCACACATGCAAAAGAAATGACTATCAAATATATAAAGGCAATCAATAAATAAATATGGGGATTTGGTCCCACCATATGGCCATATCATGCTCAAGCCCACCACTACGTCAAAGTACCCCATTGTCAGTGGGTCCTACACTATCCATAAAAAAAAGGATGAATCCAGCCTCTCTAAACCATTGGAGATACTTACTCCTTTCTGGGAGAGATGTGCAACTGCACTATATGGGACTCCTCCTATATCTGCTTACTGGTGGGCACCTCCCTGTTCTGCCTGCGTGGGCACCTCCCTGTTCTGCCTGCGTGGGCACCTCTCTGTTCTGATCCCCCTCTCCCCATATGCCACCCTTTCACTAGGCCGCACCCCCCCCCCCCCCCCCCCCGTTCCCCAGTGCTGCAGGCTTCCCAGTCCTGGAGAAAAAAAAAATGTAAAAAAAAAAAAAAAAGATAAATAACAATTAAACATTAAATTGTAAAATAAAATATTTTTAAACATTTTTAAAATAAATTATAATTTTTTTTTAAAAATGTAAAAGAATAATTAAAAAGGGTTAAGTCACACAAGTTCACTATCAGGTTTGTGTCCACTAATAATGATTTTAGTGTATTTTTAGTGAAAGTATTGTCTTGATATATTCGGGGGGGGGGGGCCCTGCCAGGTAGGCTGTACGGGGCCCCATGATTTCCAACAGCAGCCCTGCACTTCAGCTCCAAAAGGTTTTATCCTCTTCGAGACCAGGCCATTTTTTGCGATTCGGCACTGCGTTACTTTAACTGACAACTGCGCGGTCGTGCGACGCTGTACCCAAATAAAGGTGATTTCCTTTTTTCCCACAAATAGAGCTTTCTTTTTGAGGTATTTGACCACCTCTGCGATTTTAATTTTTTTGCGCTATAAACAACAAAAGAGCGATAATTTTGAAAAAAAAAAAACAATATTTTGTTACTTTCTACAATAAAACACATCCTATATGAAAATGTATATAATCAAATTTCTTCATCAATGTAGGCCAATATGTATTCTGCTACATGTTTTTGTAAAATCCCAATAAGCGTATATTGATTGGTTTGCCCATAAATTGTAGCGTCTACAAACTATGGGATAGATTTTTTAAATTATTTTTACTAGTAATGGCAGCGATCAGCGATTTTTGGCAGGACTGCAACATTGTGGCGGACATATCTGACACTAAGGGGTTGATTTACTAAAGCCAAAAAAGACTGGGCACTTTGCAAAATGCAATTGCACTCTGCAGGTGCAGTTGCTCCAGAATTTAGTAAATGAGGTAAAGGTCCACATTGCACAGAATACCCAATCGCGTGCTAGGAAAATAAAGAGAACAGAATTTTTGCTTGCACATGATTGGATGACAGAAGTCAGCAGAGCTTCCCCTCATTTACTAAGCTCTGGAGCAACTGCACTTGCAGAGTGCAACTGCACCTTGCAAAGTGCACAGTCTATTTGCCTTTAGGAAATCAATCCCTAAGTCACACTTTTTGGGGACCAGTGACACCAATACAGTGATCAGTGCTATAAAAAAATGCACTGTCACTGTACTAATAACACTGGCAGTCAAGGAGTTAACATCAGGGGCGATCAAAGGGTTAAATGTGCTCCTATGGAGTACTTTCTAACTGTGAAGTAAATGCTGTGTCTGGAAGAAAACAGAGATCCGTGTTTCTGCTTAGCAGAAACACAAAATCTCCATTTTCCTCCCTCACAAACAACAGCTGCCTTGTTTACATAGGCAGACCACTTTTCTGCCTCTCCTCTGATCGATCGGCTGGTACCGGTGGCCATCGCCACCGGACCTGCTGATTGGCTCCAGCTGTGTCCAATCACTGCGGGAGTGAGGCTCCAGTGGCGTGCGTCACGTACAGGTAAGTGATTTCGCGGTTAAGTGCCGCCCTACCGCAGTATATGTACGCGGGGTGGTCCTTAAGCGGTTAAAGCATGAAAATGATAGGTCTGCTATAGGCTTAGCCCCCGTGCCCCCTCCCTAAAAGTAATTTAAAAAAAAACTTTGCTCAGAAACACATTCACCAGTCCCTTTCTTTGTAGGCTTAGCTGGGCTGTAGATTAACAGGAGACAGAGGCTCCTGTTCATTTATATACCGAAGCATAGTAAACACAGTTTGTAATGCTTCGGTTATGAATGAATACAGTGAGTGATCGGTACCAATCACTCACTGTGTTTATTCAGAAAAGGAAGGAGTCAGTAAATGACAAATTTACCAGCGCCTTCCCCACTCTACATCCTGAAGATGCCCGTCCTTTGTGCCTGCAGCAGCCCACAGGAGAGGAGAGGAGGGAAACTGGCAGCGTTGTGGGGGGGGGGGGTAAATGGGGGGAAGGGGTGATTTGTGCGGTGGGGGTGTATTTAGAGAAACAGATCCCCTCCCTGTACAGCGACTGAAAGCAGCTGGAGGGAGAGGAGACTAAGGGTCCTTTCACACGAACGATTCGATCAGATCCGCCTGTCAGTTTTTCAGGCGGACCTGATCGGATGCTCCATGCATCTCTAAGGGCAAACCAATCAAAATATGCTTGTTGCGATTTTTTTTCACCAAAAATATGTAGCAGAAAACAAAATGGCCTAAAATGTTAAAAAATTTTGATTTTTACATTTTTTTGGGGGGAATTTCATATAAAAAAAATTTGAAAAATATTGTTATTTTTTCAAAATTGTCGCTTTTTTTGTTTATAGCGCAAAAAGTAAAAATCGCACAGGTGATCAAATACCACAAAAAGAAAGCTCTGTTTGTGGGAAAAAAAAGGACGTCAATTTAATTTGGGTACAGCATCGCACGACCGCGCAATTGTCCGTTAAATTCACGCAGTGCCGAATCGCAAAATAGGCCCTGGTCTTTGAGCAGCCAAATCCTCCGGGGCTTAAGTGGTTAAGAATGAGCAGCCCAAACCAATTATTTACATATGATTTTTTTTTACTGTGCGTTCTTCTTTATAACATCTCGGGTATGATAAAGTTTGAAAAATCATAAATTATAATGTAATAAATAACTATAAATAAGTTAAAGTATTTATATATATATATAATGTATATATGTATATACTGTATATATATATATATATATATATATATATATATATATATATATATATATATATACATATATTATATGTGTATATATATAAAAATATATTTATATATATATATATATATATACAGTGGGTACGGAAAGTATTCAGACCCCCTTACATTTTTCACTCTTTGTTATATTGCAGCCATTTGCTAAAATCATTTAAGTTCATTCTTCTTCCTCATGAATGTACACATAGCACCCCATACTGACAGAAAAACACAGAATTGTTGACATTGTTGCAGATTTATTAAAAAAGAAAAACTGAAATATCACATGGTCCTAAGTATTCAGACCCTTTGCTGTGACACTTATATATTTAACTCAGGTGCTTTCCATTTCTTCTGATCATCCTTGAGATGGTTCTACACCTTCATTTGAGTCCAGCTGTGTTTGATTATACTGATTGGACTTAATTAGGAAAGCCACACACCTGTCTATATAAGACCTTCCAGATCACAATGCATGTCAGAGCAAATGAGAATCATGAGGTCAAAGGAACTGCCTGAAGAGCTCAGAGACAGGATTGTGGCAAGGCACAGATCTGGCCAAGGTTACAAAAAGATTTCTGCTGCACTTAAGGTTCCTAAGAGCACAGTGGCCTCCATATGGCTCAAATGGAAGACGTTTGGGATGACCAGAACCCTTCCTAGAGCTGGCCGTCCAGCCAAACTGAGCTATCGGGGGAGAAGAGCCTTGGTTAGAGAGGTAAAGAAGAACCCAAAGATCACTGTGGCTGAGCTCCAGAGATGCAGTCAGGAGATGGGAGAAAGTTGTAGAAAGTCAACCATCACTGCAGCCCTCCACCAGTCAGGGCTTTATGGCAGAGTGGCCCGACGGAAGCCTCTCCTCAGTGTAAGACACATGAAAGCCCGCATGGAGTTTGCTAAAAAAAACACCTGAAGGACTCCAAGATGGTGAGAAATAAGATTCTCTGGTCTGATGAGACCAAAATAGAACTTTTTGGCCTTAATTCTAAGTGGTATGTGTGGAGAAAACCAGGCACTGCTCATCACCTGTCCAATACAGTCCCAACAGTGAAGCATGGTGGTGGCAGCATCATGCTGTGGGGGTGTTTTTCAGCTGCAGGGACAGGACGACTGGTTGCAATCGAGGGAAAGATGAATGCGGCCAAGTACAGGGATATCCTGGACAAAAACCTTCTCCAGAGTGCTCTGGACCTCAGACTGGGCCGAAGGTTTACCTTTCAACAAGACAATGACCCTAAGCACACAGCTAAAATAACGAAGGAGTGGCTTCACAACAACTCCGTGACTGTTCTTGAATGGCCCAGCCAGAGCCCTGACTTAAACCCAATTGAGCATCTCTGGAGAGACCTAAAAATGGCTGTCCACCAACGTTTACCATCCAACCTGACAGAACTGGAGAGGATCTGCAAGGAGGAATGGCAGAGGATCCCCAAATCCAGGTGTGAAAGACTTGTTGCATCTTTCCCAAAAAGACTCCTGGCTGTATTAGATCAAAAGGGGGCTTCTACTAAATACTGAGCAAAGGGTCTGAATACTTAGGACCATGTGATATTTCAGTTTTTCTTTTTTAATAAATCTGCAACAATGTCAACAATTCTGTGTTTTTCTGTCAGTATGGGGTGCTATGTGTACATTCATGAGGAAGAAGAATGAACTTAAATGATTTTAGCAAATGGCTGCAATATAACAAAGAGTGAAAAATTTAAGGGGGTCTGAATACTTTCCGTACCCACTGTATATATATATATATATATATATATATATATATATATATATATATATATATATATATATACAGTATATATATATATATAGTACAGTAAAACTGCAGGAAAGGGCACTGGGGGGCAAACTAATGTGAATTTATTTTATTTTGTAATATATCAGTGTGTTTGGTGTGTTTTACTATTTGAATTTTCCGCCGGTTCCATCCCCCCCCTGTGAGCGTGACGTCGCAGAAGACGGAAGACGGGACTTATAGCATCGGGCGGAAGATCCGGCTGCCATATGCTGCAGGGATACATCGCTGGATCCCGGGGACAAGGTAAGTAACCTCACTTACAGGATCCAGCGATCTCCCCAGCAATACCCCGAGTGTGACTCGGGGTTACCGCTAATGGCTCTGAAATTTCACCCCGAGCCACACTCGGGAATACCGCTAAGGAGGTTAAAGCGCCTCCACTTTGGTCAAAGGAATGCAGGGGGCACCTTTGGATAGCAGCATTGTCAGTCTGGGGGAAGGGGAGTGTAAGATGTATTAGCAGATTTATATACATTAACAAATTGAAGCTATACTCTAGCATATATTTTATAAGCAGTCATGGCAACAGTATTTTTCCTTTTAGGATAAAAGTTTTACATCAAGAAATTAAAGGTGATCATTGTAAGCACCCCTGTCAGTGTTAAATGGTTTTCTTCATCCCTCTAACTGCTAAATCTGCAGGCAGAGCTGAGACAAGGGGTGTGTAGAAGGGGCAGCTGCCCTCGGCACTGTGTCATATGAGGTGGGGGGACACCATAATGAGATTTGGGGGGGGGGGGATTTGTGTTAAAATGGAGAATTTGGGGAGCGACAGGGGGGAAGAATTGTTCTAGAAGGGCAGATTTGGGAAGGTGTGCTAGGATTGGGAATGGGGTTGAGGATTTGAGCTAGGAGGGGGGATTTGAGGGGTTTGTGCTATAAAAGCAATATGGTAGAGGGGAAATATATATATTTTTTTTTTTTGGAGGGGAGGGAATTTGTGCTAGTAGGGGTGATTTGTGCTAAAAGGGGTCATTTGTGGGGGTTTGTGCTATAAAAGTAATATGGTGGAAAGAAAATATATAATTTTTTTTTTTTTTGGGGGGGGGGGGGGGATTTGTGCTAGTAGGGATGATTTGTGCTAGGAGGGGTATCTTGTGGGGGGGGGATATGTGCTATTGGGGGAGGGAACTTTTCTTTGGAAGTGGGGGATTTGGAGTGGGGGGAGAGGATTTGTACTTGGAAATTTGAGGGTTAGAGGATTTGTATGTATAGCACTGCCCCCTTGAGGACTGCTGGAATTTCACACTTTTGGGTCCCCCTGGGTTACCGATAGCAACATTGACATTCACAGTCTATCACTTTACTTCTTGGCTCAGTCAAAAATGTAATCCAGGGGTATATAGTTGTTTTGTTTTTATTGTATAAATTAGGGATGGGAGAAGGGATTAATGGGATACTCTAGATTAACTATGCACAAAGTTTGGAGGACATCTATCTGTTGATACAGCCAGGCTGTTGATCCACCTTGCCACTTAGGTGGATTTAGGGTTAGGTCTCCTTCCAGATGACTTGATGAACTAAAGTTATCTTCAGGACACTCTCTTTAGTATCCTCTTTCTTGACCACTGACACCCGTCCCCTGAATATCCTACTCTGGGGTGGCCCCTCTCAGGTCAGGCCCCTTGACACAATCCCCTGTACTCACTGATTTTCTAGGGACTCCAGTGTCTACCCCTCAGTCAACTTTCCTGGACCTCTGGGTTCAGTGCTGTTCCTCTGGCCTTCAAGACGACCTCCTGATGCCACGTGCCACTGCTACAGAGGAGGAGGCAGGCGCCACCCTCCCTCCGGGACTCTCGTCACCAGCCAAAGACCCCGCAGCACATGTGCTCCTGGCTTTTATACAGTATCCCAGAATGCACTGAGGCAGCCTGTCTCTGCCAATCACCAGGACTGTATCAAAGCCTATGTATCCATTGGTCAGGTTTCCTCCCACTGTCCAACATGCCTCCCTATTAGACCAGCGTGAAACACTCTCTAGACTCAATGAATCACATACTGAGCACACTGAGCAGACCTCACTAACAGATCCTGCTCTCTGCTAGACAGAAAGCAATATAGATTTGCCTGCTGCTCCTCTGATAGGCAGACAGAGCCAAAAACAATAGTCTCTCACTAGCACCTACCTAGGAGGGTGCTACATGTGCTAGGAGGACATATACAAAGAGAGAGGATTTGAACTTGGGGGGGGGGGTGAGAGGGCAAATGTGCTCGGAGGAGGGGGACTTTATGCTTAGGGGATGAGCATGCAGATTAATGCTCAATTTATTTATTTTTTCAAGGGAGGGACACATGATGCTCATACATCTTGGGGGTTGCGCAATTTAGCATGTTCGCCCTGGGCTCTAGATGACCTTGTCCCAGCACTGTCTGCAGGAAGGCTTGTTTTTTTGAAAAACAACAGACTTACTGGCCAAATTACCAGGTGAAAATAAAAGAATGCAGTCATGACATTTATGAATTAGCTTTAATAAATGTTTGCTTTTGGGTTTATTACCCCTTTAATTGTGTAACAATGCTTGCAGAGCTGCATTTTATAACTGTCCGGAGTTCAGCTTTAAGTTCGCCAAGCATAAGCAGCAAATAGGGATTTATTTAGAGTTTGTGGAAGGTGGACACACTAGTCTGTTACTGCCTGAGGATTCAGAAGTACTGGTCAGTTTTAATTCAACCTGGAATACCACTACAGGGCAGTGATGGGCAGCATTCTGTAAAATATTGTTCTGTCTCATATTTTCCTCCTACCAGTCTATCTTCCTGACATGCCGTAAAAATCAGACAGTCCCAAGACTGCTTTATTAAAGAGACTGCTATATTACAGTAGTGCGGGAAGCCCTAGATGGCACTAACATACTCCACATCAAGTGTTCTCCAAATGTGGAATTGCACAGAACATCAAGAATGTCTTTGTAGTTGGAAATGCACATTGCTTTCAAAACAAAGCCGCCCTCGAGTGTTTACCGGAGCTTTTATCAGCTTACCCAAGTGCTGTGCAAAGACCTCTTTAGATAGGATTCCAAAATGGATCATAGGCTGGTGTTCTTCCTAAGCTGCTCAGGAGGTTAATAGTTGGGCTTTGATAAACTGGTGTGTGCAGCATATTTATTTTGCGACTGGCAGAAAAAGAAGATTGCCTGCTTTTAGATACATCTTTTGTCCCCTGCATAAAGGACAAAAACCAGAGCTGAATATCTTCTTGGATTGGCCCCAGCCATCTCCATTGTGCTGCTATGGGCTAAAGTTGTAATGTGTGATCTCACTTAAAGAGGTTGTACACCGAGAATTTTTTTTTTCTCTTCTTTAAATCCTGAAAGAGAAACCCATAATGAGCTAGTATGCATCGCATACTAGCTCATTATGAAATACTTACCTTAGAACGAGCCCCCGCCGTGCCGTCCGCTTACCTGTATGACGGGCGACATGTATAGTCGCCCGTCTTCCGGGATCGCGGCATCCGGCCATCTGATTGGCCGGAGCCGCGGTGACATCACTCCCGCGCACGCGCGCGGGAGCCGACGGTCACGGCACGGGGCTCTGAAGGAACGGCACGATCTGCCGTTCCTTCAGAGCGCATGCGCCAGTGACGTCACTGGCTGCATTAAAGGTAAATATCTCCTAAACGGTACATGTTTAGGAGATATTTACAGTACCTATAGGTAAGCCTTAATATAGGCTTACCTATAGGTACAACTTCCTGAGGAGGGTTTACTTCCTCTTTAAAGCTAAACTCCAGGAAAACTGCTAAACCAGGAGTCTTCAAACTGCAGCCCAGAGGCCGTTTGCAGCCCTTTGCTTGCTTTCCCCCGGTTCTTTGGGTACTATTCTGTCAGGATTATTGGGGATAATTAAATAAACGAAAAAAAAAATGGAAGTATTTAATAAGCCATGTATGTTCAGTCTTATATAGATTTTGAACAGCACAACTTCCATCTTGTTTGAAGGTGATTGAAAGTTCATATATGTTCTTTTGCAAAATGTCTCTTACAAGAGAGTCTAGAATTTAAATAGAAGATCTCTGTCTTTCTTGATCGTAAATAAGTGATACATGGACATCTCATCAGGGTCATTTTAGCCAGACACCAACAGTCAGTGATGGCCAGTCTCGCTTGTAATCTTATCTGTATTTTAACAATGGACAATAGCCCAGTGTACTCTATCAGATATTTAAACTATATACGTTTTAAAGATACATTATATTGTGTGTAAGAAAATATGAGTAATAATTATACATATATGTATACATATATATTTAGGAATGTTATATCATATTTTGGTTTTATATTCTTGCTACAGTAATAACCTTACTTAGAGTGAATACTAATTACCTAATTTTATGTAAGTTTGTGTTTAAATTTTTATGGCCATATAGATCTTCCAATCCTAGCCTAAATGTCTGAAGTGTTTGACAGAATTCAAATAATTAATGGACTTTCACTAGCCATAGGTCAAATAGGTCATCAGATAATAATAGTGGTCTAATTATTCTATATACTGAATCTAATGAACAGTACAATACTGCCCCCTTTGGAGATGCTACTAAATGCAGTCTCGGGGTAACTCAGTATTTTCCAATATAAAAATATATATATTGTATTAAAAATATAATCTTATAAATGGCTTACCAGATCCAATAATTGCCAGGGTACATGATGAAGATATTATATGGACATTTATATATATTATGAGAGTATGGACAGGTTTTTATGTTGTGTTTTATGATTGCTCTTAAATATAAAGAAATCATCCTTTAATTTTATTATCCAAAGTATTGGGTTAAATAAAGAGGCGTGACTATGACCTCATCAGTTAATGTATAAAATGTCCCAACCAATGGGGATAATGTTCCTCCCTCTGGGTTTAACTTATGGTAATTTTAATAGTCCTTTGTTCAATACCATATAAAAAGGAGAACCCAGATGTGAGGCAGTACATCACTGACAACACACATTACACCTACAACACACACGCTACTCACATCCATCTATATACTCATCTAAACATACTCCATCTTGCTCCATCATTTATCTGAAACTTTGAGGGACGCCAAACGAAACTCCTCCCTAATTGGCCACCATTTTAGGAAGGCAGCCATCTTAAAGACTCTGGTGACGACCATTTGAAGCTAGCAGCCATCTTAAGTGTGGTAAATATACCTTGCTGTTTATTTGATATTATTTACTATTGTTTATTGCCTTCCTTATATGTTTTATATTGCATATTTAAGGGTAATAAGATTACAATCCCAGCTGTATAAACCATAGTAGATTTTTCTCTAAAAAGCTGATTTTTGTTTTTATACATTTTTATTAATATCAGATTTAGTGCATTATTTGTGATTTTAGTCTTCTGTTTTGCATAGCTTAGTCTCGCTCCATCTGCAGTGGAGTGACTGTCGGCTACGCAATTCGCAGACAATTGTGGTCTGTTTGTATAGAATACTTACCTATGGTTTATGCTATACCTTGTTTTATTTTTACTTTCATTATTGAGCTAAATATCACATTGCATTTATCGTTTTTAAGTTTGTATTTTATGTAAAGTTATCCCTTTATGTTACCTCCATTTTGATCATTTATTGTGAATACATGTCTTGTGAATAAATATTTTTATATATTCCATACTGTAGACTGTTTTCACTAAGATTGGTATATGCTTTTAAAAAGAAATTAATCAATTAAAAATAATTCGCTACATATTGATTTGTGGAAATAAGTTGAGATTCTCCTACCTTACAGATCTTTGCTTATTGACATAAATAGACAGTATAAATATTCTGACAATTCCTTCCACTAACATTAAAGTTATTATTAATGTAGCACCCTCCTAGGTAGGTGCTAGGAAAAGCATATATGTGGCCCTGTCTGCTTATCAGGGGGGCCTGATTCAGTTAGAGAGGCTGTCATGTGTTTCCAGGTGTGGTCTGTTGAGTCTGGGGAGTCTCCCCACTGTGTCCAATGAGGGCTCTTGTTGGACAGTGGAGGAAGCCTAGCACATCAGGGTTTATAGCTGTCTCAGTGGGCGGAGAATGCCACAATGCACCCTGGGATTGGATATAAGCCTGAGAGGAGCATGTGACAGGGGGTCTTTGGCAGGAAGAAGAGTCCCAGGAGGAGGCTGACGGCTGTCTCTCCTCCTGTCAGAGCAAGTAAGGGTGTCCTGGGCAGTTGGCCTAGAGGACCGGAGGTTGAGCTGGGCTTCAGGAAGAGGATCCAGAGTGTTGCTGACTGAGTGGAGCTGCTGGGCAGAAGTTTCCAGGAAAAACAGTATTGTGAGTACTCAAAACTGCCCAGGGGTTTGCCAGAGAAAGGGGGCCACTCCAGAAGGTCAAAGGGATCTGGGAGCCAGCTAACCAGTAGAGGAGGCTTAGAAAAAGGGGGTGCCAGTGTCTAAGCCCTGAAGATAATTGGAGAAAGGGGGCATTGGTGCAAGAGTGCTTAAGGGAGCTTAAAGAGGACTTCTTTAGACAGAAAGCAATCACAAGTCAGTTCAGTGTAAACAGGCATTCGGCCAGCATTAACCAGCGTCAAGCCAGCATTGATAGGCATTCAGCCAGCGTCAAGTCAGTGCCAATTAGCGTTTTTCAAGTGTCCCTGCTAAATTGTGCATAGTTCAGTTCAAGGAGTATTCCACTCATCCCTTCTCCTATCCAAGTTACAAAATAAATACAAAACCCAAAGATACTGGACTGGTCATTGTTTCAGTGCTCACACTTGGAGAAACATGCTTAAATGTGCTGTTGTTGCTAGTGGTAACCCAGGGGGACCCATATCCAGCAAAACGGCTGGGAATTGTGCTACATTATTATTATACAGGATTTACAGTATATAATGAACACTCAATAGAAATAAAAGCTGAATTATAACTCTATAGCACCTAATCAAAAATTGTATTATTTATGGTTCAATGTGCTCAGTTGAGGAAGAGGGGTGTTTTTGAATGTTTTTTAGCATATGTGTATGTTTGTCTTTGGTACCGTTTTATCTTGGATAATTGCACAGACTCTTTGATTTGGTATCTTTTTGTATTTTGTTTCAATAAATTAGATTACTATATATTCTTTACATTCAGTGAGTGTTTGCCTTTTTCAATCCTTTTTGATTAGGTGGTACAGAGTTATAAATCAACTTTCATTTCTATTGAGTGTTCATTCAGGCTTTTTTGCTGATATACTCCCACCGTTTCTTGTCTACAGTGCACAAAATTTGTGTGGTGGTGTTATTTTACGCCCTTTAATACAGGATGAATCAAAGGGCCCTGCTCATTAGAGCTTACAATCTAAGAGGGAGGCTCAAGAGATGCAAGCAATAAAAACTGTGGGGGGATGTGCTGATGGAGAAAATAAATGTACAGTTGTTAGGTGGGGGCCAGATAAGCTGCTCTAAAGAGATGAGTTTTCAGGAATCGTCTGAAAGTAGACAAAGTAGGAGATAGTCGGACAGATTGGGGTAGAGAATTCCAGAGGATGGGAGAAGCTCGGGAGAAGTCCTGGAGGCAAGCATGGAAAGAGATGACAAGGTAGCTAGAGATCACAAAGTCCTGGGAGGAACGAAGAGAACGATTCGGTTGGTATTTTGAGACCAGGTTAGTGTTTTATAGCTGGGGGCCAAGTTATGGATTTCTTTGTAGGTTATGGTTAGTATCTTGAATTTAATTTGCTGGTTGAGTGGCAGCCAATGGAGGGATTAGCAAAGAGGGGTAGCAGACGCGAGCAGTTTGTAAGGTGAATGAACCTGGCCGCAATGTTCATGATAAACTGAAGGGGGGGGGGTAGCCTATTTAAAGGTAAGCCAATGAGGAGGGATTAAAGTGATGGAAAACCTCAAACAAGAAATATGAACAAAGCATATCCCTGTATAGTGTGTACTTGTCTCAATTAGGAGCACTACGTGTAATTTCTGTCTTCTGCTTCCTTCCTCTGCTAATCTGTTCTGACAAGTTTTCCTGACACCAAGAAAAAAATGGTGACAGGGGAGTGACATCCAGCTGATTGACAGCCTCAGCTCTGTTCTTGTGTGCTTTGTGAAGGGAGTGTGTCCCTTCCCTCCAATCACCTCTCATAGCTCACCTCACTGAGCTCTGCGGAGTGTAACTTCAGCTCTCCACCCCCCTTTTTCTGAACTATCACACAAGCTTTAAAAAACTTGACTTTGAAGGGATGAAGAGAAGAGAAGACCACAGATAAACAGGTACACCTTATGTAGGATGATTTGCTTCATCTTAGTGTATTACTTGAGGCCAGTCACTTCAATGGGTAATATGTGAGGGTTTACAACAACTTTAACAATGAGGCATAATTCCTCCCACTGACAACAAGGATGAGGCACTATTCCTCCCACTGACAACAAGGATGAGGCACTATTTCTTCCACTGACACCAACAATGCGTCCCTATTCCTCCCACTGACACTAATGATGGGGCACGATTCCTTCCACTGACACCAACCATAGAGCACTATTCCTCCCACTGATACTAATGATGGGGCACGATTCCTTCCACTGACACCAACCATAGAGCACTATTCCTCCCACTGATACTAATGATGGGGCACGATTCCTTCCACTGACACCAACCATAGAGCACTTTTCCTCCCACTGACACCAATGATAGGACAATATTTCTCCCATTCACACCAATGATGGGACACTATTCTTCCTACTGACACCAACAATGGAACACTATGGGGTTGATTTACTAAAGGCAAATAGACTGTGCACTTTGCAAAAGCAGTTGCTCCAGAGCTTAGTTAATGAGGAGCTCTGCTGACTTCCATCATCCAATCATGTGCAAACAAACATGCTGTTTTTTATTTTACTTGATTGTGTAAAGCTTAACCTCATTTACTAAGCTCTAGTGCAACTGCACTTTGCAAAGTACACAGTCCAGTTGCCTTTAGTAAATCAACCCCTATTTCTCTAATACCATAATAGAGCATTGTTTACTCCCACTGAGGCCAGGACATTTTCTAGACCCACTGGCCACAGCCCAGCCCGCTCTAGAGTCTGAAGGATAGTAAACTGGCCCTTTGTTTAGAAAGTTTGGAGACCTCTGCACTAAATAAACAGATGAAATATATAAGGGAGAAAATGAACTTGTATTTCTGTCAATACAGTTGTTGTAGCATCCTCCTAGATAGGTGTTAGGTTAGATAAATCTAGTTATTGGCTCTCCTCTAATCAGATGAACTGCTTTTGAATAATCTGGTCTGCTTCCCCCTATGTTCTGGAAAGTAGTGGGCTGAGTCAAATCTATAGTATAAAAATATATGTGGTCCCAGCCAATCCCTGAGGAAGGGTGCCCAGATGATGGCTGGGGGTGGGCATAATTAATCTGAAGGAGTAGATCCCAGCTTGAAGGGCTGCTGCCTTTCTGGGCAGTCCAGTTGTGGTATTCCACTGCTCACCGAGATCCCAGCTATGCTAGACAAGGGACCTACTCTACTGAACTTTGCTGGAGCTGACTGAGGGACTTATTTTTAAGATCTGGTCTGGAGAATTCACAGGAGAGCTGTATGGAAGATATTGGACAGAGGCATCCAATTATCTAAAAACATTGGTGAGTACAGAGTGGTGTGTGAGATCTCAGTGACTGTGTGCTGCTGCTATCCCTCTTGCATCGTAGTCAGCCTGTACTTAAATAGGACATTGTTCATGGTGTCCATGTGTAGCCCATCATTTGCTGCTGCAAGGACTGTTTTCAGAATGTCTAAGAGGAAGATAGGTGTCCTCAAGTTACTACTTAGCATTGATGGAGTATCCCACAGTTACCCTGCACCCATCCAACTTCATGTTTTGTATTAAAGCATCAAAAAGAATTCCCCTAGCCTAGACTGATTATTGACCTGGAAGAGTGACTGAGCCTGTGTGCCTGACTGCTAGTGCATTCTCTGGGGAAAGAACATTGGGACCAAAACAGAATGTCCTTTAGGGGGTGAGCACTACACGTTTTTGAGATAAAGACAGCTCTGTCATATTGCACAACCCTGTCTGAAGTGGCAGAAGATCTGATTTTTTTCACTGCTTCACTTACAGTTCTTGTTCTTTCCCGAGCCTAGGACTGACCAGTGAAAGGAGAAGAAGCATACTGATGAGCTCATCGCTGCATGGGGAGCCTGAGATGACAAGGGCAGCCTCTTTAACCACTTGCCTACTGTGCACTTAAACACCCTTCCCATCCAGGCCAATTTTCAGCTTTCAGCGCTGTCACACTTTGACTGACAATTGCGCGGTCGTGCTGCACTGTACCCATATGAAATTTTTATCATTTTTTTTCAAACAAATAGAGCTTTCTTTTGGTGGTATGTAATCATCTCTGGGTTTTTTATTTTTTACAAAAAAAAAGAATAAAGACAGAAAATTTTGAAAAAAAAAAAAGTTTTTATTTTCTGCAAGTAAATTTTGAAAATAAATTTTTCTCCTTCACTGATGTGCGCTGATGAGGCGGCACTGATGGGCACTGATAGGCTGCACTGATGGGCACTGATGAGGTGGCACTTATGGGCACTGATGAGGTGGCACTTATGGGCACTGATGAGGAGGTACTAATATGCCGCACTGATAAGCGGCATTGATAGGCGGCATTGATAGGCGGCACTGATAGGCGGCACTGATAGGCGGCACTGATGAGCACTGATAGGCGGCACTGCTGGGCACTGAGAGGTGGCACTGAGAGGTGGCACTGCTGGGCACTGAGAGGCGGCACTGATGGGCGGCACTGATGGGCACTGATAGGCGGCACTGATGGGCACTGGCGGATGGCACTGATGGACACTGACGGGTGGCACTGATGAGCACTGATGGGCAGCACTGATGAGCACTGATGGGCAGCACCATCAGTGCCCACACTCAGTGCCCATAGTGCTGCCAGTCAGTGCTCATCAGTGCCTAGATGAGCAGGCACTGATGGGCACTGACTGGCAGCACTATGGGCACTGATTGTGGGCATTGATGGGGGGCACTGATGGCGGGCACTGTGGGCACTGATGGGGGGCAATTTGTGTATGTTTTTACCTTTAGTAATCAGGGCACTGGTGATCAGTGCCCTGATTACATTCCTGTGTGTCCCCGGCGGCTGACGGCTCTCCCTCCTTCCTCACACTGCAGGCTCCGTGTGAGGAAGGCGCGCTGGCGATGAGAGATGATCTCATATGTTTACATATAAGATCATCTCTCATTGGACGGCTTGATCACGTGGTGAATGGCCGCTGTGATTGGCCATTCACCACGATCTGTGATAGGCTGTGTCCAAGGGACACGGCCGACACAGATTTTCCCCGATGCGCGCTCGCGGGAGCGTGCGGGGGGCGTGTCACTGGGAGGCCGTTTAAAAACGGCCTCCCGAAAATTCAAGTCCGCGCTGCAGCCGTATATAGGCTGTAGCGCGGATGCGAGGTAGTTAAAGTTGGCCATAGACAGTTCGAATCAGCCGAGATTCGAACCATGTATGGCAGGCTTAATATACTCAAGTTGATCGATCTATCAACTTGGATACAACTAGCGTACCAGATTTTACATGAGATTATTACAAGAGGCTCTATATATATATATATATATATATATATATATATATATATATATATATATATATATATATATTACACTGTATATTTTAATATTCAAATATACCTTCTTTTTTTTTTCAAATCAGCAATAAATATAAGGCGCATCCATGACAAAGGACAAGGGATTCCCAAAGCACTATAGGCTTTCTAAAGAAAACAACAGAAGCTATTTGCCTGTATTACTCTATCTCTTTGATCGAAACTTTCACTATCTCTCGACTGAAACTGAATGACGAAGGCAAGAAGAAAGAAGAAAAGGCTTAGCTCATTAACCATCCAAAAAAAAAAGTTTTGCCTTTACTTTTCATTTACAGGTCTATTGAAAATATTCCTCTAGAGGTAGTTTAAAAAGTATGTCTTTTTTCCTCAGCTGTAAGTGGCATATAATTCAAATTTAACATGAGTAGAACTAAGATCTTATCTATTGTCAACATAATTGAGATCATGCCCTATTTATTTTTCTTTCACTGGCTGAACATGGCATCAGAAGTGCCCATCTGACTGGCCCCTTTGGCATTTATCTCCTTATGGTTTCCTAAAACATAACACACATGGCACCAGTCAAATTTAGAAAAAAACAAAACCTGTTTGCCTTGTTACATTTCCTTGCCAACATTCTCTGTATTGCTGAAAGCATCAAATGCTGCTCGGGGAGGACAAAGGGAGGTGGTATCGGGAAGATACATGCACTGTAATAGTCATTTTTAAAATGAAAATGTAAAAGAGTCGACTGGCCTGCAGCAAATGGACCATTTAATAGCCTATTGTCAGCCAACAAATGGTGTGTAATAATGAATCTCACCTCTTAGTGATACATGGCACAGTTGTGGACTGCTACATCGAACACCTGTGAGCACATTATTGCTTTTTAGGTCTTCCTCCTGCTATCACAGATTGCGTTTGCTGGGGCTAATGAACTTCCATTTGCTACTTGTCTGTAGGCTTTCTCCAGTGTAGTTCATTATGAAATAAATTTATAAAGAAATGTACCAAAGCACAACCCGTGCATAACTATTTTCATTAAACAAGGGAGAGTGTGCTTAAGTAGATGCTATTACCAAGTTCAGTTATTAGACATACGGTTTATTTTAAGTATTGTGGTTTATTATTAGGAAATGTGTCCACTGCCTAACTTCTACACCTGCCAGTTAAAGCTCAACTCCAACCAAAACTTTGGCAGAGAAGAGTTACAACCTATGTCAGGTTTTTATTGCTGTCTGTTGCCCTATTGGGAAGTCTCCTTACAACGTCAGGACTAAGGATACATGAATTTAGGCAAAATTGATGCAGCACCCTCCTAGATAGGTGCTAGGAAAAAGCATATGGGTGGCCCTGTCTGCATATCAGGGGGGTCTGATCATTTAGTTAGGCTGTCACATGTTTCCAGGTGTGACCTATTGGGAAGTCTCCCCACTGTTTCCAATGAGGGCTTGTATTGGACAGTGGAGGAAACCTAGCCAATAGCACACCAGGGCTTATGGCTATCTCAGTGGGCGAAGTTTGCCGAAATGCACTCTGGGATGAGTTATAAGTCTGAGGGGAGCATGTGACAGGGCATCTTTGGCGAGAAGCAGAGTCCCAGGAGGAGGGTGACGTCTGTCTCTCCTCCAGTCAGCGGTAGTGAAGGTGTCCTGGGCAGTCGGCCTAGAGGACTAAGGTTGAGCTGAGCTGCAGAGAGAGGGATCCAGAGTGCTGTGGACCGAGTGGAGCTGCTGGGCAGAAGTTTCGGGGAAAAACAGTGTTGTGAGTACTCGAAACCGCTCAGGGGTCTGCCTAGGAGAGGGGACCACTCCAGAAGGTCAGAGGGATCTGGGAGCCAGCTAACCTGTGGAGCAGGCTTAGAGAAAGGGGGTGCCAGTGTCTAAGCCCTGAAGATAAAGGAGAGAAAGAGGGTGCCGGTGTGGGCCCTGAAGTGTTTAGCAGCGCAGCAGTAGTACAAGTAGCTACCTCTGCAAGGAGTGCTTAAGGGAGCTCAAGAGGACTTCTTTATGTGAGAAAGCAGTCCAAAGTCAGTTTGGAGTTAACAGGCAGCAAGCCAGCGTTAACCAGCGTCAACCGGCGTTAAGCGGCATCTAGCCAGCGTCAAGTAAGCGCCAATCGGCATTTTCAGTTGTCCCTAGCAAATTGTGCATAGTTGAGCCAAAGGAGTATCCCACTCATTCCCTTCTCCCATCCAAGTTCTCAAATAAACCTGAAAAACCCAAAGATACTGGACTGGTCATTGTCTCAGGGCTCACACGTAGAGAAACATGCACAAAGGTACTTTTGTTGCACCCGGTAAAACAGGGGGACCCATATCCAGCAAAACGGCTGGTAATCCTGCAACATTTGGGGGCTCGTCTGGGATTTCACCCTGGGTTACCAGGCTGGTTGCTAGCGGCAAAGGCCGCAACAGAAAGTCAAAATCTCAATTTTGGTGCCCTGGACTTTACTCCAAAACCCAAGACAAGTGTCAGCTCTGCAGGAGACAGGGAGAGTGGGATGAAGATTGATGTGCACATTGAAGGTTGCACATGGCAACAGAAATGTTCCAGTCAATACTGCAAAATGGTGGGAACCTTTCACTTCAGTTATGAGATGTACTCTGCTATCAAGTATTGGAGAGCAGGGAAGAGATGTATGTCAGTGAATAAAAGCTGCAGCTGCTTAACAGAAAAAGGCCCAGGAGTGGATGAAGAAAATGGCAGCCAGGGGCACGAGGAGCAAGGTGCCAGGTGTGTGTGCAGGCTATATGGACTGATGTTGACCATACTTATGACAGCGGGACATTTGTTCTATACAGCAATTGCAGTGATACTGTGAAGATTGCAGTTGGCCATGCCGGGAGGGGCAGTGGGACTATCTTCGGAGACAGTATGATGGGCCTAACTTGCACATGTGTCGGGGAGAGGACTGTTGACCGTGCATGTGACAGTGGGACAATTCTCTTGACTGGCAAAGAGGGACAGCTGGTTCCAGGAGAGGGAGGCGCAGCTGGGGCCCTGTTACAAGTAAGAAGAGTGGATGCGTGTCTGGCGAGGTACATGGTCCGCTTTGCAGCAACTTCCCTGTGGGCTAGAGAGAGAGCATGGCATGGGAGGAATTGTTGCACCGAATGGGAAAACGAGATCCAGAAGGCACTGCCTAGCAGGAGGAGCCACCGCCAAACAAGGAGTATGGGTGGTGACGTCGGTCGCGCCCAGCCAATCAGGAGTGACTAGGGGAGCCCATATAATACTCCCCCTTTCTGGTGTGGCTGAGAGGGAGACACGTGCAAGGAGAAGTTGTTTGAAGAAGAAAAGTGCGCAGCCATGAACGTTTCACCCACTGGCGGAGAACCTGCTGGGCAGATCCAGGAGTAGACCGGGAAGCTGAGCCCCACCTTTGTATGGGACACAGGCATACAGATGGTGCCTGAAGGAAGACTGGCACTGTGCACAACTGGAGGTCGGGAGTACCTTGGTACGGTATGTCCTCAGTGTGAGAGAGTCACTATGAAGGTGCAAGCGTGGCGTCAGGGTGGGCATTGCGGCTACTTGCTGCTGCGGGCAGAGAAGAGTGAAGGCCGGCCCAGGCAGATGTGAGTGGCTTGGGAGTCGGGGCTCACTCAGAAAGTGACGGGCACGAAGTCCAGGTTCCTCCGCGGAGGTGGGAGGGACATGATCAGAGTACTAATGAAGTTGGAGACCATGCAGACTGACAGTGGTTCAGCTTTGTCGGTACAGGGGAAGTCACTGGGAAGAGGGTGCATGCTAGCTCAGCAGGCCGGGAGGTGGCCAGAGGATGCACCGGAATCCACTGCAGCAGAGAGAAGGTCTGTCCCTGTTCCTATATCTCAGCAAAAATGGCTCACGGCCATTAAAGCCTCACCGACCAGTCAGGGTAGTGAGGAAGAAGCTGGGGTCATTAATGTGGAGCCTCTCTCCTTTCAGCATAAATACGGCTCTATCGAGGAAGGAATTGATGATTGGAGATCCGAGGATGAAATGGAGTGGGATTGGAGTTCTGAAGCTGGGAGCAGCTCTCCAGGCCCTGCAACCAGTAATGTGCATGATAAAGAGACTCAGGAGTCAATTGAAAGAGGGGAGCTAGCAGAAAAGTTGGGGTTTTGTGAGGCCTACACTAAAAGGGTCCCAGACCTCACCCCACCTACAAACTATGCCCGGGCTCGGGACCAAAATGAAGCGTATAGCTCCTTGATCAAAAGAGAGGAGACCCCTTTTTCATTGCCTGGGAGAGGTAACAGGAAGACCCTCCCCAGGCTCTCAAGACTGCAGCGATGGATGCAACGCAAGGTAGCTATGGAGTATGGCTATGATTATCCATATGCTCCTAGGGGGGTCATGTTGAACATAGAGGCCAAGAGAGACTTCTGGTGTGGTGAAGCTATTTGGGATTTTCTCTTTGTCCCTAAACCTTTTCGGGATTCACCCAGGACTGACCTCAAAGAGAAATTTGACGCAGTAAAAACTCAGTGGCTGTATACATCGACCGGGTGGAAGTTTGTCGCCCGGACGGGTCGGGCCAGGCTTGGTCCATCCGAGTGCGGGACAGCCAGGGAGCCCTTGTCAGGGTCCCTCACCCAGAGTACCAGAGTATTATATTTGAAAAGAGTTAGAAAAAATTGTACACCTGCAAGACTGAGCAAAGTAAGGCTGGCTAGCTATCATTTCAAAGAAAAGAAAATGCTGAAGTTCACAGTTATGGTTGCTGTTTAAGCATGGTTGGAAAAAATTGTTGTTCTACAGACCCCTTGGGCCATCGGGCCAGGGTCCTAAAGAGGAACTCCAACTTCACAAGATCCCTTGGGCCAATGGGCCAGGATCTTTGGATTACAATTGTTGCTTAAGAAATAACTGAATTAAAACCGATGACTGTCACAGTGATGGGCGGTGCATCCAGGAAGTTTGGTGGGGGGTGCTCTGAATGACCCTTTACATTTCCCTGACTCAGCAGGACTGCAGGCCACTCAGGCTCCAGTGATTTTCCCTGTTTCCATCAGGAGAAGTATCGTGAGAGACAGCAGGAAGATGCTGTAATTGTCTTCTCCAAAGGACTCTGCAACTAGGTAGTCAGTCTTAGGACACAAATTCCCCCAGGAGGAGGGGGAGATTGGACCCGGCGTGTCAAGCACTGAATAGCAGTCAGGGAATGGATTGAGAAGGTTGCCCCTATGAGGAGGGTCTTCTTACTCAATGGTTCAGATAGATAGTCATGTGATGATAAGTTTGTGACATGTGACTAACTTTGATGTTTCCTTTACAGGTGGGCTCACATTACAGATAGACAGTTAGGATGTGTAATGTTCCATCCTCACCAACGAAGTTTGTTGGTGGGGGGGTGCATCCTTTCATGCACCTAGTATATTATGTATATTGTACAAACAGAGATGTCCTTATACTTTTACACTTTATTTATTTGTACATTCGCTTTTCCCTTCCCCCCTTTCCAAGTTTGTGGGATACTCCTGATTTTTCTTTTGGCAGATTTTTGTAGGAGGCGGCTGCCTCAGAGCCAATGGGGGCATGGCTCATTTTTGGTGGGGGGTGGATGTAGCACCCTCCTAGAAAAATCATATGGGTGGCCCTGTCTGCATATCAGGGGAGCCTGATCATTTAGTTAGGCTGTCACATGTTTCCAGGTGTGACCTATTGAGCCTGGGGAGTCTCCCCACTGTTTCCAATGAGGGCTCTTATTGGACAGTGGAGGAAACTTAGCCAATAGCACACCAGGGCTTATGGCTATCTCAGTGGGTGGAGTTTGCTGCAATGCACCCTGGGATATAAGTCTGAGGGGAGCATGTGACAGGGAGTCTTTGGTGGGAAGCAGAGTCCCAGGAGGAGGGTGACGGCTGTCTCTCCTCCTGTCAGTGGTAGTGAAGGTGTCCTGGTCAGTCGGCCTAAAGGAGGAAGGTTGAGCCGAGCTGCAGAGAGAGGGATCCAGAGTGCTGTGGACAGAGTGGAGCTGCTGGGCAGAAGTTTGGGGAAAAACATTGTTGTGGGTACTCAAAATTGCCCAGGGGTCTGCCTAGGAGAGGTGACCACTCCAGAAGGTCAGAGGGATCCGGGAGCCAGCTAACCTGTGGAGCAGGCTTAGAGAAAGGGGGTGCCAGTGTCTAAGCCCTGAAGATAAAGGAGAGAAAGAGGGTGCCGGTGTGGGCCCTGAAGTGTTTAGCAGCGCAGCAGTAGTACAAGTAGCTACCTCTGCAAGGAGTGCTTAAGGGAGCTCAAGACTACATTTTTATGTGAGAAAGCAGTTCAAAGTCAGTTTGGAGTTAACAGGCAGCAAGCCAGCGTTAACCAGCGTCAACCGGCGTTGAGCGGCATCTAGCCAGCGTCAAGTAAGCGCCAATCGGCATTTTCAGTTGTCCCTAGCAAATTGTGCATAGTTGAGCCAAAGGAGTATCCCACTCATTCCCTTCTCCCATCCAAGTTCTCAAATAAACCTAAAAAAAAACCAAAGATACTGGACTGGTCATTGTCTCAGTGCTCACACTTGGAGAAACATGCACAAAAGTACTTTTGTTGCACCCGGTGACCCAGGGGGACCCATATCCAGCAAAACAGCTGGGAATCCTGCTACATTGCGTTTGAATATGTAGCTCTCCCCAACCCCCCCCCTCCCCCCGAAGGAGCCACTTGAGTATGTTTGTTTCTCCACTCTGCCTCTCAACCCCAAGAACAGTCCCAGTGTAACGCTCCTGCGTTTTACGTATGATGTGGATTTTCAGCTGCAGAAATATTCCACTTCAGTAGTCATGTAGAGAAACGCTGAGACACCATTCCCAACTCTCAATGACTCATCATGTGTGGATGATCTCAATTCAGCAAGTAAATACACACACTCAATAAGATGTTTCCTAGAGTGACTTATGTATATAGTAACACAGTGATGATAGGCTGAAGAGACAGGTTGGGTAGAGATGGTAGATGACAGACACTTGAAAGGAAATGTTCTTGAAAGTAAGATAGTAGCAGATGGGATGCAGATAGGTTTAGCAATCATGTATGGTAGCAGATGACAGAGTAGCAGGTGGACATACAAGAGAGATCAACCCAGTGCAAGAACAGGTGGTAGTAGGCTCAAGAGCTAGCAATCTTAGATAATGCAGATGTAGTAATAGTCCTTAGTATGCAGAGCTAGATAGTGTAAGCTTTAGTATAAAGGTTATAGAGGTTTCCCCTGTGGGGTACTTATCACTAATAGCAATGTAGCAGAGGAGAGGTTCGGCAAGAGCGGATGATCCGGTAGCGGGATACAGGGATCAGCGCAGCGTGGTTCCGACAGCGAGGTATGCTTGCAAGCATGAGAGCTTCAAGACAGGTTAGCATCAAGGCACAAAGCAGTTTGAACGAACACATGTGAGTGAGAGCCGGCGATCTAAATAGCCATCCAGTCCGGCGCTCAGTGATGACAGCATCAGTCTTAAAGGTGTATGCGCACCTTACCAAAAGAGAATGGTGGGGCGCATACACTTATGAAAGAGTAATTAGGGTACCCAAAGGTACCAGAACATTACACCCAGCCCCTCTGGCACACCTAGTACAGAGTTAAAATGCAAGCACGGTAATAAGTATACACAAACTGTGGTGAACCAAAAAGTTTGTTTACTGGGAGACTTTCTACCACCAACAAACAATAAAAGGGTAACTCAGTAGTAAGAGATAGCAAACTCAGATTTGATATCTCTTACTACTGGGTTAAGACCACATGCAGATTTAAAATAATACAGTTAAACCTTCTTAAATGGCTCTAATGTTGCCTATAGGCTCAGGCATGAAGGTGAACAGGGAATAAAGTGCAAAAACTGCGCTAACAAGACATAAATCACAAAGTGATATATAGTGTAAAACAGCTGCTAGCACTCCAACCGACACAACCGACAATGATGGCATCCAAATGTAAAAAATTATAAATAGTGCAGCGCTCAAAAAGAATATGTGCACAAATAAATATACACTATTAAATCATTAATAAGAGGAAGCAAAGTCCAATAATTATGAAAATAGTCCCACACTGGAAAGTGATGACTTGTAACAGTGATAAATCCCACACCAAAAATTGAAAATTCGCTCACCAGATGGCATGGACCCAAAATACCATACAACAATTGGGTCATGCAGGCTGAAAGTGAAGATGTCCTCAATACCAGTTGGTAGGAACTCCCACAGACTCTCTGGATGGCAGGTGTTGGTGGCAATCATCAAAAGCAATCCGCACGGAAGTGTCTAGGAATCCCCACTCCAGGAAATGTATGATGGGATAAACCAGAGAGACACCATAGCGTGATACCGTTTGTAAAATTTATTAAAGAATAAAAGGGTTGCACTTACAATGAGTTAGATGGTAAGAAGCATTCAGTAAAATTCAGCACTCTCGATATTGCTAACGCGTTTCATTACACATAACTTTTTCAAAGGAATTACCCTCCAAACCCCACTTATCCATAATAGACCCAACAACTTTTATGGAGTAAAATGGCCATCGCAGCCTTTTATTATAAAACAACAATATCAAATAAATAACATAACATAACATTCCTTAAAACCGAAACTGAGAAATGAAGCTTGGTGGTCTTTGAGGGCATCAACACAGAAACTATTCACCTTTGCTTCCACATCGGCCTCCAGCCGCAACACACCGGCTCGGAGACAAACCTCATTCGCAGTGACCTCCCTGTTACATATTCCGAGTTAAACCCCTGGTTAGCCGGAATGTACACGAGAACCCCATACCACCGATGGGTCCCGACCATTCTTATCAAGAATTCTCTCCTCCTCCAAAGAGCCACCACTGCCTGACTGCCATGACAACCACAAGAACCATAACTAAAGGGCGGGCAGGTGGGAATCTTCTTCTCTTTGTGTCTACTCCCGACTGGCCCCCTCCCCCCTCCCCTCTCATCCTGACCTTTTAGTGACCCCTCCCAGCCCCAGGATCCCTGCCCCATAAGGCTGGACAGCACACTAACAAAATTAACCCTTCCCTGTCTGTACAATACACACCTGTCATGCCGTCCCTCCGCTTATTTTTAATTTTTTTGCTCTGGGACTCCCTTAGGCTCCATACACACAGGGCGTCATAAAAACGAGCTCCAAAGCTGTTTCTTGACGCCGGGAAAAAGCAGCTGTAAAAACGTGCTTTCAGTAGCTTTTTCCATTAGCGTTATTGCACGTTTGGCCACGTAGCTTTTAGCAGCGTTTTTTCTGCCTCCATTCAAAATCAATGGTTCCCTATGGGAGCCTATTGATTTGAATGGAAGTCGCACCGCAAGTCGGATCAGGATGATCCGACTTACATAGTTACATAGTTACATAGTAGGTGAGGTTGAATAAAGACAATAGTCCATCCAGTTCAACCTGTGTAGGTGTGTGTGGCTGTACTCATCTCACATACCCCTTGCGGCGCAACTTGCGCTGTGAGAATCTTGAGGGGGAACTCCAAGCCAAAATGGGGAAAAAAAACGGCGTGGGGTTCCCCCCCAGGTACCAAACCAAGCCCTTCGGGTCTGTTATGGAATTTGAGGGTAGCCCCACGCCGAAAAAACAGCGTGGGGTCCCCCCCAAAATCCATACCAGACCCTTATCCGAGCATGCAGCCCGGCAGGCCAGCCCCCCCTGGACCATACCAGGCCACACGCCCTCAACATGGGGGGTGTGGGTGTTTTGGGGCAGGGGGGGCTCTGCACCCCCCACCTCAAAGCACCTTGCCCCCATGTTGATGAGAACAAGGGCCTCATCCCCACAACCCTGGCCGTTGGTTGTGGGGGTCTGCGGGCAGGGGGCTCAACGGAATCTGGAAGCAACAAGGGGGCCCCCCAGATCCCGGACCCCCTCCCTATGTGAATGGGTAAGTACCCCTACCCATTCACCCCATAAAAGGCAGTGTGTGTAAATAACGACAGGAGACGTTTTGAAAAGTTTATTAAAAATCTTCATCCGGTATTCTCCTCTCCGCTCTTCTCCTCTCTTCTGGTCTTCTCTCCGCTCTTCTGCCCTCCGCTCTTCTGCCCTCCGCTCTTCTGCTCTTTTGCTCTTCTGCTCTTTTGCCTCCTCTGGTCTTCTTCTTCCTCCGGTCCTCCTCCGACACTGTCACCGGTGATTATGCCGGTCTCCGGTCTCTGCAGAGCCCCCCCCGCCCCAAAGCACCTACACCCCCCCATGTTGAGGGCGTGTGGCCTGGTATGGTCCAGGGGGGGTGGGGCCGCTCGCTCGTCCCCTCCCCTTTCCTGGCCTGCCGGGCTGCATGCTCGGATAAGGGTCTGGTATGGATTTTGGTGGGGGGGCGTTTTTTCGGCGTGGGGCTACCCTCAAATTCCATACCAGACCCGAAGGGCCTGGTTTGGAACCTGGGGGGGAACCCCACGCCGTTTTTTTTCCCCATTTTGGCGTGAAGTTCCCCCTCATCCTGATCCACCTTGCGGTGCGACTTCCATTCAAATCAATAGGCTCCCATAGGGAACCATTGATTTTGAATGGAAGAAAAAAAACGTATAACGTGGCTTAACGCACGTTAAGCAACGTTATTCAGCCTTTAGCAGCGTCAGACGTTTTTACAGCTTGACGCTGCAGCTCCAGAACGCACAGTTCCTGGGTTTTTTTGGAGCTGTAAAACGCCTATGCCACTTGGAGCTCCTAAAAGCTCTATGTGTGCATGAGTCCATAGAATAACATGGATGGGCGTTCTGCAGCTGCAAGAAAAAATGTCTCACGCTGCTAACAGCAGCTCCAAAAACTTCCAGTGTGCATGAGAAAGTGCTCAAGAAAAGTCCCTAATTATTCCAAGCTGCTAAAAAGTTTGTCATGAAAAGTAGTTTGTGCCAATAAAATGTAAGGTTTTTCATAACATACCTTCAGTGTATTATTCCACCAATGTGCCACCTTCACCGCCACTCAGGAGAACTCACCAGACCACTATGACCCCCCCCCCCCCCCCCCCAGGAGATCAATAATCCAGGAACCAGGCCAAATATTCTCTCCCAAAACTCTCCAGTTTCCTCATACAAAAAGAGAGAAGCTCCAATAGTGTAAAAAAACTTTTATTTTTAAAAACACACAATAAAAACAAAAGCGTATGCACTTACATTAAATTATATTGTGCATTCCCCTCCGCATATGGGTTACAACCAGTGGTGTATGATCCATGGGTACAGGGTGTTCACTGAACATGGGCCCCAAGGGGAGGGGGGGCTACTGTGACCCACACTGCACCCATGGATGATCCATCCTTGGTTCACAGTTGGGGATGATCAGTGCAGTGGGGGCGACTGTTCTAAGCACCGATTTCCCTGTATAGTTTCTTTGAAACAGCTGCTCCTCCTACTCTCCATCCCATGGCTGTCAGCTGAAAAACCATACAGGGAGATCGGTGCTTGCAACTGTCCCTCCCGCCGATCATCTCCGACTGATCCCCGTGTCCTCCTCCTCTGGTCCCTCTCCCTGTGTGCTCCTCCTCTTGCCCCCCCCCCCCCCCCAAGCTGGCTTCCCTCTTTTCCTCTCCCGCTGGCTGCTGTGGGGGATCTGTCAGGATGGGAAGCAGAAGAAGAGGCTGGTAATTTACCGGCCTCTTCCGTATCTGAATTGGCTACCGATCGCTACTGTATCCTTTAATAACTGAACAGAGTAAACTGTGTTTACTCTGCTTCAGTTTATGAATGAACAGGAGCCTCTGTCTTCTGTTCATTAATTTTCAATGCTGAGGCTGCTGAGAAAGGGACTGGGGAATCTCTGTCTTCAGTCCCTTTCTCTGTCTCAAAGGGGAGATGTCAGGGGCCCCCAATATCTCACTATTTCAACCAACAGGGCTAATAAGAAAAGAAAAATTGCAATAAATGTTAAAAAGAATTACAAAAAAATAAATCTGTAACAAATATTATAAAATAAAAAAACTACTGACACCACCAACCCCCGAGCCCCACCCCCCATCATCCCCAGCCTACCGACACTGTCCTCTGGCCCAATCCCCCCCCCCCCCAACAGCATTAAAAAAAATGAAAAACAAGTTAAATTGTAAAAAAAAAAAAAAAATGACTGACACCATCCACTGCTCCACTGACACTGTCCACTGCCCTACTCACACATCCACTGCCCCATACCCCCCCCCCCCCCAACCACCACCACCTTTTCCAGAAGAACTGTGGAAAGAAAATATTTAAAACATTTTTTAAACAATAATAAAAAAAAATAACAGATAATAAAAACAAAAAAAACTACTGACACCATCCACTGCCCTACCGACACCATCTACTTGCCCTATTGACACCATGCACTGCCCTACTGACACCATCCACTGCCCTACTGACACCATCCACTGCCCTACTGACACCATCTACTTGTCCTACTGACACCATGCACTGCCCTACTGACACCATCCACTGCCCTACTGACACCATCCACTGCCCTACTGACACCATCCACTTGCCCTACTGACACCATCTACTTGCCCTACTGACACCATGCACTGCCCTACTGACACCATCCACTGCCCTACTGACACCATCCACTGCCCTATTGACACCGCACATACCACCCACCACCATACACTCTGCACTGTACATTCCCTATTTAACATTACCACATTTTGCACTATGTAAGTCATCTCAGACTCTATTAAACCAAACCTCCTTTAAGCCACGCCCAATACTTAGTGCAATTTAAACCACACCCACATTTCGCCCCGACGCGCTATGCTCGTATCATTTTTTTTTTTTTTATCAATGCCTTGGGCCCACTTTTTTTCTTGCCCACGGGTGCAGTGATTTCATGACACGCCCCTGGTCACAACACTTTATTTTACTGCGGTCCCACTCCACCATACCAAGTGTGAGCACGGGCCGTCTAGGTGTAAATTTCCGAGTGTCTCCTCTTCATTGACCGACGTATGATGTGTCAGATTGCCTTCACTGCATAGAAAACCTTGCTGGACATCTCCACTGGCTTCCTGACTCTCCTCTACATCCATATACAACAAGAAATGGTTAATTTATTAAAATGGAGCGTGCAAAATCTGGTGCAGCTCTACATAGAAACCAATCTGCTTCCGGGATTTTTTGCCAAAACTTAATTGAATGAGCTGAGGTTAGAAGCTGATTGCACTCTCCAATTTTAGTAAATCAATCCCGCAGCACTCAGAAAATGTGTAAGGTCCGACAGTCACACAGTCCTAGGGAGGGAGGGGCGCCTGCTGCTCCGGAAGGGATTCCTGCAGAGGAAGCCATTGAAAGCTGGAGGAAGAGTCTGCAGGAGCCTGGCATTGCACCCCCAATCAGTAATGCTCTGCAGGCTTCTCTGAAAAAAAAAATGATAAATGCACATTTTATTTCCTGTAAAAAATATGTGCATTTATTTATTTATTTTTAAGATGAACTTAGTCTTTAACATTTAACACCAAATTAAATCCCTATTTATAACTGAAACAAATCAAGGTATAATTCACCTGGATACAATAAGTAGTTGAAAAGATGTGTCCAGTTTTACTAAATTTCACACAAACACACATTTGAATCCAAATCGAAAAATGCACCCAGTGAAAATTTGAAAAGGGATATATATATATATAAATTTCCCATACAATTTCCCACAAGAAAAGCTAAAACAATGACTAGTGTGTTTTAGAAGATTTATGCATGACTTGTGAATATACTAAAATGTATCCTGCTTGAATAAACATGTATTATTCTTTTTATTGGTTTATTATACCTGCCCACTTGCTTTCACATATAAGTATGTACACAATGAATAAATCTCTGAATAGATTTGGAACACAACGGTGTGTCTGATCTATTCCTGGGTACCCGTGATAAGCACCCCAGGTTGGACGGGAAAATGAGTGGATCCTGAATGAAATTAACCCTTACACATACAATTTTAGCTGCCTATATTTTTGGACCAATCAATAGTGTTGACACATACACTATATTGTCAAAAATATTGGGACGCCTGCCTTCACATCCCAGTCTTAGTCCGTAGGGTTCAATATTGAGTTGGCCCACCCTTTGCAGCTATAACAGCTTCAACTCTTCTTTGAAGGCTGTCCACAAGGTTTAGGAGTGTGTCTATGGGAATGTTTAACCATTCTTCCCAAAGCGCATTTGTGAGGCCAGGCACTGATGTTGAACAAGAAGGCCTGGCTTGCAGTCTCCACTCTAATTCAACCCAAAGGTGTTCTATCGAGTTGAGGTCAGGACTCTCTGCAGGCCAGTCAAGTTCCTCCACCCCAAACTAGCTCATCCATGTCTTTATGGACCTTGCTTTGTGCACTGGTCCAAATAATTTGGTGGAGGGGGAATTATGGCGTGAGGTTGTTTTTCAGGGGTTGGGCTTGGCCCCTTAGTTCCAGTGATGGAAACTTTTAAGTCGTCAGCATACCAAGACATTTTGGACAATTTCATGCTCCCAACTTTGTGGAAACAGTTTGGGAATGGCCCCTTCCTGTTCAAACATGACTGCACACCAGTGCACAATGCAAGGTCCATAAAGACATGGATGAGCGAGTTTGGGGTGGGGAACTTGACTATCCTGCACCTCAACCCAATAGAACACCTTTGGGATAAATTAGAGTGGAAACTGCGAGCCAGGCCTTCTCAAATGTAATTGTGCTTCAGTATATAAGGAGAGTTTACTGCTAAAATAAATGTAAAATTCAGGACTTGGGTGGGTGTAAGAAGATGTCCGCCTCTGCTTTGTGTCCTGTCACATTAGGAAACCTATTGGAGCGCATAGCGGCCATGTTGGAACGCATGGCGCATACGCAGTAAGTTGTTCTAGTCCGTACGTCACTTCTGGTAGCAGAATCTGATAGATAGCGGTATTCTGACAGAACACCTGCCCTAGGGTGACAACGCTGCTCCTCCGTAGATACGGTACAGTGAGTAAGCGTTGTCACCATAGAACAGGAAGTATGTTACTGGCGGGACCACCAGCTTTGAAAACAAAGGAAAACAAAATAATAAAAAAAGAAAAGGAATGCATCCATTACATCTACAGAGTGGTGAGCTACAATACCGACATTTTTGTTGTCGAGTTTAAATAGAATTTAAAATGTATGAAATTTCACAGGAAATTTTCTGTGCAGCAGATTGTACAATAGCTGTCAGTGAGTGGGGTTGTTAAACATTCAATTACAGAGAGTTTATGTAAATGTGTTAAATAAGGTCAGCTGTCTTCTATAGTGTCGTACTTACAGATTGTTTACCATGTGGTTAAAGTCTTGTGTTTGCACCTGCATTTATTTTGAAGGCTTATAGCAAGTTTCCTGCTTTTGGAAGTTGGTGTCAGCTTTGTTTGCATAAAGTATCTATACATAACACCATTAGTATGAAAAATAGATGACAAAAAAGGGTTTCCAGCAGATGTATATATACTGCAGTCAGCCATAACATTATGACCACCAACCATAACCCTTCAAGGCATGGACTCCACTAGACGTCTGTAGGTATGCTGTGATATCTGTCCCCAGGCTGTCAGTAGTAGATCCTTTAACCACTTAAGCCCCGGAAGATTTTACCCCCTTCCTGACCAGGGGGTATTTTGCGATTCGGCACTGCGTGAATTTAACGGACAATTGCGCGGTCGTGCGATGCTGTACCTAATTGAATTTGACGTCCTTTCTTTCCCACAAACAGAGCTTTCTTTTGGTGGTATTTGATCACCTGTGCGATTTTTTGATCATGCGCTATAATCAAAAAAAGAGCGACAATTTTGCAAAAATAACAATATTTTTCACATTTTTTTATATGAAATTCCCCCAAAAAAATTTAAAAATCAATTTTTTTTTAAATTTTTGGCCAATTTGTTTTCTGCTACATATGTTTGGTAAAAAAAAAATCACAATAAGCGTATTTTGATTGGCTTGCGCAAAAGTTATTGCGTTTACTAACTAAGGGAAAGATTTTTGTCATTTTTGTTGTTTTTTTTTTAACGAGTAATGGCGGCGATCTGCGATTTTTTTTGCGGGACTGCGACATTGCGGCGGACAGATCGGACCCTTGACTGACATTTTTGACACTTTTGGGGGTACCAGTGACATTACTACAGTAATCAGTGCTATACATATGCACTGTTACTGTAAAAATGACACTGGCAGGGAAGGGGTTAACTTTATTAGAGCTGCAGTGACTATGTGTGTCCCTAGGGGCGTGCTTCTTACTGTGCAGGGATGTGGCTGTGTGTGTAAAAGCACAGATCAACGGTCCTACATAGCAGGACCATTAGATCAGTGCTTTTACACAGGGGAGAATGACAAGCGGCTTTGTTTACACTAGCCGCCTGCCTTTCTCCCTTCACTGCGGATGATCGCGAGTGACCGGCGGACATCGGGTCCGCCGGTTACACGCACGGAGGTGTCCGTGAACGAGCCGAGGCGGGAGCGTGCCTCCGGCGGCGCGCGCCCGCCCGCTATTGGCTCCCAGGCTAGTGACGTACCGATATGTCACTTTTCCTGGTCGGGGCTGACCACCGCAGTATAGGTACTTGCGGCGGTCGACAACCGGTTAAGTTGTAAGGTGGGGCCTCCAGGAATCAAACTTTTATTTCCAGCACATCCCACAGATGCTCGATTGGTTTGAGATTTGGAGAATTTGCAGGCCATGTAACACCTCAAACTTGCTGTTGTGGTTCTCAAACCATTCTTCTATTCATCAGATCAGGCCAACTTCTTCAATTGCTCCGTGGTCCAGTTCTGATGCTCACATGCTCATTATTGGTACTTTTGCCTGTGGACACAGGTCAGCATGAGCATCCTGACCGATCTGTAGCTATGGAGATGACACCTTTCTATCGGAACCAGCATTACCTTTTTCGTCAAATTGAGCTACAGAACCACGTCTGTTGGATCGGACAACATAGGCTAGACTTGCTCCCCACATGCATCAGTGAGCCTTGGCTGCCCATGACCCTTTCGCAGGTTCCCCGGTTTTCCCCTTCCTTGGACCACTTTTGGTAGGTCCTAATCACAGCAGACCAGAAACATCCCACAAGAAGTGCAGTTTGGAATAGCTCTGACCCAGGCATTCAGCGATTACAATTTGACCTCTTGTCAAGGTCACTCAAACTCCTATGCTTGCCCATTTTTTGCTTTTCAGCACATCAGCTTCACTGTCAACATGTTCACTTGCTGCCTAATATATCCCACCCACTTTTAGATGTCATTGTAATATGATTATTAATGTAATGTCCCAGAGTTTTCTATTGGATTTAGGTCAGGCAAGCGTGGGGGCCATTTCATGGTATCAATTCCTTCATTCTCCAGGCACTGGTTGGATACTCTAGCCACATGAGGCCGGGCATTGTTGTGCACCAGGACCCACTGCACCAGTGTAGGGTCTCACAGCGGGGCCAAAGATTTCATCCCAATACCCAATGGCAGTCAGGGTGCCATTGTCTAGCCTGTGGATGTCTGTGCCTCCCTCCATTGATATGTCCCCCCCAGACCATAACTGACCGACCACCAAACAGTGGTGTCACTAGGGGGTTCCAGAGGGGACCAGGGCCCCCCCAATATTAAACTGTGCCCCCCCCCCCAACAGGGTCCCGGCGCTACCTCCTGCTCTGTGATGGTGGGTCTGTAAGCCCAGATTGCTGGTTCCCGACCCGCCATCCTGGAGCATCAGTGTGAAGAAGGGATCCACTAGAAGAAGCAAAGATGATGGTTCCTGCATAGCGCCAGCTCCTCTCACAGGCGGAGTGATTTCAAATGCACTCTGCCTCCGCCTGTGAGAGGAGCGGTACAGGAAGCATTGACTCTGCTCTCTACTACAGCCGCATGCTTCCTTTCATGCTGATGCTCGGGGATGGCGGGTCTGGAACCAGCCAGCAGGTCCCGCCAGCAGTAACCACCAACAGTACCAGCCAGCAGTACCCACCAGCAGTACCAGCCAGCAGTAACCACCAGCAGTACCCACCAGCAGTACCCACCAGCGCTACCCGCCAGCAGTACCAGACAGCAGTACCATTCAGCAGTACCCACCAGCAGCACTGCATTGAGGTTCAGGTAAACCGCAGTGCATCTGTGTGAAAGCAGCCTTAGGCCCCTTTCACACGATCAGCCTGATAAGGTCTGCCTGTCTGTTTTTCAGGTGGACCCAATCGGATACTCTATTCACCTTTATAGAGTGGCAGATGTAAACGGTCTTGTGTCCGTTTATACCCGCCTATCTCCAATGTGATCCACTTAAAAAAATGGAAGGGGATCTGTCCCCTTCTGTCTGCGCAGATCGGATCGGAGGGCCCATAGAGTAGAGCGGGCTGTGTCCGTGTCTGCTCTGCATATGCTGAGTGGAAATTAACCTGTTACCTGCCTTGTGGCACACGCCTGGTTACCAAGTCACTAAAGTGGCCCTCACTTCTCAAAAGGTTGGGCACCCCTGCTGTAGGGGCATTAGTCCTGGATGGAGAGGTGTGCTGTAGCAGCCTTCCACCTTAGTTTTGCTGACGTGTGTGGCGGAGGGAAGGAGCCCAGGATGGAGAGGTGTGCTGTACTGTAGTGCATCAGGAGACCCGCGGGGAGATCTCCCATAAAGTTGATAAAAGCTTTAGGACCGCTGCCACTTTCATGGCTGACCTTAACATTTTCATCACTGTGGTTGGCAGGTCTCACTATTCTTCCCTACTCCCTCCACACTGAGAGCATGGCATCAATACTAGGCTTTATTACTGTGTAAACTAGCACAAATACTGAGGGTTATTACTGCATAAACTGGCACCAATACTAGGGGCTTTTACTGCGTAAAATGGCAGCAATACTAGGAGTTATTACAGCGTAAACTGGCACCAATACTAGGGGCTATTACTGCGTAAACTGGCTCTGCTACTAGGGGCTATTACTGCATAAACTGGCACCAATACTAGGGGCTATTTCTGCGTAAACTGGCACCAATACTAGGGGTTATTACTATGTAAACTGGCACCAATACTTGGGGGCTATTTCTGCGTAAACTGGCACCAATTCTAGGGGCTATTACAGCATAAAATGGCACCAATACTAGGAGTTATTACTGCGTAAACTGACACCAATACTAGGGGTTATTTCTGCATAAACTGGAACCACTACTAGGGGCTATTACTGCATAAACTGGCACCAATACTAGGGGCTATTACTGCATAAACTGGCACCAATACTAGGGGCTATTACTGCATAAACTGGCACCAATACTAGGGTTTATTACTGCGTAAACTGGCACCAATACTAAGGGCTATTTCTGCATCAACTGGCACCAATACTAGGGGCTATTACTTGCATAAAATGGCACCAATACTAGGGGTTCTCACTGCGTAAACTGGCACTAATATTAGGAGTTATTACTGCATAAACTGACACCAATACTAGGGGCTCTTACTACGTAAACTGTTTGCTGAAATTGCTTTAAACTATAAAGAAAAGCTTTTGAGAGTTTTCCTCTTTCTCAGGCCTGAAGCAATACCTAAGGAAGAAAGGAAAACTCTTGAAAGCTTGTCTTTTAAGTGTTCGGTTAGTACAATAAAAAATGTATCATTGCATACTGCATTACTCTCGTATTTTGTAACCTTATTTATATATACTTATTTTGTTTTTTTCAGTGGTACAAGTGCCGCCTCCCCCAGTTTTGCCTGTGGTATCTTAGGTGCCCCCCCTATATATTATTCCTAGAGTCGCCACTGCCACCAAGCCGTTAATGCTGAACGATGTTACAGGCAGCATAACATACTCCACGGCTTCTCTAGACCCTTTCACGTCTGTCACATGTGCTCAGGGTGAACCTGCTCTCATCTGTGAAAAGCACAGGGCGCCAGTGGCGGACCTGCCAATTCTGATGTTCAATGGCAAATTCCAATTGAGCTCCACAGTGCTGGGCAGTAAGCACAGGGCTCACTAGAGGACGTCGGGCCCTCAGGCCAACCTCATGAAGTCTGTTTCTGAATGTTTGGTCAGAGAGATTCACACCAGTGCCCTGCTGGAGGTCATTTTGTGGGGCTCTGGCAGTGCTCATCCTGTTCCTCCTGGCACAAAGGAGCAGATACCGGTCCTGCTGATGGGTGAAGGACCTTCTATGGCCCTGTCCAGCTCTTCTAGAGTAACTGTCTGTCTCTTGGAATCTCCTCCATGCTCTTGAGACTGTGCTGGGAGACACAGCAAACCTTCTGGCAATAGTACGTATTGGTGTGCCATTCTGGAAGAATTGGACAGAATGTGCAACATTTATAGGGTCCAGGTATCAACTCATGCTACCAGCAGTGACACTGACCCTAGCCAGATGCAAACCTCAGAAAAGAGGAGTAGGAAAAAAAACTGTCAGTGGCCTCCACCTGTAAAACCATTCCTGTTTTGGAGGCCATCTCATTGTTGCCCATCTAGTGCAACTGTTGTTAATTCCCTTAACACCAAAGCAGCTGAAACTGATTAACAACCCCCTCTGCTACTTAACTGACCAGATCAATATCCCAGGAGCTTAATAACTTGATGGTACATGCTGATTAAAAAGTGTTCCTTTATTTTCTGGAGCAGTGTATTTAGTTATGGAGAAATTTCCTCTCAATTCCTGTTTTTAGGGCTGAAAGTGAAAGGAAATCTTACCAGTGGATTTGGGACAAACAAAATTAACTAGCACAGGGTTTTTAAAAATTCACAACTTTATCTAAAACTTTAAAAAAAATTAACATACATAAACTATAATAAATTGTATTTAGACTTTAAAAGACCCACTACAGTGGAAAGTTCTGGGGAATGCAGTTTTGTCCATATATACTCTTCTACTGTTCTAGAAATATCTCCTATCACCATCCTAAGAATATCCTCTACAACTATAATAGTATTTCCCACTGCCTTAATAGTTTCCTGCCCTCCATTATAATGACACATTCTCCACAATTACAGTGTTCCCCAGCATCATATAGCTCAACAATAATAATATCTCTTTGCACTATAATAACGTCCTACACCATACTAATATTTCCAACTACAATTCTAATAATAATAATCACAACCTGCATAATAATAACTTCCAGTAACATCATTTTTATCATCCACCAGTATACAACAGCAATTATTTACACTATAAATGTTCTTCACCAATAAAACAATAACCTAAAGCACCATAATAACAGTTACCACCACCTTATCAATATTTGCCACTACAGTATCTTGTAAAAAAAAAAAAAATATATACCTACATATCCCGTTGTAATATTGCCAGTGAAAGCATATGTCTCCCAATCACTGAAATCTCATATCAGTTTTAACATCATTATCAAATTTTTTTTCTGCATTAAACAATATTTAATGATCCTACCATGAAGGTCAGGCACTTCCTGTTGTAGGGTGACAGCACTCCATCCCCGTCTCCCAATTGTGCTTCTATGTTGTCACTCTGTAACATGAGCTTCTAATGAACTGTCTGTTTCTACCCATATTATTCAGAGATGGTACACAGGCGTCACCATCACAAAACCTGCAGCCATTGCTGGTGTCAGAACCTGGATCCCCTGGTAGTAGCACTGTTGTTCCCTGGATAGAGGGTTGTAGTTACAGTGTCCACCAGCGGGTGTCTCCCAGCAGCAAACAGATCCTAGTAATCAGTCCCCAGCTGAAGCTGGCTGCTGAGAGGGTATTTAGTTCCTCCTATACTAGTGCCTCTCGCGTCAGTGTATAGCCTGCCAGCCAGATGCATGCTTGTTTTTAAATCCTGAGCCTGATTCCTGCCTTATACCCTGCAGCCTTGTACTTGCTCCCCTTTTCCTGATTCCAGTCCGGGTTCCCTCCTTCTTTGCATCTCTGGTATTCCCTGTTATCTGTGTTCCTCATTTTTCATTTATTGTACATACACTGTATTATAGTTAGGTTGGATAGTTATTTTGTCACTTGGTTTATTACTGTCAGGACCTGGATAATCTGCTAGTGGCATTGTGGTTCCCTGGGAGGAGGGAGTAGATTCGGTGTCCCCCAGTGCAGTGTTCCCCAACCCCTGGGCCGCGGACCAGTACCAGTCCGTGGATGAAACGGTACCAGGCCGCCTGAGGAACTTCACATTATTTTACTGTGGCGGCCGGGGAGCAGAGCAGTGCGCCCGAGCCGCCCATTGAGTGACAATAGCGAATGAAAATTCGCTATTGTCACACGGATCCTCCTCCTGGCCAATCAGGGAGCGGGTCCTCCCGCTTCCTGATTGGCCGAAAGGCAAACCTCATGCCATTGGCTGAGGAGGAGGCGGGAGGACTCGAGGAGACGTGGGGACTGAAGAGAAGCTGCCGTGAGGTAAGTGCACGGGTCTCGCGGGGGGGGGGAACGCTGGCATCTGCATTGAAAGGGGGAACGCTGGCATCTCTGCATTGATTGGGGGCATTGCTGTGGCACTCTGCATTGATTGGGGGCATTGCTGCGGCACTCTGCATTGATTGGGGGCATGCTGTGGCACTGTGCATTGATTGGGGACACGCTGTGATCACTGTGCATTGACGTCCCCCCTCAGCAGTCCACAGATAAATTATCATACGTTGACCGATCCGCGGCGATAAAAAGGCTGGGGAGCACTGCCCCAGTGGGTATTTCCCAGCAGCCGCTGCGAGGTGGAGACTGATTACTGGAATATGATGGCTGCTGGGAGGCATTCGCTGGTGGACACTGGAACTACAACCCTCTGCCCAGGGAACAACAGTGCCACCAGCTGGTGATGCAGATCCTGACAGCTGGGGTGAGAGCATGTAGGCAGGATGTGGTTGCAAAGAGGCTGCAGCATTGAAATGTAATAAAGGATTAAAAAAAAGTAAAGTGTTTTAATTAAAAAAAGAAAGGGTGATTGTGTATAAAACACAGTGGTTTTGAAAACTAAATGTCATTCAGTTAGAATTTACATCTACTCTAATCTCTGGCCCATTTTGCCTGTCTAACTACTTCAATCACTTTATACTTTACAGCAATGACACTCTGTGTAGGTTTCGTCTATATATTTATGGTAATCTCTCTCTTTTTGTTAATACGAGTCTGTCTGCCTTTCTGTATCTGTATTTGTCTCTCCATCCTCATACACCTATGTATTTGCCTGCCAATCTGTCTACCAGTGTGCCTAATACTGACTTTGAATAGTGAGTTAATGTTATCCGCATCCATTCATCAATATCAGGCTGAATTTACAAAAGCATAATGCTGGCAATATTTTCACTCCTGTGTGTTATTTGCTTTTTTATTCATTAGAAAATTGATTTATCTTTTCAGTGAAAGCCTTTCTACACAGATCAGAAGAATTTACCATGCACAGGCTATATTTATTTCATGAGCAATTTTTTTTTCCTTTTTTGAGGCAATAATTATAATAATTTTTGAGGAAATTATCATGGGATAAAATAATGAACGTAGTTAGTGAATTAAGTCTGAATGTGAGTCATCCTTTGTATGCTGTCCATCATCAGTATCTGTGTTTCCTTTTGCGTCTGTTCTTTCTTTTTTTTTTTTTTTATTACAGGTGTCTATATAGCGTGGACAATTTAAACAGCACTTTACATATTTTACATTAACATATTTTTTCACTGTATTAATGTGCTAGGTTGTCATTAATAATCAGTTTACAGTAGACCGGGGGCTGTTAAACTTTTTAATTCGAGGACCCGAATAAGATTTCCATATTACGACCCAAGAAGATAATTTTTACCAAATTGTCAGGAAAGCCATACAAAGACAAATAACAATGGCAGGTAATTAAAAAAACACAAACAGCAATGAATGCAGCTTCAAAGCCTCTTCTACTTCAGTCTATGGTCATTACTTCAGTCCATGGTCATGTGACATGCCAGATCACAAATTCTCTTCTCTTCACTGCAGCGGAGGAGGGTCACGCTTCAGGGGTACATGTCAGGGGTGTAACTACAGGGGTTGCAGGGGTTGCAATTGCAACCAGGCCCCGTGCTCCAGGGGGCCTGTGCGGCTCCCCTCTACACCTGGATAGGAGGGGCGGCGGGGGCAGCATGTAGAGAAATCACTGTCCTCCTTTTTCCTCCTGAGGCTGCAGGGGATGTGTCACAATAGAGAACCAGGAAGGGGTCAGTAAATATGTAATTTACCAGCTCTTTCCTTTTCTGAATGGACAGTCATGTCAGTGACATTGTAAAAATATAAAATAAAATGATAAAAAATAATACAATTAAAATACCAAACAATAAAAACTACTGACACCAGTGGTTGAACTTCCGGGATCGCAAAGGTCACACTTGCAACCAGGCCCTGGCATTCCACTGCCATGGGGAGGCCACAAGATGGCAGGAAGGGGGCCCACTGCAATACTTGTGAAAGGGCCCCACGGGGGGACCGTAATAAAAGGTGCCGCAACGAGAGTAAACGGGTCCTGGGGGCCCTTCATGGTTTCTTGCACCGGGGTCCTGAAGGTTCTAGTTACGCCTCTGGTACATGTTGATACCTGGGTGATATGGACAGTTCCCATTGGCTGTCCTGTGGGCCCTCTTAGGTTGCAGAGGACTGCTCAGCATGATGCCATCACTAAGGTTGTAAGAAGGAGCAGGTGCTTACTGAGGTATTACTGTGTTGGTTGGGCCCATTATTTTCTAGGTTAAATGTATTTTCTACTGTGTGAGCTCTACTGCTTAGTGACAGTTGAGCAGCAGAAGTGGTGCTCTTTGGTGGGCAAGGGTTAACCCTGCTAGTTAGGTTTTCCCGGGCTTTTCTGAAGAGTACTTCCCTCTGCTGGACAAAGATATAAAAAGGCGAACAAGGTTAGGGCTCTTGATGCTTGCTCTTTGCAAGGAAAGAGAAGGAGAGTGCTGCTGAGGATGTGGCGTCCAATTTGCTATCCTTGCTACCCCTTGTGGGAGCCCAGTCGGGGGTTCCATGGGATATGGACTTTGCTGCTAACCGGACTAATGGACTTGCTCACCTATTTAAGGTATGACTACCTCATGGGGTACAAGGAAGCACTGGGGACAAACAAAAAGGGCACTTACAGGAATTTGTACAGGAATGTGTATGGAAGATGTTTCTGAGAACTGTCTTTGTCACATTTAACTACTTCAGTAAAAGAAATCAATCTGCCTGGTCTGAAGTCACTAAAGCGGTGCATGCATGGCGTATCAAAGAACAGGGCTTCAAAGGGCAATGAAGAGGAATTAGTGTGAACAAATTCAAAAGGTCTAACCTGCAGTGGAAGGAGAAGAGGCTCTTTTAAAGATGCTAGGGGGCAACTGGAATAATTTTGAGTGCTTAAGCAGCCAGCCAGCAGGAACAGTGGTGACATGGCATTGGTGATGGAGATTGGCCCCCTCTCTAGCAACTAGTGCCCCACATACAGGGACCGATATCACAGCACAGGGTATCCTATGTACCTAGCTGGAAGAGAAAAAGAAAGAGAGGCCTCCGGAATACAGAAGCTCGGGAACATGAGAAGAGATGATCCCTTGGGGTTGATTTACTAAAGGCAAAAAGACTGCACTTTTCAATGTGCAATTACACTCTGCAAGTGCAGTTGCTACAGAGCTTAGTAAATGAGCAGAAGCTCTGCTGACTTCCATCATCAAATCATGTGCAAGCAAAAATGTTTTTTTTAATTTCCTTGCATGTGATTGAGTACTTGCAAAGTGAAACGTTACCTCATTTACTAAGCTCTGGAGCAACTGCACTTGCAGAGTGCAATTGCACTTTGAAAAGTGCACAGTCTCATTGCCTTCAGTAAATCAACCCCCTTGAGTCAGGGAGGAGTCCCATAGGGGTTTATTTACTTATGGGAAAAAGACTGTGCACTTTGCAAAATGCAGTTGCACCCTGCAAGTGCAGTTTCTCCACTTTTACTGCTTAGGCTGGCTATACATGTTCAATTTTCTTGTACAATGTTCTGTTAGATTTACCACAAACCACATAATATGAGGTCAAATCTAAACAACATTTTCACTTGTATCCAATTAGGCAGGCCTTTGTACTACATAGTTGAAGGTAAATTTCAAGAAAATTGTAAGAAAATTGTATCGTGTATGGCCAGCCTTAGTAAATGAGCAGAAACTCTGCTGACTTCCCTCATCCAATCCTGTGCAAGCAAAAATTCTGTTTTTTATTTTCCTTGCATGTGATTGGGTACTCTTTGCAAAGTGAAGCCTTACCTCATGTACTAAGCTTTGGAGCAACTGCACTTGCAATAGGCAGCTGCACCTTGCAAAGTGCACAGTCTATTTGCCTTTAGTAAATCAACCCCGCGGTGTCAATGGGAGTGAGGTGACTCATCAGAATGTGCTGGTGGAGTGGGGTACAAGCTCCATGGTACCCACTCAGAATTGCTACATCCATTGGGAGTAGTTACAAGAAGTGAAACAAACACAAATGGTTAACTGTGCAAGAGGAACCTTCTAGCTTCTAAGTCAGACTGCTGCCTTAAGCCCCGTACACACGTACCGATCGTCGGCATACAAACGTTCGTCTTTTCTCCCCGGGATGTCGGTGTCTGTTGAAAAGTGCAAAGACTGCCCAAGAATTTTGTCCGCCGACTACAGCCGACTGCAGAAGTGATGTCATGTAATGGTTAACTTTCCCTGTGTTTTTTCTTTTCTGAGCATGTCTTGCAAATCTGCGGTCTGTCGGCAGAATTCTGTACTGACTGGCGAACAATCGTCCGTTCTGGTGTCGGCATACAAAAATTTTCATGTTTGCAAGAAAGACTCTTGTCCGCAGAATGTGCGCAGACAGCTGTCGGAGGCACCATACTAACAAGCGTACAATTGGCAGATCTTTCGTCCGCCGACGTTTGTATGACGACGATCGGTACGTGTGTACGGGGCTTTAATGATTTCACATGATGCAAGCACCTCCATGGTGTATATTACCATTGCTTGAGGTTGACCACCTTGCCATGCTGGAATGTCTTATACATATTGTTTCAAATCTGTTTCTCCAAACTGATAGCTTTTTGCAATGCTATCACCTGTCACCTGTAAGAGCAGTGGCGGCCAGTGTGTTGGGGGCGCAGGGGCGCTACCCCCCCCCCATCCATGCGTCCGGCCCCCTAATCTGCATGCGGGACGCATGGAGCTCAATGGGTTTTCTTCTTTTTAAATCACCTGATGCAAAGGTGATGCAGGGTGATGCAAAGGGTGATCCCGGGGCGCAGAGCAGTGCACCCCGAGCCCACCCATTGTGTGACAATAGCGAATGAAAATTCGCTATTGTCACACGGATCCTCCTCCTGGCCAATCAGGGAGCGGGTCCAATACCTGATTGGCCCCAAGACAAACTCCATGCCATTGGCCTAGGAGGAGGTGGGAGCGGGAGGACTCGAGGAGACGTGCCGGGGGACTGAGGAGAACCCGCCGCAGCTGCTGCTCCAGGTAAGTGCACTGGTCTCGTGGCCACACTGCATTGAAGGGGGCACGCATGCTGGTCACTGCATTGAAGGGGGTATGTACGCTGGTCACTGCATTTGAAGGGGGCATGTACGCTGGTCACTGCATTGAAGGGGGCAAGTACGCTGGTCACTGCATTGAAGGGGGCACGTACGCTGGTCACTGCATTGAAGGGGGCACATGCGCTGGTCACTGCATTGAAGGGGGCACGTACGCTGGTCACTGCATTGAAGGGGGCACGTACGCTGGTCACTGCATTGAAGGGGGCATGTACGCTGGTCACTGCATTGAAAGGGGCATGCTTTTCAAGAAGGAGAGCTAGGGGGGCGTGGTTCGTCAATGGCTCCGTGAGAGGCCGAGCAGTGAGGAGCTCTGCTTGGTGGAGGAGAGCGCCGTGCAGTGAGTGAGTAGGCTCTCCCCCCCTCCCCCGCTAGGTGCAGAGCGGGGCCCGAGGCTCACAGAGGACGGTAATGGGGAAATCCAGGCTCGGGGAGCCATAAAGCAGTGGTGGTGGCAAGGAAGCAGGCGGTCATACGCTGAATGTGCGGGACCCTGCCTCAGAGTGAGAGAGGTACAGCATAGGGTGAAAGACCGTGCGGGTCGGCGCGGGGCTGAGGGGCTGTGGAGGAGGAGAGCCGGGGTCGAGTGCCAGCTGGGACAGTAGATGCGGAGGTCGCTGGTCTCCCCCGTATATATGACTCAAGCAGCCAGCCCGGAGCAGAAACAAGCCCTAGAGAGAAGGACAGACATTACCTCATATTTTCTGAGACACATGGTGGCATCACGAAGCACTGTTGGGACCAAGGCATCACAGAAACGCCAAACAAACTCAGGAATGGCAGTTCAGTAGAAAGGGCCCAAAGCTACAAACACTCAATCTATTGGGGTCTCTACTGGTGGGAAGAAGCCTTTAGTAATGGATATATCGCAGGAACAAAGGAACGAAGAGCCCAAAGAGTCCCTGACTATGCCGCAACAGCCCTAAATACCATCAACAGCGGAGTGGGGTGAGTTTGTAAAGCTGATCACGACGAAACAGGATATCCAAGATATGGCTGAAGCAATCGTGAGTGACATTAAAATGGAAATATGTGGTTTAAAACAAAATGTTGACCAAATTGAAGGCAGATTGGTGAATACAGAGTCAGTACAATGTGATTTTGAAGTCAGAATCTCTGAATTAGAAAGTTCACGAGCACAGTTGCAAAAACAAGTCACCTGGTTGCGGTTGTAGCAGGATAATGGCGAGAACCGCAGCCGGAGGAATAATATTCGACTGCGGGGCTTGCCTGAATCCGTAAAGGGCCCAGAGCTCAGAACCACGGTAGTGGGTATTTTGAATGGTGTGTTGGAGAGACCCCAAATGGAAAAAATGGAAATTGACAGAGTGCACAGGGTTAAAGCGCCCCGAAGGACGGTAACAGAACTAATCCCAGATGTCCTGATTAGGATTCACCTGTTTTCACTTAAAGAAGACATAATGAGACAAGCATGGGCAAAAGGGCAGATTGAGTATGAAGGTTCTCAGCTGAAACTATTGCCAGATCTTTCACGGGGGACCCTAAAGATGAGAGCCGCAATTAAACCCCTCCTAGAGGTCATAAGAAAAGTGGGAGCAACCTATTTTTGGGGACACCCCTTCCATTTGAAAGTGGTGAAAGACAGAGAAACGTTCTTATTGAAATGGCCAGACCAGCTCCCCGGGCTCTTTACATTTTTGGGGTGCGCCCCGATCCATGTGAGTGACTGGATAGATGTCCTAGGAAACTCCGTGAACTATTACATGAATTAAGTCATACAACATGGGTGAAATTTGGAGCAGATAGGTGTGGGAGCAAAACAGATGCTCAGGACAAGGAGACATTAATACAACGAACCTAAAAGTGCTGCACACAGGTTCCTGGCCTATTCCAGGGTTTTTTTTTTTTTGTATTTATTTTTCCGGTTTTTCCCATGCGTTTTTTTTTTTCTTTTGTTTGTTTCTGGGGTTCTCCCTATCTCCTCTTCTCCCTCTCTTTCTGGGAGGGGGGAAAGTAAAGATGTGTGGAGGTCCCTGGTATCCCCACACCCGCCTCGAACATTTGCTTTGTCAAGATATGGGCGTTTTTTTCTGCATTTTTTTCTGTTTTACTTCTTATATGTCCTTACTATCTGAGTCACCCTCGAAGGGGAAGGGGGGGGGGTTACTTTTAGTGTGATTTGTGTTATTTTTTCATGTTTTTCTCATGGGGGATTTGTGGTGTGCGTTTTTGGATTTTTTTTTTTTTCACAGGAAAGTTGGATATTATATATTTGTATCTGTAGAAATCAACTATAACTTCACAAGGTGTTTTTTTTATATAAATTTTTTTTTTTTGTTTCTGTTCGTGCCCCCGCCAGCTATGGAGGGCCGGAGCACGATCTTAAGGGTTAAGAGGGAAGGGGGCACTGAGGTAGAGGTAATTTGAGAGTGTTCCCTCACTTCGTGCGGGACACGCTTAAGACATAAAAAAGAAGATATGTGAGACTTAATATTACCAAATTTAAATCACTATTAGGGTGTATACAGAGGATATAGTGACTCAGGGAATAGTTATGGTTAATAGCAACTAGAAGTGAGTAAGAGAGATCCTCCCAGGACCTAGCATAAGTCTGAAGGGTTAAGATGGAGTTGAGGGGAGGGTAGATGTTTTGCAGAAGGGGGGGTGAGGGGGCCCCGGGGCCCTCAGGAAGGAAGATGGGAGAAGGGGGAGGGGAATCCATAGAGTGATAGGAGTAGAAGGCACAAGCAAGGGATCTGACCATGTAGCAATCAAGTCCCCTTTATCTGTGACCTGGCTCGGGGTAGTTTGACTAGATTGGGAGGCGTAAGAGCGGGTCTCTGGGGCGGGGGGGGGGAGTAGGACATTGACATTATGTGAAGGGAGGCGATTGTCCGCAGAGTTAGAGTTCCTCTAGCTGGACACTTTAAATTTATAGTTTTACTGTCTGCCAGTGATAAGATAGGGACTACATCCTTACCACCACGGTAGGGGTGAGAGGGAGTAGAGCCCATTTTCTTAGCTCCAATTTTTGGAGCCCAGCCTTTTCTTCTTTTATCTTCCCTCTTGTGTTCTTGAAGGAGAGTGTCCAGGTACAGTGGCTTGCTCGCGGGATTTTGGGAACCACGGCCCCCTCAGTAGATAGCGCCTGGTTGCGCTGGTTTAGATAACCATTAGAGGGGGGTAGGGGTAGTGGGTATTAAACAATATATACATACTTGTGTGGGTAATGGGGGGTTTCTTTTCTTGTCCAATTTTTTATTTTTTTTTTCCGCATAGGTTGTGTGGCCGTAGGGGGCAGGGGACCGTTCCACAATGGTGGCTGGAGGTGGGGCGACCCAGGGGGGGCAGCAGGTTGTAAGATTAAGACCTATAATGTGAGGGGACTATCAACCCCACAGAAGCGTAGGAGACTTATGGGGGACCTAAAACGAGATGCTACACAAATAGCTTTAATTCAGGAGACCTACTTCCGCAAAGATGCAGTACCAAAATTGTACAATAAAGACTTTCCATGGGTTTACCACGCTACATCCCCTATTGCTAAATCAAAGGGTGTGAGCATTTTAATATCAAGTGCTATGAATTGGACCCTGAAAGAAGAATTGGCTGACCCAATGGGTAGGTTCGTGTTGGTGAAGGGGTGGATAGGACGGGTCGAGGTAACCCTCGTAAATGTCTATTTTCCCAACTATGAGCATGTAATGTTTTTACAGAAAATGATTCCAGTTGTCTTGGAATTCCGGGAAGGGCACTTAGTGATGGGAGGTGACTTTAATTATGCCCCAGAACCTCTGTTGGATACCTCCAAAAGAAGCTCATATATGTAATTTGCTAAATTACGAAGGCTACAAAAAGAGATCTCCCTCCTGGGCCTCATCGACCCATGGAGGTTGATGCACCCAGGGGAGAGAAATTACACTTTCTATTCTCCAATCCACATGGCATATAGTAGGATAGACAGAATCCTGGTTACCCAGGCAGACCTGCCGTTAGTAACAGACTCAGATATCGGAGATTTTTCAATCTCTGACCATTTTCCGGTGTATGTGAGTATAGAGTGGGAATCAAAAAACTGTAGTCCAAGATCATGGCGCATAAATGAGGCCTTATTACAATCCTCGGAAACGGAGGGGAAGATAGATGAGGCGTTACATAACTACTTTTTGGAAAATACATCGGAGTCGCTCTCACCTTCCAAGATCTGGGAAGCGCACAAGTGTGTGATAAGAGGGGTTCTGATACAGTTGGGTGCACAGCGTAAAAGAGAGCGAGAGGCGAAAATTAAAGAATATCTAACTAAAATTGAACATCTTAGTAGACAGCATAAGAGAACGCGAAGTTCATTTGATCCCTCTCATGCGGGTAAGAGAGGAATTGAATCAGATACTTTTCCAAAAGACAGTACGAAATATGTTATGGTTGAAAAGACACCAGTATGAATACGCAAATAAACCAGGGGTGATGCTGGCACGAGCATTGAGGGGCCCAAAAAGAGGAACTCAAATTTTACGCCTTAGAAATACAAAAGGTGGGGAGGTTCACACTTAAGCTGACATAGCAGAAGAGTTCTGCTCTTTCTATCGGTCACTATATAACCTACCGGAAATAGGGAGCAAGAAAAGTCCAGAAAAGGGGAAGCAGATAGAGGAGTATTTACGAGACTCGGGCATGCGTACACTTTCAGAAGACCAAGTACTGACTTTGGAAGGCGAGATATCGGGGGAAGAGCTGGCCGCTGCGATTTCACAGACCAAGGCACATAAGGCACCTGGCCCAGATGGCTTTACTTTAAGTTATTACAAGAAATTTGGGGAGCGTTTAAAGAACCCCCTACTATCACATTTCAATGAAGTGGGAAGAAGAGCGGCGTTCCCGTTGGATTCTTTACGGGCGCATATTACACAGGACCCCCTGTGTTGTGGCAGCTATCGCCCGATATCTTTGATAAATGTAGACACGAAACTATACGCAAGAATATTAGCAAATCGGCTCTTACCACATATGGCAGACTTGGTCCATTTCGACCAAGTGGGCTTTATTCCTACCCGGGAGGCCCGGGACAATACAATCCGAGCCATAGATTTAATACATCGGGCACGTACATCACGGAAGAAGATGGTTCTCTTCGCAGCAGATGCGGAAAAGGCCTTTGACAGGGTGTCGTTGGGATTTTATCCGGGCCACCCTGTCATACATAGGCCTGGGACCACAAATGCTGCAATTTATACTGGCACTTTATACGGTCCCTACGGCTGCGGTTAGGGTAAATGAATGGAGGTCTAGTTACTTCCCTATCTCTAATGGAACACGGCAGGGGTGCCCTCTATCCCCGCTTATATTCGTGTTGTGTCTGGAACCCCTATTGTGCAGAATTCGGAGTTCTCCGGATATAGCAGGAATCCAAAGCGGGGGGGGAACAACACAAGGTGGCCGCGTTTGCGGATGACCTGCTGTTTTTTGCTACTAACCCTTCTCTTTCATTACCAAATATTCTAGACGCCCTGAAAACATACAGTGGGTTCTCTAATTATAAAATTAATGTAACTAAATCAGCGGCACTCAACATATCGTTATCTGACCAAGAAGAGAGAGCACTTCGAACAGCGTTCCCGTTTCAATGGACCTCAGATACGCTGAAATACTTAGGGATACAGTTAACGGCAGATCCTGCGGATCTCTATAGAAAGAATTACCTTCCGCTTGTAGGAAAGATTAAAGCAGATCTTAGAATATGGCAGCTGTTGGCAGTGACGTGGTTTGGGCGCTGTAGCGTTATTAAAATGAATGTGTTACCCCGTATTTTGTATTTAATGCAGACAATTCCAATAGCAGTTCCAAAAGAATTCTTTCAATCAATCAAGGGCATACTCCGCGCCTATATTTGGGCAAACAAATCCCCGAGAATTAAGATGCAGACGTTGGCCTTACCCAAGTAAGAGGTGGGATGGGATTACCAGATATCCTGAGATATTACAGGGCGGTCCATATAGTAAGGGTGGTAGACTGGCACTGCAATAAACTTACCAAACGATGGGTGGATTTAGAGAATGAGGAAACAGGTCAGCTAACCCCCCCAGCCCCATGGTCGGTGTTCGAATCAAAAGACGCTATTCTCAAACATCCTACAGTGGGAGCGACTATAAAAGAAACTAAGAGAATTCAGTCGCATTGGAGGGTAGCCCCGGGTATATCTCCGATGACACTGATCTTGGGGAACCCGGATTTTCCCCCGGGGTGTATAAATGCCAGACTCCGTAGGTGGGCTCAGAATGGTAAAAGGCGCCTAGGTGATATATGGCAAAATGGGCCTATGCCCTCCCTAGAAGAACTTAGGACAGGTGCAGGAGAATCGCTAGATTATTTCAGCCTTTATCAGTTGTATAATTATATTAGATCAGTTCGGCAGAAAGGGTATGCACCACGAGAGCTAACGGATCTGGAAAATATGTGTAGAACAGGTAACGCGACGGGCCATTTGATCTCAAGGTTCTATACACAATTGTCAGAAGATGAGGGAGACCAACAATTGCCGTTTATCCAAAAATGGGAGCAGGAGTTAAACACTGTGTGGTCAAAAGAGCAGATAAATAAGATCCTGAGATTAGTTCACCAATCGTCACTAGATTGTAAGATCCAAGAGACAGGGTATAAAATTCTAACCAGATGGTATAGAGTCCCATCACTATTACACAGAATAAAAGAGGCGGTCTCAGGAAAATGCTGGCGGTGTGGATTGGAGGATGGAAATATGGTACATATTTTTTGGGGATGTAAAAGAGTGCGGCCATTTTGGAATAAGATAGCAGTGGTTATAAAACATATAGCCAACGTGGATATACTAGAAGACCCCGCGTTGTGCTTGCTGCATTTGACAGGAAGCTCAGTGCGGAGCTACAGGAAGTCCCTGACTCTGCGTCTGTTGAATGCAGCAAGGGCATGCATACCTATTTTCTGGAAACAGACAGTGATCCCAACTTACGAGTTGTGGTGTGGGAAGGTCAACGAGATTTTTAAGATGGAAGAACTGTCCGCCATATTGGGAAATTCAGAGGATCAAGTTAAGTTGAGATGGAGAGCCTGGGTGCAATACTTGGAAGCCAATTCTTCTTAAAGGGAGTTTAAGAGAGGGTCACCCTGGGCGGAGCCTGGTCCAGGCTGCGGTGGGACAGTCCCCATACCCCTTCTGGCGTACGGTAATATAGTATGGAATACATCAGCATACGAAGAAATGTTGGGAATGAGTGCATAAAAGTATAAAATCTTTCTTTTTTTTTTTTTTTCTGTGTTTTTTTTTTTTTGGTTTAATTGGGGGGAGGAGGGAGGGGGAGGTAAGGGGGTGGGGTTTGGTCAGATCATGACAATGTTTGTTTGAAATGTATGTATATATAAAAAATCACCAATAAAGATATAAATTAAAAAAAAGAAAGGGGGCATGTACTCTGGTCTCTGCATTGAAGGGGGCACGCACGCTGGTCTCTGCATTGAAGGGGGCATGTACGCTGGTCTCTGCATTGAAGGGGGCATGTACAGGGCCGGACTGGCGTATCGGGATACCAGGATATTTCCCGGTGGGCCGCCGGCCCTGGGGCCGCTTTGATTGGGCCGCCCGCAGAGCGCCGCTTTAAATATTGCCGGCCGCCCGCAGAGCGCCGCTTTAAATATTGCCGGCCGCCCGCAGTGCCGCTTTAAGGATTCCATTGGGGCCGCTCGCCGCTGATTGGCCGCTCGCGGTGCTCTCCGTCGATTGGCCGGCGGCCGCTGACGCTGTGCAGCCAGGCTGCGTGCACTGCCCCGGCCCCCTCTGCGCTCCCGCTGTGCCTGAGAGCGGCATGACGTCACGGCGGGGCGGCTGTCCGGCTGCGCCTGCGCGTTGGACGGCGGTGCTGCTGGCTCTGGCTGGTGCATCTTTTCAACTGGAGTCTGGCGCCGACGATCCCTCCCAGTCTCCCACACTGCACGCACGCCAGGCCAGCATGTGATCGCAGGTCAGAGGTCAGCTCCAGTCCGGTTTGGCGGTTTTCATGCTGGCAGTGTGTGTGTGCTGTGTGGTGTGTGTCCCATCCAGTCGTCGTGCCAGGTGGTAAGTAGTATATCATCATGCTGCCAATGAATGGGGGCAATGCTGTGCGCTCTGCAATGAATGGGGACAATGCTGTGCGCTCTGCAATGAATGGGGGCAATGCTGTGCGCTCTGCAATGAATGGGGGCAATGCTGTGCGCTCTGCAATGATTGGGGGCAATGCTGTGCGCTCTGCAATGAATGGGGACAATGCTGTGCGCTCTGCAATGAATGGGGACAATGCTGTGCGCTCTGCAATGAATGGGGGCAATGCTGTGCGATCTGCAATGAATTGGGGCAAGGCTGTGGCGCTCTGCAATGAATGGGGGCAATGCTGTGCGCTCTGCAATGAATGGGGGCAATGCTGTGGTGCTCTGCAATGAATGGGGGCAATGCTGTGGCGCTCTGCAATGAATGGGTTGGGGGCAATGCTGTGGCGCTCTGCAATGAATGGGGGCAATGCTGTGGCGCTCTGCAATGAATGGGGACAATGCTGTGCGCTCTGCAATGAATGGGGGCAATTCTGTGCGATCTGCAATGAATTGGGGCAAGGCTGTGGCGCTCTGCAATGAATGGGGGCAATGCTGTGCGCTCTGCAATGAATGGGGTCAATGCTGTGGCACTCTGCAATGAATGGGGGCAATGCTGTGGCGCTCTGCAATGAATGGGGGCAATGCTGTGGCGCTCTGCAATGAATGGGGGCAATGCTGTGCGCTCTGCAATGAATGGGGCAAGCCTGTGGCGCTCTGCAATGAATGGGGGCAATGCTGTGCGCTCTGCAATGAATGGGGCAAGCCTGTGGCGCTCTGCAATGAATGGGGGCAATGCTGTGGCGCTCTGCAATGAATGGGTTGGGGGCAATGCTGTGGCGCTCTGCAATGAATGGGGACAATGCTGTGCGCTCTGCAATGAATGGGGGCAATGCTGTGGCGCTCTGCAATGAATGGGGACAATGCTGTGGCGCTCTGCAATGAATGGGGGGCAATGCTGTGGCGCTCTGCAATGAATGTGGGCAATGCTGTGGCGCTCTGCAATGAATGGGGGCAATGCTGTGGCGCTCTGCAATGAATGGGGGGCAATGCTGTGCGCTCTGCAATGAATGGGGGCAATGCTGTGCGCTCTGCAATGAATGGGGCAAGCCTGTGGCCCTCTGCAATGAATGGGGGCAATGCTGTGGCGCTCTGCAATGAATGGGGGCAATGCTGTGGCGCTCTGCAATGAATGGGGACAATGCTGTGGCGCTCTGCAATGAATGGGTTGGGGGCAATGCTGTGGCGCTCTGCAATGAATGGGGACAATGCTGTGCGCTCTGCAATGAATGGGGGCAATGCTGTGGCGCTCTGCAATGAATGGGGACAATGCTGTGGCGCTCTGCAATGAATGGGGGCAATGCTGTGCGCTCTGCAATGAATGGGGGCAATGCTGTGGCGCTCTGCAATGAATGGGGGCAATGCTGTGGCGCTCTGCAATGAATGGGGGCAATGCTGTGGCGCTCTGCAATGAATGGGGGCAATGCTGTGGTCACTGTGCATTGAAAGGGTTGCACGCTGGTCACTGTGCATTGAAAAGGTGGCACGCTGGTCTCTCTGCATTGAAAGGGTGGCACGCTGGTCACTGTGCCTTGAAAGGGGGGCACGCTGGTCACTGTGCCTTGAAAGGGGGGCACGCTGGTCACTGTGCCTTGAAAGGGGGGCATGCTGGTCACTGTGCCTTGAAAGGGGGGCATGCTGGTCACTGTGCATTGAAAGTGGGGCACGCTGGTCACTGTGCATTGAAAGTGGGGCACGCTGGTCACTGTGCATTGAAAGGGGGGCACGCTGGTCACTGTGCATTAAAAGGGGAGCACGCTGGTCTCTCTGCATTGAAAGGGGGGCACGCTGGTTTTTATTATATTTAATTACTGTCTTGTAAAACGTTTGCACTTTGTTACCTTTTTAAAAAGTTGTTTTTGCATTTACTACTGTTTTGTGTGTTTGAGTAATTTATATATGTTGTTAATAAAGTTTGGAAACTATTTGTTTCCTATACTTTGAAGTAAAGCTCTTTGATTATTCTTTATTTGGACAATTTTGATGGGACTGGCACAATTTCATGGACAATGGTCTACTGTGATATTTGGAACAATAGGGGTTCTACATAAAGAGCTATTGTGGGGCAAAGTTTTAAATGTAGTCTAATCACCATAACAATAAAGGGTCTAATCTTGATGATTGCGCCACGTTTACAACTTTTTTGTGCTCTTTATATACAAGTCCTTTGTGTGCTTTTATATCGGTCTTATCTATAAATAATGCTCTCATTAAATGTGCTTTAAAATGCATGATTTTACCTTTTTATGAACAAGAACTCAACGTTGTGCTGGTATGACGACGCAATGCTATGGGGCTGGTATGTAATTTTTTCCGGGGCTGGTATGTAATTTTTTCCAGGGCTGGTTTTCATACCCAGTCCGGCCCCGGGCATGTACGCTGGTCTCTGCATTGAAGGGGGCATGTACGCTGGTCTCTGCATTGAAGGGGGCACGCCGGTCACTGTTTTGAAGGGGGCACGCTGGTCACTGTGCATTGAAAGGGGGCATGCTGGTCTCTCTGCATTGAAAGGGGGCACGCTGGTCTCTCTGCATTGAAAGGGGTACGCTGGTCTCTCTGCATTGAAAGGGGGCACGCTGGCATCTCTGCATTGAAAGGGGCACGCTGGCATCTCTGCATTGAAAGGGGGCACGCTGGTCTCTCTGCATTGAAAGGGGGCACGCTGGTCTCTGTGCATTGAAAGGGGGCACGCTGGTCTCTTTGCATTGAAAGGGGGCACACTGGTCACTCTGCATTGAAAGGGGGCACGCTGGTCTCTCTGCATTGAAAGGGGGCAGGCTGATCTCTCTGCATTGAAAGGGGGCACACTATACCTTAATTACTGAAGGCCCCTTTCACACTTTTGCAACCTCAAAGTCACGCAATTTTTTACAGCGTTTTTTGCCAAAAAGCAATGCCTATTACATTTTTCTGTTTGCGCCCCCCCCCCCCCTAAAGAATTTTGAGCACCAGCCGCCACTGTGTAAGAGGATGCCAGAGTAAGAGGCGATTCAGGGTGTACTAACTCCTAACACCCACCAAAAGTGGGTGGGATATAAAAGGCAGCAAGTAAACATGTTGTCCCTGAAGTTTATGTGTTGAATGCAGAAATAATGGGCATGGCAGTTTGTTTTGAATGGGGCTGCGTAGCTACACATGAGTCAAGGTCACCATTCTGACCCATGTCCGCAGCCAAAAGCACTTACAGTGGGCATGATGTGAGCTTCAGAACTGGACGACAGAATAATGAAAGAAAAGAAAAAAAAACTTTAAATTTACCTCAACCTGGTATAACTGGTGACACTTTAAATCTACTCCAGCTTATGAAGTAGACAGCTAATAATATGGCCTTATATATAGCTATGCCTGTTAATTGAAAAAGAGAACTCTTACCCCCCCCCCTTTCCAATTTTTTTTCTCTCTTCTCTTTTCTCTTCTCCAACATTTACACACGTTTGGCCAGAATTACAAAGTGGATCTCTATGTAGCCATAATGTCACAACATTGAACGTAGACAAATATCATTCCTAACATTTATGGATTTGATACGGTTAATTATCCACATGTGACACCCTCCTAGGTAGGTGCTAGAGAGAGAGTATAGTTTTTGGCTCTGTCTGCCTATCAGAGGAGCAGCGGGCACATTCCATATTGCTTTCTGCTTAACAGGGAGCAGCTTCTGTGAGTTAGGTCCGCTCATGATGCTCAGTGTGTGATTCATCTGGTCTAGGGAGTGTTCCACAACAGTCAAATAGGGAGGCATATTGGACAGTGGAGGAAACCAGGCCAATGGGTACACAGGGTTTGATACAGCCTCAGTGATTGGCACAGACTGGTTGTCTCTGTGTATTCTGGGGTGTGGTATAAAAGTCAAGAGCACTTTGGCTGGTGAGTAGAGTCCTGGAAGGAGGGTGGCAGCTGCCTCCTCTTCTGTAGAAGTTGGTGTGGGGTCGCAGGCGGTCGGCCTGGTGGACCAGAAGGAAGGAGCTGAACCCAGGGGTCCAGGAGAACTGACTGGAGGGGTTGAGACACTGGAGACCCTAGAAAAACAGTATCAGGAGTACAGGGGATCGTGTCTAGGGGCCTGACCTGAGAGGGGGCCACCCCGGAGTAGCACAGTCAGAGGACGGGTGTCAGCTGATGGAAGTGAAAGGGGGCGGGTACCCTGAAGATAGTTATTCAGTCAAGTCATCTACTCAGAGACTTAATCCTAAAGTTCATCTAGTGGCAAGATGAACCAGCAGCCTGGCTGTATCTACAGGAGTCCTCATCTTTTGTGAATAGTTCAATTCTGGAGTATCCCACTCTTCCCTTCTCCTATCCCTATTTAAAATAAAAACACAAAAACAACTACAACCCCTAGACTGTTTATAGACTGAGCCAGGAAGAGGAGAGTTAAATTGTTCATGCTGCTAACGGTAACCCAGGGGATACCGAGGTACACATTTCAGCAGTCCTCAAGGGGGCAGTGCTACACACACATCATATAAAGTTATGTAATGTTTAACTATGAATCTTGATTACAAAAATTTACTTTTAACTGTGATATTTGTTGTCTCTTTGAACACCCACATGTCTGATCAAGATATTTGTGTAATGTATGTTTCATTTCATACAATAAAATTTATGGAACAAAAAAGAAAGAAAGTGCTCTGGTCTGATAAATCATGCTTGCTTTTACATCATGTGGATACCTTAGTGTGTGTCACATACCTGAGGAAGAGATGGCACCAGGATGCAGTATGGGAAGAAGGCGAGCCCGCGGAGGAAGTATGATGATTTTACCAATGTTCTGCTGGGAAACCTTGGGTCCTACCATTCATGAGGTTGTTTCTTGACACGTACCACCTAACCAAACATTGTTGCTTATCAATGCACACCTTCTAGGATCCAGGTATTCCATGATGGCAGTGGTCTCTTTCAGCAGGATAATGCACCCTGCCACACTGCAAAAATTGTTCAAGAAGGGGTTTAGGAATACAACAAGATTGAGGTGTTGACTTGGCCTCTTAAATCTCCAGATCTCAATCCAATCAAGCATATGTGGAATGTTCTGGAAAAAGTCTAATCCATGCATGCCCACCTCGCAATTTACAGGTGTAGCACCCCTACCTGCTTTGCTAGAGTTCTAGGATTGTTGTTGTTAGAGTAGGTAACTTATTCAGGCTTTGCTGACAGCCAAGCCTATGCGTTTTTCTGGGTAAGGGTTTGAGTGATTCAGGGAGGGCTGGATGATTCACAGGCATCATCTCTGTGACCTCTCCCAACTTCTTACAGAAGATTCTAGAAAAATGGGAGTGGAGGAGAGGAGAAGTTGCCTGGAGTATTCTGAAGGCCCTGACCAATCCCCAAAAGATGGGCTAGCAGGGGGCAAGCCCCCTCAAATACTCTGGGTCAGCCCAGCTGGAGCAGTGGAGTTCAGGTGGAAGATGGAGATGGAAGGTTAGGCTGTCTGTGGCCCTCAAGGGTGCCCCCTAGTCTGGGGGGAGGCGGGGCTTGACCTCAGGACTGGGCTTGGTTGTGTAAGGACCCTCTTCACAACTCAAAGGTGCTCTGACCAGAGGCACTGAAGGAAGTTGAGGACAGCAGGAGAACACTGCCTGGTAAGTCTCCAGGGAGGAAGACAGTCAGGTGGGTTAGTGAGTGTTGCAGTCAAGAGAACTGAGAGGCATGCCTGAGAGGACTGGGTGCAAGCAGTCTAGGATGGATGCAGAGTCAGTCTGGGAGGACTGTGGGGTCTTAGCCAAGAGGGCCAGTGAAAGGGGCAGCTGCAGCCGGGTTGTCTGGCAGTGCCTGAAGAGGTGGTGCTGGGATCAATAGCCACAGGAGGAGGACAGCCGGGCACTAGCTGCTACACTAATAAAAGGAGCCGCAATGCCTGCCTGAAAAGGGCATTTGCTACAGGTCTGTTAGATCACCCAAACAGTGCCAGTTGGTCCTGGGATTTGTAGTTCAACAAGCAAGATTGTGCTGGAGGTAGAAGTGTATATACGGACTGTATATAGTTGTGTCCCTGAGGAGTTATGCTACTTTGATCAAGTGGGTATCCCATAATACCCTAATCCCAGTGGCGTATTATCCATGGGTGCAGGGTGTTGACTGAACACGGCCCCGGTGGGGGGGGGGGGGGCACTGTGACACCCATGGATGATCCCCTGGTTTGGCCAGAGCTGTTTTTTTGCAGAAAAATTGTCTGTTTTGGTGGCAAAGGGGACTACTTAATATGATGTGGGTGGTAGTAACAGTATGGCTGATCGGTGTATTTTGTTTTACTGAGATCTGCAGTTATTTCTCCACAATTACCAATCAAATCTAATCTTTGAAGGCAGGTTTGATGCTCATTGGTGAGAAAATGTTACTTTATTTCATAGCAAGAACACTCTGATACATAAGTCTTTCCAGCAGGAAAGCAATGATCAGATTAACATACGAGTCAGCGAGTCACCAACAGCCTTATATATCAATATCTTCTTTCAAGAAACTGGTGTCATTTCTCCACATCCACCAATCAGATCCAAACTTTCAGGGTAAGTGTGATCCAAATTGGTGCCTTCCCCAGATCTTAGTAATAGCATTTTGATACATAAGATCCTTAGTAGCAAAGATCAGAACGACAGAGATGACAGTACCAGAGACTAGTGTTGAGCGAACACGGACTGTATTATTTGTGTTCGTACCAAATAATTGGATTTTTTGTACCCGAACACGGACACGGACACTTTACTGTATGTTCGGGTAAAAATCTGTGTTCGGTCGTTTTATTTCCGGGTTTTGCATGCTTTGGCGCTCTTTTCATGGCGGGCTTTCAACAGCCAATCAACAATCGTTTAACTGGTGTGCCTTAAGCCATCCCAGCCATGCCTGCAAATGTCTCAGTAGCTGTGATTGGCCGTCTGAAGCATGTGACCAAGTCTTTATAAGTTCCAGGCAGCCGCAGCGTCTTCATTCTGCTGCTTAGATCAGGGACAGAGCACACATCAACGTGCTGGCTGCTGATTAGGGAAAGATAGGCAGGAAAAAAACATTTGTGTCCGGATAGAATTGAGGGACAGGTCGGAGTGTTTAGGCAGGGCGAGTTGTAGGCATTTTAGGGATAGAGTCTGCTGAATTATAGGGTCAGTGTCTTCTACAAACTACAATCGATATTGCTGTGTGGGGGGTGGGGTCTGCACTCAATCCTGATCTATGATCTCTTCTCAATCCTGTTAGGGAGAGGCTGCTGCTGAATTTTAGGGTCAGAGTGTTCTACAAACTACAATCGATATTGCTGTGTGGGGTCTGCACTTAGTCCCGATCTACGATCTCTTCTCAATCCTGTTAGGGAGAGGCTGCTGCTGAATTTTAGGGAAACTGTGTTCTACAAACTACAATCGATATTGCTGTGTGGTGTGGGATAGGAGATAGGCAGGTGTCAGTGATCCACATCCATTTTTCTGTGTGTGAGCTGCAGTGAACACAATCTTTTTGGGCTGCAGTGAACACAATCTTTTTGGGGTGCAGTGAACAACGTCCTTTTTGGGGTGCAGTGAACAAAATCTTTTTGGGGTGCAGTGAACAAAATCCTTTTTGGGGTGCAGTGAACAACATCCTTTTTGGGGTGCAGTGAACACAATCTTTTTAGGGTGCAGTGAACAAAATCCTTTGTGGGGTGCAGTGAACACAATCTTTGTGGGGTGCAGTGAACACAATCTTTTTGGGGTGCAGTGAACAACATCCTTTTTGGGGTGCAGTGAACACAATCTTTGTGGGGTGCAGTGAACACAATCTCTTTGGGGTGCAGTGAACAAAATCCTTTTTGGGGTGCAGTGAACACAATCTTTGTGGGGTGCAGTGAACACAATCTTTTTGGGGTGGAGTGAACAAAATCCTTTTTGGGGTGCAGTGAACAACATCCTTTTTGGGGTGCAGTGAACAAAATCCTTTGTGGGGTGCAGTGAACACAATCTTTGGGGGGTACAGTGAACACAATCTTTTTGGGGTGCAGTGAACAAAATCCTTTGTGGGGTGCAGTGAACACAATCTTTGGGGGGTACAGTGAACACAATCTTTTTGGGGTGCAGCGAACAAAATCCTTTGTGGGGTGCAGTGAACACAATCTTTGTGGGGTGCAGTGAACACAATCTTTTTGGGGTGCAGTGAACAAAATCCTTTTTGGGGTGCAGTGAACAACATCCTTTTTGGGGTGCAGTGAACACAATCTTTTTGGGGTGCAGTGAACAAAATCCTTTGTGGGGTGCAGTGAACACAATCTTTGTGGGGTACAGTGAACAGAATCTTTGTGGGGTGCAGTGAACACAATCTTTGGGGGGTACAGTGAACACAATCTTTTTGGGGTGCAGTGAACAAAATCCTTTGTGGGGTGCAGTGAACACAATCTTTGGGGGGTACAGTGAACACAATCTTTTTGTGGTGCAGTGAACTAAATCCTTTGTGGGGTGCAGTGAACACAATCTTTGTGGGGTGCAGTGAACACAATCTTTTTGGGGTGCAGTGAACAACATCCTTTTTGGGGTGCAGTGAACACAATCTTTTTGGGGTGCAGTGAACAAAATCCTTTGTGGGGTGCAGTGAACACAATCTTTGTGGGGTACAGGGAACAGAATCTTTGTGGGGTGCAGTGAACACAATCTTTGGGGGGTACAGTGAACACAATCTTTTTGGGGTGCAGTGAACAAAATCCTTTTAGGGTGCAGTGAACACAATCTTTGTGGGGTGCAGTGAACAAAATCCTTTTTGAGGTGCAGTGAACACAATCTTTGTGGGGTGCAGTGAACACAATCTTTGTGGGGTACAGTGAACACAATCTCTTTAAATCACAATCAATTAAATTGCGTGATAGTCTGTGTCGGTACGTGTGAGATCCACCTTTCCAAGTTTTTGGGGTTCATCTCATACTTCTGAAGATTTGAGGGTGCTGCCTGTTCCATACTCCTCCTCCTACTCCTCAACCATCCTTTTAGGGGTACAAACAATAGTAATTGGGGCCTAGTGTGGTGGTGTACGTGTGAGATACATACACTTTCTTTTTGATCATATTTTCTATTCCGCTATTCAATTAAAACCTTTGGGGATCAATTAAATTGCGTGATAGTCTGTGTCGGTACGTGTGAGATCCACCTTTCCAAGTTTTTGGGGTTCATCTCATACTTCTGAAGATTTGAGGGTGCTGCCTGTTCCATACTCCTCCTCCTACTCCTCAACCATCCTTTTAGGGGTACAAACAATAGTAATTGGGGCCTAGTGTGGTGGTGTACGTGTGAGATACATACACTTTCTTTTTGATCATATTTTCTATTCCGCTATTCAATTAAAACCTTTGGGGATCAATTAAATTGCGCGATAGTCTGTGTCGGTACGTGTGAGATCCACCTTTCCAAGTTTTTGGGGTTCATCTCATACTTCTGAAGATTTGAGGGTGCTGCCTGTTCCATACTCCTCCTCCTACTCCTCAACCATCCTTTTAGGGGTACAAACAATAGTAATTGGGGCCTAGTGTGGTGGTGTACGTGTGAGATACATACACTTTCTTTTTGATCATATTTTCTATTCCGCTATTCAATTAAAACCTTTGGGGATCAATTAAATTGCGTGATAGTCTGTGTCGGTACGTGTGAGATCCACCTTTCCAAGTTTTTGGGGTTCATCTCATACTTCTGAAGATTTGAGGGTGCTGCCTGTTCCATACTCCTCCTCCTACTCCTCAACCATCCTTTTAGGGGTACAAACAATAGTAATTGGGGCCTAGTGTGGTGGTGTACGTGTGAGATACATACACTTTCTTTTTGATCATATTTTCTATTCCGCTATTCAATTAAAACCTTTGGGGATCAATTAAATTGCGTGATAGTCTGTGTCGGTACGTGTGAGATCCACCTTTCCAAGTTTTTGGGGTTCATCTCATACTTCTGAAGATTTGAGGGTGCTGCCTGTTCCATACTCCTCCTCCTACTGCTCAACCATCCTTTTAGGGGTACAAACAATAGTAATTGGGGCCTAGTGTGGTGGTGTACGTGTGAGATACATACACTTTCTTTTTGATCATATTTTCTATTCCGCTATTCAATTAAAACCTTTGGGGATCAATTAAATTGCGTGATAGTCTGTGTCGGTACGTGTGAGATCCACCTTTTCAAGTTTTTGGGGTTCATCTCATACTTCTGAAGATTTGAGGGTGCTGCCTGTTCCATACTCCTCCTCCTACTGCTCAACCATCCTTTTAGGGGTACAAACAATAGTAATTGGGGCCTAGTGTGGTGGTGTACGTGTGAGATACATACACTTTCTTTTTGATCATATTTTCTATTCCGCTATTCAATTAAAACCTTTGGGGATCAATTAAATTGCGTGATAGTCTGTGTCGGTACGTGTGAGATCCACCTTTCCAAGTTTTTGGGGTTCATCTCATACTTCTGAAGATTTGAGGGTGCTGCCTGTTCCATACTCCTCCTCCTACTGCTCAACCATCCTTTTAGGGGTACAAACAATAGTAATTGGGGCCTAGTGTGGTGGTGTACGTGCGAGATACATACACTTTTTTTGATCATATTTCCTATTCCGCTATTCAATAAAAACCTTTGAGGATCAATTGAATTGCGGGATAGTCTGTGTCGGTACGTGTGAGATCCACCTTTCCAAGTTTTTGAGGTTCATCTCATACTTCTGAAGATTTGAGGGTGCTGTCTGTTCCATACTCCTCCTACTCCTCATCCATCCTTTTAGGGGTAGAAACAATAGTAATTGGGGCCTAGTGTGGTTTTGTACGTGCGAGATACATACACTTTTTTGGATCATATTTCCTATTCCGCTATTCAATAAAAACCTTTCTAGGGCAAGATCTTAAATTACAGAAATATGAGGAGACCGTCAAATAAGGGCTGTGGCCTGGGTCGTGGTGCTGCTGGTAGAGCTCCTGTTGCAAGGAGAGGACGTGGTCGATCTGTGCCAGCTACACGCACAAGTGAAACACCTTCCTCAAGTGTGAGTAGGCGACAGAACCTGCATCAGTATTTGGTAGGGCATCATACGCCCCTAGAAGTGATGAGGCCAGAACAAGTGGAGGCGATAGTAGATTGGTTTGCTGCTGACAGTGCCTCCAGTTCCTTCACATTGTCTCCCACCCAGTCTACTGCAGAAAGGTCACAGTTGGCACCTGCAGCCGATGTCCAACCGTCTTTCACCTCACCCCCTTGCAAATCAGGCAAGCAGTCTGAGCCCCAAGCCATACAGCAGTCTCTTCTTCTTTTTGATGACTCTGTCAGCAGGGTTTCCCAGGGCCATCCACCTAGCCCTGCCCCAGAAGTGGAAGAGATTGAGTGCAGCGATGCCCAACCACTTATTTCTCAAGATGAGTACATGCAAGGATCATCGCAGCACGTCTCCGATGATGACGAAACACAGGTGCCAACTGCTGCGGCGTTCAGCATTGTGGAGACCGACAAGGAGGGCAGGGGTGAAGACTGGGTGGAAGATGATGTGGAGGACGATGAGGTCCTCGACCCCACATGGAATGAACGTCATGCAGGTGACCTGAGTAGTTTGGAGGAAGAGGCGGTGGTCGCACAGAGCCACCAGCACAGCAGAAGAGGGAGCAGGGTGCAGAAGCGGAGCGGCCGTGCCCTAGACACTACGCCCGCTACTGCCCAACGCAGCAAGGGAACGAGCGCACCAAAGTCAGCTCAAAGGAGTTCTCTAGCGTGGAAGTTCTTTAGAAAATGTGCTGATGACAGGACACGAGTGGTTTGCACCCTGTGCAATCAGAGCTTGAAGCGAGGCATAAACCTTCTCAACCTGAGCACAACCTGCATGATCAGGCATCTAAGTGCAAAGCACGAGCTGCAGTGGAGTACACACCTTCAAAACCAAGAAACATCTCTGGCTCATCCTGCTTCCTCTTCTGCTGCAGTCTCGGCCGCTCCAGCCACATCTGTAGTGATACCGGCACCTGCCACCCCGCAAACAGACGATCTGTCAGCAACACCACCACCTGGGTCACCAACAACCATCTCCACAATGTCCCGTGGAAGCGTTCAGATTTCCATCTCCCAAACACTTGAGAGGAAGAGGAAGTACCCCCCTACCCACCCGCGATCCCTGGCCCTGAATGCCAGCATTTCAAAATTATTGGCCTTTGAAATGCTGTCATTCTGTCTGGTGGAGACGCACAGTTTTAAAAACCTTATGTCGGTGGCTGTCCCACAGTACGTCGTGCCCAGCCGCCACTACTTTTCCAGGCAAGCCATCCCTTCCCTACACAACCAAGTGGGGGAAAAAATCAGGTGTGCACTGCGCAACGCCATCTGTGCCAAGGTCCACCTAACTACCGATACGTGGACCAGTAAGCACGGTCAGGGGCGTTATATCTCCCTAACGGCACACTGGGTAAATGCAGTGGCGGATGGGCCTGAGGCGGATAGCAATTTGGCGCATGTCCTTCCACCACCGAGGATTGCAGGGTGCTTCAGTTTTCCTCCTGTTCCTAACTCCTCCTACTCCGCTTCCTCATCCTCTACCGCCTCCTCATCCGGACAGCGTAACACCTTCACCACCAACTTCAGCACGGCCAGGGGTAAACGACAGCAGGCAGTTTTACAACTTGCCTGTTTGGGGGACAAACCACACACCGCGCAGGAGTTGTGGAGGAGCATGGAACAGCAGACAAATGAGTGGTTGCTGCCAGCGAGCCTCAAGCCCGGCCTGGTGGTGTGCGATAACGGGCGAAATCTCATAGCAGCTCTGGGCCTAGCCGGTTTGACGCACATCCCTTGCCTGGTGCATGTGCTGAATTTGGTGGTGCAGAGGTTCCTTAAAAACTACCCCGATATGTCAGAGCTGCTGCAGAAAGTGCGGGCCGTTTGTGCGCACTTTCGGGGTTCTCACCCTGCTGCTGCTCGCCTGGCAGCGCTGCAGCGTAACTTCGGCCTTCCCGCTCACCGCCTCATATGTGAAGTGCCCACAAGGTGGAACTCCACCTTGCACATGCTGGAAAGACTGTGCGAGCAGCAGCAGGCCATAGTGGAGTTTCAGCTGCAGCACGCACGCGTGAGTCGCTCTGCGGAACAGCACCACTTCACCACCAATAACTGGGCCTCCATGCGAGACCTGTGTGCCTTGTTGCGCTGTTTTGAGTACTCCACCAACATGGCCAGTGGCAATGACGCCGTTCTCAGCTTAACTATCCCACTTCTATGCCTCCTTGAAAAAACAATTCGGGCGATGATGGAAGAGGATGTGGCACAGGATGAGGAGGAGGAGGAGGATGAAGAGGTAACATTTCCAAGGCTTTCAGGGCAGTCATTCGCAAGGGGCTGCGAGGGTGGGTTCCTGCACACACAAACGCCAGGGACAAAATTGTCCAGCAGGGGCACAGTTCTGGAGGATGAGGAGGATGAGGAGGAGGAGGAGCTGGAGGAGGAGATGGAACCATGTTCACAGCAGGGTGGCACCCAGGCCAGCTCATGGCCATCACTGGTGCGTGGCTGGGGGGATACAGAGGACACGGACGATACACCTCCCACAGAGGACAGCCTTTCGTTGCCTCTGGGCAGCCTGGCACACATGAGCGATTACATGCTGCAGTGTCTCCACAACGACCGCCGAGTTGCCCACATTCTAACTTGTGCTGATTACTGGGTGGCCACGCTGCTGGATCCCCGTTACAAGGACAACGTACCGTCCTTAATTCCCTCACTGGAGCGCGATCACAAGATGCGTGAGTACAAGCGCACGCTGGTAGACGCCATGCTGCTGGCATTCCCATCTGACAGCGGGGCCGCAGTGGAAGCACAAGGCAGAGGAGGAGGAGGAGGAGGTCGCCAACGCAACCAGGGCACCGCCAGCACCTCAGAAGGCAGGGTTAGCATGGCCGAAATGTGGAAAAGCTTTGTCAGCACGCCACAACAAACAGCAGCACCAGCAGCTCAGATGGAACGTCTTAGCAGGAGGCAGCATTTTACCAACATGGTGGAGCAGTATGTGTGCACACGCCTACATGTAGTGAATGAGGGGTCTGCCCCCTTCAACTTCTGGGTCTCCAAATTGGGCACATGGCCTGAGCTTGCCCTTTACGCCTTGGAGGTGCTGGCGTGCGCCGGAAGCCAGTGTATTATCTGAACGGGTATTTAGCACGGCTGGGGGCGTTATAACAGACAAGCGCAGCCGCCTGTCCAGAGACAATGTGGACAAGCTCACGTTCATTAAAATGAACCAGGCATGGATCCCACGGGACTTTTCCGTACCTTGTGCAGAATAGCAATGGATACCGACCTTACCCACCCATTGTTCCATTTTTGCTCTTTCTTACTCTTTTGGGGTGTACCCTCATTTAAAATTTGTGAAAAGAAGCAGTGTTGGCTACCTCGTCCTCCTCCTCAGGGCCAGATTAACGTAGGGGCTATTGGAGCTGCAGCTCCAGGCCCCTACCTTTTATATAGGCCCCGGGTTGGCCATATTCACTGTTACCGCTCTTCTGTCACTTGTAAACACAGAAGTCTGGCTTCTATGCTCGCTTCCCCAGGCAGCACCCTCAGAACCTCCCCACACAGCGCGAAGGCCGGACAAGGAGGGACAGTTGCCGATGCATGGATGTGTTTATGGGCTTCAGAGACAGCATCCCATGTTGAATTAGGCATGCATGGCTGCACCCTTCCTCCTCTGGGTGCATGGCAAGGCACGGCCCTTAAGGCCCTTCAAAATCCTCAGCACCAAGCCCATGATGCTCTTAATCCGGCCCTGGTCCTCCTCCACCGCTGCTTCCACCTACACCGCCCATAGGTGTGCGCAGCCTATTGCATTAAGGTGTGCACCCCAAAGTTGAAATACACATGCATGTGTTTGCCAGCAGGGAGAGTAATGTATCGGGGCCATGTACCTGTAGGCAAAGAGAAATAGAGCAGAGCAGGTCCGAGGGAGATCTTTCCCATCTCCTCACTGGCAATGCTATGTGCCCTAGGTGATTAGGGTGTGCCCAGGCACACCCGGCACACCCTGTGCGCATGCCTATGTCACCGCCACATCCACCACCACCTCAACCTCCCTCCTACTCCATATGGGCCTCGTCCTTCAGAGATGAAGAAGAACATTGTTTTATTTTTCTGTTTTTTTTTGTTGTTTTAAGTTATTTCCCTATCCACATTTGTTTGCAGAGCACTTGCCATGCTCTTAATTACGTTTTGCTGCCATTTGCAGCACTCTAGCCCTTTCCTTTGGTGTTTTAGAGCCATTTTAGTGCCTTAAAGTTCGGGTCCCCATTGACTTCAATGGGGTTCGGTGTCCGGGAAAAGTTCGGTAAAAGTCCGGGACACGGATCCGGACTTTTTTTTAAAGTTCGGCCGAACCCGTCGAACACGGACATCTAGGTGTCCGCTCAACCCTACCAGAGACAGCTCCTTTCAAAGTGGCAGTGACAGAACCCGTATTTCCATCTTGACAGGTTCCCTTTACACATGGAGAAAAGGAACTGACTGTTTTCATTACACATGTGGGCAGGGTCTACTGTGCCCAAGCACGTGGGGTAACACCTTGTCTGAAAGGGTGCTCACCAATACCAAGGACCAAGGCGGAGACTGCAGTCATGTGAAAAATCAAACTTAAAGGCAGTCCCCGACTGTAAGATGTTTTTTCTCATAGCCCTACATAATTGTTACTGATGTATGTTTTGCATTAGGAGGGACATGCAGAGCCTTCACCCACTCCACCAGTCCTGCGCACCTCTGTTACCTCACTCCCAGTAACAGAATGAGGTCCCACTGAGAACATAGCAGACCCCATGCATGCTTATTAACTCATTCTTTCCCATACCTAGTGATCAGGCCTTAGATCTCCATAAAGCTTGTCTGCTCTCAGTGACCAGAGGAGACAGACAGCTAAGGAGGGAATCAGAGCACCGACCCCCTTTGATACCAGAAGACCTGTCATCTAACCAGACACCATGCCAAATGACTGGTTGCTGTAGCTGTTCTTCCTTCCGGTTACCTATGGCAACTACCTACTCTTCTATGCCTTGCGAGTGAACCTTTGTAGTGCTTTAACACATAAACATATAGTGCTATTACAGACCAAGGTTCTCAGAAATATGGCAACACCCAAAATGCACCCCTTGAATAACTTCAGACCAGGTTCAAAGCAGTTGAACAACGTTTACTGAAAATTCAGCATAACATGTGCAACAAGGTAAAACATTCTTCCCCAACTGACTCTGCCCCAGCGTACCTGTGTAGGTAAAGTCCTTGTGGGTGTAGTTCATGGTTGGAGAGTCCAGAATGGAGGCTCCAAAGAGTCGGTGTCCTAAAGGTGGACCACAGGTCCCAACCCGCTTTTTCAATTATTCCTGTCTTTTTGCCTACTCTCTTGGGACCCGAATCTCCTCCCTTTTATATGTCACGGGAAGAGAGGCTGGCCCCCAGAGAATTCAACACAGAAGAGATTCCATTGTCTAGATAACCATTGTCTTATAATCTCAATGTGGCTTAATAAACGTTGTGACTTTTTTGTGGAACATCTTATGAGTTTTGTGTTAGACTGCCATTTATCCTATCTAAGCCTTAACCTGAAGCGCTCGTGGTTCCCTCTGCGGACCCCAGAGAGCCCGCAACCAGGGAAGGTTGCAAAAACATTAACCTCTTTCCCCTAAACTGGGCAGCTAAGCTGGCTAACTAACATAGACAACCTCATGAAAGACAAAACCAGAGAAAATTCCCAGCTCAACTCACCAACTAGTCTGCTTACCAACCGAATTAACCTGTCCAACAGTATGCTTTAACCACTTGCCAACCAGTCACGTTGACTGTACTGCGGCAAAGTGGTTCGTTATCGTCTGGCGACCTACGTGACCAGACATTGCCCTCTCTCGGAGGCTCGCTCCCGCTATATTCAGTTACAGTGGGAGTCGGGCCAGGGGAGGAGCGGCGGTGATCACCGCCGCTCTTCCCCGATCGTCGGGGATCTAGTGTGGAAATCCGCCCGCTTGTGTAAACAAAGCGGGCAGATCTCCTAAGTGACAGGCAGGGTCAGATTGCAGGGTTCAGCATAGCTGAACCTGCGATCTGTCCCTGTGTCACTCAGTCACCTCCCCCCACACACGTTAGTAAGCACCAGGCATAAATTAACCCCTCCCTCTCCAATAAAAATTAACCCCTTCCCTGCCAGTGTCATTTTTTCAGTAACAGTGCATATGTATAGCACTGATTACTGTAGTAATGTCACTGGTACCCCCAAAAGTGTCAAAAATGTCAGTCAAGGGTCCGATCTGTCCGCCGCAATGTCACAGTCCCGCAAAAAAAATCGCAGATCGCCGCCATTACTCGTTAAAAAAAAAACACCAAAAATTACAGAAATCTTTCCCTTACTTAGTAAACGCAATAACTTTTGCGCAAACCAATCAAAATGCGCTTATTGTGATTTTTTTTTACCAAAAGTATGTAGCAGAAAACAAATTGGCCTAAAATGATAAAAAAATTTGATTTTTACATTTTTTTGGGGGGGAATTTCATATAAAAAAATGTGAAAAATATCGTTATTTTTTCAAAATTCTCACTCTTTTTTTGTTTATAGCGCAAAAAGTAGAAATCGCACAGGTGATCAAATACCACTAAAAGAAAGCTCTATTTGTGGGGGGAAAAAAGGATATAAACTTAATTTGGGTACAGCATTGCACGACCGCGCAATTGTCCGTTAAATTAACGCAGTGCCGAATCACAAAATATGGCCTGGTCAGGAATGGGGTAAAACCTTCCGGCCATAAAGCGGTTAAAAATGCGCTCATTGAGAATTTTTTTGTCAAAGACATGTAGCTAAATACATTTTGGCCTAAATATATGACAAAAATTTAATATATTGGATATTTTTTAACTGTCAAATTAGAAAAATATTGTTGTTTTTTCAAAATTGTTGCTTTTTTTAATTAATATCGCAAAAAATGAAAATCGCACAGGTGAACAAATAGCACCAAAAGAAAGCTCTGTTTGTGGGGAAAAAAAGGACGTAAATTTTGTTTGGGTACAGCGTTGCATGACTGCGCAATTGTCAGTTAAAGTCGCACAGTGCCGAATCGCAAAAAGTGGCCTGGACGTAAGACAACAAAATCCTCCGGTGGTAAAGTGGTTAAAAACAGGGGTTTAGTTAGCACACATTTGCAAACGCATGCGTAAGCTGTTAGGCCCCTTCACGGCACCCTGTATTACTTGGACTACAAACCCTTCTAAATTTAAAAGAGTCTGCACAGTGGGAGCACATGCATTCTAATGGATAGATGTCTACACAGCCAAGCAGAAGATTGCTTTACATTTCTAAACAGGACTAGATAACTAACCCCCCAGTCCCTGGAATCTGGCTGGTAAGGGCTACGTTGCCTTTTTACTAACTTTGTCCCTTTTTATAGAAATCACTTCTTCTGAAACAGCAATGGATGTATTTTACAGCCAAGAGAACAGGATAATGAATTCACATATCCTTTATTACAGGAAGCCACTTAGTACTTTGATGTATGGGGTAAAGTACTTTGCACTTGGTACTGAATGCCTCTAATTAAGAATTATTGCGGGACAGAGTACTTTCTGTACATATTCTGTCATTAGTTCACCTCAGGGTGCACTCTGCAGAATGCAGTGATTTTCCCATGTGTCCAATATACGGGATATATGACTCAACTGTGTGCTGGCTCTGGAAGATCACTTCACAATTTTCCTCTGTGCAGTTAATGTATAAGTGCTTAAAAAGACCACCATATTTATGGATATTTGATTGAAACTTTTGGAGTAACTTCCCATACAATCTGTTAGTTTAACTCTGAACATTGAAGAATAAAAGCAACCACCAAGAGTTGCCTGTGGTACCTCTATTACAAACCTTCTTCTGTTCAGCCATTGACCTCAGCTCCAATATGGAGGTTGGTTCTCCTCTGCCATCCCATTAACACTAGTATTACTACTGGCAACTTAGGGGTCAAATGGGCATTGGGCAGTATGTCAAAGTCAGAGCTAAAGTCAAGCCTGTGTGTTTAGGAAGGAAGCTGTTATTTAGGGATAAACTCAATATATGGTATGATGTCATGAATAACAGAAGCCATAAGTTGATAATATTTGATTGGTAGAAGCATGAACTCTTAGTGGGATATACAGTTATACTTGATATATGATGTGTGAATTGTATGTAGGCAGGTGCAGTCTATATTCTGTACTGCAGGTGGCACTCATCTACAGAAGCAGTAAAGATGGGAGAGGAAGTTAAGAGAAGCTGTGTTTCTCTATGGTTTCCCCTGTCACTCTGGCAGTAATCAGGTTGAATGCACATGCCCAATGTGACCCTGGTGGACATCTTAGGTCAAGCAGAGTCTATTTAAGACTCTGACCCCTGGGTTTTGCGCGCTTTATGCAAGAAAAACAGGTTCAAGCAGATATAAGAACATCATAAAATGTAAATGTGAAAAAATCTTGGCTGCGCTCTTTTTTCCTAAATATATATGTGTACAATACCCCCTGAGGAAGTCACGTGGTCATGAAGATATGTGTTGGGTGGAGTCAGGTGACGCTAGTTGGAGGATCAAGAGTCTCACAGGAGCCGCGCCAGCTACATACCTGTGTGTTAACAAAGCGCAATGCTGTTGATCATAATGTAAGTGCATTTCGTGTTTAATGAATATGGAAACTTAAAATTACTACACTATGAGAGTCTTATATTTTAAATGAGTGTAACAATGCTCATTGTAACTGAAATGTGCAGGTTTACAAATGCATTATCATAGTTAATCTTTATTGCAAGAAGTTCCTTTTTTCTGCCACAAGATGGAGCTTTATGAACTTGGATTATTCATCAGTTAAGAGAATTGCATTTTGGGAGTTGTGGTATCAGCCAGAAAGAACTCCAATGTTAAACCAACCCAAAAGGACTTCAAAGACCAATCTGCTGTTGTATAGGAGGAGTTATATAAACTAGAGAGCCAGGGAAGCCAGAGGGGAGTCTGGGAAAGGAGACAGGTGTGTGAAGAAGTGCAGTTCCTGTCTGGGAGAGAGACAGGGAGAAAGATAAAGGAGAAGACTGTGCCTTACAGTAGAGACAGTGCCTGTCAGTTCCTGAGAACTGGTAAAGCTGCTGCTTTTTGCCAAGACAAGTCTGCGTCCATCTCACCGTGTGCGGGAGCCAGCGATTATCCTAAATCCTAGTACTGGAGCTGCTGGAGACCCAGACCTGCTGATTTCTTCTGTGATGCTGCTTAGTCTATCTAAAGGCTGTTGCTGCATCGCAGAGGTACTGCTGTCTGAATACTGCAGAGGTACACCTGGAATCGTTTCATCTTAAAGGGGGCCCCCGTTCATCACCGAAGGAGACCTCTCGCTACAAATACTGTGCTGTTGGTGGGTGGAATTTTATTCCTTTCTGTCACACTGACTGGCTCTGTAGTGAAATCCATTGTAAGACAAACTGCACAATCCATCTTAAAGGCACCACCAACTATCCTTTAATGTTCTGCAACAATCCTGCTGTTGAGAATTTTAACCCCCAACATCTGGGATACATCTAATAATATACTGCTGATAATTAACCCCTTTCTGGACACTATGCCACTCAGTGCCCTTGGGAAATCAGTGTTCTACAACCATTTTGTTATTACAGAAAGCATTCTCTTTATTTCTTATACTACTTCAAGAGCTCCAACGTGGTTGGCCGAAGATTTACTTTGAAGACTGCATTAGAGTGTTTGTTACCCTGTTTAATCAAGAGTTTATAGTTATTTTATCATCATTTCATTGTAGCCAAGGCCCTAGCCTCCTCACTAGTTGCTGCGACTTGAAGTTGCACATATATGAATGGTGCTCATTGGAAATCATGGGGTACGACTTGTGTGAAAGTGATCCTAAAGCTAAAACTTTTTCCAGTACCGAACATGATGTGAATTCCAAATATATAGAGTCAAAAGAACAGGAAGTGAGAATAAAATCATCCAATAGAGGCACCCGTTCTGGTGACAGCTGTCTAAGAGGGGATGTTGTGTACCTGGTAGGGGATTGAGACTTTTCTTCAGCCTCCTGCCCAAGTACCACTGGAGATGAGACAATGGAGGCTGTTGGGCAGGAGAGACAAGAGTGCTGGAAGGTGTTTATGACTTTAGCTCACAGTGCCTGTGGAGAAGAACTGGCACAGAAAATGACCGTGTTTCGAGCCTGGGTAATATCCCCAGAGGACAACCCACTGAGTTTGCATGTAGAGACTCTGCCACAACGGCAGGATTGGGGCAGCAGGCAAAGTCAGGGTCAATAGCAGACCAGCAAGCAAATGCCACATTGGGGAAAGAAACAGCAGCAAAAATAATAAATCAGGCCAAGATCATCATCGGGTGGGCAGGGAGGTACAAATCGCAGACAGATGAAGAGTATGGAACAGCAGGGGTTGTAAAGAGGCATACAATTGGATACCGATTCAAGGGCAGAATCAAGGTCCAAGAGACAAGCCAAAATCAGATAATCAAGAATATAAGCAGAAGGTACAAGGAAGTCCAAAAGGCATGTCATATGGAAGCCCTTCAGTATAAGCAGGCAATCAACTAGGCACAGGTCAGGTCACAGAGAACTAACTGAAGGCCACTCAGCAGTGATTCAGACTTGATAAGCAGGCTGATGCCCACCAGTGCACATGCCGTATAGCACACGTATGAACACTTACTTCAGACGCACTAACAAAAGTGGCTCCCAAGTGCAGAGCCGCACTCCTACTCAAGAGAATTTGCTCACATGGGATTTTCACCTCAATTTTAAGAGATATCTTAAAATTAGATATCAGAATCCAAATTTCCTTAGAACAATATCTTACTTCTTGTTGAGTCTCTGGGACAGTTAAGGGAAATCCTTCAGGACACAGAAAAAAAAATATAAAAATGGGTCTTAACCTTCCTAGCGGTATTCCCGAGTGTGACTCGGGGTAAGATTTTAGAGCCAAAAACGGTAACCCCGAGCCACACTCAGGGTACCGCTAGGAAGATCGCTGGATCCTGGTAGAGGTTTTACTTACCTTTTCTCCGGGATCCAGCGATGTATGCGGGCGGTATGCGGCGACGGAGCTTCCTCCCGATCGTCTGCGAGCCCCGGCTTCCGTCTCCGGCGACGTGACGTCCGCCGGGGGGTGGAAATGGCGGCAAATTCAAATGTAAAACACACCAAACACACTGATACTATTCAAAATAAAAAAAAATCACATTACATTGCCCCCCAGTGCCCTTTCCTGCAGTTTTACTGTACTTTTTATGTAAATATATATATATATATTATATATACACACATAATTCTTGTGAATGAGCAGCCCAAACCAACTGTATACATTATATATATAATAAATGTATACAGTTGGTTTGGGCTGCTCATTCACAAGAATTACATGCAAAATAATGGTACTACCGCTTTCAGCACCTAAAATCCAAAAGAATCATACCGCCAGGGAGGTTAAAGTGATACTAAAGTCTAGTTTCTTTTTTTTTGTTAAAAATAACAAACACTCTGCAGTTTTTTTTTGCACAGAGCAGCCTAGATCCTCCTCTTCTTGGGTCCTTCTTCAGCACTCCTGCTCCCCCCCCCCTCCTGTTGAGTGTCCCCACAGCGAGTAGCTTGCTATGGGGGAACCCGAGCCTAGCCGCAGCTTCCTGTGTCTATACAGACATGGAGCTGTGGCCCGTCCCCGCCCCCTTTCTCTTCTCATTGGCTCACTGACTTTGATTGATAGCAGTCGGAGCTAATGGTGCCATGCTGCTGTCTCAGCCAATGAGGAGGGGAGTCCCGGACGGCAGAGGCACTCATGCAACATTATTGGATCTAGATGGGGCTCAGGTAAGTATTAAGGGGGGTTGAGGGAGGCTGCTGCACACAGAAGGTTTTGTATCCTCACACATAGAATGCATGAAGATAAAAAAACTTTCTGCCTTTACAACCACTCTAACTATTCTGCAAAGGCAGTATGACCATTGGAGGAGAGCAGGCTGAATTCCCAGCACAGCTAGAAAACTGACCATGCTGTGTTCTCATGCCTAGTGTGATCAGCTTTTAATAGGAAAGGAGAGGGACTGGTATTTCACATAAAGGAAGCAATACAATTAGAACAGGATACTTTTTCATATAAGTACATAGTACAGCAGGCACATATCAGGAATATGAAATGTGTTTACATATTCTTTAACTTTTTTAGTTGTTTCGTATAACATATGAGTTCAGGTTAATTTTGCATAGGCTGAGTTTTAAATAAAAACAACATTTTGCAGGGAAAAAAAAACAGTTTACTTTTTTCCCGATATGACTTATTCATGAGGACACACAGTTCTAAAAATATAGGTATTCAATCACATCACTTACAAGTTTTTTACGGTATATGTGAGGATAAAGCTGGAGAGTTATGCATTCACGATAGCTTTTGGCGAAGCTCGTTTTCTCAATCTCCAGAGCTTTTGCCGCCTTTCTTTGCAGAAATGTACTAATCTTCTTAAAAAGCGATCATACTTCTAAAGTACTTGTTCCCTCCTGCGACCGGATCCAGGGAGCATCAAGTCATCCTCCACAAAGAACATCCACGCTTTCAATTGCTTCTTCCAAATAGCAGGCAACTGTATTAGCGCTAAAAGGCGCCCCCGTTAACAAAGTGAACCAGGCAATTGATAGCACACAATAGATTGTATTGCATTGGATTGCATTACCTTGTCTGGGAAAATTTGTGCTGCAGAGGAAAATGGCCTGTGAAATGGATTTTAACATTATTAAACCATTCGGCAAAAAAAAGAAAAAAAGTGTCAGAATGAGACAGGTATTTTTTCTTTTTTGTGTGCAGTCAGCTCACACAGAAACACATTTTTAGTTAATAATACATAGTCAGTTCAGAGTTGTGAAGGTTGCAACTTGGACATTGTAATGTTTCTTTATAAAGGGTAAGGTATGAGCAATGCTTGTGCTTTTCTCCCTAGTCCCAAACTGATATCTTCTGATCTGTAGCCCCTGTAATCGTTTTTGGAGATTTAGGAGGTGCTGAAGGAACATTTCTGCTTGCCAAAAGATACTTCCGATATGGTGAAACACACCAGCGGTTACTGATCAAGCATCAATTTTACAATCCAACTTCGGACCTCTTTCCCTATACCTACCAGTCACCCCTCTTTTCCATCTAGAGGTCCCGCTGTTTTTTTTTTCCTTTTCCAAATGTCTTCAGGCCGGTCTTGTAATCTCTAGATCTTCTCCAGCAGTTGGCAGTCCTTAAAGTGGAGTTCCGGGCAAAAAAAAATGTTTAACCACTTTACCACCGGAGGATTTTGCTGTCTTACGTCCAGGCCATTTTTTGCGATTCGGCACTATGCAAATTTAACTGACAATTGCGCGGTCGTGCGACGCTGTACCCAAACTACATTTGCGTCCTTTTTTTCCCACAAACAGAGCTTTCTTTTGGTGGTATTTGATCACCTGTGCGATTTTTACTTTTTGCGCTATAAACAAAAAAAGAGCGTTCATTTTGAAAAAATAACAATATTTTTAACATTTTTTATATGAAATCCCCCCCCCCCCCCCCAAAAATGTAAAACTCTAAATTTTTTTAACATTTCAGGCCAATTTGTTTTCTGCTACATATTTTTGGTATAAAAAATCGCAATAAGCGTATTTTGATTGGTTTGCGCAAAAGTTATTACGTCTACTAACTACGGGAAAGATTTATGTCATTTTTATTGTTTTTTTTTTTTTTTTTTTACTAGTAATAGCGGTGATCTGCGATTTTTTGGGGAACTGCAACATTGCGGCGGACAGATCGGACCCCTAACTGACATTTTTGACACATTTGGGCGGACCAGTGACATTACTACAGTAATCAGTGCTAAAAATATGCGCTGTTACTGCAATAATGACACTGGCAGGGAAGGGGTTAATACTGGGGGTGATCAAGGGGTTAAATGTATGCCTAATGCTTACTGACTTGTGGGGGGGGGGGGGGTTCTGTGACAGGCACAGAGATCGCAGTTTCAGCTAAGCTAAAACTGCTCATCTGTCCCTGCCTGTCAGTGAGAAGATCCGCCTGCTTTGTTTACATAAGCAGGAGGGTCTTCTCTCCGTCTACCGGACGATCGTGGGAGGAAGGCGGCAATACAGCGGGAGCGTGCCTCCGGAATCCCTTCCCCTCCAGTCACGTAGTACTACGTGACTGGACCCAGGGGAGCCACACTGCCGCAGTAATATTACTGTGGGCAGTCGGCAAGTGGCTAACCCCTTCCCACCTAAGGGTAAATCAAATTTTAATGCCCAAGCACAAATTTGCAACTTTGACATGTGTTAGTAAAACTGTGCATATCATCACAACTATTTTTTGTATCCAGGTGGATTATACCTGTTTTTTTTTTTTTTGTTTTTTTTGTTTTTGTTTTGTTTTTTACAAATTGGGCTTTCTTTTGGTGATAAATAGTAATAGATTTTTTTTTTTTTTTTTTTGTATATCAAAGGAAAACTGGCCCAAGATAGTAAAAAAAAAAAAATATTTTCTTTTTAAATCCAGCTGTATATTTCTTGCTATTACCCCAATTTACCACCAAAGAACAACCCAAAAAAAGTCTCCTGCTCCTGACGATCGCAGCGATACCACATATGTGTATGTTAGTTGTTGTTTGTATCCGTAGTAGGGCTCATTTTTTTTTATCCTGCCTAAATATTCTGACTGTGACCTTTGACCCTAAGCCTCGGTTCACACTAGGGCGACCTGTGAGGCGACCTGGTCGCCTCACAGGTCGCCGCAGGTCGCCTCCCATAGGGAAGCTGCGGACCCGTTCTAATAGGAGCGACACAAGTCGCTCCGACCTAGAAAAAGGGTCCGGAGCTTCTTTGGGGCGACCAGGAGGCGACCGCCATAGACTTCAATGTTATGAAGTCCGTGGCGGCCGCTCCAAGGTCGCGGCGCGCTGCTCGCACCGCGATCTCGGAAGTCGCCCCGGGAAGTAGCGTTGCGGTAGTGTAAACCGGCGCTAACACTAACCCTGGGAAACCTTGATCTTGTTATTTTTTCTTTATTTTTTATTCAAATTTTTTTACACGCTTTTGTTTTTGTATAATGTATCTTCTTCTTCATTCCGAAGAGGAAGTAAACACAGGTGCGGGCTCACAGTGACTGATCACTGTGATCAGGTTACCCGGGTCCCAATCGTTAATACGAGACCTGAGGCTCTTGGATCTCTGTGCTGGGAGCATGTTCTGAGGGGCGCTCCCAGCACAAAGAGAGATACGCACAGTGCCAAGGCATGGTCATCCAGAGCAAAGATGGCAAACTGTGCACCCCCCCCCCCCTATTATATGCGAGTTTAGAGGATCCTACCCCATGCAGTCATCTGCTTATCAATGGGAGGATTTTTTATTAATAGTGGAGTCATTGCAAGAACTGAAGATGTGCATGGCCGGAGACCCCTGTGGCAGAGAGGAGACAGAAAGCACAGTCTCCTAACTTTATACTGCTCTCCTTACTTCTTCCAGCGCTTGGCTGACAGGACTAGTGATGCCGCTGTCACTACTCCTGTCAGACATATAGTCAGAATTGTGGCTCCTCCATCCCTGTAGTATACAACTGTGCCCAGGGCAGCCATCCCTTCTGCCCATCCCTTGTCCCAGCACTGGATATGCATATATGTGGGCCGCATCTGGTTGAGGTCACTCAAGTTCCTCTACCCCAAACTTGCTCATCCATGTTTTTATGGACCTTGCTTTTGGCACCGGTGCATAGTCATGTTGTAACAGGAAGGGGTCATCCTCAAACTGTTCCCACAAAGTTGAGAGCATGAAATTTCCCAAATTGGTATGCTGACACCCTAAGAGTTTCCTTCACTGGAACTAAGGGGCCAAGCACTACCCCTTAAAAACAACCCCACACCATAATCCCCCCTCCACCAAATGATTTGGACCAGTGCACAAAACAAGGTCGATAAAGACATGGATGAGTGAGTTTGGGGTGGAGGAACTTCACTGGCCTGCACAGGAGGATGGAGCTGGGATGGGGTAGGATGGAGCTGGGATGGGGAAGGATGGAGCTGGGATGAGTGAGGGGGGGTGGATGAGGGGGAGATTGATGAAGCTGGGATGGGTGGGGGGGGTAGACAGAGCTGGGATGGGTGAGGGGGGGGAAGGATGGAGCTGGAATGGGTGAGGGGAGGAAGATGGAGCTGGGATGAGTAAGAGGGGGGAAGGATGGAGTTGGGATTGGTAAGGGGGCTGGAAGGATGGAGTTGGGATGGGTGAGGGGGGGTTGGATGGAGCTGGGATAGGTGAGGGGGGAATGGATGGAGCTGGGGTGGGCGAGGAGGGCATGGAGGAAGCTGGGATGGGTGAGGGGGATGGATGGAGCTGGTATGGGTGTGGGGGGTGGATGGAGCTGGGATGGGTGTGAGGGATAGATGGAGCTGGGATGGGTAATGGGAATGGATGGAGCTGGTATGGGATCACGGGAAGGATGAAGCTGGGATGGGTGTGAGGGATGGATGGAGCAGGGGTGGGGGAGGGGGGATATATGGAGCAGGGGTAGATGAGGGGGGATGGGTGGAGCTGGGGTGGGTGAGGGGTATGGGTGGAGCTGGTATAGGTGAGTGGGGTAGGATGGAGCTGGGGTGGGTGTGGGGGATGGATGAAGCTGGGAAGGGCGAGGGGGGATGGACGGAGCTGGGATGGGTGAGGGGGGGAAGGATGGAGCTGGGATGGGTGAGGGGGGGGCGAATGGAGCTGGGATGGGTGTGGGGAGATGGATGGAGCTGGGAGGGGTGTGGTGGGAAGGATGGCGCTGGGATGGGTGAGGGGGGGAAGGATGGAGCTGGGATGGGTGAGGGGATGTATGAAGCTGGGAAGGGTGAGGGGGGATGGATGGAGCTGGGATGAGATCGGGGAAATGGATGGAGCCGGGATGAGATCGAGGAATGGATAGAGTTGGGATGAGATCAGAGGATGGAGCCGGAATTGAATCGAGGTTGTGGAATGACCCAGGATTGGATCAGGGTGGTGGATGGAGCCTGAATGGAATCTGGGTGGTGGATGGAGCTAGGATGGGATCAGGGGGAATAGATGGAGCCGCCCTTTGCATTCTGTACATTACATACCCCTGTCCCCTGCATTTTGTAGATTACCTACTCCTGCACTATATATACAATACTGTACATTATATAATTCTCACCAAAGTCTTCATTGTCTCAACAGTTGCTGGTTGCTATGCAGTCTATTTTAATGAAGTTTTTCTTTAGGGTAGGCTCAGACAAAGCAATCAAAGCATATCTTATAGGTACAAGGAAACCTGGGTTTTGTTTAACCACATCCCTTAAGCCCTTCCCACTGCTAAGCGATTGGCCAAGCCCACATTTTACAGCTACGTGCGCCACAGGTCTTATCGATCCTCCAGTGTCCCTCATTCTGAAGTTAAAATGTCGGGAGGTATGCTTGTGTGATCACTGGAGGGGTATTTGTGTGGGGTTGTGTGTATTCTTCAGACCTAGAATATTTTTTTAAACGCTTGCAAAAGATGCAAAAATGGAACTGGCAGTGAAAGAGTTAAAAGGCCTGTTATTACTATTATAATACTGTTCACATTTGAATGCACAGAGAGGTGCATTTTAAGGTCGTACTTCAGCCGGGAGGCTAAATACCCAGTTGAAATGTAAAATGCTGTAAGTCTTGTGCATGCCATAAGATCTGTAGTATAATGCACATCCTCCGGCGATTCTCTTATTCATTATGTGACCTATGGCTGCCTAACATCAAGAAAGTAACAACATTTTTCACATTCTGTAGAATCCATGTCTCTGCCCCACCTTCTCCATGATCTTTCGGATATAAGTGAATATAGTAGTATTGATGATGGTCAACCTTGTCTCCATACATACAGTACATAAAAGTACATACTGTACATCTCCTTATACAGGTTAAATATATAAAGCAACTCTTTAACCACTTGCCGACTGCCGCACGACTATTTACGTCGGCAGTCAGCCCCTCACAGGCAGAGCGACATAGGGCTACGTCGCTAGCCTGTGAGGGTCTAGGGAGCGAGCGCGCGCCGCTGGAGCCGCGCTCCCGCTCCCGTGTGGTCACAGACCCCCCCCCCCCCGCACGTGTGACCGGCAGACCTGATGTCCTCCGGTCACTCGCGATCGTCCGTTAGAGCGGGAGAAAGGCAGGCGGCTAATGTAAACAAGCCGCCTGTCATTCTCCCCTGTGTAAGAATGGTGATCATACAGTTCTACTATGTAGGACCGTTGATCACTGTTCATACACCTCAAGCCACAGCCAATCACAGTTAGAATCACGCCCCTAGGGACACACATAACTCCTCCCTCTCAAAAAAAGTTAACCCCTTCACTGCCAGTGTAATTTTACAGTAACAGTGCCTATGTATAGCACTGATTACTGCAGTAATGTCACTGGTACCCCCAAAAGTGTCAAAAATGTAAGTCAAGGGTCCGATCTGTCCGCCGCAATGTCGCAGTACCGCAAAAAAAATTGCAGATCGCCGCCATTACGTGTTAAAAAAAAAAACAACAAAAATGACAAAAATCTTTCCCTTAGTTAGTAAACGCAATAACTTTTGCGCAAACCAATCAAAATATGCTTTTTGCAATTTTTTTTACCAAACATATGTAGCAGAAAACAAATTGGCCTAAAATGTTAAAAAATTTTGATTTTTACATTTTTTTGGGGAATTTCATATAAAAAAAATGTGAAAAATATTGTTATTTTTGCAAAATTTACGCTCTTTTTTTGTTTATAGCGCAAAAAGTAAAAATCGCACAGGTGATCAAATACCACCAAAAGAAAGCTCTGTTTGTGGGAAAAAAAGGACGTCAAATTCGTTTGCGTACAGCGTCGCACGACCGCGCAATTGTCCATTAAAATCACGCAGTGCCGAATTGCAAAATAGGCCCTGGTCAGGAAGGGGGTAAAATCTTCCGGGGCTTAAGTGGTTACAGTGGACTTATAGTAGTGTTTGCACGCTAAGTAATTTTTAACAGTAAGGCACATATAATTGTGCAGCTCTTTTGCAGATGAGTTGTGGTTCCATTCATTTTTATTGGCACCTTTTACGCATCTACCAATGCAGATTAGTACATAGATCTTCTGCCTGTTTCCATGTGACTTCCTACGAAGTTACAATGATTCAGTATGATTTATGGTGTAGAAGAGACTGAGAAAATGTTTCCTCCTGACTGCAGCAGACTGATGACATCATCCCAGTTAGATAGGCGTTGTCACACATATCAGAGTGAGAGCAATAATTTCATGGCACCTTTGGAGGTATGGTGAGGGTCTTGACAGGTTAGTTTACTTGCTATATGCCTTGATTCTAATCCTATTGAGATGATATTTTGGTGTGTTTGTATTTTGTTTTTTGATAATATTGTCACTCACCTTGGGATGTTTAATATTTTTAGATATAGGAGGTTCATCACACCCTGTTCTCCTCTATAAATTCTGGGTTGGTCGGTTTGGACACATTGGAATGTTGGCTTTTGTTGATGGCCATCTGGGATTGCCTGCATTTGGGTGGAGGTATACAGATTAACCTTCTGGAAAAGGGGAGGTGAAAGGAAGAAAGTTGCGTTTGTTCTTTTCTTTTCTCATTTCCACTCTTTTTTGAAGAGTAAGTATATACTTCTTTTTCATCACTAAAACACTTGTCTTTTTAGGACTGTTTTCGGCCCGTTTCTATATATATTTTTGTTTTTAATATTTCTGCGGATCTGATATAGTGCATGATGTAGTTGGTTACTACGTTGTGGTGAAACGGATTATTGATCACATCTTCAACACTATATATATATATATATATATATATATATATATATATATATATATATATATAAGGTATAATATTGCAATATATATATCTGGGTCTTTTGCTCTGTTGGTTGGAGGCTGTTTACACCTCTCTTGCTTCCGTTCCCCCAGCCCTTTGTATTCATTGTGGGTTTCTCTCACTATCCCCAGCAATCCCTGCATATCCTCCTTCCTTCCCCTACCCCCTTCCCTCCCTCCCCCCTTTTTTTCTGATGCCCCCCTTTTGCTGTTATCGCTTACATTTATGACCAATTATATCTGTGTACTGTTATTGGAAGAAAAAGAAAGAAGGAGAAAAGGGTTTTCTCCTTTTTTTTTTTTTTCTTCTTCTTCTTTGTATTTGACATATTGTATAACTGTTGTAATATATTGTTTTTTTTTCATCCATGTAGTGTATGTAATTCCATATACGTGGATCCTGAAGAAGCCCCTTATTAGGGCGAAACGCGTTAATCCATACTTACAGTATCTACATTGTGTATCGTATCGATCTGATCCCGCTTGTTTGGGTGGACTACATGTATAATCGATTGTGTTATTGTTATATTCATTACCTGCAGAATGTTTTTAATATCCGATGTATCAATAAAATGAAAGAAAATATATTATACATTTAAGTATTTATACTTTCTATTATATATAATAGGTTAGTAGTTGGGCACTCTAAAATCCCCCTTTCTTCCCCCGTCATTTCCTCCAAGTGGAGTAAGGGCAGCGGGCCTTTTGTGCTTAGTTTAATTTGGGGAAAATGCCGTGGTGTGTTTTCTTTTTCTTTATACAGGACCTCCCCCTATCTATTCACTTTACAAATTTATATGGTGAGACAATTCTTATGCCTCACCTTTTTTACAGGGGTGGATTTTTTTTACGACTGATATTTAAATATATATATTCTTGTGTTTATGGGGATATAAACAGCATATATTTCTGGATATTGTGATATTTAAACATTATATTTTTTTTCTCTCTCCCTCTTTCACTCTTTCCCTTGTTTCTATTCCCTCTTTCCCTACCATCTGCACCTATTTGGGCTGGGTAGAGGCCTGGCCCACACAAACTGAGACTACAAAAGAAGTGGTCAAATGCCCGATCCAGGAAATAATTCCCAGAATCCCCTCCTCCATAGGCTCAGACAACGGCCCGGACTTTGTTCACAAGTTTCTCCAGGAATTAGCAACAGCACTCAACATGACTTGGAAACTGAATACCGCTTACCGGCCTCAAAGCTCTGGAAAAGAGGAATGGATGAATCGCAGCCTAAAGTTTCAACTGGCCAAACTCTGTCAGGAAACCCAAATGAAGTGGACCTTATTGCTGCCCATTGCTCTGCTGAAAATTTGGAGTACTCCAACAAAGAGGATAAATTTGTCCCCTTTTGAAGTACTATATGGTAGACCCCCACCCATCATAAAAGTTGTCAAGGGAGACTTACACCAGATAAGGGGGTGATGAACCGTGAACTGTTACAGAAACTAGGGGAGAATATGCAGGACATAGGGAAATAGATTCAGGAGAAACTCCCCATAAGCCTATAGAACCCAGTCCACCCCTTTGAACCAGGGGATGCAATGTGGGTGAAAGAGTGGGACGTAACCCCTTTAGGCTAGCGATGGAGAGGCCCTTATACTGTCCTGCTTTCAACCCCCACAGCCATTAGCTGAGATGACCCCCTGGGTACATCACTCCAGGGCAAAGTGAGCTTCTGACCACACAGGCTCCTAGCTGAGTACAGTAGACCCTCAGGACTCGTTAAAGTTGAAACTGACAAAAGAAATCAGAGGGAAGACCTCCAGCCCTACCCCTGACACACACCTGGAAGCTGTCAGGCCTGCGCATGGCAGAAGATAGTTGGACTCCAGCCCTACCCCTGACACACACCTGGAAGCTGTTGGGTCAACGCATGGTGGAAGAAAAGGACACATCTGATATCTGCAAGATCTGCTCCAGTCACACACCCAGAAGCTGACGATGATGTCTACTAGAAATGCTTTAATAAGATTACTGGTAGCCATAGTAATAATACTGGCCAGGCCCATAAGGGGGAGGGCAAATCTTGTGACCCATGTATCAAAACAACTAGAGTAGGGCCCATAATCACCAGAATGTTGCTATGGCATTCTCATTACCAATGTGAAGTCATAGTAACTGGCACTTGTGCGCATAATAAAACCACTTATCCAGTGTGTACCATAGGGAACCAGGTAATCTGTTATGACCCCACCTAGGAGCCCACAAAAACTTGGTTAAGTTCGGAGCTTTGGCAAGCTGAAAAACTGTACAAATGATGGAGCATCAATTCTCCCACTGACACCAACTATGGAGCACTAATTCTCCCACTGACACCAACAATGGGGCAATATTCCTCCAACTGACACCAATGATGGGGCGATATTCATCCCACTGACACCAATGATGGGGCACTATTTCTCCCATTGACACCAATGATAGGTCATTGTTCCTCAAACTGACACCAATGATGGGGTACTATTCCTCCCACTGACACCAACGATGGGGCACTATTCCTCCCACTGACACCAATTATGGGGCACTATTCTTCCCACTGACACCAACGATGGGGCACTATTCCTCCCACTGATGCCAATTATGGGACACTATTCTTCCCACTGACACCAATGATGGGGCACTATTCCTCCCATTGACACCAATGATGGAGCACTATTCCTCCCACTGACACCAATGGTGAGGCATTATTTCTCCCACTGACACCAATGATGGGGCACTATTCCTCCCACTGACACCAATGATGGGGCACTATTCTTCCCACTGATACCAATGATGGGGCACTATTCCTCCCACTGACACCAATGATGGAGCACTATTCCTCCCACTGACACCAATGGTGAGGCACTATTTCTCCCACTGACACCAATGATGGGGCACTATTGATCTTTTATTGAAAAGAATCAAGCAACATATTTTATACAAAAGTAAAAAACATAACTATAGTACAATATTCCAACAAAAAAAAAAACAAAGGAATTCACATCCATGTGCAGAATATATACAATATATACATAATCCACTTCCAACATTCTTAGAAAACTATTTACATAAAGCAGCAGAGAGGGCCTAAGAGGCACAACCCATCACCTATGTATGCAGCCATTTATCAAAAACTGAGCATTAAGAAAAAATCTAGGGTGATAAGAGACAGAAAGCCACACCCGGGAAAGAGACTCCTGGCAGTCAGAGAGGCTTGAAACCCCTCCACGTCTTCAGCCAAGCCCTCTGACCCCACTTGTCTCTCTCAAGCGCCCGAATCTTCCCCACCTCATGCAGAATGTCACACACCACCACCTGAACAGGAAGGATTTTACGCCGAAGGGTGACCTGACACCGTGCGTTCCATGTGTAATAACGGACTACTAAACTAACTAAAAAAAGTGTATCCAAACAAAAGCCCCCACCAGTATTGAATGCTCCGTACACCCACTCAGCATAACCCAGCCTGGAGAGGAAAGGAACACCGAGGGCCCGCCCAACCTGTTTGTATACCTCTATGTTAAAAGGGCAACGAAGCAGAAAATGGTCCATAGTCTCCTCCTCACCTGCACATTCCTCCCGAGGACAACCACGATCCATCCCACTGCGGAATTTCAAATTGCCCCAAACATAGAGCCTCCCGTGGAAGCACAACCAGGCCAGATCCCTGAATTTAAGGGGGACTCTAGCCAAATTAATCAATCTTAACCCTTCCCTCAAAATTGGGCCTGGGCAATCCCTTAAGGCCAGTGGGTCATGAAAGACTTCACTCAAGACTCGGCTCATAAGGACTTTCCTCGGAGCGGATCTGAGATCTTCAGCCGACAGTCGCCACTGCCGCAGCAACTTCAGACACGGAGCGACATAGGCTGGGAGCTGACCACGATGACCCCTGAGATTCTTCACTTGGCCACCTTCTTCCCAAAGTCGCAGAAAAGGCCTAAACCAAGATCTAAACATGCCTGCCCATCCAGGAGGTTCCACTGCAAGCATACTACCAATGTTAAACTTGAGAAATAGCAGTGAAAAGAAAAGAACGGGGTTGACCATACCTAAGCCACCCTCCCTCCTGGATAGATAGGTGACATTCCTCTTGATGGGGTTCAGTCTGTTCCCCCACAGCATCTGGAAGAACACACTATAGATCCTAGCATAGAGAGACACTGGCAAGATGCAGACAGGGCTGACATACAAGAAGATCGGTATCAGGTAAGTCTTAATCAGATCAACCCTTTCCCTCAGAGATAACTTCCATCTCTTCCAGCTGACCACCTTAGTATTGGCAACTTCCAGCCTGCCTTCCCAGTTTTTGAGGCCATAATCGCCAGGTCCAAATTCAATGCCTAATATCTTAATTTTTTCCTGGGGCACTGGAAAAGTGTCCGGGAGATCAAACCCCTCACCTTCCTTTCCCATCCAAAAAACTTCACTCTTTTCCTGATTGATCTTGGAGCCTGATGCTTCAGAGTACCGTGATGTCAGAGAGACCACCTCCTCCGCTTCATCTGTCCCAGTGACAATCACTGACACATCATCCGCATAGGCAACAACCCTCAAAGGCGGCTCACCCGGGATTCCCACTGGTACCCCACACAACATGCTGCTCTCTAGCCTCCTGATGAAGGGGTCGATTGCAAACACATAGAGCAGGGGACTCAGCGGACAACCCTGGCGCACCCCAGAACCAACCTCAAAGGACTGTCCAACCCAACCATTAACAAGAGGGAAGCTTTCTGCCCCCTTATACAAAACTTTTAACCAATCGACAAAACCACCCGGCAGACCGTACTTACTAAAGAGCAACCACAGGTACTCATGGTTGACACGATCGAAAGCCTTTGCCTGATCCAATGCCAGTAGATACTTTCCCCAGCCTGCAGCCCTGCACTGCTCCAAGGCCTCCCGGACAGCTAAAACCGCTGTGAAGGTGCTCCTACCCTGGATCGAACAGTGCTGATGGCGAGAAAGCAAAGACTCTGCTACTGCCGATAGGCGCCAGAAAAGTATCTTCGCCAGCACCTTTCTATCGACATTGAGAAGGCTGATGGGGCGCCAATTCTCAATCATCGAAGGATCTTTACCTTTTGAAAGAAGAATCACAGCTGAGTGTCTCATGGAAGGGGGAAGCACCCCCTCAGCAAGACAACTGTTAAAAATCTCTACCAAATGTGGGGCCAGAATAGACTTAAAGGCTTTGTAAAACTCAGCCGTCAGACCATCCGGTCCAGGTGACTTCTTGATGGCAAGCTGTTCAATTGCCCTCGTCACCTCTTCAACTGTGATCTCTTCTGTCAAATTCATCAAAGGGACATCTCCACCATTTAGACCTGGAATAGAGTCCAAAAAGCTTTCCATCTTGTCTCGGTCAAGCTCCTTCCTCCCAAGAAGTTCAGCATAAAAAGACCTCACGACCTCCAGGATCCCTGACCTGGACTTTGTCAAGGAACCTGTACTATCCTTAAGGCCAACGACCATCTTAACAGCTACACCCTGTTTGCAGTTCTGGTAAGGGTCAGGCGAGTGGTATTTCCCATAGTCCCGCTCCAGAACCAAAGAGGTATGCCGGTCATATTGACACTTCCTGAGGAGGATTTTCACTTCAGAGATTGCCCCAGGATCTCCTCCTCTCGAGACAAGAATATCCAGCTTCCTCCGCAAACGTTGGTAGGTCATGTATCTATTAAACTGTTTTTTATTGGCTAGGCCCCTGAAGAATCCAGCAATCCTCTTTTTGGTCAGCTCCCACCACTCAGCCTTGCTGCTACAAAAGTCCAGGATGGTCACCTGTGCCTGAAAGAATTCCTCAAAGGATTGTCTAACATGTTCTTCCTCAAGGAGAGTTGAATTTAATCTCCAGATGCCTTTGCCCCTCTGAGGGAAATCTGAAGCATTCAAGACCACAGATAGCATACAGTGATCAGAGAACTCCACCGCCTGCACCACTGGGGGTGAGAAAGCAGAGGCCTCCTTCAAAAAAAACCTATCTATCCTACTCTGACTATTACCTCGATGAAAGGTGAACCCTGTGTCATCCGGAAGGTGCTTAATGTGCACATCCACAAGACCAGCATCCCTAACCATACTATTTAAAAAAACGCTATCATATCCCAGCCGGTCATTGAAGTCCTTCCTGTCCTTGGGCCTAGTCACAGTATTAAAGTCACCTCCAAAAACCACTTGCCGGGATGTAAAAAGAAATGGCTTGATCCTTGTAAAAAGGCATTTCCTGTCCCACTTTGTGTGCGGCCCATAAATATTAATTAGGCGCAGGTCCTGCCCTCCCACAAGAACGTCTAAGACCATACATCTCCCAATCTCCACCTCAATAACCCGCCGGACAGTTACCATGCCGGTTTTAAACAACACCGCCACCCCGCCGTAAGGCTCGGCTGCAAGAGACCAGTAAGATGGACCATACCTCCACTCTCTCTTGGCCATATGAATATCTGCCAAGGAGGTGAGCCTAGTCTCCTGCAAAAATAAAATTTCAGCATCTAATTGGCTGAACAAAAATAAGGCCATAGAACGAGCTCTTACCGACTTAATGCTGGCGACATTTATTGTCACCACTTTTAACGGAGGGGGAACCGCCATTTGGGTTATTGGGTGGATTGCTTCTTAGCTCCCCTCTGCTGCTCATCACCAGAAGCCTCTCTCTTTCTTGAAGCCTCCTCCAACTCCATTTCAATTTCTGAATTCTGCTCAGAAGAATCCCCAGATGAGGAGATATCCCAAGCAGAAGCCCTAGAACGGTTGGAGACAGTCACTGAGGCATCCTGTCCCTGTTCCGTCCTCACCGTCTGTCTCTTCCGCCTCACAACCTTCCTTCTCTCCTCCAGGTACTGAAGGTCAGATTCAGAGATGCTTTCATCTCTTGTTTTCTTCTTCTTCTTTGAAGTCTTCACAGAAGACTTCTTTACAGAGGAAGCCGCAGCAGCACCCTTTTTGGTACCCTCTACCACTCCTGGTGGGTGGGGGGCTTCTTTAAGGTCACACTTAGGAAGGGAAGACTGATCGGGAATAACTGACTCAGGGGGCACAGACTTGGCAGATTCTGACACAAGAGGAGCCGGTACAGTAGGCTGGGGGGACACAGGGACAGACACAGAAGGAAAACTTACAGATACAGGAGGGGTGGGCACAGGGACTAGGGAGGGATCCTGCACAAGACCAGGGGGGTCAGTCACCGCAGAGGAGGGTGGTACAACAGGGGCCTCATCCTCCATCCTGTCCAGCCTTAACAGATCATCTATCACCTCTCTATCCATATTATGCCAGGCTTCAGGACATCGGCTGTAGGGGTGGCCAAGGCGCAGGCACAGGTTGCACCTTATCGCCTGGGTGCAGTCCCTGGCCACATGACCCTGTCCCCGACACACTGAACAGATCAGTGCTGAACAAGAGGAGCTAAAATGCCCCTTTTCTCCACAGCGGTGACACAGTTTTGGCTGACCGGGATAAAAAATAGTCATCCTATCCCTCCCTATAAAAGCAGAGGAGGGCAGGTGACGGACAACATTCCCATCCCTAGCCAACCTGACCGTTACCGACCAACCCCCGGTCCAGATGCCACGCTCATCATGAATTTTATCCGGCCTGGTCAAAATATCCCCATAATTTCTCAACCAGACCTCTAAGTCCCGAGCAGGAACACTCTCATTTGTAAGGACAATAGTAATTTTCTTCACTGTTGACCTTTGGGAAACTGCCACTGGCACCAGACCTTCCCATTCGGGTCTTGACCTGCACCGAGCCATATATCGTTCCCAGAACAAGTCAAGACCCTCTGGTCTGGTGAAACTAACTGTGTATTCCCGGCTTCCAGCCACATGTATCAGGGCATATAGGTCATTAGCCCCAAAACCCATATCTAAGATCAGGTCCACCACCATACGCCTTGCTAGAGGGACTGCACCACCTTCCCATTTAAGGAGGACTACGTTCCGCCTTGGACCCCCAGCAGAAGCCATAGATCCAATACCAGATCCAATGGTGCTCATAGTGGCAGCCCGCGAGGGAAAACCCTGATTAGAAGCAGAGCTCCTCCTTGATTGTAACCCTGGCTTGGTGATATTGCCAGGAGCACAGCTTACCACCTGTGCAAATGTAGGTTTTTTAGGGCCAAGACCCCACACTGATGTCACATTATCAGGTACACTACTATTATTATTTTTACCAGCTTGGCCTAAACAAGCAGCATTATCAGTTCCACATATAATGGTGGGATCCGCCATACCTGCAATGTTATTAGGGATAACTGTTTCTGATGCAGTACCAGATGTTTCCTGCTGCTGCGCTGTAGAGTCCTGTTCAACAGTGACTGAAATAGTTTTAAGCTCAGCAGAAGGGGGGTTAATCGGCTCTTCTGGGTTTTGTGGTTCTTCAGCAGAAATGTCATTTTTTAAACACAACTTTTCCTGTTTAGAGACATCAGCAGCAGGCACAACATTGCTGAGCCTAGGGGAATCACCCTGAGTGTCATTAGGAAACCCATCATTAGGCAAGGTGCTAAAAGGCACAAAAACTGTTTTATCTGTAAGCTGGGGCTTTATATACTTTACTTTATCAGGCACACTCTCAGGTAAGTCCTCCACATCACCAAACACCAGCTGATCTTCCTGCATTGGAGACTCCATTACCTGTATAACTTTCAACATGCCTCCTGAGCCCTGAGATGGCAATGGACTGCTTACCTCACCTTGAGGGGGAAGGGGGTCAGAACTGGGGGTCTCCTCCTCCACCTCCATCTTTGCAAACCTCCGTTCATTGCAAAACTTTTCCCTGAAAGGACCATCCCTGCCTTCCATCATGGCCACGATAGTTTCTTGATGATCCACACGGACTTTCGCTAATTGGACCTCTGAATCCATGGATCCACGGTTCTTGCTGAACAAGCCTTCACGCTGCTTTCTCAGGCGCTTTAAATCCGCTCTAAGCTTGTAGAGCTTGTCTCTCTCCTTATTGAGGACTTTGATCCCGGCCACCACTCGCTCCCGAATGGATCCAGCATCTTCATCCTCACCAGGTGCAGAGAGATCACCAACCACGGGCTGCACAGGAGCAGGGGTGCCATCCATCCGCCCAGGGGATGTCTGAGAGCCTCCAGCAGGAGAGGCCCTGCTGGCCTCCATGGCTTCCCCAGAAGGGGGCCAGGAGAGCTGGGAGGGATTTCACCTCACTCCCCTCTTACACAGATCACCTGCAGCAGCAACAGACACACAGCCAGAGAACCTTCCAGCAGCCACACCCGAAGCTGAATGATGGGGCACTATTCCTCCCACTGACACCAATGATGGGGCACTATTCCTCCCACTGACACCAATGATGGGGCACTATTCCTCCCACTGACACCAATGATGGGGCACTATTGCTCACACTCACATCCAATGATGGGGCACTATTCCTCCCAGTAAAACCAACAGTGAGGCACTATTTCTCCCACTGACACCAACGATGGGACACTATTCCTCCCACTAACACCAGCGATGGGGCGTTATCCACCCACTAACACCAGCGATGGGGCACTATATCTCCTACTGACATCAGTGATAAGGCACCATTCCTTACGCTAATACCAAAGATGCATTGTTTATTCCCACTGATGCCAGAATAAATTCTACTCCCAGTGGCCATAGTCCGGCTCCTGTGAAGTCTGGAGGACAGTAAACTGACCCTTTATTTAAAAAGTTTGGAGACCCCTGTTCTAGAGTCATGCAATGCGGACTTGCTGCAATTGTGCAACAAACATGTGAAGCCTGGCAAGTCTAGCATAATCTTAACAAGTCCCTTTCAAACTTGCAGCTCAATTGTTTGCTATCTATGACTGTCAGTGGTAAATGGTTTGTCTCAGCCCTCTAACTGCTACATCTGCAGGACAGATGTCATCTAAGAATTGGTAAGCTGCAAAATAATAAATGTTTGCTTTCGTGTTTAATACCACCTTCATTTTACTTGTTGTAAAGTGACAGGTGGAGCACCATAATGAGCTTGGCTTAAATCAATAAAGGAGGCTGTGAAATGAATGTTCCCATCATAATGCAAGACACATTTTGTTATTATTTTATTTTATAAAGAGCCTTTGGCATACATTCTTCTCACTTTGTAGGGTATATTTTAATTTTAGGTAAACAGGAGACAAGCCAAACTCTGCACCCCGTCACGTTTAAAACTGAAGAAACGCATTAAATTTTGTAACTCAGTACACACAATATAGTGAAATAATATCTGCTTCAGGAACAAACTAAATTATTTGCTGCCTGTGATAAATTTGACTGGGCCAGGATAGGGGTAACAGTAATCTGTCTTACTTTATGGAGGAGCAGACTATTTGTTTTGTGCTTTTCCATTTCTTTCTTAAAGCTCTGTGTTCTGTAACGAAGGAAAAGAATAAAATATACAGTCTGAAAAATGAACTCAATTTACATCTTGTTACCTCACTACATCAAAGAAAATGGAATGTAAGGAACAGGTGTAATAAATCATGAATAATTGTAGTTACACCGATTAGCCATAAGATTATGACCACCCACCATAGCCCGTTGGTGGTATTTGATCACCACCGCATTTTTTTATTTTTTGTGCTTTAAACAAAAAAAGACCGATAATTTTGACATAAAAAAAAAAGATATTTTTTATGTGAGTGTTATAGTGTTTACAAACTATGGGATATGTTAATGGAGTTTTTAATTTTTTTAATTTATTTTTTTTGATACTAGTAATGGCGGCGATCAACTTACAGCTGCACTGCGATTCTGCAGCAGACAATCGGACTCTAACTGTCACTTTTGATACTTTGCAGGAACCAGTGACACTAATACAGTGATCAGTGCTAAAAATGTGCACTGTCACTGTACTAATGACACTGGCTGGGAAGGGGTTAAACATCTGGGTCGATCAAAGGGTCAACTGTGTGCCTAGCCAGTGTTTTGTATACACAGTGTGCTGCTTTTACTAGGGGAAGAGATGGATTCCAGTCCCTGCTTTGCAGAAAAACAGAATACATCCCCACCCCAACCCGTCAGAACTGAGATATGCCTTGTTTACATGTCTCAGTTCTCTGTGTGTTGGCGATAATTGGCAGGTGCCGGAGGACATAAAGTGCCTGGCACCCGCAGATTGGCTTCTGCTGTGAATATTTTAACTGCAGGTGGAAATGCAGAATTATGTATATATACAGTGCCTTGAAAAAGTATTTATATCCCCTTAAATTTTCCACATTTTGTAGTGTTACAACCAAAAATGTAAATGTATTTTATTGGGATTTTACGCGACAGACCAACACAAAGTGGCACATAATTGTGAAGTGGAAGGAAAATTATAAATGGTTTTCAACATTTTTTACAAATAAATATGCTAAAAGTGTGGCATGCATTTGTATTCAGCCCCCCTGAGTCAATGCTTTGTAGAAACCCTTTTCACTGCAATTACAGCTGCAAGTCTTTTTGGGGATGCCTCTACCAGCTTTTCACATCTAGAGAGTGAAATTTATGCCCATTTTTCTTTGCAAAATAGCTGAAGTTCTGTCAGATCGGATGGAGAGCATCTGTGAACAGCATTTTTCTAAGTCTTGCCACAGATTCTTCTCAATGGGATTTAGGTCTGGACTTTGAGTGGGCCATTCTAACACATGAATATGCTTTGATCTAAACCATTCCATTGTTGCTCTTGCTGTATGTTTAGGGTTGTTGTGCTGCTAGAAGGAGAAACTACACCCCTGTCTCATGTATTTTTCAGACTTTAACAGGTTTTCTTCTAAGATTCCCCTGTATTTGGCTCCATCCATCTTCCCATCAACTCTGACCAGCTTCCCAATCTCTGCTAAAGAAAAGTATCCCCACAACATGATGCTGCGACCAAAATGTATCACAGTGGGGATGGTGTGTTCAGGGTGATGTGCAGTGTTAGTTTTCCGCCACGCATAGCGTTTTTCTTTTAGGCTTAAAAGTTCAATTTCAGTCTCATCTGACCAGAGCATCTTCTTCCAAATGTTTGCGGTGTACCCCACATGGCTGCTCGCAAACTGCTAGCGGTCCGGGGGTCCGAAAACCAGTATCAGTAATCAGTATCTTGTGTGACCACCATTTGCCTCATGCAGTGCAACACATCTCCTTCACATAGAGTTGATCAGGTTGTTGATTGTGGCCTGTGGAATGTTGGTCCACTCCTCTTCCATGGCTGTGTGAAGTTGCTGGATATTGACAGGACCTGGAACATGCTGTCGTATACGCCGATCTAGGGCATCCCAAACATGCTCAATGGGTGACATGTCCAATGAGTATGCTGGCCATGCAAGAACTGGGATGTTTTCAGCTTCCAGGAATTGTGTACAGATCCTTGCAACATGGGGCTGTGCATTATCATGTTGCAACATGAGGAGAGGGTCATGCATGAATGGCACAACAATGGGCCTCAGGATCTCGTTACAGTATCTCTGTGCATTCAAAATGCCATCAATAAAATGCACCTGTGTTTGTTGTCCATAACATACGCCTGCCTATACCATAATCCCTCCAACACCATGGGCCACTCAATCCACAATGTTGACATTAGCAAACCGCTCACCCACACGACGCCATACACTCTGTCTGCCATCTGCCCTGCACAGTGAAAACCAGGATTCATCAGTGAAGAGAACACCTCTCCAAAGTGCCAGACGCCATAGAATATGAGCATTTTCCCAATCAAGTTGGTTATGACAACGAACTGCAGTCAGGTCGAGACTCCGATGAGGATAATGAGCATGCAGATGAGCTTCCCTGAGACAGTTTCTGACAGTTTGTGCAGAAATCATTTGGTTATGCAAACCAATTGTTGCAGCAGCTGTCTGGGTGACTGGTCTCAGACGATCTTGGAGGTGAAGATGCTGGATGTGGAGGTCCTGGGCTGGTGTGGTTACACATGGTCAGCAGTTGTGAGGTTGGTTGGATGTACTGCCAAATTCTCTGAAACGCCTTTGGAGACCTCTTATGGTAGAGAAATGAACATTCAATTCATGGCAACAGCTCTGGTGGACATTCCTGCAGTCAGCATGCCAATTGCACGCTCCCTCAAAACTTGCAACATCTGTGGCATTGTGTTGTGTGATAAAACTGCACATTTTAGAGTGGCCTTTTTTGCTTGCAAAAGTTTTTTATTTTCAAAGTAAGAACAAAATACAAACAAGATCAGGTATCAAAATCAAGTCATAGAAACCAAATATTACATGTCCAGCACTCCCTTGTGGCACAGTAGGGCAATATAAATTCAAGTACAGTACAGACAAATAACTGAATATCAAAAAAGAACAAATAATAAAGGAGCAAACCTAGGGAGCCAGCGAACAAGGCGAGTGTCCAAAGACTCCCCTACATCAATCAAAACAGGTCATCAACCATGGGTGGAAAAACATCATTGCCAGCTGCGAACAAACTAGGGAGGTGTCCCGAGATCCAGTACTAACAGAATATTTTGGGCACCCAGGTCCTGGGCAACGAAGATACCTGAGAAAGCGACAGATAAAACGAACCAAAGGAGACACAGAAAGGGAGAGCAAGAGAAGAGGAGAAAAAGAAGGAAGAAGGAAATGAAGATCACAAGAGAAGAGAAAGAGTAGGGAGATGCCGGAGTGGAGGTAGAGAGGAGGTAAGGGGAAAGGGGAAGGGGGGCCCCCACCGAGACGAGTAGGAAAACCCGTGAGACTGGCTGCTAGGGTGAAGGAGGGGTGATAAACAGACACCAGGGCTCCCAAATTGCATCAAAATCAGCCTGCTCATCCCGGAAAATACTAACTATCTTCTCCTGGGACATGATCCAGGAGATCTTTCTTTTGGCTGCCGCCACCGAGACCGATGGTGACTTCCACGCTCGTGCCAGGGTAAGTTTCGCTCCCAACAACATAAAGTGTAGCAGTTTCAAACTGGCTTTTGGGCCCTTCACTAGGGCACCATTAAGCAGTGCCACTTCCGGAACCTTGGGAATCAACAGCCCAGTAACTTTGCGTATCATGCTAAAAATTTTATTCCAGAAGCTGCGAATACGAGGACACTCCCACCAAATATGAAGTATGGAGCCCTGATGTCCACACTACCGGAAACATAGAGAATCGGTTCCCGGGAACATTTTGGCTAAACCGGTGGATACAAGATACCAACGAGTGACAATCTTAAAGTTACCTTCTATTAAAGACATGTTCAAAATACCTTTAAATGCCCTCCGAAAGATGGAGTTCCAGACATCCGGCTCCCATGACAGCTCGAGATCCTGTTCCCATGAAAGTGCGTATTGGGGCTTCTCGGGCGAGTCGATCAATGCCCCATAGATCAGCGATATACCACCTCTCTGGACATGAGCCTGCGAGCACCAGCCTTCATAGGATGTGGCTTGGGGTTCAGCAGCAGAACCTGCGACTCTGGAGGACAGGAAATGTCTAATTTGGTGCAACCTAAATTTCTCTGCAAGTGGCATACCTAGTTTACTAACACAGTGCGTGACTGACAAAGGGCCTTGGGACGACAGGAAGTGACCTATCCTGAACAGCCCCTTATTGGTCCACCATTGGAAGGCTTTTATGTCCATGCCCGGTATGAATTCCGGATTGTTGAAAACATGTCTCAGGGGTTTATGTGCCAATATGAGTGTAGGGAGCTTGTATAAGTTGCCACAGAGTGCAATAGAGTGAGACAGGGTGGGTGCCAATATAGGAGGTCTCCGGCGAGGAGAGGACCAAACTAGGTAGTCTATGGTGTGATTGGGAATTGCTTATCTTTCAATATAAACCCAGTCTGGTCTACCGCCCATCACGTAGATGACCGAAAATTGCGCCAGTTGTGCAATAATCACACTGTCTAATCAGCATTCTGATATTGAGAAGTGCTCACTAACACAGATTTAGAAAGAGAAGAGATTGCTTTGATGAGATTGCCCTGGTGAGACTGCTCCGATGACATTGCACTGATAGGCTGCACTGGTAGGCACTGATGAGACTTCTCTGATGGTAAAGGATGGCTCTGATGGTAAAGGGGGCTCTGATGTTACAGGAGGACTTTAAAGGTAATGAACGGACTGTTAGAAATTGGGTTTAAAGTTGTACTGGCCAATTTCTCACAGTCAGGACAGTGATACCAGTACTCTTTACTTTTATCTTTTGGACTTATAGATAGAGTTAAAAAATGCTGTTAGCTGACAAAGATGGTATCTCCTGTTTAATGTAGCACTGTCCTGACTGTGAGAAATTGTAGTTTTATATCTGTAGCACTCTCCTAGGTAGGTGCTAGAAGAGAGTATCATTTTTGGGTCTTTCTGCCTACCAGGAAGATTGCCAGGTACATTAATAGTGCTCTCTGCCTACCAGGGAGCAGGATCCATTGGTGCTCAGGTGCAGCTCAGCTTGTCTGAATGTTTCACACTGGTCCAATAGGGAGGCATATTGGACAGTGGGAGGAAACCTAACAAGTGAGGGCACAGGCATTGTTACAGCCCTGGTGATTGGCAGTGAATAGTTCAGTTGGAGTATCCCACTATTCCCTTCTCCCATCCAAGTTCCACAATAAATACAAAACCAAATACCCTGGACTGTTTATTGAGTAACGAGCAAACAGGAGTAAGGATGGATATGTGAAAAATCCCCTAGTGACTTTCTGCAAGGTAACCAGAGGGAGGCCCAAGAAGTCATCACACATCAAGCCCTACGGGAACAGTGCTACATTTGGGGGCGTCATCCAGGATTTTCCTCTGAGTTACAGCAGTAGTTGCTAACAGCAATGACCGGATATATACCCCAGAAACGCTATTTCTTCTTATGTAAAGTGCTGGAGTGTCAGCTAAGAAAAGATGTGTTGTAATATGGAAGAAAGTAATGTCTCCTTTACAGTGATCAGTGCAAGCGTGCTTTCAAGTTATGGTCAAGAAAGCAGTAACCTGGGACGCAGGGATCGGCGTGTCAGGGGTTGTGTCAGTACACATGCTGTAGAAGAAAATGTCCGCCGTGCAGTCGGTAACAGCAGGACAGTTTCTAGCAGCATTGGGGGGAGTTTGGATGACATGTGAATGAAAAGATGTAACCGAAGCTCAAGTAAAGACAGAAGAGGCAGATATATGTGTGTCTGTGGCAGGGAACACAATCTGCATTGCAGTACTATTCGTACAGGCTGAGCAGTGTTATGGCAGCAGCAAAGGGGTTACTGCACCGTGCGGGAGAGAGCGCGCCAAAGAGATCTACCTAGCAGGAGGAGCCACTATTGGAGAGTCAGCTTGTCTGGGGACGTGGGCAGAGTCGCTGTCTGCAGGCCACCAATCCAAATGGAGGAATGAAGCTGAGACGTCACTTCCGCCGTCAGGTGTAGCTGAGGAGAAGACACATGCGTGGAGGAGCAAGATGGCGGATACCGGAATGAGCTGGAAGGGGGAGGCTATCCCATGTGTTGGCAGAGAGCCTGCAGAGCAGACTGAGACGCAGAATTTAACCCTGTTGGACACAGGAGTCCGATTGATGTGCAAAGGAAGTCTGGCATTGTGCAGCGGAGGGGACACGGAGCATCTTGGCCTGGTATGTGGCAGATGCTTAAATGTATCTGTGTGGCTGCGAGCATGGGGCCAGTGTGGTCACTGCAGTGACATGTTGCTGAAGTTGGAGCAGAGCGATTGCCAGCCCAGAAGACTATATGTGAACTGGGAGGTAGGGACCACCTCTGAACTGCTAATGCCAGTAGTGGCTATTTCCTTTGGAAGAGAATGGGGAGTGCTGAGAACACCGCTGGGGCTGGGACCAGTGGTGCAGACCCATGCAACCATTTGCCATACCAGGGAAACCCGTATTTCGGAAGTGCAATGCACACAAGTCATGAGGGCTGGGCAGAGGCCACAGGGTGCATTGGTTGCAGTCGCAGCAACAAAAGTACCAGCTCCTCAAGAGGCAGAGTGGTGTTAATGGATCCAGAAGTTGAGGTCCTCCATTCCGTCCAGTGAGGAGGAGGCAGGGATTAATGATGTGGGGTCATCCAGCTTTGAGTGCTGATATAGATCCCTGGAAGAGGGAATCGGTGAATGGGGATCAGATGTGGAGACTGAGTGGTACTGGGGACCTGAAGAAAGAAGAAGTCCTCTAAGTTCCAGTTTACTTAGAGAAGAAACAGAAGCAACGGTCGTTCGCATAAGGTGTGCAAGGAATCTCGAGTTCTGTGAGGCCTATGCCACAAGGGTCCAAGACCTACCCCCCCCCCCCCCCCACACCTATGCTCGGGCCTGATCACAGAACAATGCTTATTCTAATTTGATCTGTAAAGTGGAAACCCCATATGCCCCATCTGGGAGAGGAGACAGGCAGAAACTTCCCAAGTTTTCTCGTTTCCAAAGGCTCATTCAGAGGAAAGTGGCCAGGGAATATGGATACGATTATCCGTGTACTCCACGGGAAATAATGGAGGAAATTGAAAGTAAGGGGTAGGCTTGGTGTGAAGAAGCTGTCTGGGACTTTCTATATGTCCTCAAGCTACATCGGAATCTGTCCATGCCTCAGCTGTGGGAAACCTTCCTATCCATCAAAGAAAACTGGAATCTGGGACGGTCGATATACATTGATCGAGTGAAAGTCAACCGTCCAGACAAGAATGGTTTGTATACCTCATCCTGACCATTACTATGAGGTATGCCGAGTTCTTGAAATAATTAGAAAAGTAGTATGTTACAAAGGGGCCGTTGACCCTGAAGAATCACCACCGTTGAAATGTTGCTCTTAGGGCTAGAGGCCCTTTTCCTAAATCCCTTGCAAATGAAGAAGGGGATCATTGAAACTGTCGTTATTTGATCACCTGGGAGAAAATATTTTTTGCCACAGAGGACTTTTCCTGTTAACCACTTAAGCCCCAGCCCTATTTCGGACACTTTTTGTTTACAAGTTAAAACCAGTATTTTTTCCTAGAAAACTACTTAGAACCCCCAAACAATATATTTTTTTTTAGCAAAGACTCTGGAGAATAAAATGTTGGTCATTGCAATATTTTTTGTCACGCGGTATTTGCGCAGCGGTCTTTAAAACGCAATTTTTTTGGAAAAATTTTAAAAATTCACATTTCACTGCATTTAAAAAATACTAAACAGTAAAGAAAGTTAGAGCATTTTTTTTTGTATATTGTGAAAGATGATGTCACGCCGAGTAAATAGATACCCAACATGTTATGGTTTAAAATTGCGCCCCCCCCCCCCCCCGTAGGATGGCGACAAACTACGGTCAATAGAGATCTCAATAGGCGACGCTTTAAATTTATTTAACGGTTACCAGTTTAGAGTTAGAGTGTAGCTCTTTTTTTAAATTATTGCTCATGCTCTGGTGATCGCGGCGATACCTCACATGTGTGGTTTGAACAGCGATTTCATTCGCGGCTCGACTTCCGTATACGTTTTTTTTTGTGCGCGAGCTAACGGTGACGGGGGTGGCTAAAATTTTTTTTTTACCTATTTACTTTATTTTTTTTATTTTTTTTACTTTATTACAGTTTTTTAAAAAAAATAAATAAATCTGATCACTTTTATTGCTGTCACAAGCAATGTAAACATCCCTTGTGACACCAATATGTAGTGACAGGTACTCTTTATGGAGGGATCGAGGGTCTAAAAGACCCTCGACCCCTCCACTACACTTCCATGTATGCAAAACGCCGAAAACTGCGTTTTTGCATACAGCCGATTTTTAAATTTGCTGAAGTGACGTCATGGACGCCGCCTCCATGTTACGTCATTGGAGACCCGATCGAAGCCGTTTCCGGCTTTGATCGGGACTCCATCCAGCCGGCAGACGTGCCGGCTGGGTGCTCGGGGCTCCCGTCTCACCGGGTCACGGAAGGCGGCGGGAGGGGGGGGGGACGTCCCCTCCAGCTCACCCGGGTAACGATCAGGCGGCTCCCGAGCGCATCGGTCTTTAACGACGGAAAGCCGAGGATGCCGGGATGGTGTCTCTAGCTAGAGGCATCATCCCGATATACTACCGCAAAGTCTGCCGACGTAAATATACGTCAGTATGCTGTAAGTGGTTAAAGCCAGGAGCTGCTACCTGGAAGGGATAAACCCCTAGTCCACAGAGACACTTTGTGAAGAACCTTTGAGCCATGAGCCATTACCATTGTTGAGGCAATATCTCTTTAAGGACACTTTGCTAAGATACTTCATTTAAAGAACACTTTGCGAAGATTCCTTTGGGCCAGTGTTATGTTGAAGGAAAATTTGTGCGAGTTGCTACGTTTTTGAGAAAGAAAAAAAGGGTGGTGTCTCATTGTCTCTTCAGATAAAGGGTGCCAGAGAGAAAGGGCCCCATTAAGAGTTCTTACAGACACTCACAAGTAGACCAGCTATTGCTAAGACTCCAGCAATGACAGCATGCTGCCAAGAGAAGATGTGTTGCCTAGGTGTTGCAGAGGGAAGGAGACTGAACACCAGTCAGATAGACTCCGCACTTCTTCATCCTAACTTGTGGGTCTAACTAGAATAGGAAAGAGTCAGTACCCTGGTAATTGAGAGGGACTTTGTCTATTACAGGAACACAACAAGATGACGAGTCAAGAGTTGCCCTTAGGGGGCCGGATGCATCAGCTGTCTCTACTTGAATGTTAGTAATAGCGATTATTAAGGTGAGAAGGTTGCCTCTGCGGAGAGGACAATCTCACTGTAAGTAAATAGAATGTAAATTTGCTACATGCTTACGTTCTCTTTGCAGGCTTGCAAGGAGTCTCTACGCCTCTATGGAGGTTGTCCATGGCCCATTTCTATGTATATCTGTACGAATGTTATTTGTAGTACTGTTAGTCAGGGTGTTTAACCATTTTCCTGTCAACCATTTTTTTTGTTTTGCGTGGGCTGCATTAATATATTGCACTTGGGGGATACTTATGTGTAAATTTGTAAATTCATGTACAGCAGATGTCTATATTTTTTCACGTAAATTATTGTGCTTCCTGGCCATATATGGGGTATGCCCCGTGGCCCTGTACATATGTTATTTCCCTTTTCCAAGTTTGTGGGATACTCCTTGTATATTTTTGGACATAACATATATAGTAGGAAACAGATGAAAACATAAGAAAGCAAACTCAAGAAACAACATCTCAGAATAGCAAAAATACCGTGCAACCAAAAATGTTCTCACAACTCAGATAACAATGGGATGAAATTTACATCCTCAACAGCAAAAATGTCTAAGTTACAAAGAGAGAGATTTTCAGTAGAATTATAAGGTAAAGTATAACTCCAACATTCAATTAAGCATGACTATATAACTTTAAAAAAATCATAATTCTAAGGCTCCATGTACACGGGACGCTGGAAATGGCCGTTTAGGAGCAGTTGGGCGTTTTTTTCAGAAGCCCCTGAACCCATCTACATTTTATCTTATCTGTCCATGTACACCAGGTCGTTTACAGTCATTTGCAGGCAGTTGCGTTCAGGGACTGTTTTTAGAACGCAATTATGATGACCCGCGTTTAGCGTTCGCGTTTTTCCATTTTAAAGGGGAATAATTTTTATGACCTCTAGGAACGCTTCTAAACGCAAACGCCCGCAAACGCTGCTAAACGCCCGCTAAACGCGGGTACAAACGCGACCGAACGGACGTTTGAAACGTCCTAAAAATTCCAGCATTCAAAGGGACTTTTAACAACGTCTCGTGTACATGGAGCCTAACAGTCATCACACAGCAAGCTCTAGGGGGACAGTGCTACATATCCAATTGCTCACAGTCACCCCTTGCTGACACCATCACTAAGGCCCCTTTCACACGGCGGGTCTGATTGGGTCTGCCTGTCAGTTTTTCAGGCAGACCTGATGGGAAAGCATCCCAATGGACAGGCAGGTGTAAAAAGACTCTATGTAACCACACCCCCTTTAAGCCACACACAATATTTAGCGTAGTTTAAACCACAGCCATTTTCGCTTAAGCGTGCTTTGTGCGCCGGAATTACTCTAAACAGTCGGACACGCCCACAAAAAAGGATGCTCTCCACTAATTGACATACTATTCCACCTACACTGACTTTCTGCAAAAAAAAAGTGTCCCCAAAAATGTTTGGGAAATGTTGGCAACTATGTAGTTACAATACTGTAGAGGACACAGCAGTGAAAAATTGGCCAACAGCAGGACAATTGTAATGAGAAAGACTAGGCTGAAATGTACTAGAGACAAAAGTAAAGGCTAGTACAAGAATTAAGGTAGCACAGATGATAAAGCTGTGTAAAATTGACCAACAGCAGGACATTTCTAATCACGGATAATAGGCCTAATGGGTATATACACTATATTACCAAAAGTATTGGGACGCCTGCCTTTACACACACATGAAATTTAATGGCATCCCAATCTTAGTCCGTAGGGTTCAATATTGAGTTGGCCCACCCTTTTCAGCTATAACAGCTTCAACTCTTCTGGGAAGGCTGTCCACAAGGTTTAGGAGTGTGTCTATGGGAATGTTTGACCATTCTTCTAAAAGTGCATTTGTGAGGTCAGGCACTGATGTGGAAGGCCTGGCATCACAGTCTCCACTCTAATTTATCCTAAAGGAGTTCTATTGGGTTGAGATCAGGACTCTTTACAGGCCAGTCAAGTTTCCCCACCCCAAACCCGCTTATCCATGTCCTTATGGACATTGCTTTGTGCCCTGGTCCCAGGGCTGGGACAAGGGGTGGGCAGGAGGGGCGGCTGCCCTGGGCACTGTGGTATCATGTGAGGTGGGGGGATCCACAAGGAGATTGTGGGGGAGGAAATATGTGTTGGAAGGGGGAATTTGGGGAGCAGCAGGGGGTACGTGTTGTTTTAGGGGGGATAATTGGGGGGGTGCTAAGAATGGTGTTTTAAGGGGATTTTTGTTGGGAAAGGGGATGGGGGAAGAAGATTTTTGCTAGGAGGGGGGATTTTGGGGTAATTTGTGCTGGAAGGGGGAAATTTAAAGTGGGGGGAAAAGATGTGTACTAAGAGGAGACATTTTAGAAGTAGAGGATTTGTGCTAGGAGGGAGTATTTTTTTTTTTGGGGGGGAGTGTATTTGAGTTGGGGAAGATTTAGGGATGGGGGCCAAAGATTTGTGCTGAGAGAGGGGATTTCAGCAGGGTGGTGGATTTGTGCTGGGAGGAGGGGGGATGTATGCTTAGAGGGTAAGCACGCAGATTAGTGCTCAGTGTTTCTGTGGGGGGATTTTTGCTGACAAATTATGCTCATACATCTTGTGGGGGGCTCAGTTTGTCATGTTTGCCATGGGCTCTAGATGACCTTGTCCCATCACTGACTGGTCCAAATCATTTGGTGGAGAGGAGAATATGGTGTGGGGTTGTGCTTTAGAGGTTGGGCTTGCCCCTTAGTTCCAGTGAAGAGAACTCTTAAGGTGTCAGCATACCAAGACATTTTGGACAATTTAATGATCCCAACTTTGTGGGAACAGTTTGGGGATGGCCCCTTCCTGTCCCAACATGACTGCGCTCCAGTGCACAAAGCAAGGTCCATAAAGACATGAATGAGCGAGTTTGGGGTGGAGGAACTTGACTGGCCTGCACAGAGTCCTGACCTCCATCCAATAGGACACCTTTGGGATGAATTAGAGTGGAGACTGCAAGCCATGCCTTCTTGTCCACATCAGTGCCTGACCTCACAAATGTGCTTCTGGAAGAATGGTCAAACATTCCCATAGACACACTCCTAAACCTTGTGGACAGCCTTCCCAGAAGAGTTGAAGCTGTTATAGTTGCAAAGGGAGGGCCAAGTCAACTTGAACCTTACAGACTAAGACTGGGAAGCCATTAAAGTTTATGTGCATGTAAAGGCAGGTGTCCCAATACTTTAGGTAATATAGTGTATGTAGATTAAAGAAAGCCAGTGGTGATCGGCAACTGCTCAACCCCTTGGGGATTTCCTACAGGTGTTTTCTACTATATCTAATGGGTATATGCCTAATTTTGACTATGGGGTTCGGGGGTGCGGAGAATGTGAGTGATATAATTTGAGGTGGTATAGATGCACACTGCTCTTGCACATAGTTTTTAGTTTTTTTCAAACAATGCAGTGCGTACTTACTATCTGTCCTGAATTTGACGGTACAGTCCCTCTTCTTGGTGAGTTGTCCCTCGTCCAATTTGTCCTGGACTGTGTCCCGAGATCTCAGCTTTAGAGGCCGTGCTGTAGTTTTTCTCCTGCCCTGCACTCACTCTTCTGCTCTAACTTGCAGGACGGTTATGCACGGTGTGAAAACTATTCAGAGAGAGGACACAGGCAGCAAGGAGGAAGAGGCGCCTCCAGCCGATCTCCTCAAAGCTAAAATGTTGTGCACTGACACTACACAGATGGAGGAGAGTGATGTGTCAAAAGGCCAGTGTCAGCCCTGCAGTATTTGCTGCTCCTTGCCTTGTTACACTGGTTACTGTGGTACAGGAGCAGAGATTGAAGAATAAGTGTAACCCGTTCATGGATCAAGACCCCTGTGGCTGTGACGATGCAGAATGTGACCTCTGTTAATGTGTAGGCAATTTCAGGGTAATACTGCTGATTGACTCAATTTTAATGACATTGGGTTCCATTCACAGAATGAACTTGCATGAGATATTTAGGTGTCAGGACACATTTTACCTAAATATGGCATGCAATCCTGAAACTGTCAATTCAATAGAACATTTTTCGATATTTACCGTGAAACGCTGAAAACGCTTGGTAAATACTGCATGAAAAAAGCATTAAAATCCATTCACAGAAGGAAATAAATAGTTAAATGCATGCGGAAATTAAGTAGTGGTCCAGGCATACGGTATTTGTGAAATGCGTACTGGTTGTTAAGGAGAGAGCGGCCTCAACGTCCTTAACAACCGATTAAACTATCAGCTGTCAACTGTAAAAACCTTAAACATATTGGACTAGGTGGGACTTTATGTGAGACCCAAGCTGGTGTTGCCTGGCGTCTCCATCCCTATAACAAGAAAAAAATGAGGTTGAAGGATTGTAAGAGGTGCATGAAAGTCAGCCAGCCCCCAGTCTGATGTACTCACCCTCCAGTCTGTCACCAACCAATTAGACCTGTCTCTTGGTACAAAGAACAGGGGTTTAGTTGACACACATTTGCAAACGCATGTGAAAGCTGCAGAGCCACTTCACGGCACCCTGTTATATCTGCAGTCCTAACACTCCTAATTTAGTGTCCACACACTGGAGGCACATGGCTGCTAATGGATGGATGGGGGACAGGTGAGAGGGAGACAGCCCAACCTCCCCCAACCCACCCTCATCCATGACTGGCTGTTGTCTCAAAAACTCAAATAATTAGGTTATAACGATGGTACAAACTGGAAGAGACCAGCTGAGAAGCATTACACCTCCATCCCCTTGGTGGATGCAGTATAAAGATAGGAAGGGATTTTATGTATGGGGCATGACCTGTAAAGCACAATGCCTTTCAATCCCTAATTTCCTATTTGGGACTTTGTGTGAGACAAGCAGGTCATGCTATTGGTCTCCATCCCTGTATACGGAAAATCGCCCGGTGGGACTTTATATGAGGCACCAAGCTGTAAGCAAGGCGTCTCCATCCCTGGTTGCTTAAACATATTGGACTAGGTGGGACTTTATGTGAGACCCAAGCTGGTGTTGCCCGGCGTCTCCATCCCTATAACAAGAAAAAAAAGTGAGGTTGAAGGATTGTAAGAGGTGCATGAAAGTCAGCCAGCCCCCAGTCTGACTGGGGGCTGGCTGACTTTCATGCACCTCTTACAATCCTTCAACCTCACTTTTTTTTTAGCTGTAAAAACCTATTCCTCCCTGTGCTGGTAAGCATAGTCCTCCATGGGTGTACGGTTATGTACTCTCCATGTGAACAAGGCCTTAAAGCGGAGTTCCGGCCACAAAAAAAAAATTTCAATGAACATACCCCCGGGACAGTCAGGGCTAGTGCATTCCACAATGGATAGCCTCTGATCTGTCCCGGTTCGCACTTACCTTTTAGAAGAAATACTCACTTTTAAAATTTCTTCTCCAGCGCTGCCATTTCAGTTGTGGGCAGCTTGAAGCCAGCGCGATCCTCTTCCGCATCCTCTTCCGTCCTCTTCGGTCCCACGATGCACTGCGCCGGCCCCGCCATCACTTCCGGGTCTGCAGCGTCATCCCTGCACAGATTCTGGGCATGCCTGCACGGGAACTGAAGTTGGGGCCGGTGCAGGCGCATTGATTCCTGGGAGCAATGACGTTCAGCTCCCAGGAATCATTGCAAAGCGGAAGTGACGGTGCGGGCCGTGCGGCCGAGGGAGGAATTGGAAAAAAGGTGAGTATTTTCTTTCTGCAATTACAAGGTAAGTAAAAAAAAAAAAATCCTAACTACCCATTTCTTTTTCAGGTGAGCTAGAGCAAGCGGATGGCCCAAAATCGACTATGTTGATTTTGTGGTCGGAACTCCGCTTTAATGTACTGAGGACACTGGAATGCATGGGCAGGTTTATTATAAAGGTGAACTAACCCTTTAAAGGCATAGTTCATCTTTACCAAAAAATGCCTATGCAGATAAGGAGCGTCTGTAGATGAAAATAAACTGTGCAGCTTTGAACAAAGTTAAATAATGCCTTTGGTGTAGCAGTATGCTGTCCAGTTCTGGGCACCGGTCCTCAGGAAGGATGTGCTGGAACTGGAGAAAGTCCAGAGAAGGGCAACAAAAATAATTAGGGGAATGGAGGACATCAGCTATGAGGAAAGACTACAAGCACTGAACCTATTCTCTCTGGAGAAGAGACGATTGAGGGGGGATATGATATCAATGTACAAATACTGTACTGGCGACCCTAGCATAAGGAACAAACTATTCAGAGAAAGGGAATACAATAAGACACGTGGCCACTCACTAAAACTAGAGGAAAGGCGTTTTAACCTTAAAATATGTAAGGGGTTCTTCACTGTAAGAGCGGTAAGGATGTGGAATTCTCTTCCACAAACAGTCGTATCAGCAGGGAGCATCGATAGTTTAACCCTCCTAGCGGTATCCCCGAGCGTGACTCGGGGTGGATTTTCCATGCTGTTATCGGTATCCCCGAGTCACGCTCGGGGTGGATTGGCAGAGCGCGCAGCGGTCTCTTACCTTCTCCTGGCGATCCAGCGATGATCTCCCATTGCTGAGATCGCCAGCGTCCGTCCTCCGTCGGTGTGATGACTTCCTGGTTCCGTTCCCTGCAGCAGCAATGCTGCATGGGAGCGGAACTAGGGAGGGAAATTCAAACATTGAACGTTGCACAAAACACAAACACACACACATAACATTTATATATACACACACACATATATACTGTATATATATATATATACACACACATATATATATATATATATATATATATATATATACACACATATATATATATATATATATATATACACACACACATATATATATATATATATATATATATATATATACATATATATATATATATATATATATATATATATATATATATATATATATATGTATATATATATATATATATATACTGTATATATACTGTATATATATATATATACATACACATATATATATATATACACACATATATATACATATACAACTGTATATATAATATAATATATATATATTATATTATATATTAAATAATAAAATTATATTATTGATTAGATTATAATTCATGCGTTTGTGTTTCAAATTTATCACATCTGGGATGTCTACTAGAGTCTTGTTTTGGTCAGGTTTAAGTCAATAATTACTAAGAATTGTAGGCCTATAATACATAACGCCAAATTTCCATGAAACAAATTGTACCGCTTTTGGTACAGAATTTCTGACATAATCATACCGCCAGGGAGGTTAAAAAAACTATTAGATGGGCACCTTAAAGACCACAACATACATACAATGTACAATGTACGGTCAACAGCAAACACACACACACATCATAGTTTGAACTGGATGGACTGATGTCTTTTTTCAGCCTCACAAACTATGTAACTATGTAGGTAATTTCCATACTTCATGAAGCGGGATTGGCAAATACCTAAGATGTTGCTAGGGAACTCCTAGCTATTACTATTTACCTTTTCCATCATAGGAGTGAACTTTTTCTCTGATTCATAGCTGAGCTCAGCATTGGAGAGCTCACTCCTGTGATGGATGGGGTGAACAGTAATAACTAGTAGTCACCTAGCAACGTCCTAAGGCTCCATTCACACCTGGGCGTTTTCAGCTCCAAAAACGTTTAAAAGAAACGCTTCCAAAACGCCCAACAAGTAAAACCCCATTCATTTAAATGGCCCCTGTTCACATCTGAGCGTTTTGCAAAACGCCTGTAGCTGAAAAAAGTACATGAGCTTCTTTTTGGGCTGATTACCAGCGTTTTTGATAGATGTCAATGAAAAACGCCTGAAAAAATCGCAGTAAAATCGCGGTAAAAATCGCGGTAAAAAACGCTACGCTCAAGTGTGAATGCAGCCTAAGAGTTTTCCAATCAGGCTTCAGGAGGTACGAAAATAATCTACACTTGGAGCAAGGGCATTTTTCAACTTTGGTCAAAGCTTATTGCGATTTCTTTTACCAAAAATATGTAGCAGAAAACAAATTGGCCTAAAATGTTAAAAATTTTTGATCTTTAAATTTTTTTTTGAGAATGTCATATAGCAGAATGTGAAAAGTTATTTTTTTTCCAAAATTGTCGCACTTTATTGTTTATAGCGCAAAAAATAAAAATCACACAGGTGACCAAATACCACCAAAAGAAAGCTCTATTTGTTGGAAAAAAGGACATCAATTTTATTTGGGTACAGCGTCGCACGACTCCACAACTGTCCGTTAAATTAACCACTTGCCGACCGCCGCACGACTATCTACGGCGGCGGTCAGCCCCTCACAGGCAAAGTGACGTAGGTCTACGTCGCTCGCCTGTGAGGGTTTAGGGAGCGAGCGCGCGCCGCCGGAGGCGCGCTCCCGCTCCCGCGTGGTCACGGACCCCCCCGCGCGCGTGACCGGCGGACCCGATCGCCGCCGGCCACTCTGCGATCGGCGGGGGAGAGGGAGATAGTCAGGCAGCTTGTGTAAACAAGCTGCCTGTCATTCTCCTCTCTGTATGAGAGCTGATCACATGGATCTACTATGTAGATCCATTGATCACTCTGCATACAGTTGAAGCCACAGCCAATCACAGTTAGAATCACGCCCCTAGGGACACACACAGCCCCTCCCTCTCAAATAAAGTTAACCCCTTCACTACCAGTGCATTTTTACAGTAACAGTGCATATGTATAGCACTGATTACTGTAGAAATGTCACTGGTAACCCCAAAAGTGTCAAAAATGTCAGTCAAGGGTCCGATCTGTCCGCCGCAATGTCGCAGTACCGCAAAAAAAATCGCAGATCGCCGCCATTACGCGTTAAAAAAAAAAACAACAAAAATGACAAAAATCTTTCCCTTTGTTAGTAAACGCAATAACTTTTGCGCAAACCAATCAAAATACGCTTTTTGCGATTTTTTTTACCAAACATAGGTAGCATAAAACAAATTGGCCGAAAATATTAAAAAATTTTGATTTTTACATTTTTTTTTGGGGGAATTTCATATAAAAAAAAGGGAAAAATATTGCTATTTTTGCAAAATTTACGCTCTTTTTTTGTTTATAGCGCGTGATCAAAAAATCGCACAGGTGATCAAATACCACCAAAAGAAAGCTCTGTTTGTGGGAAAAAAAGGACGCCAAATTCGTTTCGGTACAGCGTCGCACGACCGCGCAATTGTCCGTTAAAGTCACGCAGTGCCGAATCGCAAAATGCCCTCTGGTCGTTTAGCAGCCAAATCCTCCGGGGCTTAAGTGGTTAATGCAGTGCCAAATCGCAAAATAGGGCCTGGTCAGGAAGGGGGTAAAATCTTCTGGGGCTGAAGTGGTTAAAATATATGAGTTTCAATTCTTGAATTTAATTATTTTTAATGATATTCGAATTTTTTTAGATGCACCTGTATTGTGTTTATTTTTTTGTGACATCATGGTCACTTTATTGAATGACAGCTCAGCTCTAATTAGTACTTTTGCATTTTTTTTTTTTTTACCAGGACAACTTTATTGAAGTGTACAAAGGACCCAAGTCCATAACTAAGACACATATGAAGACATAAGACACAACTAAGACACATATGAAGCCCATTATTCCACAATTCTTTTATAGAAGACTCCAGCACTAGCAGCCCCCTCACAATACAAGTTTGTACGCTTTTACAGCTACAGGAAACACACGCTGAGCTTTCCTCCACCAACATGGCGCCCTCACCCGGACGCGCCCCGCCCTGTGACGCCATGACGCGGCGTCTCCGCTCTTTCCCGTCCTCCAGTCTCGGTGGTGACGCCCCCCCTGTGTGGTATTTCATCAGTAAACATCCTGCGGATTTGAACGCGCGATTTGGGCGGCAGGAAGGGGCGCGGCCGCCATCTTGTTTGTTTGAGTGGAAGTGGCAGCGGCTGAGCCCGAGAGAAGGAGGGGGAGACGAGAAGCGGCCTCAGCGGACGGCGGCGCCAGCAGCACGCGGCGGTGAGTGTCGGAAGGGGGCGGGGGGAAAAGAACGGAGGAGGGAGAGGCCCGCGCCGGGGCCTGTGCTTTAACCCGAGGCCGCCGCTAATATGGCGGGCTGGCGGTGCAGGCCGCACTACGATCCCCGGCCTGTCCTGAGGCCTTTCCACGGGCTGGGTGTGGAGGAGCGGTCACCGGAGGGTCGGATATGAAGGACATAATGTTATATAGTGATAACTTCTATATCGGGGGGAGGGAGGAGGAATTGCCGGCTGTATTTCTCATATACCGGGGAACTCAGCGGATCTCCCAGAGGGGGGAGGGGGAGGACTGTCTCTGGTAGTGATCTGTGTGTAGAATGGGGGCAACTCCACTCCACCATGCTGGCAGGGAACTTCCACACTGGCAACCTGCTGCTTCCAGACTGACATCACCCCCCAGGGGGCGCACTACTTCTTCCTGTGCCTGACATCAGTTCTTATAGAAGTTTCACATGCAGAATATTTACAGCTGTAATAAAGTAAGGCTATAGGGAAAACTTTTTGTATGTTTCTGTTTTGGACTGAGTAAAGGGGGGTAATAACACCTTGTCAGGTTCATTGTTACCATCTGCGTCCCTTAGGGGAGATTTCCCTTCACTTCCTGTTCCACAATCAAAACAGGAAGTCGGAGGAAATCCCTCCAAACTCCCAGGGTGTCACAAGAACTAGTGTCCCCCAATGCAATATTCCCCCTCTGTTACCATTCTTGTGTCCACAAAAGCTTTTATTTTGAAGCCCAACTTAAGGCACAATAAAAAAGTAGATCAGTTCTCATGTAGCGGGGCTGTGCCTGCTCTGCACAGGGTCAGGTGCTTGTTTGTTTTATCAGGGGGTGAGGAGAAAGCAGATTGGTCCGGCTTTCTACTGGCAAACAGTGCTCCCCCCCATGATCCAGCAGTGGGCTGTTCCTGGTAGGGATCGGCCGATTATCGGCAAGGCCGATATATTGAGGGGACGATATTGACGTTTGCCAATATATTTGTATCGCCCCCAGAACTGCCTATAGTCCAAATATTGCTCATGTAAGGGTAAAATGTCACTTAGCATAATTCCGTTTACAAATGTTATTGAAATGCCACTCACATATGTACAAATTAAAGATGTAAGCAATTCCACAGGAGCAGATCTGCTGGCAGACCGGTATCTCTCACCCACTTGCCGTAAGTTGTACCTGGGTGATACCACCTGGCGTGACCACGTGATCTCTTAAATCAAATGCCGGATGGAGCGGTATCACCCGGCTGTCACTTACGGCAAGTGGGTGAGAGATACTGATCTGCTAATGTGGAATTGCTGGTAGGTGGCTGGCTGGCACCTTGTCTTGTCTGTCTGTGGCTGGCTGGCGTCTTGTCTGTCTGTGGCTGGCTGGCGTCTTGTCTTGTCTGTGGCTGGCTGGCGTCTTGTCTTGTCTGTGGCTGGCTGGCACCTTGTCTTGTCTGTGGCTGGCTGGCACCTTGTCTTGTCTGTGGCTGGCTGGCACCTTGTCTTGTCTGTGGCTGGCTGGCACCTTGTCTTGTCTGTCTGTGGCTGGCTGGCTGGTACAGGGCCTGTGGATGTATGGCTGTGATGCACTCCCACAAGACTAGTCCTGACTCCAAACGAGGCTGTCCAAGGCGAGGGCCGATACCAATATAATGGGGAAAGTGCATATCGGCCTTGCCAATAATCAGTCTATCCCTAGTTTATAACCCCTTTAACCCTCTGTGCACACAAGATCGGTCTGGCACCCCCAGTTCACCAGTAGTCTTGAGTTGTGGGCTGTTCCTGACATCAAGCCCAGAGCAGGCTGAACACCAGGAACTAGGGATCAACCCATATCAGTTTTTCGTTGCCGTTGCCAATACCGATATTTTGTACATCCAGTCACGGTCTAAGACTAGTCGTCTCCTCCAACCATTAGGGGGTGATGCGTTGCTCATGTAAGGGTAAAATGTCACATAGCATAATTCCGTTTACAAATGTTATTGAAGATGCCACTCATATGTACAAATTAAAGATAAGCAATTCCTCATTAGCAGATCTGCTGGCAGATCTGTATCTCTTACCCACTTGCCGTAGGTGATACCGCTCCGTTCCGCATCCACTCAATACTGCTCTCTCTCACCCGCTGCATCTCCCACCCACCCGATACCGATCCGTCTCTCACCCATTTGCTGTAAGTGACAGCCGGGTGATACCGCTCCGTCTGGCATTCGATCTCAGAGGTCACATTGTCATGCCGGGCGGTATCACTTACGGCAAGTGGGTGAGAGATAGCGATCTGCCAGCAGATAAGTCTATAAGACCCCAAATCCCTCCTTTGCACTTAAAAGCATTCAAAACACCAAGTTTGGCTGTTTTGAAAACTGTCTTTTTTATTTATTTATTTTAAATCTGGTGCCTTTAAGGTTCCAGTAACCGGAAGTGATGTCTCAACATCGCTTCCGGGTTACTACCTCAGAGACCTGATAAGAGCAGATTCCGCAATAAAATCGTGGCACCATTTTCTCATCAGCCAAATGCCGATAACACAATTTTCGACCGATATGTTTCAATGGCCGAGATTTCTCGAATCTAAACACAGAACTATAGCAGTCACCGGAGCCTTACAGCTGCATCTGCAAATTAAAAAGCTCGTTTGGCTGTACATCTATGAATCACAGGAGATCAGTGTGTTCTGCACTCCGGTGACCCGTTTTCAGCAGAGAGCGGACTTTTATGGATAAACATGATTAAGACTGGGTTCACACTTATGCGATTGCAGACATAGCATTTGATTCGCACCACGTTGCTGTGCAGATCACCTGTGATGTCTGTGTTATGTGAATTCAGCCATACATTTTATTTTGTATGACTGAAATCACATTAACACTAAAACGGTGCAGAACTTTTTGTTTTTTGGTTCTCACTGGATTTAGATCGCGTGGGTTCCGATCCCATCTGATTCCACAGTTTGCACTGCGATCTATGAACCAATTTTGGGGATGTCCTAAACTTTATATGGACACCGGCAGCGGTTCTCAGAGAGCAGTTTGAACTGTCTGCGATTCGGAAGCGATGCCGAACCCGCACAGGAATCTCTGTGGTGCCTGCTTTGCACCAGAGTGAACCCAGCCTTAAGATTCCTTTCTTGGCACTTGTAAACCCAGTATCCTATGCTTTTATACAGTATCTCACAAAAGTGAGTACACCCATCACATTTTTGTCAGTATTATATATATTCTAACTTTTCATGTGACAACACTGAAGAAATGGCACTTTGCTACAATGTAAAGTAGTGAGTGTACAGCTTGTATAGGAGCCGGTTCACACTGGAGCGACTTGGTCGCCTGCCATAGATTAGCACAGGACCCATTCTAATAGGAGCGACGACACAAGTCGCTCCGACTTAGAAAAAGGGTCCTGTACTACTTTGGGGGGACCTGGAGCGACCTGCATTGACTTCAATGATATGAAGTCCGTGCCGGCCGCTCCGAGGTCGCGGTGCATAGCGACTTCACAGGTCGCCCCAGCAAGTCGGGAACGTGAACAGGGTCTAACAGTATACATTTGCTGTCCCCTCAAAATAATTCAATACACAGCCATTAATGTCTAAACCACTGGTAACAAAAGTGAGTACACCCCTAAGTGAAATGCCCAAATTTGGCCCAAAGTGTCAATGTTATGTGTGGCCACCATTATTTTCCAGCACTGCCTTAACCCTCTTGGGCATGGAGTTCACCAGAGCTTCACAGGTTGCCACTGGAGACTTCTTCCACTCCAATGAAGACATCACAGAGCTGGTGGAAGTTAGAACTTGCGCTCCTCCACCTTCCGTTTGAGGATGCCCCACAGATGCTCAATAGGGTTTAGGTCTGGAGACATGAATGGCCAGTCCATCATCTTTACTCTCAGCTTCTTTAGCAAGACAGTAGTTGTCTCGGAGGTGTGTTTTCTAAAAGGTGTTTAAGTTTTGCAAAACAATAACAAAGAAACACAGGGGCAGACATTGCCCATAAAACAATTGTAAGGCAAGCATGTAAAATACACCATGATATCAAAAGACATCCTAACTTAACAATGAAGGGGGGGAGGAATAGAGAGGGGGGCCGTGGCCCAAATCAAGGGGGGGGGGAAGGGGGTAAGGCGGATGCGTGCCACAGAAGTCCAGGAGAACCAAGTAACTGCGAGGCTACGCACCCAACCGGTCACCATAGTAGAAACACCCTCTAGGTTAAACATATCGGAGATGTGTTTCTAATCTAAAAATGGGCTGAAGCTGAACCCTCCTTGGGTGTGCTAATTGGTTGCCAAGGCCCAATCCATTTCAGTTGGAGCAGAGAAGAGCGTTGGCTATCAAGCAGTTTTGGATTGAAAAGGCTGTGATTGCTGGGGGTGGGGGGGGGTGGGAGGGTCATTGGGAAGAGATAGGGGGGCACAGGGGACAGCAGGTGGAGAGGAGGCGGCAACATGCAGGTGTGGTACAGGAGATGGTCAGACTGCAGGCGTGGTACAGGAACTGTGGGTGGTGGTGATGAAGTCAATGTACACAGCTCTGGGGAACCCTGTCCTCCCTCTCTCTTAGATACACCGGTGTGATTTCTGCTCCTCTGTGTGCAGCCATCACAGGAGCTCTGCTCCCTTACATCAGCAGTGTCCTGGTCTGTTTTGCACTCAGACTCCTGGCCATCCAGCTCAGCAGCGTCCTTGTCCAGATACAAAGTCTCCTCAGACTCCCAGCCCTTCTGTTGTCAGTGTGAAGTGTGAAGTAGGTGGAGGCGGAGCAGCTCAGGAGGAGGAAGTTACATCCCCCCCCCCTCCTCTGCCAGGGCCTCCTTGCACTTAATTGGTTGCTAGGCGGGCCCAGAAACCAATCACTTTGACAGGCAGCACTTGGACTAGCTGAGAGTTCTGCCACTGGTGGAGGCTTTTTCCACACGTTAAAGACTGCCCTGGGTGTGGTCTGCACCCCCCTTAGCGACGCCACTGGGAGGAGGAGACAGCTGGCCAGAGGGGGGAGGAGTTCCGCTCCCAAGCTGATGTCTCTTCCAGGTATCGGAGCATTTTCGCGAATATATATATATATATAATATATATATATATATATATAATTAGTTGTAACAATATCTAGCATCAGCGCAACCCTATTTGAAGTTTAATGTTTTAAGAGAAGAGGAAAAAAAAACACGGTGCAGTACAGTAGCATCATAGGTCTATGTAGTGATCAGCGAAACTGACTGGTGAGTCTTTTTTTTTTAAGTACTTTAATATATATTAATCCCTTTACGCCTACCACAAAGCAGATATGCTGCTCTGCAGAATCACGAATATAATCTATATGATTTTACATAGCGGGAGCTGCAGACTTTGTCTGCTGGGACCCCCTGATTGTTCGTTACTCGGACAGAATGACATTCCAATGTAAACAAGGCTCACTGTCATTCTGTGAGTACAGAAGACATGGATCTTGTGTTTCTGTGAAGCAGAAACGCACAGATCCATATCTTCCAAGTTGTAAAAGCACCTCCACCACAGTTAGAAAGCACGTCCTAGGCACACATTTAATGGTTTGATCACCCCTGATGTTAGTCCCTTCCCTGCCAGTGTCAGTACAGTGACAGTGCATATTGTTAGCACTGATTACTGTATTAGTGGTGTCACTGGTCCCCAAAAAGTGTAAGGTGTTCGTTTTTGTCCGCCACAATATCGAAGCCCCGCTATAATTTGCTGATCATCACAATTACTAGTAAAAAGTAAAAATATACTATAGTTTGTAGACGCTGTAACTTTTGCGCAAACCGATCAATATATACGCTGCTTGGGATTTTTTTTTTTTTTTTACCCAAAACATAGCAGAATACATATTGGCCTAAATTGATGAGAATGTGATTTTTTCTGCGCTAAAAACAAAGACCGACATTTTTTTGAAAAAAACACTGTAGTGATCAAATGCCACCAAAAAGCTCTTTGTGGGGGGGGGGGAAAAGGACATAAATATTTTATTTAGGAACAGTATCGCACGGCCGCACAATTGTCAGTTAAAGCAACACTGTGCTATATCGCAAAAAAAAATGGCTTGGTCATGAAGGGGGGGGGCAAACCTTCCACAGCCGAAGTAGTTAATTTTTGGGGATATACTGTGACCAAAGCAGTGCAGTGTTACAATAGTGACACTACTCCTGGGAAGGTAGATCAGGATTTTTTTTTTTTTTACATTGCTTATAACAATGATGATCACTGTTATAAGCAATCATTTTTATAAATTGCATCCGTTCATATCCGCTATGTACTATTGGGATAGCTGTGATTGGCAATGTGATTATATGCATTAAAAGCCATGCATGGTGTACAGCTGTCATGCTATTGGTGTCCGCTGTGTTACTCAAAGTACATCCTATGATCTCCTGGAACCAGGGAGCTCCCGCAGCTGTCATATTACTATAGGCTGTGCGGTAAATGGGTAAACATGCGTCAACAAGGGCAGCCGCCATATTTGTATCCTAGCAAGTTTGCTATAAATAATAGGCTGTATAGTTTGGTCTCAGTTTTGTGCTGCCCTGTCTGCAACGGAAAGTACATACCGAAATCTGAATATTTGGATCATTTGGCAGCACAAATTAACCTGCCTGGGTCCATTAGAAGTATTCAAACACGGGGATGGTTGCTGCACCAGCCAAAGGCCCCCAAGTCCTACTGCACAAGATACCGTGGAGGGACTCATCAATTTCACAAAGGCATTTTATACTCATGGAAAAATCATGTGAGTTATGTAGCTTGCAACGCACCATTAAAGAGTATTTACAGTCTGCATTTAGAGGCACCTCTGTATTTGTTTATCTTTCACGTCCTGGGAAAAATGACTTCTGCAATTCTCCCCCCCCCCCCCCCCCTGCTGATGGCTGCCTAAACTTGTGGACTTATTCATTGAAGGTGCCCCCAAAAATATCTTGGACACTAAAAGTTTATAAGGACTCTATTTTTTGAGTAAGCGCCGATTCATCTCACCTCTGTTGAGTCCCCGTCTGTCTGATCTATCTGGAGATGGTAGCCGAAGAAGCGGTCAGCCCTTTTCTTGGTCTTTCTGTAACCACAAGAGTCTGACCTCCGAAAAGATTCAGTAGCTGCCAGATAGACCTGAATCGCAGGAACCACATCCAAGGTATGCAAAGAAAATTCCTTGGGATGAGCCGGCTTCGGACACAAGGCAGGCAACACAATGTCCTCATTCAAATGGAAGACATCTTTGGACAGAAATGGACAGGGACGAAGTTCCACTTTATCCCTGAGGACCACCAAACAGGGACTGCGACAGAATAATGCAGCAATTCCGATACCCTGCAAGCCAAGGAAATAGCCACCAAGAATGTCACCTTCTGGGATAACCTAGGCAAGGGAATCTCCCGAATATTCTAAAATGGAGGTTTCTGGGGAACCAAAAACACTAAATTTAAATCCCATGGCGGCAAAAGAGACTAAATGTGGAGCCACATGCCGAACCCCCCTGAGTGAAGGTACGAACTAAAGAGTGCATGCCTGGGGGGGGGGGTCACTGAAAGAAGGTTGCAAAGGCAGACACCTGGCCCTTGATGGTACTCAAGGCCAGCTTCTGATCAACGTCCTGTTTGGAAGAGGTTAAGATCCGAACCACAGAATAGACTCCGGACCCCTTGTTATACCCTTAATGACATCATCCAGTGTAGCCCCAAACAAGCGATCGCTTAGAAAAGGCAGATCAATGAGCGCTTTCTTAAAGGCTTGGTCTGCGGACAAATTCTTAAACCACAGCAGGCGCCTAATCACCACCGCTGAAACAAAAGTGTGGACAGCACAGGAGCTGTATCCAAAACTGCAGCCCATGGAGCAACTGGTCAGCTAAATCAACATAAGCAGCGGGGACCTGCTCACCCCTCAGGCCCTGGTGCAAAGGCTTGGCCCATTCAGTTAGGGTCTGAGATACCTGGGCTGAGGAAAAGACTGGCCGCAATGCTGAACCAGCCATAGTAAACATGCTGCATGCCACAGCCTCCGCTTTGTCAGCTGAGACCTTAAAAGGGCAGAGATCCCTCTACTGGGATCAGGATTACTTTAACCTGGAAACAGGAGGGTCCATCACTGGTGGACTAGCCCACTTTTTTTTTTTTTAAAGGGACTCTTTAATAGGGTAGCGTACAGCAAAATGTTTGGGGACCACAAATGGTAATTTTGGTTGTTCCCAGTCCTTACAGGAAAACCTGTCAAAATAAGGCACATAAGGAAACATCTGATTGGCCGGAGCCGCGGTGACGTCACTCCCGCGCACGCGCACCGATGGGCACGGGACTCTGAAGGAATGGCACCAGCGGCCGTTCCTTCAGAGCGCATGCGCCAGTGACGTCACTGGCTGCATGTAAGGTAAATATCTCCTAAACGGTGCATGTTTAGGAGATATTTACAGTACCTATAGGTAAGCCTTATAGGCTTGCCTATAGGTAAAAGTTGCAGAGGGTTTACTTCCTCTTTAAGGTATTACCTTATTTATAATGGAAGCATAAAGCAGCGCCAATAATGAAAAATAACCAACAACAATAAAGTCCCAAAGGAAAGTCTCTGAGAAAGTTAGGATGAAAATGAGGTCCACCAATCACCGGTGTGTAGAAGTGGAAAGATGTTCAGAAACACCCTGTGACAGTTCAAAACTGCTTACCGGAGACTCTGACCCTCCTTTTACAGAGCGGTCAAACAGCAGGGATAACACTGATAACAGTGACTTGAATGGACCTCCCTCCTTCACAGCCAAAAGCACCTCCAGAGAATCTGAACCTCCCTTCCCAGAGGGGTCAGAAAAAGCCGGGACACAATAGGCAAAAATGACTGGCATAAAAGCAGAATGGACCTTCCTCCTCCACCTCAGAATAGAAAGCAATCCAATAGTGCAGTATGTCCAACAAAGAATAATTTTATTAAAAGTAATGCACTTCCATACGTCACCTCTGATGTCAATGTGTGACGATACGCGTAAGGCGGACCCATCAGCTGGGCATTCAGACGACTAACAACGCTTCCTGCACCGCGGTTCTTATTTACTGTGTGTGTGTGAAATATATATATATATATATATATATATATATATATATATATATATATATATATATATATATATATATATATATATATATATATATATATATATATATATATATATATATATATATATATATATATAATTTCATCCCATATATGTAATGATCCTGGGCACCAATAAAAAGAAGCTGCCAGGCACACGGAAATTGGACGCCGGTGACGGGCGAGTGCTGAAATGACTGCAATCCCTCTTGGGGTGGGCGATCATCACCAGTGTTGGCACTTTGAAATAAGTTGGTTTAATGTGGCAAAGGACGTTGAAACCGCTTTCTCTTATCAAGTTTATTGGAGGAGTCTGTTCAAACGACAACAGGAATAACGGTAGCTATATTCACTAGAAATCACAGAAGGAGGTCTTTTATTCCAAACACATAGAAATGACTGAAGTGTCACAGAACTTTCATTTAGCACAGCATTCGAAGAAAGTATTAGTCTCAACCCCCCCCCCCCCCCTCTCTTTTTTTTTTTTTTTTTTTTTTTTTTCCTACCAGTGCGTTGGAACTTAAAAAAAAAAAAAAAATTACTCCATTTTCTCCTGTAACACATTCGATGTGGAATCATTCCTGCTGAGCCTTTTGTATTCTGGCGATGGCGACCCTTCCCCTCTGAATACTAAAGCAGCAGCACTGGTCGATTGAGAAAAAACCCTCAGACTGGGTATACAGCAGGGGTTCCCAACCCCTGGTCCATGGACCAATACTGATCCATTGCCAGTTAGAGACTGGGCTGCAACGCTGCACTGCTGAAGGTTAGCGGTGGGGTGAGCAGAGCGGCTTGATAGGGACAGGAATGAGGAATCTACTGCACAACTATAGTGGCCATCTACTCCTGGACAGGGTATCACCAAGAATGGGACACGGCAATGGCCCCTATTCAGGTTGTGAGTGTGTGTACACACAGATCCGCTCCTATGTCTGCCCACACCATGTCCAATCTGTAATCTACAAAATACTTGGCACCCCCTATTGTAGAACAGAAGTGCTGACTTCACTAGCTGCTTGCATTTCAGAAACAAAGTACACAATAAATTCTGGAAAGGTTGGGACCTGCCGTTGTGCAGAAGTCAGGCGGTATATATCGACCTCTGTACAACCAGCCTGCCAGTATGTATATCCAGCTCTGTATGGCTGGCTTGGGTTGGTTTTTCAACAGAACAAGCTGTCCTGCCAATGTATGTGTTGAGACAAACCATTTATCGCAGGGTTGCTTACAATGATCACCTTTTTTTTTATGTAATACTTTTATCCCAAAACTAACAAACTGTTGCTGAACAAAAACTGTTGTGATGTGGTGTGAGTTGGGAGTTTTTGGTTTCAATTTTTTAGTGCATTTAAATCTGCTACTCCTCTAACACTCCCCCCCCCCCCCCCCCTTCCAGAGAAACCATTCTGCTGTCCAAAGGTGCCCCCTGTGTTCATTCATCCAGAGTGGAGGCACTCAAATATAGGAGGTGTTACTGGCCAGGTCAGCGGGAACAGAGCCTAAAAAAACCAAAGCAGCCACATGATTAGTAATCTGTGATGTATTACATTTTTGGTTTTGGGTTTAATACCGCTTTAATGCACGTTTAGACTTTAGAGCCACTTTAAGTGATTTTTGCTGTAACTTTTATAACCCAGCCCTGGTTATTCATGGGCACATTTCACACACATTCTGATCAGGTCTGCCTGTCAATTTTTGAGGCAGAACTGATTCTAGGAAGGGTCCATGGAGCCCTATGGAAATGTGGATGTAAATTTGTATCCATTTACCTCTGGGTTCAAGAAAAATAAAAACCGAAAAGGACTTGCTCCCTTTTCAGTTTTTGCAGACTGGGTCAGAGCTAGTCTGATGCAAGTCGATGGCAGAGTCTTGTTTTTACCCCGCTGACCATAGAGCTAACGGGGCCTGCTGGGCAGAAAATTGGCAGTGTGATACCTGTGCTGTTCAGCTGCGATCTGTGTGACAGGAGCTTAGTAGTGTTATGTCCTGACATGCACCTGAGATAAAAATACCTCCTTACATCTGTAAATGAAACCGAACTGTTACGGTTTTAGACACTATTGTGACTCATAGCAAACCAGAGGCAATGTAAAAACTAGGCCATGACTGCATTTTAAAAGATTTTTTTGCTAATCGCCATTTCAATTAAATGTGTAACTGTGCATTGCGAATAACATGGATGTCAAACTGCTGTTTAGACCCTGTGCTACTTTTATTAGTGTAACTTGACTCAAGAACTTATTTTTATTTTACATTGTATCACTCTAGATGTGATGGCATTTTTTTCCTTAAATTTGTATCTTGTGATCCTGCCAAAAACACACTGGTGTCCTAGAATGACCACTCACTGTACTGTATACAAGAGCAGCATTGTCACCATAGACTTCTCTCTCCTGGCTTGAACTACAGAATACTCTCCTCTTTCTACATAATATGGCAGTGATAAGAAAACTTCTTGGGTTTCAGTGCAGCAAAAGAAGTTTGGAGACAAAACACGGGGCAATATACATTCATGGCCAAAAATATTGGCACCCCTGCATTTCTGTCAGATAATGCACCACTGTGTCCAGAAAATTGATGCAATTACAAATGTTTAGGCATTCTCATGTATAATTTTGTTTGTATTGGTATGACCAGGGCTTGACAAATCTGCTTGGAATCTAGGAGCCAGTGTTTTTTTTTTTTTTTTTTGTCTATTTATTTTATTTTTTTTCAGGCATGCCAAATGGCCGGTTTCTGTCGAACCGGCTGCCATACACAGGCCGAATGGCGGTCTGTTTTTATTGAACCGGCTTATATCGCCCGGCTTTGGCCTGTACGTACGTGGCTTGATGGTGTGATGGGCAGCGGCTCATTAGGGATGAACAGTGCAGCAAGGTGGGGGCGATAAGTGATCAGTTAACTCATGCCACCTAAGGCCACTTTCATAGGGGCACCTCCGCTAAGCGGAATTTGCTTGCTTAGCAGGGATTTCTCTGCTAATTCCAGCTGAGCAGGCGGTTGACGGGTCCTGTCCACTTTCCTATGCAGGGTGAACATGCCGGCAATCTGATGGAAATGGACTGCACGGGGACAAGACAAAACCTGCAGTGCAGCCCAGGCACCAGGTCGCTAATTCTAGTCGCCAATGCGACCTGGCGCCTAGGATTTTTAAAGCCCTGGGTATGACACAATGTGGAGAAACGAAAAGCCAAATCTTGACACATTCCACACACAACTCAAAATGGACTTGACAAAATGATTGGCATTCAGTTTAATCACTTCCCGCAAACCGACGTACCGGTTTGTCAGCTTGCAGAAGTGGTTGTATCGGGATGATGCCTGCATCTGCAGGCATCAACCCGGTACCATTCTTTTTGAGCTGGCGGTCGGCTTTTGGGAGATAATGTTACTCCACCACCTTGTGACAGCAATAAAAGTGATTAGTTTTACAAAAAAATTTAATGAAATCTAGGAAAATATTTCAAGTGTCCCCCGTGAGTTCGCACAAAAAAACATACATAAGTCGTTCCTAAAAATGAACTGTTAAAATCACACATTTGAGGTATCGCCGCAATTGTCAGAGCGAGAGCAATAATTCTAGAAAGACCTCCTCTGCAACTCTAAACTGGTAACCGCTAAACATTTTTAAAGCATCGCCTATGGAGATTTTAAGTACCATAGTTTGTCGCCATGCCATGAGTGTGCGCAATTTTAAACCGTAACATGTTAGGTATCCATTTACTCAGCATAACATCAACTTTCACAATGTAAATACAAATTGGGTTAACTTTACTGCATGTTTTTTTGCAACAACCGCCATTTTATTCTCCAGAATTATATATAATATTAGTTCTATGTAATTTTCTAGCAAAAATACTGATTTTAACTTGTAAGTAACATGTCAGAAATGGGCCTGGTCCTTAGGTGGTTAAGTTTTACTAAACCCAGTAATATAAAAAATGTTCATCAGCCCCCTGCACTGCCCACAGCTTCTAATTTTTTTTTTTTAACATTAAATTACTGCAGCTATGTACCTTGTTAGCTGATCTGTATACCACGGTCACGTGATACACTGCCGGGTCCACCCGAGTCCAGAGTGTTCATGCAGGAAACTTCACTGCCTCTTGAAATCCACTATAGCCTGTGTCCTCAAGCTTTTCCATCAGTCCAAGATGTGACATCCTACCCACTGTTTTTTTTTTTTTTCTCTTTTTGTTACTGGGCATGGGGGAGGGACTGGGCTGTCATTTAGGATCCGTATACAAGCCCACATGTGTGATATGCTAGCTCAGCTAAAACCAGGAAGCTTTCTCTCCAGCAATAGAGACCATACTGGGCATGTGCAGCTGAACTACACTTACTGTGTCTTATCTGAACTTGCCTAGGGTGAACGTGCAGGAGGGGGAGGATCTGTGCATACAGGATCACACTGCCTTTTTATGCATGTTGCCTCCATTGTACAAATGTATCCTCCCTTTAATTCAATTAATTGCCTAAGTTACACTGAGTGTAACAATCGTGCTATTCTGCATCTATAGACAGATTTTTACTGTTGTGGGTTTAGTAACACTTTAATATTTGGTAGCCCACCCCTTGGAAAAAAAACCTGGATTCAACCACTTCCTGTAACCATCAATGAGTTTTACACCTCTCTACTGGAATTGTGGGACACTCTTCTTTCGCCAACTACTTCAGGTCTCTCAGATTAGAAGGGTTCCTTTTCCCAACTGCTCTTTTGAGATCTCTCCACAGGTGCTCTATGGGATTTAGATCTGGACTATAATTTCTTGCCAGTTCAGTAATCTCCAGCGCTTTGTCTTAAGCCATTTCTGGGTGCTTTTTGACATGTGCTTTGGATCATTGTCCTGCTGCAAGACTCATGACCTCTGACCAAGTCCTAACTTTCTAACAATGGGTCCTTCATTGCACCCCACAATTCTTTGGTAGTCTTCAGATTTCTTAAAGCCATGCACACGATCAAGACATCCCACACCTGAAGCAGCAAAGCAACCCTAAAAAAAAAAAAAAATCAGTGAATTCCCACCATGTTTGACTGTAGGAACTTTATTCTTTTCTTTGACTGCTTAGCAACTGCCCCATGCACATATACTGCAGTAGGGCAGCCACTCTGCACCAGATCACTTGTGATCTGACACTTCTGGGGAACACCGCTGCCTTTGTAATTGGGCACAGCAGGAACCAATCAGCGGTCTGCTGGACTGTTAGAGGGAATGTACTAATCCTGTGCTCCTGCTAAGCAGGAACGCGTATCTTTACATCCCCACCCCCAGTCACAGCACATTTCTCACAGTAAGCATTACCAGGGGACACATTTAACCCTTTGTTAGCCCCTATTAACCCCTTCCTTTCCAAACAGTACAGTGACCGTGTATATTTTTAGCACTGATCACTGTATTGGTTTCACTGTTCCCCAAAAAGTATTAAGTGTCAGGTTATAGCATCTAGCTGCAGCCATAACCCTGGTATTTAACGTCAAAAACATGATATATATTCTAAGGTGGTTGAAGGAGCATCACAAACTTGGAATGCATTTAGTTCTTACAATTTTGAGAAGGTGCCAAGAATTTTGTCCAGTCCATTTTTTTTTTTTTTTTTTTTTTTTTTTTTTTTTTAGTTTTGCGTGGAGTGTCAGATTTGACTTTTTGTTTCTCCACTTTTTTTTTTTTTTTTTTTTCCGTCATACCAACGCAAACAAATGAGAATGCCTAAACGTTTGTAATTGCAGCAATTTTCTGGGCGAAGCGGTGCGTTATCTGACCAATGCAGGGGTGCCAATATTTTTGGCCATGACTGTACAAGTATTGGAGAGAGAGAGGTGCTAAGATGTACTGAATGTGTGGATTCAATTCCACAACTCCCTCCATAGTATTAGATTTGTGCAGTCATAATACTTTTGCAGCTTCCTTGGTTCTAAACTTCTCATTCTTGTCTGGCCTTATCCAGTTGACAGTTATACTGGATGAGCTTCTAAGTGTACAGTATGTTCATCCAAGCCTTGTTTTTTTTTTTTTTTTTTTTTTTTTTTTTCTTTCTTTCTTCCTTGGAAAAAGCTGATAAGATGTCTGTTCTACAGCTCTCTGAGGCTCTTTGATTTTCCTATTGTCTTAAGGCTTGTACACACTCGACGAGAATCGAACGAAATATCCTCAGATTTTTTTTTTTTTCTCTCTCTCATGATCAGCGGTCATAACTGTTTTTAGTTGACAGTGCATAACGTTCACGAAATTTCTCGTCTGTAGTTTTTTTTTTTTTTTTGCGACGTTTGTTCCTTGACTTCCAGGTCGTCAAACTTCAGATCATGTGCGATCTTTCGAATCCAATTTTTCGTGCTGGGGACGGACAATAAAAATTTTGGTGTTTGTCCCTCTGTTTTTTTTTTTCCTTTAAATAATGCTGATGTGTACACACTAGCCAAAAATCGTAAGATTTTTACTTCGGACGGGAATTTTCGGCAGTGTGTTCCCCACTTTAGTGATGACAGCAGTTTCCCCTTAGTGTTACTAAACCCAGGAGCCTGCATTCACTATATCTGGTCTCCCACAGTACACAGAATATGGGGATGCAAACATTATAGTAAATATAAACTGCTAAATACCTTTTCTCATCAGCAGTATATAGCTGTCTTGTGACTTCTGTCATTGACTGGTTAAAGCTTCTAGGAGGAGTTTTCATACTGCACTGACTGTCCTATCAGGATGCAGGACCATCCGACCCTCTGTCTGGATAGTGCTGCTTGGCCTTGTGCCGATCACATGCACACTAAGGAAACACTCTAGCAATGCACACCAAACTGAGCATGTGCAGAGTGACTCTAGTAACTGACTTATTTAGACCTGTTATGGGGACAGTGCAAGAGTGGGAGGATGTGTGTATACAGGATCAAACAGCCTTCTTGCACAATGCAGAGGGATAACCCTTGGGTTCAACAGTGAGTAACAAGCATGCTTTACTGCATATACAGACTGATTTTACTGTTGTGGGGTTTAGTAACACTTTAACTGGAAGTGAGGGTAAATCTATCTTCTGTTGGGAGAAGAGGGTACACCTAAAATCCCCATCTCTATCCCTGTTAAAGATTTTATCACTTTGGTGAAACCATGTCAGGAAGTGAGTGAAGTTTGAGTCCTGGATATCTGTTAAAAGTTTGTCTGGGTTTACACTGGTCTGGCTGTGGTTTGCAGAGTTCCGATGTCCTGTACATTTGTGTTCATTGTTTCAGTTGCAAATCTTTCCCTGAATTTGCATCTGAACAGGACCTAAAAACGCACAGGACCCTTTTCAGATTTGCACCTCAGCTGCCCTGGACAGCTCCATTAAAAGATGGTCACACTCACATGTTGTGCGAATTGGATGCGGTGTAGAACTCATCCAGTTTTCATATATGAACCCAGCCACCTTCTAACCCTTCCTTGCTCTGTCCATAACAAAATGTTTTGGCTGTACTTTTTGAGAAATTGATGTCAGTGCAGGGAGTCTGAAGTGTGCGATGGGAATATGATGTCAGTGCAGGGAGTCTGAAGTGTGCGATGGGAATATGATGTCAGTGCAGGGAGTCTGAGGTATGCGATGGGAATATGAACTTTACTGTATGTACCAGTGCAGGGAGTCTGTCTCCTTTCTTATGGAACTGTACATTCACATTACCTCATTAACTAACTCATTTTCAGCTTTCGGTCGCTGCTTTTTTTTTTCTTATCTCAACTTTAATTGAATTGGATCTTATTTGATCCCCCACATAGTGGTATTGGTGAACCTAACCTAAACTTAATGAGCTCTTGCCTGCCAGACTAAATAACATTTTAAGGCTTCAGTTGAAAAATATATTTAAAAAAAAAAAATTATTCAGGAAAGTTAATCTGCTTTTGTACACTAAGAAAATCGAGTGAGCGATCGTCTGGTTTTCCTCAATGTTGACCCTAGTATGGCACTTATTGTACAAACATTCTCGGAACTACAAAGGCTTTTTTTATTTGACGTAGAAATGTATATTAAAAAAGAATAGCGCGCAAATGCAAAAGAAATTACTACCAAATCTGAAGACAATCCATAAATAAAAATGGGGGTTTGGTCCCACCATATGGCCATATCGTGCTCAAGCCCACTACTGCGTCAAAGTACCCCATTATCAGTGGGTCCTACACTATCCATGAAAAAGAGATGAATCCAGCCCTTCTAACCCTTGGAGATAACACTCCTTGCTGGGAAAAATGTGCAAATGTACTACAGGGGACTCCTCCCATATCCACTTGATGGTGGACACTGATTGAGTACAGGTGTGTGTGGGGGGTGGGGAGGGCTGCTCAACCTCGATAGTCTGGTCAGACCTAATACATAATAAACAGGCAAAAAATTTGGGGGAGCATACCCATGTATTTCCAAAGCTGCTGCAGCTATGAACCAAAAGACATGTATATTAAAAAAGAATAGCGTGCAAATGCAAAAGAAATGTAACCTATATTGTTTCTGATCATGCGCAGTCTTTCGTATCCAGTTTTTCTTGTACAAGAACAGTACACCTTAAAAGAAAATCATTAGTTCTGAATCTGTTCACATACAAGAATAATTTTGGAGTTTGTTCCTTCGTAAATGTTTTTATTTGGAAAGTCTGAATCAGATGTAGACAGTTGTGTACACACTATATGAAAATCTCACGATCATTCCCTGTGTGGAATTTTCCTTCTGATTCTTAGTGTATTCAAACACCTGGACTTTTTTTTTCTTTTTTTTTAGAGCCGGTTCACACTGATGCGGCGATCGCATGTAATGTCGGAGCGTACTGCTCCTTCATTACATGCGATCGGCTGTGCGGTGCGAGTTTAGCCATACGCTTTGGCTAAATTCGCACCGCACCCGCAGCAAAGACGCACAGGACCCTTTTTTGCAGCCGCATCAGGATCGGATCGCACAGCGGTTCACACTTGTGCGATCCGATCCTGTGCGAACTGCAAGATCGCACTGCGATATGCGAATTTGCAGCCTTCCCGCATCGCATAAGTGTGAACCGGGGCTTAAGGCGCAGTTTTTTCGCAGATAGTAATTTTGCAGACGGTTTCCACCACTCCGACAGGAGAGATGTGGCTTTCCTAAGCAGTCACACTGCCCACCACTCCTCCCTGTCCCTTAACCAAATATTTTTTGTATTTGTGAAACCATCCACAAAATAACGAAGAGTTTTGTGATTGGGCAATAGGAGAGGCGAGTGGGAGAATAATACGGCAGCTGCTAAATGGGAGACTCCAAGATCTCCTGTCAGAGCATCAGTAGTAGTTATCCTATCGGCGCTCAAAACTATAAATTGTAAACGGAGAGCTCTGGGAGATGGGGTATGCGCATGTTACACAACTATTCGTAAGCCAAGAGCTAATTTTTTTTTTTTTTTTATAGATTTACATTTTTATTAAGTTTCAAAAAAATTGACAATACAAAAATCACCCTCACAATCACAAATGCATTCCTTTCCTTCCCAACAGACCCCCCCCCCCCCCTTCCAAACTTCCAATCCTCTTATACATCATCCTCTGTGCCTATGTGTTTGTCCCTCCTATTCCCCCTAAACCTTCCAGATTTCAGCATATCTGCTAGTCTTTTTTCACATTTATTTGAGAAACGTACTATCTGCTCCTCCTCCCTACTACCCAGATATTCCATATTATATGTGTATTTTGTTCTTTTATATGTGTATTTTGTTCTTTTAAATCAATCTCCAGTTGTGGGGCTTTCCAGATCTAACAATTTTCTTTAGGATTTACCACCTTGGCTGCATTTAACAAGTTTGGTACTATTATGCTTTTGTATTGTTTTGTCCGATTTGTGAAATGGGCATACCCATGGGTTGTCAATGATATTTTCATCTGTAATCTCCTCAAGTTGTTGAACCTTCTGCCAGTATTCTCCAATCCTTGGACAATTCCACCAAATGTGTGTCATTGTATCTTTCAAACTTCACCCCCCCTCCAACATAATGAAGATTTCTCTTGTTGGCATTTCTGTGCTTTTACCAGTGTTGTATACCATCTCAAGAGACCTTTTGTAGTTAATTTTGATGGTATTTACATCGATCGCTAGACTGTGAACAGAAGCCAACAGATTTTAACTAGATGTCTTTTCTGGAGTTTTGTGAAGTACAAGACCACAAAACAGTTTGAGACATTTCAGCCACTTCAAGACCTCAATATGTATATTTAAGTTATGGCTTTGAAGTGGTTTACTGGGGTTATAGCTGAAGCTATCGGCCATAACCCTGGCATTTTTATCTTTTTTTTTTTTCTTTTTTTTTTTTTTTTTTTTTTTTTTTTTTCTTCAGCCGGTGGCTGGGTTTCTCATGAAAGTATTCAGAATCCACTCATGACCTGCTGGAACACTTTCAGAGGGGGTGGGAGGGGACGCCCACACTGGCTGGGGTTTCTCTGGCTTACGGTTTCCCCTAAAAAAAAATGATCAGACAGTGCGGCCAGCTGGTCCCAGAGGCGATTAGACCAGATTCATGATGTCTTTCCGGTCCAGGGCAGAAATGAACTTTTTTTTTTTTTTTTTTTTCATAAAGAGGACATGTCATCCTCATTTCTATTACAATGGATGTTTACATTCCTTGTAATAGGATAAAAGTGATAAAAAAATTAAAGGGACAGTGTAAAAATTTAAAGTAAAATAGGAAATTTTAAAGCTCCCCCATTTCTTGCCCACAGAAGCAAGTCCCGTACACATATGTAAACATTGTTACACTGCACATGTGGTATTGCCATGAACATTAGAGAGAAATAATTCTAGCGCTAGAACTCTTTTAACTTTAAACAGGTAGCCCGTAAAGGAATTTTAAGCGTTGCCTGGAGATTTTAAATACCGTAGTTTGTCGCCATTCCACAAGCATGCACAATTTTAAAGTGCAACACATTGGGTATGAATTGGCGTAACATTTTTTATGAGATGGAGATCTATCTATATCTATTTAATGTGTGTGTATTTTTTCCAAGTAAATTGCGTTTGAAAAAAAAGCTGTGCAAATACTGTGCAACATAAAAAATTCCACCGATCGCCATTTTATTGCCTAGAGTCTCTGCTTAACAAAGTATGTTTGGGGGTTAGAAGTAGTTTTCTAGCAAATACTGATTTAAACTTGTAAACAAAAAATGGCAGAAAAAGATTAGTCTTCAAGACGTTAAGAGGTTGGGGGGGGGGGGGGGATACTCTCCTAGATGGCTCGCTGAGAGTTTAGCAATCAAAGACCACTGATCCCTCAGTCTCAATCTTCAGTGAACGGTCTCTGCTCTCACTGAATCCCTGGGCTCTACAGGGAGTGGGAACCATTGGCTGTTGCTCACACATCTGGGTGGATCCCTGCAGAGCCTGGAGAAGCTCTGAGGTCAGCCAGCAGCGGGCTGTACTCAGCTGAATCAGGGATACTAACTGCACTCCTGTGATCGCCAGGAGAAGTATGGCTAAAAAGTTACTTCTCCTTTAAATGTCCACGAGGTGTTTGCAGTATCGGGGGGGGGGGGGTGTGTTGATATATCTGTTCCTATATATCCATTTTTTTTTTGTTGTTTTTTTTTTTTTGTTTTGTGAGGATCGGCAACATTGATTAAATTTTATAGAATAAGTTAAGAGTGGTAACATTAGGGAGACCGGTGCACATAAGGTTTTATCTATGGAGATAAATAGGGGCAAACTTGCTTCTGAACATCAAGGCTCTGTTGGTGGTAGATATATACCTATATGCTTGGGCATGTATTTGAAGCTGTCTGTACACACCAGGGCTACATGCAACCCTTGAACCCAAGACGTCTAGTACAGAGTGGAAGCATTGGTTTGTAAAGGATTAATAGCAATGATCTTTACTTTCTTTCGTGTAAACTGTTTTCAGTCTTGCACTCACTGTAGCATGTCTTTAGTGTCCACCCACATCTCTAGCATGTCCCCGGTCTCTGAACATAATTTCCTCTAATATGTCTGCACCCAGAGTCCTCTAGCATCACATCTGAGCATGGTCTGTCCCTTGTGTCAAGGGCAACCGTTGAGGTCCCCTATACTTCGTAGGGGTACAACTACTAGTTTACACAATGTCTGCCTAGCTCTTGTGATTTGTCCATATTGCTATTATAATTTTAAAAATACACTAAAACTGTGTTGTGTGGTTTATCTTGATCTTAATAGTTGCACTCATCAATTTTTTTTTTTTTTTTTTTTTTTTTTTTTTTTCTTCTTGCAGGTTTGTCCTCTGTGGCTGAAGTAGCAAGGGAAGATGTTTTACGCACACTTTGTTCTGAGCAAGAGAGGGCCGCTAGCCAAAATTTGGCTGGCGGCCCACTGGGACAAAAAGCTGACAAAAGCCCATGTGTTTGAATGCAATCTGGAAAGCAGTGTGGAGAGCATCATCTCACCGAAGGTTTGTGCTGTGCGAATTAGGGTTGCCAGTTTCAAATTTTTTTTTTTTTCCTAGGCATCTGTAACAACTTCATTTTCTTCTAGGTAAAAATGGCTTTGCGTACTTCCGGGCATCTGCTATTGGGTGTTGTCAGAATCTACCACAGGAAGGCAAAGTACCTCCTTGCTGACTGTAATGAAGCTTTCATCAAAATAAAGATGGCCTTTCGGCCTGGTGAGTATCGACGCTCCTCAGTCTCCGTTCTCCGTAAATCTGCTTATCACACAGCTATTTTCCGTCAAGGAGGAAAGAACATAGATTTTTGTTTAGATGCCATATCTTTAGCCCTCAATTAAATGACCTGTGTACCATTTATCTCCTGAGCGCCCTAGCCTGCAAATGTCATTTTGTGTTATCTTGGCAGCACAGAAAGCTAGAAGCAGTGTGTGCTGCTTGTATGTGATAAGATCCAGCCACTAACTGATCCCTTCAAACATTTAGATTTCAATTTGTAAAGAGATTGTAATCTTTTTTTTTTTTTTTTTTTTTTTTGGTTGATGTAATTTGAGGTTGCATATAATCTTGATTTCAAATGACAAACTGGACAAGTGTCCTCAGACAGTACTTTTAGTCTTCACATTTCTGTGATGTGAAAATCGGCTGCTTTTAATTATATACAAAGTCTTTAAAGAGGCACTCATTTGCTCATTCACAGTGACAGTAGTTTGATAGCCAACCCCTATAGCAATGATTACTTTCCTGCCTGTGTTCCTTCACTGCATCCCTGCCCAGCCAAAGCCCCTTGCACTGTTGCTGTAATGTAAAAAAGTAAAAGTAAACCAGTGGCGCTAGAGGGATGCGTTTTTATAAACAAGTAAATAGTGATCGCAAATTTATAAATATGAAAAGTCCAAAAATACAAGTGTCCATACGATCAGGATATATGATGGAGATGATTAAAAGCCGCATCAGAGGCAGCACTATTTAGAGTGAAGCAAGCAACTCTGTAGACATACAAAAAGAAAGCATGGAGGGGTGCGGGACTAAGTGCGGCATTGTTAGTATAACATCAAGACAAAGGGCAATTTGCATCTCAAAATATCAAACTAGCATGTATAGATTCCTATGGCCAGCCTTGGAGATCTCCCAGACAGTCCTAGATGAAAACAGCACCAGAGCAATGAAGCTGTGTACTGAAAGCAGCCGATCGCCGCATAAACAAGCATGTAATGCAAGATGGCACCAGATGTGACGTCTTTTGGGAGGCTGTGCTGGCGTAAAAGGGGAGGTAACGCGTTTCAAAGCTTCTGCTTCATGAGACCCGATTGGCTAGTGAAAGTCGTTTGATTGACTTTTCCCATAGCCAATCAGGTCTGATGAAGCGGAAACTTTGAAACACGTTCTCAACCCTTTTTAGTCAGCATGGCCTCCCAAGTGATGACATGTCTGGTCCAGCACCATCTTGCGTTCCACACTATTTTTTGCGACGGACAGCTGCTTTCTGTTCACACGGCTCCATTGCTCTGGTGCCGTTTTTATCCGAAGCTGGCCATAGCTAAACATGCTTGTTCGTTTTAAGAGGTGACGTGCCTTTTTGTCTTGATTTTAATAAATGCTGCACTTAGTCTGGTGCCCCTCTGTGCCTTTCTTTTGCACTAATGCATAGTGGTCCTGAAGTACGAGGAAAGCATGTAAAACGATCATGGGGGGGGGGGGGGCAGTGTTGTCTTCGACCTGAGCAAGCTAATACCGGAGCTCTGGACCTCTGCGTGGGCAAGTGAGCTGAGAACATTCTTGGAGCTGTGAGGTCTTGGTGCTTGAAAGCACTATCACAATGTTCTGAATAGGCCGGTAAGCTTCTCTTTAGGCTACGCCCGTTACTTATAGCTACCCATAGTGATTAAAGGCTTTTTGCTCCGTCGGCGACCAGACGATTGAAGGGGGGTTTGTACCTGGTCTTGAGACCTGGGGATCCCTCCTGGGTCCCTGAGAGCCTCGTGGGGCTACCGTTTTCTTGTAGCCGGTGTGCTCAATGCATGGCTGCCATGTTTGGGTCCCAACCATCCATCGATGCACTGTTGGCGGTCTGAGTCTTGTGTCCCGGGAGGAGGTGGCTTGCGGGCGACGGGCTAGCAAAAAGACTGTTCCACCGGCGGTGGACCCACCGGGTTCCAGATTGAGCAAGGCAACCATGATTCTGGTTGAAGAGTCTTCCGGCTTTTAAGGATCCGGCTGACAGGAAGGCAGAGGCTGTTGCCCGCAATATGTACACTCTGGCTTGTTCGGCACTGAGGCCGGCATTCACCATTGCCCTGGTGCTGCAAACTCTGATCTTTTACGCTGTGATCTGGAGAGAACAGCTCTCCCTTGCCTTTGCTGAGCTGGCAGACCAGCTGGTCTAGGGGCTGCAGTTCATCTGTGATGCCTCTTTGGATGCGGCTCCCCTAGTGGCTCAGCTCTTTGGTAGTGGTCCTTCGGCTCAAATGCTGGTCTGCGGACCAGACTCCTAAAAAGGCCTTGACTGCGCTCCCCTTTCAAGGAGATCGCCTGTTTGGGGCCACCCTGGATGACCTCAAAGGTCTCACAAGGGGGTAAGAGTACCTTTCTTCGGCAGGCTACTGCAGGCTACTAAGGGCAAGAAACCTAGTCGTAGATGTGGGCCACTCTCGGGGTCATACGTGTTTTTTTTTTTTTTTTTTTTTCTTTTTTTCCTCAGGGTCGACTGACAAGGACTCGAGGCTGGTCTAGCAAGCAGAGAGCGGGCTTCGCCAGACCCACGGACAAGGCTCCTTCAGCATGAAGATGCACCCTGACCCATATCAGTGGCCAGGTGCGTCCTATCCTGGACCTCAGGGCGCTGAACTGCTTTGCGCAGGTGCAGAAGTTCAGGATGAAGTCCATTCACGCGGTGATGGCATTTTCTTGCCTCTATCGACATCAAGGATGCTTACCTTCACATTCCAATATGTGTCGGTCACCAGAGCTTCCTCAGCTTTGCCGTGGGAGAGGAGCATTATCCATTTGTGGCATTACCCTTTGGCCTTACCTCTGCTTCTCAGGTCTTCACAAAATTGTTAGCCCCGGTGCTGGAATTGTTACTCCAACGGGGGATCGCAGTACTGGGCTACTTGGATGACCTCCTTCTGCGAGCGGAGTCTCCTACTACTCTGGTGGAAAACCTGGAAATCCCCATACGTACTCTGAGGGAGTTTGGCTGAATTCTGAATTTTCAGAAGTCTGCTCTGGTTCCGTCCACAAAGCTGGACCATCTGGGTCTGACTCAGCCTTAGCCAGAATACTCCTTTCGCTGGACAAACTCCAGAAATTGCAGGCTGCAATTCATCTCCTGCTGTCCCACAGATGGTCATCCCTCCGTACTTGCGGATGCTGGGCCTGATGGTGTCTACCTTCGAGGCGGTTCCATTTGCTGAGTTCTATGTGAGGTCACTGCACAAAGGAGATTCTAGACAAATGAGACAAGACCCTGCAGTCTGTGGACAATCAGATCCAGCTGAGCCGGGGAATGAGGGAGTCCCTGATATAGTGGCTTCCTTCTCCGGCGCTTCGGCTGAGCAAATCGTTCCTCCCCTGGTATTGGACATTGGTCGTCACTGATGCCGGCTGGGGGGGGCATCCTCAGCAAAAATTCTGCTCAGGGACTCGACACTGGAACAGTTCAGACTACTGATCAATGTCTTGGAACTCCGACCGATCAGACTGTGCCTGGACCATTGGACGGATAATTTCCAAGGATGTCCAGTGCGCATTCAGTCGGACAATGCCACGCCTGTGGCTAATGTCAATCACCAGGGGGGGCACAAGAAGTGTCCTGGTGGCCCTGGAGGTAGCCAGCATTCTAAGGTGGACAAAACGGTCGTTCCAGCCCTCACCGCCATACACATTCCAAGGGTAGAAAACTGGCAGGTGGATTACCTCAGTCTGCAGGCGTTTGACCAAGGGGAGTGGTCCCTTCATCCGGAGGTACTTATCAGTTGTCTCCAGTGGGGCATCCCTGAGGTGCATCTGTTGGAGTCTTGGCTCAATAAAAAGGTGCAGAGGTTTGTGGCCAGGTCCCAATATGTATGGTCGGGGTCTTTGCAGAACCTGAACCAGTTCAGTGACCACAACCACCAGCGGACTTACGCCCGCTGTCAGCTGAAAACCAGTTGCAGGAGTGCAGAAAACCACTCCTGTGAGATCCATAGAAGTATAGCCAGAAAAGCTTTTGCTATACTTTTACTTTAACTGTAGATTTCAGTCTCTTGACGTCTTTCACATGAATGTGGTCGGATCAGATCCACCTGTCAGTTTTTGAGGTGCATCTGGCTGAAAGCTTAATGTCTGTCTATGGGCAGGTTAAAAGGTGTAGACCTAACATTGGTTCCGCTCTAGGGGAAAACCTGAACAGAAATGCATGTCACAAAAGTAAACCCCCCCCCCCCATTCATGAAATCTGACCTAGACGCATATATCTGTAATGTGTACTTACCTCTAAAGCTGAGTGCCATTTGTCTCTGGTGCTTTAGTCCTCTGTTCAGCAGAGTCAATTCTAACAAGTTCTCCCAACGCACAAGATAACAGCAGCTGGAAATTTCTCGGAGGGTGCTCGGAGAGGAGCAGGGAGCTGGTTTATTTACAGTCCAGCTCTGCAAGTGTCTTCGTTCTTCTGCCTGTGTGTAGGGGGGGTTGTGTAGCTTTCCTGAAATCAGCTCACACAGTGTAGGCCCAGATTCCACACCCACTGCTGAATGAGAACACGATTTCTAACACCACGTTCACTTTCTAAAGAATGTAGAAAGGGAAAGACAGCAAATCTAAAATTTAACTTGTGTAGGGAGATTTGTATCTGAGGCTGTTAAATTCCCTTGACTGGGTATAGGAGAGGGTTAACATCCACTTCAAATAAACTCTGTAGGCTTGCAGACAGTTTGAGTCCCGGTTCACATTTGTGCGAAGCGGGAACGATGCGAATATACAGCGTGTTCCCGCATTGCATTCGCACCCCTGGCAGTTCACACTGCCATATGCGATACGCAGGGGGTGTCAATTAAAATTTAACGACACCCCCAGTTGAGATCGCATATTGCAGTGCGATCTGCAAGTTCGCACAGAATCGGATAGCACTAGTGTGAACCACCATGTGATCCGATTCTGCTGCATATTAAAAAAAGGGTCGTGTGTGTTTTAGTGCGATTGCGGTGCGAATTCAGCCATACAAGCTGTATGGCTGAAATTTGCAATGCACAGAGATCGCATGTAATTTCAGTTTGTAATGTGTGTCTCATGGACTGCTGCTTTCTTTTAGGTGTGGTGGATTTGCCAGAGGAAAACAGAGAAGCCGCATATAATGCAATCACTCTGCCAGAGGAATTTCATGATTTTGACCAACCGTTGCCAGACCTAGAGTAAGCAACATATTTTAATGGTTTTTAATCTGTGATTGGCCAGTATTTTGTTTATGTGCACATTTTATATAACTTAAGTTGTAGAAGAAAAACTGCTGGCGTGCCTAATTATGACATAATTGTCTTCTCCTTAGTGATATTGATGTGGCCCAGCAGTTCAGCCTCAACCAGAGTAGAGTGGAAGAGATCACTATGAGAGAAGAAGTTGGAAACCTCAATATCTTGCAAGACAATGATTTTGGTAAGTACATTTTATTTATAAATATAATTTGAGCAAGAGAGAATACCAGATATTAACCATAGTTTTGTATTGAAATCCATTATATTCTTGGAGGAATTTATCCCATACATTGTGTGGGATTTATCAGCCACTTAGACCCCAGCACTGCATCGCATCGATGGCCGGAAGGGGTGGCAATTGCGCCTTAAGAGATTTGAGTCTCTTTAAAGCACTGTGACTAAATGTTTCTCTGATCATATGGTAAATGCTCCCCTCTCCTGCCACTGATCTTCAGTGTGATGAAAAGACTGGTGTGGTTTCTCTTGCTGACTCCACGTACGGGCGCTGCAGAAGTGGTGGGCTCCCAATCAGGATTTGCAAGCGCATCAGGAAAAAGACGGGCCTGTCTTTGAATTCTTGGTGGCCGCGGGACACTACTTTTACTAGCCACCGCACCAGCTTGAAATGCACTTATGGGACTTGCTACCTCACCAAGTGTTACTGGAGTGCTGGTTTGACTATTACCAGGATTTACTTGGCTGCTGATGCTTGCCAGTTCACCAGAAGGTTGAGCAGCACTAGTACAGACACTCTGCTCCATACAAGAACTCTGCGATTGTTGGACCTCAGCAACAGAACAACGGGATCAGGCACACCTGACCTTAGGGACCACTACTCCCATCGTTGGAGCTATCTGCCAGGTTGCTGCTGTTTTCTACAGGTTCGAATGCTGCGCCTGAATCTGACAGTCAGGCTTCCCCAACGCTCATCTGTCATGCTCAGCATCATGTAGGTCTCTTCACTAGTGTACCTCTGTTTGGCCATTTTGACCAATAAAATTATAGGTACCTAGTGTCTCACAGGTAAAAAAAAAGCACCTTGTTGTCAAGGACTTTGAACCGCTAACAAAAAAATGTAACTGCTAATGCTAGCAGAGATCAGGCCTGACTCTAACGCTGCCGTTTACTGTAACTTCTGATACACAGTTCACTAATCTGCTGATACTTCATTTCTTGGGCTATGGGCGGATTGGCTTAACACAGGTGTTGGGGGTGATCCTGCGAACGCTGCGTTTTGGGAACACTAAACTATTGGGGAAGCTAGTATAGTTCTGATGAGATCAAAGATAATTGATCCGTTCAGACACTATACTAGTAATTGAGGTGTCACTGGCAATCAAAGGGTTAAAATGTATTAAACATGCGGCGGGCAATCTGACGCTATCCTGTATTGATCTTAACGCTAACTGATGTCACCTGTGACCCTAAGTGTCCAGAAAAATACTCTGTACACTAGAATAGTGACACTGTGACAAGGCATTGATGGGGGTTAACTGGGGGTGATTAGGGGGTTAAATCTTAGGGGATGTATGGCAGGTACCCTAAACCTATCTGGGACTACCTCTGACTACCACTGTCTCTCAGACTCACTAACTGAAGTCACAAGTGACACTAATACAGTGATCAGTAGATTATCTGTATACTGTATATAGTGACTGGGAGTGAAAGGGTTAACTGGGGGGTGATCAGGGGGTTAAATATGTGCCTATGTGTATTGGTGTTAGTGTAGTGCTTATGTACTCAGTTGATACTCTTCTCTCACGCTGGAACTGAAAAGGGCTCCATGAGAGAAGATTGTATAATTTCCTGTGCCTGTGTTGCACAGGACGTTCTGCAGTTGGTCAGAACCGATCATCAGGTCCAGGCCAAAAATCATTGGCCTGGACCTGATAACTAATCGGTTCCAAATCGGCACGTCGCGGGGACAGCGCGCACCCTCTTGCTCCGCACGTGACCGACGTACAGTTACATCGGTTCGCGCAGCCGAGCCACCTTGCCGCAGTAAAACTGCGGCAGGTGGTCGGCAACTGGTTAAGTAAGGAGCATGCCCTCCATTTAACTCTAACTCTCCTACCCTGAAAAATGGTAAACGCTGTTCCTGTACAAATCATTAGTAAGACCTCATCTGGAATATGCAGTTCAGTTTTGGGCACTAGTTCACAAGGATATCGGGGAACTGGAGAAAGTGCAGAGAAGAGCAACCAAACTGATAAAGAGGCATGGAGGAGCTCAGCTATGAGGAAAGATTAGAGGAACTGAATTTATTATCGTGAGAATAGGATATCAAGGGGGATATGATCAACATGTATAATTACGTCTAGAGGTAAAGAGGTTTAATCTCAAAATACGGAAAGGTTTCTTCACTGGAAGAGCTGTGGAAAAAGACTCCTTCGAGCTGGTTCTGGCTAGCTCAGAAGATTGCTTTAAAAAAAAAAAGCCTGGATTCTTAACTGTACATAATATAACTAGATAATATTTATAGGTAAAGTTAATCCAGGGAATAGCCAATTGCCTCTTGGTGATCAGGAAGGAATTTATTTCCCTTGCTGGAGCAAATTGGATCATGCTTTGCTGGAATTTTTTGCCCTCTGGATCAACTGTGGGTATGGGATTTTTTTTTTTTTCAACCTAACTATGATGATTCTCCATAAGGGATTTATATGGTGCATACAGTTTGCAGTTTACAAGATAAAGGAAGTCGGTACAGTTATAAAACCAAGAGCAAAAGGCTAGGAGGGTCTGTGAGGACTAAAACTGGGTACACATCAATCTAAGTTCAGGAGAGACCGTTTCAATTTAGGTAATTCTCCCTGTTCGACAGAAGTAAATTGCTAGTTTAGGTTTTGTCGAATGAAGGTGGTTTTCCAGCAAGTCCAATCACAAACTTCAGCACTAAATGGTGGGGGGGATTCCTGTACCCACTTTGCTTTGTGTGAATGCAGGAATCTGTTTATTTTTTTCCTTCATTCTACTTAATGAACAAAGGGAACCATGTGTACCCAGCTTTACAATCTAAATGGGAGGGGCGAATAATACAAAATGTGGTGACTATAGGGTATGAGTTGATGAAGAAATGAGGTTTAGTTTTAGACACAGTAATGGTACATTATCCCCCTTGATTACATTCCTAAAGCATTGCTTACTGATGAGCATAATGTCCATCAGGAATCTCCCTCACTTGAATGTATTTCTTTGACACCAGCTGTCCCTTTGCCAATATGGGTACTAGTATTGCATTGACTCTTTATTACATTGCTCAGGTGACTTTGGTATGGATGACAGAGAGATGATGCGTGAAGGCAGTGCATTTGAAGATGACATGTTGGTCAGTACCAGTGACTCCAATCTGTTACTGGAGCCAGAACAGACCCCCGTCCAGCTGAATGAGAAGAGCAACCACTTGGAATATGATGACCAGTACAAAGATGACAACTTCGGGGATGGAAATGATGGAGGAATATTGGGTATGAGTTGTCGTCTGATAAATTTTTTTGCCAATAGCTATTTAAAGTGTATCTAAAGACAGATTTATTTATTTTTTCCATTTTGGATAGTGTATGGCAAGGTTAACGTTTGTACATGTTTTCGCTTATGGTAAAATGAAAAAATCGGCCTTTTGTGAGATCTCCTTTCCCCTTTTTTTTTTTTTTTTTTTTTTTTTTTTTTTTTTCCCTTCTCTTGAAATTGAGGTTAAACCCCCCCCCCCCCCCCCCCCCAAGCATAAGCCACAGGAACAAGTGTCTTCATTGGAAGATTTCCCTGCTTCCTTTTCTGGTGACAACTCTGTTAGTCCTTATTTTTATGACATTGGTCAACAAGACAAACTGGGTACCTGCCTGCCAGAAAGATGGACATCAAAGCCTGACAGACGTTAGAACCATTTTGTTTTAACTGGGTTTTTTTTTTTTTTTTTTTTTTAAAGATCTGCTTATGGATTGATACAGACAAGCTGTTCTTTGCTTTTAAAGTGTACTTGATGCTCAAGACTGTAGATTTAAATTTAGTGTGTTTTGGTGAATGGTGTTGTAGATGACTGTTCTGTTTGACCTGCTTTCTGATTCTTTGTATAGAATGGGTCCGGTTTAGTGCTTAGTAATGTTTCAAGTTAAGCAGATCAAGCACAGCATCTTCTGCATTTGAAAAGCATATAGTTCAAATGCAAAGCACAGCGTCATAAACAAAGCCCCTCTACACAAGCCATCATTTCTCTTTTTTGAAAATGCCTTTCTTTTTCCTGAAGTGTGTGTGTGTGTGTGTGTGTGTGTGTGATAACTAAATGCACACACACTATATATGTGTGGTGTGTGTGTGTGTGTGTGTGTGTGTGTATATATATATATGTATGTATATATATGTATATATATATGTGTGTGTGTGTAAACCATCCCAAGGAATAAAGGGGATGAAGCACCGATCTTTCTGCTTAGTTTTAAGATTACTTGTGAACTTGAGGAAAGGGCAGTGTTGCCAGAAACTGTTCTCGGTTCTATATAAGATGGAATTTTGAATTAAAAAAAAAAAAAAAAGCAGGAAGCTGCTGCTCGATCTCCTTTATTCATTGGAGGGAGTGGCATGTGGGAGTCTGCTGGATGTTTAGGCACGGATACTTAATGATTGTAGTGCATGCATCTGTTCAGAGAATCTGTACTTATTGTAATTTTAATCTACCAGATGATAAGCTTATAAGTGATGGTGGAGGGGGTATCTTTGATGACCCACCCACACTTCCGGAAGAAGGTGTCGCAATGCCCGAACAGCCTGCACATGACGACGATCTGGATGACGATGATAATGTATCACGTAAGTCAGCATAAGTCTATCTACAATGGCATAACATGTGCTGAATTTTCTTCATTCTTTGCTTTTGCTTGTCCCTTTTTTACCTGCTTTATCTGTTTCATTAATATACAATATTTCTCTCCAGTTGGTGGGGCAGATAGCCCTGATTCTGTGGATCCAGTGGAGCCTCTGCCAACTATGACTGATCAGACTACCTTGGTCCCAAATGAAGAGGAAGCTTTTGCTCTGGAGCCAATTGATATTACAGGCAAGTCGTGTTTTTTTTTTTTTTTTTTTTTTTTTTTTTTGTATTTGGAAAGTGCTTGGCACATGTTCTTTCCAGTGTGTTTGAAACGTAAAAGTTGTTTCGTATGTATTCCTGTGTTAACTGTCTCTTTGCATTTTTTTTAGTCAAGGAAACTAAGGCCAAAAGGAAGAGAAAGCTGATTGTGGACAGTGTGAAGGAGTTGGACAGCAAAACCATTCGTGCCCAGCTGAGCGACTACTCTGACATTGTCACAACCCTGGACCTGGCACCTCCAACAAAGAAACTGATGATGTGGAAAGAGACAGGAGGTGTGGAAAAACTATTCTCCCTTCCTGCTCAGCCCTTGTGGAACCCTAGGCTCCTGAAGGTAAGAGAAAACCGAAAATGGGAGCCTGAAGTGGGCATTAGTAAGCACGCTTATGTTAAATATGCTCCTTCCATTCTCTGTATTTACAGCTGTTTACACGTTGCCTCACACCTCTGGTACCGGATGAGCTCAGAAAAAGGAAAAAAGGTGGAGAAGCTGATAATTTGGATGAGTTCCTGAAGGAATTTGAGAATCCAGAGGTTCCAAGAGAGGAAATGAGACAACAGGATGTTATTGGTAAGTGTTTGCCCTATTCTGTGATTCAGAACACCACTCGTACCAAATGTAGTTAGAGGTTTTATGTAATGCTTAAAGAGCACCTTTAGTGTTTGATTAAATGCAGTGTTGCATGTTCATCATGACTGATTTGTAATGTATATGATGTAAAAAGACTGCCACTTTGGCAATTCAGGGCAAAGTGACAATCCCTTTTAAAGCCCACTCCCAGTCTTTTTTCTCTCTACCTGCTGCTCATTCAGTTTTAACCCTAAAGCTCTGTGTTTGGGGGGGAAGGGGGTTTAGCTTACACAGGGCTGATGAGATCGCCCTCTCCAAACATTAGTTTTCCTCCCATAAACACAGCAGCATGGGGGAAAATCGCATGATCCTACTTAACCGGGAACAACCAGGTGTTTTGTAGTGGTTCTGGCAGAGAAAGGAGTGACAGGAGAATGATGAAAAGTTGACCATAAATGGATTTCCCGTTCCAGAGCCACATGTGAGGGAGTGAGGAACGGCGGCTCCGGTGCAACCAGTTTATAAATCCTGCCTTCCTCCCTCGTGGGCGGGGAGTGGCGTCCAGCTCTACCTCCACGGCGGCAGAGACCTACAGACAAATTCATGGTCCATGGCCTCCTCAGTGCCACCGCAGGCCCCCTCTCTAATTGCACGCAGGCATCCCTGCTGCCAATATGGCGGACGCCATGGCTCCCGCTGGCAGGCCGGTCCTCCCTGCAGACCTATTCTGCACAAATGTTACCACAGCTAGAGGAGTGGTACGCCGGGATAGCTCAGGCTGTCGCAGCCCTCCTGTCCCCCACAATAACAGCAGCTGTGTACAGAGCAGTAGCTGCAGGAATTGTACAACTTAGAAAAGAGATGGGTGACCATGCTAAAAGGCTAACAGAAATAGAACATTGTGTGTCAGAGGTAGAGCAATGGGGGATGATCTGCAATACTCCGGGGAGAATTTTAACCTCTAACATCCTCTGCAGCGGAGCCTGAGTTGTAAACTCAAGATCTATGTGGGAGAGGGTACAGAGCATAGAGGAGTGAGATGTGTAATTCCTGTCTGAAGGCTTGAAATTAACCCAGGTGTCCGGCAATGCAAAAGTGGAGGCCCACTGTAAAAGATCAGGGGGCCATCTAGTGGATGGGTGGAGTCTGTGCTGTCCCTTTCATTTCTATTTAGTAAATAAGTCACTAAGGTGTCATACGCCTTGTTTGACTTAAGCCTTTATAAGCCAGCAGATTTTGAGAACTGTTGCAATTGCTTAAATTCTTCATGCTGCCTCCCCCCCCCCAGAGATGCTCTTCTTCTTTTTTCAGCACAATACGTGCAGTGCTGAGTACAGATGAAAATAAACCCTTTGAGTCATATTTGGTGTAACTTTGCTTGATAAATTGCCATGTCATTGAGTCGATGTCTTTATATTCAGACCAACCCATATTGGAAGAAGCCAGTAGATTGCAGGAGTCCATGATGGAGGGAAGCAGAACCCAGCTGGATGAAACTGTAATGCCACCACCACCACCTCAGCAGCAGCAGCAGGGTGTGAAGCGTGACTCTCAACAGATGGAACCAGAGCCATTGATTCCTGTAAGTCCTTGCTTACCTTTCATTTGGCATACAAAGCTCCTTTCAGTCCCTATTTGTATTTTCTTCCTGCCTTAATGCTTGCATGTTCCTTTATTTTTTTTTTTGTGCAGCAAGAACCAGAGCCTCAGATAGAGATGCCACCTGTAGAACTTCCACCAGAGGAACCTCAGACCCTCAGTGAGCTAATTCCAGAGCTTAATCTTCTACCAGAAAAGGATAAAGAAAAGGAGAAAGATGAGGAAGAGGAGGAGGAGGTAATTTTATGAACTTTCCTTTTTTACAATATTTTTTTTAAACCCTAAATGTGAAGTAGAGCAAAAGCTCTTTCGGGCCACACTTCTCTTGTGGGTCACAGGGGTGCACTTTAATTCTGCGCTCCTGTGACCTTTATTCAGCTGACCGTGGGCTTAAGTCCACTGTCCACTGACATCCCTCCGGGCTCAGAAGGGATCCTGAGTGTAATGTGGGGGGATCTACCCAGATGCCTGAGCCAGCTGCTTCTGCGCCCTGCATAGCCCAGCACTGCAGGGGCAAAGCAGAGAGATAATAACTGGCAGTCACCTGCTCACAGAAGATAATTAAGTGTTCCAACAGTCTTAGAGGCGGTGTGGGACAGATACAGCATTGGAGCAATGCTGTATCCACCTAAATGATAGTGGTCGATATTTTTTCTTTTTTTTCTTTCACAGTGGTATTAAACCCAAAAACAAATTTATTAACGGCAGCTTACAAGTTTTTTGCTGCATTTGTTTTGCTGCCAATAAGTCTTAAATTTCAACTCCCTTTAACAAACCAAGCTTTCCAGACGAAGCGGCAGTTAGATAGTTGACACAAATCATTACTGTGTACAGGTGACCTTTATCGATTTTAAGTGGAGCTCATTGTGCTCCGCCTGTCACTTTACAACAGGTAAAATTAAAGTAATTCTAAACCCAAAAGCAAACCTTTATATTGGAGCGTACTAATTGATGAGATGGCTAGATTTGTTTTCTTTTCTAAGCATTTTTAATCTGATGATCCAGCCAGTAAGTCCTTTAATTTTACAAAAGAACAAGCAGTCCTGCAAATGTAGCAGTTATAGGGTTGAGACAAACCTTTTACCGCTGACAGGGGTGTGCACATTGGTCTGCTTTTATTAATGCATGCAATACCTTTACCCCAAAAGTAAAAAAAAAAGGTTTGCTAGAACTGTTTATAAAGTGTCCACAGGCGTTCAGATTTAATCTGTTAGGCTGGCCATACACGATACAATTAAATTTTTTCTTGAAATTTACCTTCAACTATGTAGTACAAAGGCCTGCCTAATTAGATACAAGTCAAAGTGTTTAGCTTTGACCTCATATTATGTAGTTTGTGGTAAATCTAAAAGAAAATGTACAACAAAAGTTGAACATGTATGGCCAGCCTTATGCCCCGTACACACGTTCCGATAATCGTACGACTAATGTTTCGTAAATTGTTGCATGTTCCTAAAATCGAAACCAACTCTGTGTACAAACCATCAGATTTTCTTTGTACGATTCACTGACCAAGTGTATTTTTCGTAGCTACGTATCGGAAGTGATGTCATATGTCTGACCCCTGCGTCATGCAACGTCATTTGACTATTTCCGATCATGCGTGGTATTTGTCGATCGACTTTTAGTGTCCGCATACTATACTGACGAAACTATTATCGTTCTATGAGATGTTGTACGACAGAAGTTTTCCTGTTTGTCCCTTCGGATTTTGTTGGACCAACTGTCGTGATCGGCTGTACTAACGATCAGATTATCGTGAGATCAGGTCGAAAGGGAGTTTTGTCGTACGATTATCGGAACGTGTGTACGGGGCATTAGTCAGGTCCATCTAAATCTGCCATTTTAACCCTACCCTCCCCTGAGTCTGACAATGCTGCTGTCCAAGGATTTCTGCTCTAATTTATCCAGAATGGAGGCACCATAAGACAAAAAAGGTGTTACGGTCTGGCTTACCAGGTGAAATAAAGGGGGGGGGGGGGGGTAAAAAACTTGAAAAGGCTAATGCAGTCACCACATTAAGGATTTGTAAGCTGCCATATATTTTTTGTGGTTTTGGTTATAGATTAAAGGCTAAGGTTCGCCTTCTGAAACATGTTACATGTTCCAGCTCCTGCATCCTCTCACGTTTAACCCCTTCTCCCCACTGTCAGATTGGGGAGATATGGGGGGGTGTTTTGTCCATAACATGTTACTCCCTGAATATGGGTGTAACATGTTAAGAATGGTGAACTTCTCCTTTTAAAATGTTAATTCTTCCACACAGTTGTTTTGGGTAGGGTGTTCCATTTTTTTTTTTTTTTTTTTTAACTTGTACCCAAGTGGCATGGCTACACATCTGTTAATTGTCACTCATTCACTTTGTTCTTTAATTGCTTTTTGATTTTGTACACTTGTTTGCCTTGTTGATTATTTGCCCTCGATCCTCCGTATTGTACAAAGTTTTAGCTCCATCTGTAAATGACTGTTTAAATATATACAACATGGCTTGGAATCTGGCACTGAGGTCGCTTGCTTCTGTTTGCCTTCCTGAAAGAGCACAATGGTACATCGTAATCTCCCTCACCAGCCAACAAAAACATCTGTGATTTTAACATCTCAATAAAAAATCTGCTTTGCTAAATATTTTCTTAGCGCAGAGACAGGAGACTCATTTGCTGTGTATCAGACGAGCAGGTAGTTTAGAATGGGATATTGAAAAATATGAATTCATTTTCCCCTTCACTTGTTATCCTATGAATATTAATCACTGCTTGCAGCTGTTTCTCTAAGTGCTGTTATTGTTGCTGCAGGAGGAAGATACCACAGGGACTGAACAGGACCAGGAAGAGAGAAGGTGGAACAAGAGGACTCAACAGATGCTGCACGGTCTTCAGGTACTGCACCGCTTCTTACCCCCTTTCCCCAAACGTTGGATCATAATGGCATCCCTTTCTGACGTCAGCAGTTCATTGATTGATCTTTAGGGAACACGGCTCATTACAAAGTAAAGAATTTTCATTAAGCTGTGTGCATTTTTTTCCTGCTCTAGTGAAGTTGCCATCTGTAAGGTTGCATTAAAAGGTACTTTGCAAAACATGACTTGATGTAAACCTGTTGCATGGAAATAGTGAAATATCAAAAGCACACGACAGTGTCTGCGTGTATTGTCCCTTACCCTACTGAGTTTATTATATAAATGGGGCAGTCTGCTCCAAAGGAACGGGCTTTTTCTGGCACTTTTTGTTCACGTGTAACAATTCTTTTTTATTTTTTTGCAGAGGCCCAGAGAATACATTTATGGGTCTTGCATTTTTTTTTTTTTTTTTGTCACACAAATATTTGTGCAGAGGTTCAATCTCAATTTTTAGGCAAAGAAATACGCTTTTTTGAATTTTAATGCACAAAACGCAATACATGACCTTTTTGTAAAACTTAAGATGTTATGCCGAGTAAATAGATCCCAAACACGTCACATTTTAGAATTGCGCAAGACAGTGCAACAGTGACGTAATATCTATAGGCGACTTTAATAGGTTTTTTAATTTTTGAAGAAAATAGACGAGACTTTAACACTTAAGTTTTGGTAATGAAGCCTACAGCTGCAGATTCTGTGTGCACCAGTTTTGAATCTCCCTCATGGAGTGACTTTCCTCCGCAGGAGGGAGACACCACTTGAGGGTCTAATCCTCCCATACCGAAGAGCTCCCCCCGCCCCCCCATTTTAGCTAGAGTGCAGAAGGGTTAGTAGATGTCATTTTGGATAGTGAGGGGAACTTTTTTGTGATTTTAGACTCATTTAGCGTTCAGTCCATTTAGTGGTACCATGTGATTAATTTTCCTCACTTTATTTTACAGCGAGTCTTGGCCAGAACGGGCGCTGAATCCATTAGTTTGCTTGACCTGTGCCGAAATACAAACCGCAAGCAAGCTGCAGCAAAATTCTACAGTTTCCTGGTCCTTAAAAAGCAACAGGCGATTGAGCTGACACAGGAGGAACCTTACAGTGACATCATTGCCACACCAGGCCCAAGGTTTCACGTGGTCTGACTTGCTTCTCCATCCAACCTAAGCAAGTGACCTCACCACATGTTATGAACCTCTATGCTGGATCTTGCATGGCAGAGCCGTGTACTAGAGGCTTATCGCAACACCAAGCTGGTCAAAACCATGTCATGCTGGTCATCTCCCTACTGGTGTTTTATTGGGCATGGTTATTTTAATATATGTACAAAGTTTGTCCCTTTTTTTTATTTTTCTTTAAATGTAACTTCTATATTTTTATGGGTTATAAATGTGGATTGTGGTGGGTGGGAGGATGACTTTGTCCCCCCCTCCCCAACCAAATCATTACAACTTTTTTATGGAGAAAAAGTGCAGAGTGAGACTATCAGGCAGTTGTGTGCAGTATTGTATTGATGATGAATGCGTAAAGCATGTTCTTAAATGTTATATTGCCACCGGCTGTATCCAGGATTAGGTTCCTGCACTGACATGACAGTTGCATTTGAAATCTTGCAGCGTGCAGCCTTCACTGCTAGATCTGGAAGGTTAAAGCAACCAGTCCTAAGGCAAACCTGTGGCCTGCCAGGCTGAGCTTTCTTCCGAATGTACTAGTTATCTGGTTGTCATGGTGACCCTTTTCCTGCAATTCTTGGGATTGACCATGAACAAGTAAGCTGATAAGGATTTCTTACAAATATTTATCTGCATGCTTGTTAAGGTCAGTAACTGAGAATTAAAAACAACTTGCCAAGCAACTTTCATTTTAAGAAAGTAAACAATGACTGCCTCCCTATATTAGACGTGACCTATGGGTACAAGTTCTCCTGTGCTTCAGGTACCCAGAATTATGTTGGCAACAAAGAATATCACTCTTGGATTTCTCAGTAATTTTCTTTATAAATAGTGCAGCAGGAAGTGAGCGAGTAATAGAATGAAAGATTTAGCCATCTGGTGTCGGTCTACAAGTATCGGATTTGAAAAGTCAGACTTGTTTTCTTTGCTCCAGTCTGCAACTAAATCAATGATATAAAATGCGTTAGTAAGGTGAGAGTTCCCTTCTATTGTAATTTACCATGTACACAGCTTAGAACAACAGTAAGTAAGCATAGTTACAAATGCCTCTTTTCTATACTATTCATATGTAGAATAGGGTGTATGTTTACTGTCGAGGGGGGGAAAGCAAATCAGGATTTGGTTAGAAAAGTCACTTACATTTTGCCAGTGTTGGTATTCATTATCTTGGATAACCAAATTCCAAGTGTGTGAGGTGTACCCCTATGCTACATAATCATTGCGTTTATATCCTTGCGGTAAAATGGATAAATCATGCCGATTTAAGGTGGAAATGGTTTTAGACCGTAAGGGGATGGTTGCAAGTTTCTTGAATGAGTGCTTTGTCTGCAGATGTCAGGGGTGATGACTAGGTACTCTTCCTCTCCATGCAAGAAAATAGTTTAAGTACGTTTTGTATTTGCATGCTTGCAGCCTGTCTACCAGAAGTCTGGAGTTTAGGCTTACCGAATGGTTTCTTGCACCATGTGTGCACAGCAGGTACAGATAAGTCTCAGACTTTTAAGCATCTGCGGTCCAGTTTGAGGGTTCTTTTTACATTGGCTTTTATTCTGCTTTTTGTAGTCGTAAATGTAAAATATTTCTGTAAATACACATTTTAGTATTTTATGGCATTAAAAGAAATTTAAATAATAAACTTTGCTGTCTCATTAATAGAAAATATTTGGTATGTTTCTCTGCCCATTGGAATACTGACATGATTATTTAAATCATTATTCTGTTCGAAGTGGAGTTCAGTATATGAATGGAATTGAGGATGTTTTAAACCTAGTTTGTGCTCTCGGGCACAGTGTTTCTTTTCACCCAATGGTGTGAAAAGGTTTGCTATGGTGGTTAACCCAGAGCTTAGCAAATTGAATTGGCACTGCTTGTAGTTCTTATATGGGGTTTACTACATTGCCTATATATTATATATATATATTTTTTTTTATATATATATATATAGCCTCTTAACCACCTCCTTTCCAAGCCTATTCTGACCCTTCCCTCCTAGAAAATGACTTGGAACCCCCAAACATATATATTTTTTTAGCAGAGACCTTATAGAATAAAATGGTGTTGCAATTTTTTGTCACACTGTATTTGCGCAGCGTTTTTTCACAATTTTTTTGAAAAAGAAACATTCATGAATAAAAAAAAAAAAAAACAGTAAAGTTAGGCCAAGTTTTTTTATATGTGAAATGTTACGTCGAGTAAATTGATACCTAACATGTCATGTTTTAAAATTGCATCTGCCCAAGGAATGGCGGCAAACTACAGTGCGTAAAATTCTCCATAGGCGACTCTTTAAATGCCTTTACAGGTTATCAGTTTAGAGTGGCACAGGAGGTCTGGTGCTAGAATTATTGCTCTGGCTCTGACGTTCCTGACAATACTTCACACGTGGTGGGATTGCCGTTTACATATGCGTGCAGGAGTAACCTATGCATTTGCACGGTGGCGCTTTAAATTGTTTTGATACAAAAAAAATTTGTACAAACTTTGCCATCACAGGGGATGAACAACATCCCTTGTAATAGCATGAGCCATGACAGGTCCTTCTTATGGAGAGATTTGGGGTCTATTAGACCCCAAATCTCTCCTGGCCCCCATGCAGCCAATCAGACTGAGATCAGTCCGATCGGTTGCGTCTCTGGACTCTGGTGGCCAGGTAAACAAAAGGATGGGACCGAAGTAATGAATTCTTGTCATTTCCAGGGTTACAGAGAGAGGGGAAAGAGGTGTGTTCCTCTGTCCCAGGCAGCCATCGCCGCTGGCCACATCGCTCCAGGCCTCCACAGTGGGACCAGAGAGCTCAGAAGAGGTGGTGGCGGAAGGGGGTGGGACCCCCTTCCGCCACCCGCAAAAGCGATCATTTGGCTAATTAGCCACTCATATCACTTCTGCCTGAGGAGGAATTGCTGGCTGAAAATAATGGTACCGGGATGATGCCTGTGTAGGTGCAGCGTTCATCCTGGTATAACCACTGAAGCCCAAGGACGTACGGGAACGTCCTAGGGTGGAAAGTGGTTCAAAGGTTTTAGACATTCTGTAGAATGCAACTTCTCCCTCATCTTCCTAATAAATACACCCTATAGTCAGTGTCATGCAGCTCAAGCAGAGTGGCATTCCTTATGGCTTCGTAGTAGAAAGATCTTGCTGGTTCTCTCACCCAGCAACATATGTATCAGTCTGCAATGGAGGGTAATTTCTGTTGGAGAGCATATAAAACCTGGTACTTTGAAATAAAAGTTAATTACCAAGAATAAGTTCATGTTCTAAGAACTCCTGCAGACCTGTCAGTGTTCATCCCGTGCGAGCTGGCAGATACATTGACAGGAAGAATCGATGCACTACCACAGAGCAGCCTAGCCCCACCACAGCTCTTCTCACAGGTTTTGACTGACTGCAGCAGGAGCCAGTGGCTCACACTGCTCTTTTCCAAGACAGAGGGGAGAGGAGCTGCTGCAGATGTGCAATGCGCTAAATCAAGATTACACTCAGATACGTTTTTAGGGGGTATGCTGGCAGGAAACTGCCATCAAAGGGTTTTTACATTAATGCAGAGAATATATTGAGGTATGAAAAACTTACCTTCAATACAATTACTGTAAATGACATGCTAAAATTTGACAAGAGGGAAGTTGATAAACTTAGGCTCGATTCACATCTGTGCATTTCTTTTCCCCTTACTGCGTTTTCAATTAAAATCAGTCGACGTGCATCAAATGTGCATGGTCACATTTTCTACATGCGTTGCAGTGCACTGTACTGGATGTCCATGCCTGTCATGGTTGGTTTGATTACGTGTGTATTGACACATTGAGGTCTACCATGACTTGTTGACTATCCGCTTAGTGCGTATTGTGATGCATTTCCATTGATTTTTAATGGGAAAATGAATCAGAAAAAATAATCCAGCCCCATTAATTTACATATCCTTATATCATTTAAATTGTTACCTTTTGAGAACTAAAAGGTGTACCAGAAACTACACTTGCATGAGGGGCCCCTTAGTATAGAATTGTTTTATATTGCAGAAGAATGCATTAAAGCAACCCTGTCAGTGGAAAACCATGGCCACTAATAGATGAGCCTGCAGTTAGAGCCGGTTCACATTAGAGCGATCCGACTTGCCGGGGCGCTGCTCGCACCGCGACCTCGGAGCGGCCGGCACGGACTTCATAACATTGAAGTCTATGCAGGTCGCTTGGAGGTCGCCCCAAAGAAGCTCCGGACCCTTTTTCTAAGTCAGAGCGACTTGTGTCACTCCTATTCGAACGGGTCTGCAGCTTCTCTATGGCAGGCGACCTGTCAGGCGACCAGGTCGCCTGACAGGTCGCCCCAGTGTGAACCGGCTCTTAGTATGATTTTTCCTCCGATTTGTGAATGGGCAGTCATCCAGGTCAGTCTTTTCTAGAGAGGCGATTGGTACTAAGAGTTTTAAAGAAAGCATGTTTGTTCCCAGCGAGGAAGCCATTCTAAACCTAAACTGAACTTGGTAGAGTAGCTAAAGCAGGGAGATGGCCTTTTTTTTTTTTTTTTTTTTTCTATGGTGAACTTTTATCATTGGTATGCTTTGTGCTGGAGTCCAATTGTTTAGTGTATAACCACCTGCTGCCATGGGTGAAATCTAAATATTTCTTTTAACATCCTGAAAAGCATTTAATCTGCTCTTTGCTGTGAGGGACAGTGGTTTCCATTAAGCCTTGGGCTAAGTGTGTACAGTTTGTCCTATAAGAAATTGCTATAGTTGTCGCATTTGAATCGGAGACTGGCTATAAAAAATTTACTTCAATGAGGCAGCTGTGTCATTATGCTTTTATCTTAATTCTGGGTTATTCAGAAAATTACTGTTAAAGATCCAAAAAAAATTAATTTTAATTAAAATTGTTTTACTTTTTTACACTGGTTAGTGCAACTAAGCGATTGAATCTTTAGGAGTTATTCACTAGGAATATTAGACTTGTGTTGACTGCTGTCTGTAAAGATGTAGCACCTGGGACGATTATAAGGCAGGAACCTCCTTTTTAGCACTTATTTTGGATGACCTATCAGAGCAGTGATCATTGTTTTCACATCCATGAAACTGAGGCATAGTTAACACAAGGCTTCAGTTTTTTGTGTGAAAGATCAGTGAGATTTTCCTTTTTGTGCCATCTGCTGCAAGATCGGTTGCTTAAGGCAAGTCTGTTGTGTCCTCGGCCTTACTACAAGGCAGAAGATAGAATCCTTAGTGACTGAACAGGAACTTTGAGCATATAACCGTATGCAAACAAGCAAAACAATGATCTACAGGTTGGTGCACAGTTGAAGACTAATTTTAAAAGGTTAGATATGTTTTTAGCTTAGCATAATTTTAGTTCAAGGAAACTTTTCTCCATTTGTCACTTCGCATTTCAAAGTTTAATACTGCACACTCCTGCTTTAAGATCAAACTGTTGCCCAAGTCAAAGTGTTTCCTGTAAATAGGATGGTAAAGGCTCACATCTCTGGCTGCCTTTGCTGCTGTAATGTAGAGAAATCGCCGCCAAGGTCCCTTTCACATTAGCGGACCGATCGGGTCCACCTGCCAGTTTTTGAGGTGGACCTGATCTGACCCTTCAGCCTCCTCTATGGAGTGATGCGTGTAAACGGACAGGTCTAGTTACAGTTGCTGACATCCTATCCGCTAAAAACAGATGGGGATCCATTCCCTATCCATCTGGCGGATCAGATGGCAATCTGGTGTAAACGGACAGGTGGTCAGTTTACACCCACTGCTCCATAGAGGAAAGTGGGCTGTCTTTGTCCGCTCTGCATAAGTGAAGCAGACATGGAGCTGCCATCTGCCTGCTCAGCAAGGATCAGTTGATAGTTTCTCTCTGCTGAGCGGGCAGGCTCCTGGTGGAATCGCCCTGTGTGGAAGGGGCCTTAGAAGTTGGCACTTCTGTTTGTGTCGATCTTCTGGTCCCCTGCTACATTTAGTGTTTTTTGCCCACTCCTAATGCTGAGTTCACACACATGCGACCAGTTTCAGTGTGGGAGTCTGTTGTGGTCCTGTTCACCTGTTCAGGTGCACATTTTTTCCTGAAAACACACCTGAACCACACCCAAAATTGAACCGGACCCTTTTTAAAACCGCTCCGCCGCTGCCCTGCACATTTGTGAACTGGCTCCATTGAATGGCGGTCCGATTTCACATTATGTAAATTGGATGGTTAAAAACGCATCCTGTTTGCGTTTATGTGAACTGAGATAGTCATTGCTGTATCCTGTAGTAAAGTGGGTGCTGGCAGATAGAACCGCAGGGGATCCAAGATCTTTCACTCGGTAGAGTTCAAGTGGCAATTCTCTACTTTACAAAGGCAATTGGCAGTAGGTGAGGCGGGTGTTTACTGTCTTTACAGAGAACCTTTTTAATCCCACTTTAATTTTATTGAGTCTCTTTAAGCAGAAAAGTTAAGCTTTGCTGTAAAGAACTGTTTTCTTTTGATTTGTGTTTTTTGTTACTTTCTGGTTTAAAAAGGCACTTTTAATGTACCAAGTTATTTTCTTTAAAGTTTAGGCAGGTAAATTGGCAATTTCCATGTATCCTCTGTTCCATTCAGTTTAGTTGGCTTTACAAATAGGATTCTATTGACTCCTTAAAGAAGTCTGGGCTTTACTGAACTAGTCTTAAAAACACTCCCTACCCCCTCCTAACACCCATGCTGATTAACCGGTGTAAGGAAGATGTATATACTGAATAATTTTCAGCCTGCTCCAGGTCAGTCATGTGATCTGACTCCCCTGTGTCATCCAGCTGCTGCAGGGGAGAGTAGGGAGCTCCGATAACTCCGAATGGGCTATAATGGGGGACATCACTGCCCCCAGGCTGGTTGTTGAGCACTCTCCTCTTCCCTGCAGCTGATGGTGACTGACACGGTAGATCACATGGCCAGACCAGAAAATAGTATACAGATCTTTCTTACACAGGTTATTCAGAATAGGTATTATAAATGCTCCCTCCCCTCTCCTAAGAAGGGTTGGGTAAAGCCCAGAATTCTACTTTAAGTGAATGGATTTACCTATACACTTCAGGGTATATTAAAATATTGTTTGCAAATTTCAAATTAACTTGTGCGTATTCTGTATGGGTTACGAGGAAAAAAATCAAGGTATCTTTCACTGGGACTTCAGTCTAGTAATAAGGATGCCTTCCAGAGCTATCGTAATATGCACAGTGCCCCGCTCCACCGTTGCTTGAATGATGAACTGGTGTCTAACAGTGGTTCCCATGTAAAAAAAAAATAAAAAATTCCTATTTTAATGGTCCTAATGCAAAACCAGATTTTTACAGTGGATGACACGGCTGTAAAACATCTAGAATTGTAGGTCTTGGGCCATATGGGTTAGGCTGTTGGCTTCTTTTTACCTAGAGGGATCCTAAAAAGCCCAGAAATCCCCTGCAATTATACACTGTATACATGGTGTACAAATAACAATTGGACTTCTTGCCTTCTCATGTTTTTTAGGACAGGGCTACACTTTCAGCAGTCGTCAATTTTTCTCCTGGCTACTCCTTAGGTGTGTATTTACCATTGGCTAGGTGATTCCAGTCTTGATATGATACGACAAGATTGGAGGGGTTTCTAGTGACCAGGGTCTGAGACGTATAACAAGCTGGTGGGTGACGACAAGCTGAAGCACACCCCAAATTTTAAAACTAAATTGGCTACATTTTTTTTTTTTTTTTTTTTTAAAGCAAACCTGGTTGCTAATTTAGATTTGTAAAGGTCCTGTCTAACAAGCAGTGGATTAGTTTTCTGATCTTATTGGCTATTTTAAACCAACTCCAGCGCCTAAATTTGCGTTAACGTTAAGAGCATTACCTCATTTTTGCGTTCCTATGGCCTAAATTCTGGGCAATAGAATGTATGAACGCCAGACACAGGAACGCACAGAAACACACATGCAGAGTCATGCTTTTTATTGCTGCTAAACTCCTGTAGGTGAAAAATGTGTCAGAATGGTGTGTATGAAGCCTTAAGAGTTCAGTTTCCTCTGCTTTGGCTCTAAGGTCGGACCACTGGCCATACTGATTGACAAGGCCTCCTCACACAGCCTTGGGCATCCCCATGCTGGCAGTCCCATAGATTTCTGTTGGAACACATGGCTACACAGCCACTGTCTCCAACCTCAACGTGTGCCCACACAAATGTCTCAGTGGGGTTGATTTACTAAAACTGGAGAAGACTAAAAGCCGATTGGCTACCATTGCCCCAGATTTTATTTCAGCTTGCTCAAATTAGCTTTGACAATAAAACATGGAAGCAGTTTGGTTTTTATGCAGAGCTGTACCATATTTTGCACTCTTCAGTTTTAACAAATGAACCCCATTGGGACACAGTGGCAGTGTCTGTGCAGTCACGTGTCCCAACAGACCTCTGTGGGACTGCAAGCATTGGGATGCACAAGGCTGTGTGAATGAGGCCTTGTCAATCATTATGGCTGATGGACAGGCTTTAAGAGCCAAAGCAGAGGAAACTGAACTAGGCTTAATGCACACTATTAATGCATTTTTGTTTTTTTGGTGCATGCAACACCTGGTTGTCCCTTTACCAGCAAAACATGGCCCTGCACTGGAAGCCCAACAGCCCTTTAAAGGGAGTTTCACAAAAAAAAAAGTGGTTGTCACAATTGGGAACACCCCTGCTGTAGCCTCAAAGATTAAAAAATAGACAGAGGGCTCACCAGCCTAGTGCATTATCCTCAATTTTAAACAGCTTTATTTTGATAAAAATTCATACTCCCACACACACACATGCTTGACAAAGGCACATGAACTCAAAGATGCAATGGTGCTTTGAGACAACTGAAATGAGTCTACTAATATCAGGACAGGGTTGCCACACTTTGTACTATAGGGCTGTGTTAAACACCCCCTTAATACTGTCCTGTGTGTACATACTCTGCTGGCTGTACTGGTAGATTCTGTGCATTGTGTATATGGGCCTCCCATTTTGGTGGCCTTTAGGGTTTCTTTAGTGAGAGGTCCGTTTGGTGGGCGTGCACTCTTCTGGTGCGATGGGGGGAGTGTGGCTTCCCTTGCTACTGTGTCCCCAGTTGCAGTGTGTGTCAGGCGCTTGTAGTTAGGGCTGGGCTACAGTAAGGGCCGTAAGTGACAACAGTGAAGTGGAACACAGGACACAGCCACTCTTCCTAGTTGTAGTGGCGTGCATTCCAGCTGCTCTGAAGCCCTGCCACCTTGTGAGACCCCCACGGATCGCCCCTGGATGAGGTAGATGCCCAAAGCACCCCCTGGCCAAATTGTATCTCTATCATGGCTGGCTATAGACACCATTGGGCGGCAGACCTCACAGATTTCAGTCTCCCCCTTTTGAGGGGGATGCATAATCTGTGGGCACTTATCTTCATATACATCCCCCTCCATGATATTCAAGGGTAAGATTACTCATGGCACCAATGTGTTGTGTTTTATAAGTTTCCTTATGGTGTTATGACTGTCCTTACTGACTATGCTTTGAGGTTGCATGGCAACGCTGCGTGGGTTGATACCATGGGAATGCACACCCACTAAGGAGGGGGCTAGTCCTTGATTACACCCCCTTTTTATGTTTGGTTTTATAAATATTGAGGAAGAGGCGAGGCCTCGAAATGCGTCAGTTAACATCACATCTGTTATGCGTGACTCTGGATGCTATAGTTGCGTTTATGTGCCTTTTGTCAAGCATATGTTTGTGTGTATGAATTTTTATCAAAGCCGTTTATATTGAGGATAATGCACTAGGCCGGTGCACCCTCTGTTTATTTCTTCTAGTGTATCCTGACATCCCCAGTTTTGAGAGGGCAGCATGGTGGCAGTTATCCAGATTTGACTAGAGTAAGAGCCTAGACTAGCGTTACCTCTGTGGGGCCCACCTCTAAGCGCAGGAGAGGTGTGTTGTACTACTTGTAGTCTCTAAGACCCTGTTGTCGCTCATGCTTTAGACCCTCCTATTCTATAGGTCCATTGATATGATAGACTGCATATCTGGCAGACAGGAATGTGAAGGGGGCAGGAAGAGGTTTTTAGGGTTCTAACACTATCAGGAAGTACCGCAGCCTTGCCCATCAGAATGGCCCAAGATTTGACACTTGAAACAGACAGTGGGTGGCTGACCCTTAGCGCTGGGGCCGGGATGAAGGTTGGATTCATGGGGTCAATAGGGAAATTCTAACCTCTGAGAGTCTCCTTAATGATGGAATCGATGTTGGCAGTGTTAATACAAAGTTATTTACCTACTAGTCCCAGTGTGGGGGGTGGCTTAACTTTTGGCTGGGATTTGAAGAACCTCTGAAGCAACATATTGTCTCAGTAAGACCAGCTGTGCCCAAAGAAATGAAAAAAGGTCATTTGGTAAAAATATTCTGCAGGCTTGTGATTAAAACTTAGCATGAATCAAATACCGAAAAACAAAGCTCTTATACGAAAACATTTTAAACTTTTTTTTTTTTTGTTCTGATACCGGTGGTTTTGGCGGAAATTTCAGATATATACAATGTCTCACATGTTCGCTCTTAGTCTTTTTTTTTTTTTTTCCTGTACACAGTCCGACAGCAGTGGACTCTTCAGACCCTAGAAAAATAACATTTCCAAATCCAGTGTGGTCCCCTAACTTAATTTATGTTTTTAAAACGATGTATCACACTATTCCTTTTATTATAATGTAAAATAAAGAAAAAAAGCTTTAAGCACGCCTTTTTGTTTTCTATTTGACGTGCCTCAGAAACCAGTTTTTCCTTTTGTATAAAGAGAAATTGTAGATAACATGGATGTTCTAAATCTAGAAATTAATCTGTTACTTGTCACATTTTAGTCAGTTTTCATTGCTTCTTGAGAATAATTGTTCATGAAAATAGATGATATGCTGTGTTATGTATAACTTTTCTAATAAAATGTCTTGATCTTTACCTTGTGTAATGTGTAATATTTGATGTGAATGCTGGACAGTAAAGCTCAAGAAAGGAAAGTTTTTTTTTTTTTTTCTGTTTAAATGTCTAAACATGACAGCGCCTTTTACTGTGCCTGCAGCGCTCGAAAACTGTCCCGTGCTGAGATAGTTTTCCGACGGGCAAAGCTAATTCTTTTGCTCTAGCTCAGCATGCTGTGTCAGTCTGCTGTAGAAAAGACTAGCTCTCAGCAGTGGTCCTTCTAGGCAACAAATGCCAAGATAAAGAATCTTCAGTGTATCTGCATTTTTTAGAAAACTACCATTTGGCTAAAACGGCAGTAAAATTGTATATTTAAAAATAAAATATTTTTTTTTGCAATCCAGGAACATGTGCAAGTACATTTTATTTTGTTTGATACGGGACACAGGAATTCTTCAACCTCCAAAGGCATTCTGGAAGGTTAATTGGCTCCTATCTAAATTGGCCCTAGTATGTGTATGTATGAGTGTGAGTTAGGGACCTTGGATTGTAAGCTCCTTGAGGGCAGGGACTGATGTGAATGTACCATATACAGTGGGGAAAAGAATTTGATCCCCTGCAGATTTTGTAAGTTTGCCCACATAACAAGGAAATGAGAGGTTCTAGAATTTTCATCATAGGTGTATTTTAAATGATAGAGACAGAATATTAACCAAAAATTAAAAATAACAGGATACAAATATTTTACTAACTGAACTGCAACTCAATATATAAGGATTTGATCCCCTTCTAATCAACAATAATTCTGGCTCCCATAGACTGGCTACAGTATGTGCCCATGTGTTACACAAATTAGTCCTCTCAGATTTAAGATGGGTTCGCCTAACGACAACCCGTTGTGTAAAGACACCTGTCCACAGAATCTTTCTTCCATTCACACCCACCATCATGGGCAAGACCAAAGAGCTGTCAAAGGACATCAGGGACAAGATTGTAGACCTGCACAAAGCTGGAATGAGCTACAGGACCATCAGCAAGAAGCTTGGTGAGGAGGTGACAACTGTTGAGAGCGATTATTTATTTGCAAATATACAAAATACATAACCATCAATCACCCTTGGTCTGAAGCACAATGCAGAATTTCGCCTCATGGGGTAGGGATGATCTTGAGAAAAGTGACAGATCAGCACAGAACTACATGGGAGTAGCTTGTGAATGATCTCAAGTCAGTTGGGACCACAGTTGCCAAACAAACTGTTGGTAAAACAATACGCCGCCATAGCAAGGCCCCCTCAAGAAAGCACATGTACAGGCCAATCTGAAGTTTGCCAATCAGCATCCAAATGATTCATAGAAGGATTGGGAGACAGTGCTGTGGTCAGATGAGACCAAAATGAAGTTCTTTGGCATTAACTCAACCCGCCCTGTTTGGAGGAAGAAAAATGCTTACTATGACCCTAAGAACACTATCCCTAGAGTCATGCACGGAGGTGGAAACATGCTTTCAGGCTGTTTCTATGCTGAAGATACCAGCTGTCTTTGTCCCATTGAGGGGACAAAGGACAGGGTGTGTATTGTAAAATCTTGGATGAGAACCTTCTTCCCTCGGCCAGAACACAGAAGATGGGTTGTAGATGGGACTTCCAACATGACAATGTCTCAAAAAATACCAAGGAGTGTGGGTCAAGAAGAAGCACATTAAGGTTGTCGAGTGGCCTAGCCAGTCCTTAATCCTATAGAAAATTTATGGAGGGAGCTGAAACTTTGATTTGCCAAGTGACCGCTAAGAAACCTTTAAGGATTAAGAGAAGATCTGTGGAGAATGGACTGAAAACCCAGGAACCAAATACAAGAAATGTCTTACCTCTGTGCTTGCCTACAGGGGTTTCTCCACCAAGTACCAAGTCATGTTTTGCTTGGGGTTTAAATATTTACTCACTGAACTGCAACTCAATTTATAACCTTTGTATTGTTTTTTCTGGATTTTTAGTTGATATTCCTTCTCCTTTAAAATACATCTGTGATAGAAATTATAGACCCTTCATTTCTTGAGTGGGCAAACTTACAAAAAAAATCTGCAGGGGATCAAATAACTTTAAGCGATGTATAAATTGACACAATAAAAGAACATGTAACAACTAAACCTTCGAGTTATTATGTTGCCTAATGAATCGGACAAAACGAGGCCAGTGCAGGTTAAATCATCTACAGTGCCTTGCGAAAGTATTCAGCCCCCTTGAACTTTTCAACCTTTTGCCACATTTCAGGCTTCAAACATAAAGATATAAAACTGTAATTTTTTATGAAGAATCAACAAGTGGGACACAATCATGAAGTGGAACGAAATTTATTGGATATTTCAAACTTTAACAAATAAAAAACTGAAAAATTGGGCGTGCAAAATTATTCAACCCCCTAAGTTAATACTTTGTAGCGCCACCTTTTGCTGCGATTATAGCTGTAAGTTGCTTGGGGTATGTCTCTATCAGTTTTGCACATCGAGAGACTGACATTTTTGCCCATTCCTCCTTGCAAAACGGCTCGAGCCCAGTGAGGTTGGATGGAGAGCGTTTGTGAACAGCAGTTTTCAGTTCTTTCCACAGATTCTCGATTGGATTCAGGTCTGGACTTTGACTTGGCCATTATTGTAGATTTTGCTTTGTTTTGGATCGTTGTCTTGTTGAAAGACAAATCTCCGTCCCAGTCTCAGGTCTTTTGCAGACTCCATCAGGTTTTCTTCCAGAATGGTCCTGTATTTGGCTCCATCCATCTTCCCATCAATTTTAACCATCTTCCCTGTCCCTGCTGAAGAAAAGCAGGCCCAAACCATGATGCTGCCACCACCATGTTTGACAGTGGTGTGTTCAGGGTGATGAGCTATTGCTTTTACGCCAAACATAATGTTTTGCATTGTTGCCAAAAAGTTCGATTTTGGTTTCATCTGACCAGAGCACCTTCTTCCACATGTTTGGTGTGTCTCCCAGGTGGCTTGTTGTAAACTTTAAACGACACTTTAATGGATATCTTTAAGAAATGGCTTTCTTCTTGCCACTCTTCCGTAAAGGCCAGATTTGTGCAGTATACGACTGATTGTTGTCCTATGGACAGAGTCTCCCACCTCAGCTGTAGATCTCTGCAGTTCATCCAGAGTGATCATGGGCCTCTTGGCTGCATCTCTGATCAGTCTTCTCCTTGTATGAGCTGAAAGTTTAGAGGGACGGCCAGGTCTTCGTAGATTTGCAGGGGTCTGATATTCCTTCCATTTCAATATCGCTTGCACAGTGCTCCTTGGGATGTTTAATGCTTGGGAAATCTTTTTGTATCCAAATCCGGCTTTTAACTTCTCAACAACAGTATCTCGGACCTGCCTGGTGTGTTCCTTGCTCTTCATGATGATCTCTGCGCTTTAAATGGACCTCTGAGACTATCACAGTGCAGGTGCATTTATATGGAGACTTGATTACACACAGGTGGATTCCATTTATCATCATTTGTCATTTAGGTCAACATTGGATCATTCAGAGATCCTCACTGAACTTCTGGAGAGAGTTTGCTGCACTGAAAGTAAAGGGGCTGAATAATTTTGCACGCCCAATTTTTCAGTTTTTTTATTTAACAAAGTTTGAAATATCCAATAAATTTCGTTCCACTTCATGATTGTGTCCCACTTGTTGATTCTTCACAAAAAATTAGTTTTATATCTGTTTGAAGCCTGAAATGTGGCAAAAGGTCAAAGTTCAAGGGGGCTGAATACTTTCACAAGGCACTGTGCCTCCGATTTTGTTCTAGGATAGACAAATTTTGTTTCAACTCTGCTGTTTTGAAGACCAACCTTCTTTCCCACCTCCTTGATTACTCTACATCCCTTAGCTTTGACTCTTCAATTTCAGCTGTCTAGTGCAGTCATTCTCAGCCTGCCTTTTTAAATACTGTATCTGTATCCCGCTTGATGAATTGCTGAGATGGTCTTAAAGTGACCTTTGGCCCCTGGGGAGCTTTCCAGACTCCCTTCTTGTAAAATATACCTGGAGGTTGCTTTACAGGTTCAGAAACACTGGATTTGTCCTGTCTCTGAAGACTCAATGTGTGAGCCGGTTGGTCCAAGCACCAAGAGCTATAATGTTTGCAAAGGTCTCTGGGTGCCCCCCCCCCCTTTTTCTGATGAATTTTGCTGTGGAAAGTGTCAACAATGTGGGACTGAGCACTGAAGTCATCTGCTGGGTGGAGTGTCATGCGCTTGTTCTGTGCTCTTTTCTGCCATACAGCCTTGTGGAAAAGTCTCCGAACTGCTGCACCTTGCAAAGAGCTATTTAGAACTCTAATCTTTGATCTGTTCCTGCAGTTACTAACCCTGGAGATCTGACACCCACCTGCTACCAGCTGTCCCAAGTACCTGAGGCTTTGCCTCTTACCTTGAGCATATACATTGCAATTGAAACCCATCTGATTCTAGACATAGGTCTGTACCAGGTGCTCGTTTACTTTCTACTCATGGCACAGTGCAAGCAGCCCTAAAACTAACTGATGGCACTGACCTCTCCATCCAGGAGTCATGTGCTCTCCTTAGCTCCGTAGGGTGTGGCTGGGTTCCATACCTTTTTGGTTGAGGTCTTCATGATGGTCATGCGAGATTTTATGGCCCAAGTCACCCAGTTATTTGCTGACTGTGATCGCAGAGGTTGCAATAATGCTCCTGTGCCCTCTGCCGTGTTTTTTTTTCCCCCTGATATGCCTTTAGTTTTAGAAGCTTCTCGAAACATTGACCACAGGATATTTCTGTTACTCCAGTCCTTGTCTGATAAACTTTCTCCTGAAGAGTTGGTCTTTTATTACTCCCAAATTAAAGACCACCGTTTTGGCTCTTTTTGATGTAGTGTGGACCACTGTGAAACTTTCTTTGCACCTGCTTCTCCACCTATTGCTCTATGGAGATTATAAGCATCCTTGATAAGTCAGTTGCTCATTAAGCACGCACTAGCCTTGTTTCCATTTGGTGAGGATTTTGTACAGAAGTGTACTGTTCCTACTGTGGATCTTGCCATGTCTCATCTTGGCTAGATGCTTACTGTTTTGGTGGAGGTGCACCTGTTTCCAACCAATAAATGGTAAAAAAGCCTTTTTTTTTCTTTTAGAACTGTGCTCTGGTGGTTCCTGGCTTTCACCTGATCCAGCTCTGTCGTTACTTTTATAGGTCTGCTTGGTGAAAATCCACTAAAAGCAATCTAATCACTGCTGCAGTCAACCCCTTAAAGGTGTGGATCAGATGGCTGTAGCGTTAGTACTTAGTATGCAATGGTTTGCTGGAAGCCTCTCATTTAATGCATCCTCAGCGGAAGTGTAAGAAACAGACTGCAAAGTTTTCTCCCTGTCTGTTAAAGAGGAACTCCAGGCTTCCTCCGAAAAAAATGAAGTCAACAGCTACAACATTTTTGAGCCACAATCACTGTTTTATAAATATTCCCCTTATTGTGTTTATCCTGTAGATCTGTACAAATCCCTATGTATTTTTATCACTCCAGCATTTTTCACTTTACTTAGTCTTCAGATAAGAGAAGATTACTTTCTACTGACAAGGATTTTAGAGACCCCAAAATACACTGCCCACAAAAATTAAAGGAACACTTTGAAAATACATCAGATCTCAATGGGAAAAAATATCATTCTGGATATCTATAGTGATATACCCTGGGTAATGTGTTAGGAAGAAAAGGATGCCACATCGTTTGATGGAAATTAAAATTATCACCCTACAGAGGGCTGAATTCAGACACCCCTAAAAATAAAAGTGAAAAAAAATGCAGCAGGCTTGTCCATTGTGCTGAAATGTCATCTTTTCTGAAAGTTTTTCACTAGTTTTGCATTTTGCCAGGGTCATTGTTACTACTGGTAGCATGAGGCGATACCTGGGCCCATAGAGGTTGCACAGGCAGTCCAACTCAAGGATGGCACATCAATACCTGCCATTGCCAGAAGGTTTGCTGTCTCTCCCAGCACACTCTCAAGAGCATGGAGGAGATTCCAGGAGACAGGCAGTTACTCTAGGAGAGCTGGACAGGGCAGTAGAAGGTCTTTAACCATCAGCAGGACCGGTATCTGCTCCTTTGTGCAAGGAGGAACAGGATGAGCACTACCAGAGCCCTACAAAATGACCTCCAGCAGGCCACTGGTGTGAATGTCTGACCAAACAATCAGAAACCGACTTCTTTAGGGTGGCCTGAGGTCCCAACGTCCTCTAGTGGGCCCTGTGCTCACTGCCTGGCACCACAGAGCTCGATTGGCATTTGCCATTGAACACCAGAATTGGCAGGCCTGCCACTGGTGCCCTGTGCTTTTCACATATGTGAGTAGGTTCACCCTGAGCACATGTGACAGACGTGAAAGGGTCTGGAGACGGCGTGGAGCATGTTATGCTGCCTGTAACATTGTTCAGCATGACTGGTTTGGTGGTGGGTCAGTGATGGTCTTGGGAGGCATATCTATGGAGAGACGCACAGACCTACAGGCTAGACAATGGCACCCTGACTGCCAATAGGTATCAGGATGAAATCCTTGGAACCATTGTCAGACCCTGCACTGGTGCAGTGGGTCTTGGGTTCCTCCTAGGGTACGACAATGCCCGGCCTCATGTGGCAAGAGTTTCATCCTCCAGGAACTGGCTGCAAAGAATGGATACCATTATATGGCCCCTACGCTCGCCTGACCTAAATTCTCTGGGACATTATGTTTCGGTCCATCTGACGTCGCCAGGCTGTACCTTCTGATTTTGTTTTAAAAAAGGAAAACTGGCCCAAAATGGTAAAAAAAAATAATATATATATATATTCTATTATATATTCTATTATATATATATATATATATATATATATATATTCTATTATATATATATATATATATATATATATATATATATATATATATATATAGATATCATTTTTAAACTTAAGTCCTATATTTCTCTTTCATTAAATTACTGGCACAGCTCCTGATATTCATAACCATTGGGTTATACTGCCCCCTACAGGAGTAGAACACTTGGAAGAAAATAAATCTGGCTACACCCATGGGCAGTCCCAGGGGGTATACTCCCTCTCTCTGCTATAGCCTCTGATTTTTTCTGCCTAGTCAGGAGTAAGGACCTATTTCCTCGCTGGGATCTTTGGTCCTGGCAAAAATTGTTTAGATAGAAAATGTTTTTCTCCTGGATTTTTCCCTCTGAGATCAACTGCCAGACTGGGTGACTGGCTGGATAATCTACAATATCTCACAAAAGTGAGTACACCCCTCACATTTTTGTAAATATTTTATTATAGATTTTCATGTGACAACACTGAAGAAATGACACTTTGCTACAATGTAAAGTAGTGAGTGTACAGCTTGTAAAACCATGTAGCTTTGCTGTCCCCTCAAAATAGCTCCACACACAGCCATTATTGTCTAAACTGCTGGCAACAAAAGTGAGTACACCTCTAAGTGAAAATGTCCAAATTGGGCACAAAGTGTCTATTTTGTGAGGCCACCATTATTTTCCAGCACTGCCTTAACCCTCTTGGGCATGGAGTTCACCAGAGCTTCACAGGTTGCCACTGGAGTCCTCGTCCACTCCACCATGATGACATCACAGAGCTGGTGGATGTTAGAGACCTTGTGCTCCTCTACTTTCGGTTAAGGATGCATCACAGATGCTGTCCGGCTAGGGAGGCGTCCTCGGCAAGCATTCTGCTCAAGGGATCTGGATGCTGGAAGAGTCTAGGCTCCGGATAAGTGTCTTGGAACTCTGAGCGATCACACTGTGTCTGGATCATTGGACGGATTGTCTTCAGGGTTGTCCAGTGCGCAATCGGATAATGCCACGTCTGTGGCTTGTTAATCACCAAGGGAGGACGAGAAGTGTCCAGGCGGCTCTGGAGGCAGCTGGCATTCTAAGGTGGGCAGAACGGTTCGTTCCAGCCCTCTCCACACATTCCCGGTGCAGAGGTTTGTGGCTCGGTCAAGGGATCCTCTGACAAGACGCCCTGGTGGCCCCGTGGGGTCAGTATCGTCTGATTTACGCCTTCCCTCCTCTCAAGCTTCTGCCAAGACTTCTACGCAGGTTTTAGGCAAAAGGGATTCCGGTCATCTTAGTGGCTCTGGACTGGCCTCGCTGGGTTTGGTACGCCAATCTGGTGCGGCTGGTCGCTGACGTACCTTGGCAGCTTCCTCTCAGGGAGAATCTGCTGTCCCAAGGACCGATCTTCCATCCTGCTTTACAGTCGTTGGCTTTGACGGCTTGGCTGTTGAATGCCAGGTGCTGAAGGATAGGGGGTTATCTGAGTCGGTGACTCCTACACTGTTAAAAGCTAGGAAATCTTCCACGTACAATGGTAGATCTTCCTTGAGGTAGACGTACATTGCGTGGTGTGTCTCCTGGGGTTCTTCCTCACTCCTTCTCAGTGGCTCGGATCTTCCTTCAATGGGGGGGGGGGGGGGTTGAACAGAAATTGGCTTTGAGTACATTCAAGGGCCAGGTGTCAGCTTTGGCGGTCCTCTACCAATGACATTTGGCCACAAACTCCCTGGTGTGTACCTTTCTTCAGGGTGTCCTACATTCGGTTCCTCTAGTGCGGGCTCCGTTGGCGCCTTGGGATCTTAAATTGGTGCTTTCAGTTTTACAGAAGCCTCCTTTTGAAAATATTCGGGAGATTCCCCTGCTTACGCTGTCCCAGAAGGTAGCCTTTTTAGTGGCTATCACCTCTGCGCATGAGGTGTCTGAACTGGCGGTGATATCCTGTCGTTCACCTTACCTGGTGATGCACAGGGATAAAGTGGTTCTTCGCCCCTGTCTGTCGTTCCTTCCAAAGGTTGTCTCTGATTTTCATTTGAATGAAGACCTTGGTACTGCCTTCCCTGTGTCCCAGGCCTAAACATCTGAAGGAAATTGCCTTGCATGCCTTGGATGTGGTCCGGGCAATTAGGGTGTACCTGGCCGCTACGGAGTCTTTCAAGAAGTCAGACTCTTTGTGCTCACGGATGGACCTCGAAAAGGGTTGTTCGCTTCCTCTGCGACCATTTCCAGATGGATTAGACAGACGGTGGTTCAGGCCTATTCCATCAGGGGTCAGGTTCCTCCTTTCGATGTCAAGGCGCACTCTACCAGGGCGCTTAGTGCCTTCTGGGCTATCCATCATCAGGCGTCAGTGATGCAGGTTTTTTGGCTGCAGGATTTTGCAGGCTGCGGTTTAAGAGGACCTGATCCTCTTTGAGGGTGTGTTGTTTTTTTTTTCAGGTGGGCTCCAGTTGTTTAGTTGGTTAATGTTTAGCCTTGGGAATTTTTTTGTTCCCACCCCTAATGTTTAACACTGCTTTGAGATGTCCCAATGGTTATGAATATCAGCAGCTGTGTCCATCAATAAACAAAAGAGAAAATGGGATTTTTGACTTACCGTAAAATCCATTTCTCTGATGTTCATTGATGCACACAGCACCCCACCCCCTCTGTTGAGTTATAATTCTCCTGACACTGCTTGTAACAAAACTGAGTGGGTATAGCGGAGAGATGGAGTTTACCCCCTGTAACTGCCCATGGGTGTAGCCAGAATTATTTTCTGCCTCGTGTCCTACTCCTGTAGGGGGCAGTATAGCCCAATGGTTATGAATATCAGGAGCTGTGTCTGTCAATAAACATCAGAGAAATGGATTTTACGGTATGTCAAAAATCCCATTTTTTATGCCATTGCTATGACACACCACCAAAAAAACAACAAATTTGCTAAATAAATTCTACTCCTGATGGTCGCTGATACATTAGTGTGCGTTTTGTTCTTTGTACCCATATTAAAGAGGAAGTAAACCCTCCTCTGCATGTTGTACCTATAGGTAAGCCTATGATAAGGCTTACCTATAGGTACTGTAAATATCTCCTAAACATGTACTGTTTAGGAGATATTTACCTTACATGCAGCCAGCGACGTCACTGGCGCATGCGCTCTGAAGGAACGGCCGCTGGTGCTGTTCCTTCAGAGCCCCATGCCGTGACCGTCGGCTCCCACGCGCGTGCGCGGGAGTGACGTCACCGCGGCTCTGGCCAATCAGATGGCCGGATGCCGCGATCCCGGAATACGTGCGACTGGACATGTCACCCGTCATGCAGGTAAGCGGATGGCACGGCGGGGGCTCGTTCTAAGGTAAGTATTTCATAATGAGCTAGTATGCGACGCATACTAGCTCATTATGTGTTTGTCTTGCAGATTGCAAAAAAAATAAATAAATAAATTTGGGGGGTTTACAACCTCTTTAAAGCCAAGAATAATGCAATTTGTTTTCCTCTTTAAATATAGTGCCACCTAAACTGACAGTGCCAGTTCACACTATGGAACTGCCTGTGATTTACACAAGAACTTGTCCAATTCACATGCAGTTATGTGCAGTGGGATTTCAGCCCCATTCATTTTCAATTGGGTAAAATAGAATCACGCCAAAAATAGTAGATTATAGAATATTTCACCTTTTTACTAGGTTGTTATTACAAATGGTTCACATTATGGTATTATAGATGAATTTAAAGTCCACCATTTATTTATTTATTTATTGGTAAACAAGGTTTATCTTTATGGACATAATTGATTGGTGTAGACAATCTAATACCCCCTAACACACCTGGAACACACACTGATTACCAGCGCCTACTTTTTCACTTATCTACGCCAAAAATAGTGCATGCACTCAATTTTTAAACGCACTGCAATCAGGTTGCTCAGTGCTCAAATACCATGCATTCAGTGTGGGCAAGTGAACTGCTTTCGCGGTGTCTTTACTTTGCACTAACACTCGCTGCTGACCTCAAGGGCAATGTGGTTGCAAAGTAGTACAGGAAACTGGCACGGTACGTGGGTTTCCCGCACGACCTTCTAATGTGAAGGGCCCTTACACTGCAAACAATGGGGGTACAGCGCTAAATGTAAAGGTGCTACAAAAATGAAAGTGACGTGTGCTAATATGATGCCTGCAATAAATATATTATCACAGTGCCAGCAATATTAAAAGAAACCAGGTGATATGACAATAAATAAATAATAAAATCAATCTTGGAATAAATCCGACAATAATCACTCAGTGCAAGTGAAAAATATAAAGTGCATCACAGGTGTATAAATGAAAAAATACTGAAATAAGTCCATCCAGATAATCCAGTGTGCAAAAACAGCAAATAAAGTGCTTTTCTGATGCTTCCACACTGCTCGTGTGACCACCACCAACACTTATGGATAGCCTCTCACCTTAACACTGGTTCAATAAAGGCAGTGTGTAATCCCAATATCAATACTCCTTATGGAGATGTCTGAAATGCAATACTCCTTGTGAGGATGTCTGGAATGCCAGCATTTAGCTTCAGCAAATACCGATAAGCATGTAAAGAAAGTGACAGGAGATAGAATGCTCTCTGTATGGGTAAGTTTTAATGATCACGAATAATTAAAATACACTCACATAATCCGCACAATTCCCAGCTTGTGCGAGCTGATTGAACACATACAGAGCATTGCGAAAGTATTCGGCCCCCTTGAACTTTTCAACCTTTTGCCACATTTCAGGCTTCAAACATAAAGATATAAAACTGTAATTTTTTGTGAAGAATCAACAAGTGGGACACAATCATGAAGTGGAACGGAATTTATTGGATATTTCAAACTTTTTTAGCAAATAAAAAACTGAAAAATTGGGCGTGCAAAATTATTCAGCCCCCTTAAATTAATACTTTGTAGCGCCACCTTTTGCTGCGATTACAGCTGTAAGTCGCTTGGGGTAGGTTTCTATCAGTTTTGCACATCGAGAGACTGACATTTTTGCCCATTCCTCCTTGCAAAACAGCTCGAGCTCAGTGAGGTTGGATGGAGAGCGTTTGTGAACAGCAGTTTTCAGTTCTTTCCACAGATTCTCCATTGGATTCAGGTCTGGACTTTGACTTGGCCATTCTAACACCTGGATATGTTTATTTGTGAACCATTCCATTGTAGATTTTGCTTTATGTTTTGGATCATTGTCTTGTTGGAAGATAAATCTCCGTCCCAGTCTCAGGTCTTTTGCAGACTCCATCAGGTTTTCTTCCAGAATGGTCCTGTATTTGGCTCCATCCATCTTCCCATCAGTTTTAACCATTTTCCCTGTCCCTGCTGAAGAAAAGCAGGCCCAAACCAAGATGCTGCCACCACCATGTTTGACAGTGGGGATGGTGTGTTCAGGGTGATGAGCTGTATTGCTTTTACGCCAAACATAACGTTTTGCATTGTTGCCAAAAAGTTCGATTTTGGTTTCATCTGACCAGAGCACCTTCTTCCACATGTTTGGTGGGTCTCCCAGGTGGCTTGTTGTAAACTTTAAATGACACTTTTTATGGATATCTTTAAGAAATGGCTTTCTTCTTGCCACTCTTCCATAAAGGCCAGATTTGTGCAGTATACGACTGATTGTTGTCCTATGGACAGAGTCTCCCACCTCAGCTGTAGATCTCTGCAGTTCATCCAGAGTGATCATGGGCCTCTTGGCTGCATCTCTGATCAGTCTTCTCCTTGTATGAGCTGAAAGTTTAGAGGGACAGCCAGGTCTTCGTAGATTTGCAGTGGTCTGATACTCCTTCCATTTCAATATTATCGCTTGCACAGTGCTCCTTGGGATGTTTAAAGCTTGGGAAATCTTTTTGTATCCAAATCCGGCTTTAAACTTCTCCACAACAGTATCTCGGACCTGCCTGGTGTGTTCCTTGTTCTTCATGATGCTCTCTGCGCTTTAAACGGACCTCTGAGACTATCACAGTGCAGGTGCATTTATACGGAGACTTGATTACACACAGGTGGATTCTATGTATCATCATTAGTCATTTAGGTCAACATTGGATCATTCAGAGATCCTCACTGAACTTCTGGAGAGAGTTTGCTGCACTGAAAGTAAAGGGGCTGAATAATTTTGCACGCCCAATTTTTCAGTTTTTTATTTGTTTACAAAGTTTGAAATATCCAATAAATTTCATTCCACTTCATGATTGTGTCCCACTTGTTGATTCTTCACAAAAAAAATTACAGTTTTATATCTTTATGTTTGAAGCCTGAAATGTGGCAAAAGGTCTAAACGTTCAAGGGGGCAATGCACTGTACAAAAGCCTCTGGAGGGGCCGTGCTGCTGGGTCGCCACTCATCTGAGGTCTCCGCCCCTAAACGCGTTGCGTCATGACTTCCTCAGTAGGGGACTACTTACACTGCCAGTAACTGACGCTTCCACCCACTGTACACTAAGGCCCCTTTCACAGATGCAGACCGTTCATTTTGTCAGTTCAGTCACGTTATTTCAAAGAAAAAACGGAAGAAGTTTACATCCATTTTTACGTGAGTTTTTTACATCCACAAACTAGGACAGTGTTTCTCAACCTTTTTTAAGTCAAGGTACCCTTTAAAAATCACATACAATCTCGAGGCACCACATTCTAAAGTTTAAAAACTAAACAAATAGTTTTACATAATGCAGCAACAACCACACATGTAGGGCACCCAACGTTAGAGGAGATTATTTTTTCAAAGCAAACACCTTTGCACATCAGTACTGCTTAGTATTCCAATGTTTCTCTTCTCCCTTATTCAGCTAATGTGACCTCCAGCTGATGGAGAGCTGCAAACAAGGATCCTGTGCAGGTGCCCAACATCCTCCTTATCCAGCGATGATGTCATTGGTTGTTAGGACACTGACAGCTGGAGGGTTGTAACAATGAAAACTTGTGGCTTTATGTAACTAATAGACAGGCTTGACTCACCATTGGCTTGAATGCAATTTCTAGGCATTTTTGAAAAAAGGCTGAGCTAGAGTCCTTAACCACTTGGGTCGAGAAGCCATTGTTTCATGCAAAAATGGGCCATTTGTTTACATCCATTGTTTTTTTTGTCCAGTCTATTTTAACGGAAGAAAAGTAGGGCTTTGATCCGTTCCAAAAAGGCGGATGTTGACGGAAGCGGATGTAAATGGTTGATAATAATCCATGAAGATGCTCCGCACAACCGATATAGCTCATAAATCTTGTTTTTATTCAGGAAACCTCAGTGTACAAAATGCAGGTACAGTCAGTTGATGCGTTTCAGCCTACATGGCTTTAATCATAACTACAATAGAAAATGAAATTTTAAAAGTATATAGTGGCTAAAATGACAAAGGCTCCGCCTACCAATTAAATCAATTGATGGAAGTGATTGCAAAGAAACAAGACAACTGATACAATTGAAAAGGAGCCAATGAATGTGTAATGTATATGTAAAGCGCTGCATAAATTGACAGCGCTATATAAGTACCTGAAATAATAATAATATATGAGCTATAATGCTTCACAGACAGACATCACAGAAAACAATATATAATGTAAAACATGTAAATGAATAAATAAAATAACCGTATGATTGGATGGCTGTATATTGAAAGAAGAGGTGAAGGAATAATGGGCGAAAATATAATTGCACACAGAGAGGAGGAATCTGGGAAGAGAGGCAACCTATTGTACATGCAAGTCCATATCCCATCTCTCGTTTACCTCTTGGGAGATCTGATCTTTAATCTAAAAATCCACCAAAAGTTCCTCTTCCCAAAAGCCTCCTCTCAGAATTTGAGAGAGCCTCTCTATTCCCCTAAATCTAAATAAAAGGTCACCTTGGTGACAGTCACAAAAGAGCTTGTCACATTAGAAATGTTCTTGAAAATTAGATTATTCACTTACGGACCGCCCACCGTGTATTTACGTCGGCCCTTTGACGTTAAATACTGGGGTTCTGGCAGCAGATAGCTGCTAATACCCCGGTATTTTTTTTTTAAAGGGCGGGTGGTCCGCTCTAACATAACTTTATGGGCGGCTGGAGAGGTGCACCCCCTACCGCCGCTTCCCGGTTGTTTTCCCCGCTTACCGGATCCGTCGGCAGTGGGGAAAACGATCTGGTCCGCTGTCCCCTTAGGCAAGAAGTCGAGTGAGGGCAAGATGGCCCTTACTCAACTCTATGTCCTTGGAGGACCGGAGCGACCTTTTTTTCTTGGGGGGGGGGGTTTGTTTTTTTAGTGTAGATGTAAGATCTGAGGTCTTTTTGACCCCAGATCTCACATTAAAGAGCTCCTGTCATGCTTATTTCTATTACAAGGGATATTTACATTCCTTGTAATAGGAATAAAAGTGAATAAAATAAAAAAATTTAAAAGGACAGTGTAAAGATAAAATAAATAGTAAAAAAAAATTAAAGCGCCCTGTCCCCGTTAGCTTGCGTGTAGAAGTGAACGCATACGCAAGTCGCGTCCACATATGTAATCGGTGTTCAAACCACACATGTGAGGTATCGCCGCGATCGTTAGAGCGAGAGCAATAATTTGAGCCCCAGACCTTCTCTCTAAACTAGTAACCTGTAGAAATGTTTAAAATGTCGCCATTGGGGTTTTTTAAGTACCAATGTTTGATGCCATTCCACGAGCGTGTGCAACTTTGAAGCATGACATGTTGGGTATTTATTTACTCCGTGTAACATTCTTTCACATTTTGGCAAAAAATTGGGCTACCTTTACTGTTTTCTTATTTTTTAATTCTAAAAAGTGTATTTTTTCCAAAAAGATTGCGTTTGTATGACCGCTGCGCAAATACGGTGTGATAAAAAATATTGCAACAATCTCCATTTTATTCTCTAGGGTCTCTGCTTAAAAAATATATAATGTTTGGGGGTTCTAAGTAATTTTCTAGCAAAAAAAACTGATTTCAACTTGTAAGCAACAAGTGTCAGACAAAGGCCCGATCCAGAAGTGGTTAATTGTGTTGAAATAGTGTTCTCCTATTTGAGTCCTTAGGTCCCTTTCACACGGGCTTTCCAATCTGATCCGCCTGTTAGTTTTTCAGGCGGAACGGATCGGATGCTTCACGAATCTCTATGGAGCGGTGGATATCAGCGGAGACATGTTCGCTGACACCCGCTGCTATCCGATCCAATCCTGTCTGTGAAATCCGTCTGGCGGATCGGATGAGAACGGACAGGCGGTCCTTTCTTATCCGATCTCCCCATAGAGAACAGCGGGGATCTGACAGCTATGTCTCTGCACACAGAGCGGAGACGGAGCTGGAGCTGTCATCCACCTGCTCAGCGGGGATCAGCAGATCGATCCCCTGCTGAGCAGAACGGACTCTGTCGGGGGACCCTTAGGGCTCTTTCACACGGGCGATCCGATCAGATCCGCCTGTCAGTTTTTCAGGCGGATCTGATCGGATCCTCCATGCAGCTCTATGGGGCAGCGGATGTCAGCGGAGACACCTCCGCTGACACCCGCTGCCATCCGTGTCCGATCCTGTCCGTGAAATCTGGACGGATGGAAACCCTATTTTTCCATCCGTTCAGTGATCGGATCGGAAAGGATGAGAAAGGACAGGCGGTCCGCTCTCATCCGATCCCCCATAGAGGGCAGCGGGGGCTGAGACACCTCCCTCTCCGCTCTGCAAGTGGAGACGGAGCTGTCATCCGCCGGCTCAGCAGGGATCGCGGATCGATCCCCGCTGAGCAACACGGATCCGCCTATGGAGGCGGACCGTGTGAAAGAGGCCTTAGTCTTTATTTTCTTTCCGCTGACTTCTCTAGAGAAGGAATAGATACAATGTATCTTTTTCTACTGGCTAGATCAGTGTTTTTCAATCTTTTTTTAGTTGAGGCACCCTTTTATAATTAAGGACAGTCTCAAGGCACCGAATTCTAAAATGTAAAAAAGGATTCTAATCGTTTCACATTATGTGGCAGTATCAACACATGAAGAACACCCAATGTTAGAGGTGATTTATTCTTCCAAAGAAAAACTGAATTTTTGTAAAATCTTACCGTAAAATTCCTTTCTCTGAGTCCTCTGACAGTCGCCGCCCACTCATACAGTCTTCACCAATGGGTATTGACCTCTTATCCATAGGAGCAAGCTAGGCATAAGACTTGTTAAAAACAAAGTAACTTACATAGACACACCTATGGGGGCTGTCCCACTTGTCCAAAACCCCCCTGCTATCAGCCATCCTAACTCAGTTTGGTAGCAAGCAGTTAAAGTCCAAAGAACCCCAAATAGAGGGGCGGGGGCGGCGACTGTCAGAGGACTCAGAGAAAGGAATTTTACGGTAAGATTTTACAAAAATTCAGTTTTCCCTTGAGTCCTCTGACAGTCGCCGCCCACTCATACAGTCTTCACCAATGGGATGTCCCAAAGCAGTGTAGACATGAGGGGTGGGAAACGTAACCGTCATAAAGGCAACGCAGCACCCACGTCAGAGAAAAGAACCTTACGTGAACAGAAAACGGAAAATTGATATCAAATACTTACCGTAATTTTCCTTTCCTGATGGACTCCATGGCAGCATACGTTCGGGTAGGCTCCGCCTCCTCTTCTACCTCATAGGACCCCACTCCCATAAATCTTTGCTCCCTTTCAGCATCAGTGTTCTGTAACTAGCCTACTCAGGAATTGGGAGGGGACTCCTGCTGCCATGGAGTCCATCAGGAAAGGAAAATTACGGTAAGTATTTGATATCAATTTTCCGTTTTCCTGACAGACTCCATGGCAGCATACGTTCGGGAAATAACTCGCTATACACTCCCGGGTGGGAAGATACTGAACAAAGAAAACTTTAATTGGCACTGTCAACTGACAAAACTTGAACGCCAAAGTTAACTGAAGATAAAGCAGCAGGTTCAACACAGTAATGTGTAAGGAAGGTATTCACAGATGACCAAGCGGCTGCTTTGCAGATCACATCAGGCGCGACGTGTTTAGAAACTGCCCAGGATGTAGCAATGCTTCTGGTAGAATGAGCCGTAATCGCCTCTGGAGGAGCCAAGCCTTTTGCTCTATATGCCCATTGTATAGCCTGGACAATCCATGCAGCCACCGCTCTAGAAGAAGCACGTGTACCTTTCTTATTCCCATGGAGAAGAACAAACAGGAAATCCGATTGCCGGAAGGAGGATGTGGCCTCTAAGTATTGACTCAGAGTGTCTCCCACATCTAAAGGATGGACTAAGGATTCTTCATTTGTTCTGAAGGTGGGCAGAACTATCTCAGAATTTTCGTGGAAGACAGATGTAACTTTAGGGTTTGACCCCAACATAGGGATTAGGACCACCCTGTCCTGAAAAAAGGTCAGAAAAGGCTCTTTGCAGCCCAAATTGTGTATCTCTGAGACCCTCTTGGCAGAGGTGATAGCCACCAGAAATACCGTCTTCAACGTAAGCTCCCTGATGGACATGGAAGCAACCTCTTTCGAAGCAAAGAAGTCCAGGACCAATGGAAGATCCCATTTCGGGAATCTAGGTTTTCTCTGAGGCCTGAGCCTGACCGCGCCCTTAAAAAACTGTTGGATCAGTTGATGTCTTGCCCACTGAATTCCGGTGAAAGCTGAGATGGCAGAAACTTGCACCCGGAGAGAAGAGACCGAGAGGGACAGATCTAAACCAGACTGTAGGAAACTCAATACTTGCTGAATGGTAGGTGCCCCTGCTGGACCCAAATCCTGGGCTTGATGACTCAGAAACCTTGCCCAGATTCTCTCATACACTCTGTTGGTGCTAGCCCTCCTCGAGCTCATAAGAGTGGGAATCACCTCTTCTGGACATCCGAGGGCCTCCAGCCTCTCCCTCTCAAGAACCAGACCTTGAGGTGTAGACGCGCAGGGCACGGATGTAGAGTAGGCCCCTGCGATAGAAGGTCTGGCCTGAGAGGCAGAGGGATCGGATCCCTGAAGCTGAGAAGGGACAGCAGAGGAAACCAAGGCCTGTTGGGCCAGAAGGGAACTATCGCTATGACCTCTACTACCTCCATCTTCAGTCTCCGAAGGAATTGGAGTACTATTGGCACCGGTGGAAAGGCATAGGCAACTTGGAAGTTCCATCTGTCCGTGAGGGCATCCACCCCGAAGGCTCGAGGATCCCTGAACCTCGTGTAATACTTCTGAAGTTTTTTGTTGTGTAGACTCGCAAAAAGATCCACCTCCGGTGAGACTCCTAGAGACAGAACCCAATTGAACACCTCCTGATGGAGGGACCATTCGTTGTTGTCCAACAGGAATCTGGACAGGAAGTCTGCTTGCGTATTCAATATCCCCGGGACAAAGACCGCAGAAAGGTTGGCCAGGTGTTGCTGGGCCCAAGACATAATTGGATCTGTCTCCTGGAGTAGAGACATGCTGCGGGTTCCACCTTGCCTCTTGACGTATGCCACTGCCGTGGTGTTGTCCATCCTGAGTAACACTGAGGCCCCTTGAGTCAGATGGTGAAAAGCCTGGAGGGCTTTGAAGGCGGCTCGTAGCTCTAGGATGTTGGACACCACTCAGTGACTGGCAAAATTCCACCTGCCCTGTGCCACTTCTGACTGGCAGTGAGCTCCCCAGCCGGTACTGCTGGCGTCGGAGGTTATCGTCACCCACGAAACTGGAGCAATTGAGTGACAGTTGGTTAGATTTGCACGGCGTAGCCACCAAGGAAGACACCCCTTCATGAATGGTGTTAGATAAATAATCTGCGACAGGTTCTCCGTCGTCCACTGGTGGAGAAACCCCTTCTGAAAGGGTCTCAGCCTCCACATAGCCCACTTCACCATGGGTGAGGTAGCCACTAGAGTCCCTACCACCTTTAGACACTGACGAGCAGTGAGCTGGGAGGCAGCGAGGGCGAGAGCCACCCTGCTCTGAACCACTGGAATTTTCTCCTCTGGTAGAGATATGGTGCAATTCACCGTATTGAACAGTGCTCCGAGAAAGACCAGGGACTGCGTGGGCACCAGATGGCTCTTCTCCAGATTGAGAATCCACCCGAACTCTTGAAGAGTATGAATCACCTGCTCCAGATGTAGCAGTAGCTGGGACCTGTCCTGGGACAGAAGAAGGAGATCGTCCAGGTAATGATGTAATCTGATACCTCTGGTTCTGATGAGAGCCACGATTGCCAATAGCGTCTTGGAGAAGGTGCGAGGCGAAGTCGAGAACCCAAAGGGAAGACATGTAAATTGCATGTGGACATGATTGACAGCAAATCGGAGAAACCGATGATATTCTTTTGCCACAGGAACGTGGAAGTACGCATCTTTTAGGTCTATTGATGCCAACCAATCTCCTGGGAGAACCGAGTGCTGTATTGTAATTAGGGACTCCATCTTGAATCTCTCTCGACGTATCGATCTGTTGAGATAAGTTAGATCTATTACCGGTCGCCAAGTGCCGTTCTTTTTCTGGACAAGAAAAAGAGGCGAATATACTCCTTGACCCCTTTCCTCTTCGGGAACTAGAACGACAGCTCGTTGATCCAGTAGGGTATCTACATAACTGAGAAGAACCTTCTTCTTTTCTGCTGCAGGAGGAAGGGAAGTTGCGACGAACCTGGGTTTGGGAACGTTGTTGAACATCCAAGAGTACCCTTGCGACACAACACTCAGAACCCAGGGATCCTGGATCGAGGCCGCCCAGACGTTCCGAAATTGGAGCAACCTGGCCCCTACCGGAACAGACTGGACCGGACCAACCTCAAAAGGATTTGGTGGCCTCCCGGTCACTGGACGAAGAGCCCTTGGGGCCTTTCTGGAAGGAGGACTGTCTTGACTTCCAGCTTCTCCCATAGGATTTACCTGGTTTGTAGCTGCGCGCTTCCCTAGAACGATTAGCGTTTTGCCTCCTTGGAAAAGAGCGTTTCTGATTGTTTGGGCGTTTGTCCTGGGGAAGGAACCCAGATTTTCCACCCGTGGCCCGGGTTATTGCTGCATCTAGTTTATTCCCCAAAGAGGGAAGACCCCTCAAAGGGAATCCTACACCAAGCCTGTTTAGAGGCAGCATCGACAACCCAGGGCCGAAGCCAAAGGGCACGTTTTGCCGTAACAGAGGCCAGCATAACCCGGGCCAAAAGGCGAATAGTATCTAGGGAAGCCTCCCCCAAGAAGCCCGCGACCATCTTCAGCTCCTGTATAGGAGAACTTTGGAGCACTTCCTCCGAAACTCCTCCAAGAGTATCTTCAAGGGCATTAACCCAAACCTCCATAGCCTTGGAAATTGTAGCCAAAGCCATTGCTGGTTTACAGGCCATGCCAGCCGATAGGTATGCTCGCTTAAGATCAGCGTCAATCCTTCGATCCAAAGGATCTCTAAATGATGCTGTATCCTCCATTGGGAGAGTGACGTGTTTCGCCAGACGCATCACTGCTGCGTCCACACTAGGGGATGACTCCAAGTATTTCACCTTATCCTGTTTAAAAGGATAGAGCTTCGCTACTTTAGTGGTCATGGAATTTTTCCTTTCCACTTTGCTCCATTCTTCCGACATTATGTCTCCCAGTTCCTCTAGAAATGGGAAATTTAAACGCTCTTTGCATAACTGCTTGAAATATTTCTTCTGCTTAGGAGAAGAGACAGCAGGATCCTCCCAGTCAAGGGCCTCTCTCACCGCTTTAACTAACGGAGACACGAGGGCAAATTCAAATCCAGTACCGGAGTCATCCGAATCGGAGTCGGACTCAGACGGGAGGATAGATGTATGGCTGGGTTGGGAGGACTCAAACGGATCCTGAACCGACAAATCTCTGTCAGGAGAGCGTGACCGACCTGCAGAAGTGCTTGGCTTATGTAATTCAGCAAGAGAGTCCTTTAAAACTCTGCGTACCACCTCCTCAATATGTTTGTCCGTTTTTTCCCTTTCACCCGTAGCTTGGGTATAACAGGGTTTGCACAAAGAGGAACCGTCTGGTATCAGGGTACGGCAACCCCAGCATTTTTTCCCCTGCGGGCGTTCTGAGCTGCCATGGTGCGAGGAGGAATGGTGCTCACGTCCCCTGCTGTGGGAGGAGCTGCGCTTAGACTTAGATGAGGAGCGCTGGTGTTGCGTATTTGCATGACTGTCTTCGCTGCGTGTGCGGGGCTGTTGATCAGACCTAAGAGAGCTGAGACAGACATATACAACAAGCCATAAGAAAGATGAAAGAAAAACAGACATTAAAGCTGATAAAACCAGCACATACCTAGAAAGAGCAGGCTGGCCACTAGGGGGCGGCGATGAGTCCATTGCTCCAGTAAACTCAATGGTGCACTATTTAGAGATAGGAATCCTGATAGGAAGAGGACATAACATCAGACCCATCTACCCAGAAGCAAAACCCCCAGAGGATGGAACCTTCTTACCTTGACTACAGGACCGGAGTCTGGGGGAGGCTACCGATATGCCGACCTTCCCGCCAGCTCCGGTCTAATTCTGAGTTTAAATAGGCCGCCAGGCCGTGACCCGCCATATTGCGCAACCGCGCGTGACGTCAGACCGCACCACTGCGCATGCGCGACGACTCCGAAACTCGGAGCGTACTGCGCATGCCCAGAAGTGCCGAACAACCCGGAAGTCGCGGCAAAGACCGTGGCGGCGGCCAAGAAGCACCATAAGTAAGTACTAAGCCATAGAACTAACGAAACCTGAGCGATAACTGACAAAGAAACACCCTAGACACGAGCATAGCAAAAGAAAAAGTACCAAAAACGAAAGATAAGCATAATAATGAGGAAAAAGAAATGGTCCCATATAAGGGCTTACCACCCTCCGATAGCATAACCGAGTCCAGGAGACGCAACACCGGCTTGTGCCTTCAGGCAATAAAGGGCCACCCGCAGCAGCAGGGCTCTCTCGGCCAAACCACATAGCTCCAGCTAAGGGTCTCTTCCATTGCCCCCTCCATACCCCGCTAAGAGCCAGGGCTTATCGGAGACTCCAAAACTCAGTCTGCCACCGATATACAGGACCAGATATGTAGGAACATCAGACATATGTATGAGGAGGACGAAAAAAGAACACTGATGCTGAAAGGGAGCAAAGATTTATGGGAGTGGGGTCCTATGAGGTAGGAGAGGAGGCGGAGCCTACCCGAACGTATGCTGCCATGGAGTCTGTCAGGAAAGGTATCCTCTGGACAACAGAAAAAGCTCAACTGGAGCAACAACCCAGGAAAGCAAATAACAAGGGGGAAACAACCCCAATAGCCAGGGACCCGAAAAACTAGGGTCCCCCTTAAGGCACTGCCGCACACAGAACTTTGTGGCCAAGGAAGGCATCTGCCGATGCCAGAACATCAAGTTTGTAGAACTTTGAAAAGGTGTGCACTGATGACCAAGTCGCAGCCTTGCACACCTGGGCCACCAAAGCCTGATGCCGGAAGGCCCAGGACGCACTCACCGCTCTGGTAGAGTGCGCCTTGACAAGGAAGGGCGGTACCAGTTCCTTAATCGAATGAGCCTGTACAATCATCTGTCTAATCCATTTTGAAATGGTTGCCGCAGACGCAGCCATACCCTTCCGAGGTCCCTCAGGAAGGACAAAGAGAGAATCCAACTTCCGAAAGGATTCAGTGGACGACAGGTAAACCCTGATCGCCCTGACAACATCCAAGGAATGTAAAGCAAACTCCTTAGGATGTTTAGGATTCGCACAAAGCGAAGGCAAAACAATGTCCTTATTAACCGGTTGCCGACCGCCGCACCACTATATACTGCGGCGGTCAGCCCCGGGCAGGCAGAGTGACGTAGGGGTACGTCACTCGCCTGTCACTGACTTGCGAGCCAATTGCGGGCGGGCGCGCGCCCGCCCCGGCTCGTTCACTGACAAGTCAGTGCGTGTGACCGGTGGACCCGATCGTCCGCCGGTCACTCACGATCGCTCCGGTGAAGGGAGAAAGGCGGACGGCTTATGTAAACAAGCCGTCTGTCATTCTTCCCTGTGTAAAAATGAAGATCAGACGGTTCTACTATGTAGGACCGTTGATCTTTGTTTTTACACCAATAGCCATGTCCCTTTACAGTTAGAAACACGCCCCTAGGACACACTTAACCCCTCCCTCTCCAATACAGTTAACCCCTTCCCTGCCAGTGTCATTTTTGCAGTAACAGTGCATATGTATAGCACTGATTACTGCAGTAATGTCACTGGTAACCCCAAAAGTGTCAAAAATGTCAGTCAAGGGTCCGATCTGTCTGCTGCAATGTCGCAGTACTGCAAAAAAAAAATTGCAGATCGCCGCCATTACGCGTTAAAAAAAAAAAACACCAAAAATGACAAAAATCTTTCCCTTTGTTAGTAAACGCGATAACTTTTGCGCAAACCAATCAAAATAAGCTTTTTGCGATTTTTTTTACCAAACATATGTAGCATAAAACAAATTGGCCGAAAATGTTAAAAAATTTTGATTTTTACATTTTTTGGGGGGAATTTCATAAAAAAATGTGAAAAATATTGTTATTTTTGCAAAATTGACGCTCTTTTTTTGTTTATAGCGCATGATCAAAAAATCGCACAGGTGATCAAATACCACCAAAAGAAAGCTCTGTTTGTGGGGAAAAAAGACTGCATTGGTCGCAAGACCACCTTATCCCTATGAACCACCAGGTAAGGGGAGCGGCAGGACAAAGCCGCCAACTCCGACACTCTGCGTGAAGAAGTGATCGCCACCAGAAAAGTAACCTTTTTCGACAGCAGAGGCAGAGAAATGTCCCTGATGTTTTCAAAGGGAGGACGTTGCAAAATGGACAGAACTAAGTTAAAGTCCCAAGGAGGTAGAGGCACCCTCCGAGGAGGGGCCAAGTGATGCACACCTTGAAGAAAGGTGCGAATCAACGAGTTAGACGCCAATGGGCACTGGAAAAGGACGGCCAGTGCAGACAACTGGCCTTTAATCGTGGTCAACGCCAGGCGCTGGTCCATACCAGTTTGTAGGAAGGCTAACACCCTCGCCACCGAGTAGGAACGAGGAGGGAAACCTCTGGATTCACACCAGGCAAAGTAAGCCTTCCAGGTACGGTAATAGATCTTACCAGACGAGGCTTTCCTAGCCTTGAGCAGAGTAGGAATGACCTCAGATGAGAGACCCCTGTCTCTCAGGACCTGGCTTTCAACAGCCACGCCGTTAAAGCCAGCGACTGTAAAGCAGGATGGAAGATCGGCCCCTGAGACAGTAGATCGTCTCGTAAAGGCAGCCGCCATGGAGGCTCGACGGCCAGTTGAATGATGTCCACGTACCAAGACTGGCGCGGCCAGTCTGGTGCCACCAGAACCGCCAACTTCGGTTCCGAGACCAACCTGCGGAGGAACTTGGACAACAACTGAATCGGGGGAAAGGCATATATCAGACGATATCGGTGCCAAGGCACCACCAGCGCATCCGAGGCGTCTGCCAGAGGATCGCGCGTTTTTGCCACAAACCTTCCCACCTTGTTGTTTAACCGGGACGCGAACAGATCCACATCCGGGGATCCCCATCTCACACACAGCATTTGAAACACCTCCGGGTGCAAGGACCATTCCCCCTGGTCCAGGGTCTGGCGGCTCAGATAATCAGCCTGCCAATTCTCCACACCCAGAATGTGAACCGCCGAAATCGCCGGGACGTGAGTCTCGGCCCAAAACGGAATACTGGTCACTTCCTGGGCCGCCTGGGCACTCCTGGTGCCCCCTTGGTGATTGATGTAAGCCACTGCAGTGGCATTGTCCGTCTGCACCCGTACAGGGCGGCCCTGAAGACGCCCTGACCAATGGAGCAGGCACAGCCTGATCGCTCTCAATTCCAAGATGTCGATCGGTAGAGAAAATTCCTCCACCAACCAAGTGCCCTGGGCAGACAGGTTGCCCAGGACGCCACCCCAGCCCGACAGGCTGGCATCCTTGGTAATTACCGTCCACAGCAACGGCCGGAAGGATTTTCCCCCCGCTACAGTTGGGGACTTGAGCCACCACAGAAAATCCACTCTGGTTTGGCGACTCAGAGACACCCTCAGGTCCAAGGACTGAGGACGCCTGTCCCATCTGGCCAGTATCTCCGCCTGGAGAGACCGCGTGTGAAACTGTGCAAACGGTATCGCCTCAAAGGCTGACACCATCAATCCCAGGGACCGCATACAGGTCCATAGTGATGAGGATTCGTTGTCCCTGAGGGACCTGACCTCGTTCTGCAGGGTCCGGAGCTTGTCCTCCGGGAAAGAAACACCTTTGCTTGGGCGGAGTCCAAGACCATTCCCAAATATGGGAGCCGAAACCGAAGGAGACAAAGTCGACTTCTGAACGTTGATGGTCCATCCGAACTCCTGGAGCGTCTAAACCGTAGTGGACAGATCGCGCAGCAAGCTCTGACTGGCACTCGATCTTAACAGGAGATCATCCAGATAACCCAAGACTGCAATGCCCTGTGCCCATAACAGGCCCAGAAAAGGAGCCAGCACTTTGGTAAACACCCTTGGAGCTGAAGCGAGACTGAAAGGCAACACCACAAACTGATAGTGTTCCTCCGCGATAGCGAATCGGAGGTACCTCTGATGACCCTTGAAAATGGAGATGTGTAAATACGCATCCTTCAGGTCGATAGAAGCCAGGAAGTCTCCTGGACTCAGGGAGGCCACCACCGAGCGGAGTGATTCCATGCGGAACTTTTGAACGCGCACAAAGCGGTTGAGAGCTTTTAAGTCCAGAATCGGAGGCATCTTGCCCTCCTTTCTGGGCACAGTGAACAGATTTGAGTAAAACCCCCGAAATCTGTCCCAATGCGGCAACGGGACGATTACCCCCTGGGCGAGTAGATCCTGCACCGCCCAATGAAGATCTTGCAACCGATCTGGGGTCAAATGAAGATTTGAGGGAAAGAATCTGTCCCCTGGTCGCGAAAGGAATTCGATCTTGTAACCTGATCGAATGATTTCCTGAACCCACCTGTCCGGATTCCGGAGCAGCCAAGGTTGGAGGAAACCGCGCAGACGTCCCCCCACCCCTGAAACGGGTGAGGGCACCCCTTCAGGCAGTGGCGGACTGTGCCCCCGTACCAGCCTGGGCGGATTTTTGCTTGCCCGCCCAGGGCTTTCTCTGGCCACCCTGGCCCTTGAAAGGTTTCCCCTTGTCCTGCGCCTTGAAGGCACAAAAGGACCCCTGATTTGGTTTAAAGGAGGGGCCCTGCTTACCGCGGAAAAACTTACCCCTAGGATTCTGGGGCAACAGAGTGCTCTTGCCCCCAGTGACACCTTTAACCAATTCATCCAGGGATTCTCCAAAAAGACAAGAGCCAGCATAAGGGATGTCAGACACCGTCTTCCTGGAAGTCTGGTGAGCCGACCAGCTTTTCAACCAAATCAAGAGGCGATTAAGTACTGCAAGACTAGATAAGTGCGCAAATAATGGGGCCTCATTCAAGGCCGCATCGCACAAATACATGACCCCTTTATAAATCTGGTCCACCATCTCCAAGCTAGTAGGGGGAGCAGAATCAGCCACGAGGGTGCGTCTGAGCACCTTGGTCCAATCTGCCACGGCTTGAGCCACCATAACAGAGGCGAAAATAGGTTTCAGCATGGAACCCACCACCATGTAGGAATGTCGGGCAAGAGATTCCAGCCTCCTATCCGTAGGATCCCTAAACACCGGAGAATCCTCTGTGGGTACCAGAGTGGCCCTGTTCAATCTGGCCACAGTGTGATCCACTTTGGGAGCCACAGACCAGCGCGAATCCGTAGGAGACGCAAAGGGGTAGAGGAGTTGAAACTTCTTTGGCACAACAAAAGTGCGCTTCAAGTTGCACCATTGTTCATTAACTGTTTCGTGGAACTCAGCGGGGCAAGGGAATACCTGCGCCGCCTTACGGGATCTGTGGGTACCAAAAGAGGACCGTTTTCCCGGAGGATTGGGCTCATCCTCTAAATGTAGTGTTTCCTTAACGGCAATGATCAGCACATCCATAGCTGCGTGGTCCTTGGCCATCCCAGGGGGGGAATCATCCACCCCCGCAACCTCCTCCTCCCCCTCAGACTGAGAAGAGCGAGACCCTTCAAGGGGCACACTATCTACGGCAACCATGTCAGATTCAGAATCAGAAGAAAGAGAAAGCTTAGGCCTTTTTCTAGTATCCCGTTCAGTCATCAAGAGATCCACTTTGGACGCTAAAGTCGCAAGTGCGGCAGTAAGAGCAGGCAGAGCAGAAGATTCAGAGGAACCTGAATCATCCACCAAAGCTGGGGGAAATTTGCTGTCCTGGGACTCCATAATAAAAAACTTATTTTTTTTTTTTCAAGGTACTGGCCCTTTAAGCGCACCGTGATCCCCCGCAGTACACCGCTATGAAGGATTCTACAAGCAGACCCCCAAACAGGAATAAGCTGACAGCCAGAGGTATTCCCACAAAAAAACAGCAAAGACAGACCCCACAAGTGTTACCACACGCCTGCTGATCTCCTCTGTACAGAAAAAGGGAAGTGATGTCACCGCAGGAGGCTGAACTAGGACTTCAGACTAAGGAAACATGGTTGCCCATAGAAAGTAATGGGAGGATCCGGGAAAATGGCCGCCGACATGTGCTCAGGAGAACACATTGCCACACACAAGATGACACCGGAAGGCGCCAAAATACACTACACACATCGCTGCAGAAGCGCCCACAGTGAATCCAGCATGCTGCCCACACCTAATATGGCAGACCAGCGTTTTTTTAACCCCGCAGCGGTCGCCGCACGTGTCTGCACCTCCACACACACCATAAAGTGTCACATAGGAGAGGGACCCCCACAAACAAACCCACATAGCGAACTAGCTGAGTTAGAGCCCCCGCAGGGACCGGGAGAAAGGGAGCCCCAAAAACGCACAGACATTAGGGGATACCACAGACACACAGGACTGCCAGCCCCAGACAGAGGCCCCACACAGAATGTACTTACCGTACCCGATGGCGTGGGTGCCTCACATCGACGGGAAACCTCCCACTCCAGATGGCGGGGGTGCCGTCAGCCAAAAATGCAGGACGCTAGCAACGCACGGAAACCGTGGGAGAGACGTCCAGGCGAGGTGGCCAGGCTTGCATCCCTGAGGACAGGGACGGGTCATTTGCGAGGCCAGGGCGTACACATAGCCTGCTAAACGCTCGATGGCGGGCTGGGATTCCATAAGGCCCTCTGTCCTGGGATACCAGGACGACCAGTGCGAGTCCCAGCTCCGCGATGCCGTCATCATCTTAAAGAAGTGACTAACTAAACGCTGATAAATAAACAGCTAGTAATGCAAAGAAAAAAACGCATTTGCAGAAATAAAATCATAAAAAATTAGAAGAAAGCTGAGACTGTAGCCCCAGCACAGGGAGAGCCTATCTTACTCCTAACTAAGCAGAAGACAAACTGGGTTGGGATGGCTGATAGCAGGGGGGTATTGGACCAGTATAATAGCCCCCATAGGTGTGTCTATGTAAATTACTTTGTTTTTAACCAGTCTGATGCCTAGCTTGCTCCTATGGATAAGAGGTCAATACCCATTGGTGAAGACTGTATGAGTGGGCGGCGACTGTGAGAGGACGTAAAAGAAATACACTTTTTTACACTAGTACCGACTAGTATACCAGTGTTTCTCTTCTCCCTCAGTTTCTGTCTATCACTCAGCTAATGTGACCCCAGTATTGACAGAGAGGGGCAGGGGAGGGTCAAACAAGAATGCTGTGCAGACGATTAACACCCTTCTTATGAGCACTGATGACATCACTGGTTGTTAGGACGCTGGTGGCTGGAAGGTTAAAATGGTGCAAAAAAAAATCCTGTGGCTTTGTGTAACTAAAAGCCAGGCTTGATTCACCTGCTAGCTTGTATATGTTTTGGGCAATTTTTAGGCATTTTGCTAAGGCACCCCTGAAGAAACCTCAAGGCACCCCAGCTGAAAAGGGCTGAGCAAGAGGGAGTATTCTGTTCTCTCAACAGAGGAGGAACAACATTAGGGTTGGCTACAAGGTGAATGAACACTGTGATAGCAATGATGTGATAGGGATTGGGTTCCCCTGGGTCCCGATCATTTGAAGAGACCTGTGAGTGATGCCCCGTACACACGTGCAGATTATCTGAAGACTTTTGTCTGCAGACTTACCAAAACCATATAATATGAGGTCAAACCTAAACACTTTCAATTTGTATGCAATCCGGCAGGCCCTTGCACTACATAGAAAAGGTAAATCTGATGAAAAAAGTCTTCAGATAATCTGCACGTGTGTACAGGGCATTAGCTGCTAGCACAAACATAGGAAATTATATATGCAGCACCCAGGCTTAAAGCCCATTTCCTGGATGATTTCAAACTACGGCCCTCCAGTTGTTCAGGAACTACAATTCCCATCATGCCTAGTCATGTCTGTGAATGTCAGAGTTTTACAATGCCTCATGGGATGTGTAGTTCCACAACATCTGGAGGGCCGTAGTTTGAGGATCCCTGATACAGTATGGTATTTGGCTGTAAAGGGGTGAAGTGCTGCATTGGGTTCACTATTCTCCCTGTGATTCTGTTCTGTGTATGTGTGAGAAGGCTGTGCAATGTGCAATTGTAAACATTCGATTTTCATACTTCAAATTCTACCCCCTGCTGCTTTGCATTTGTTAAAAATGCTGTTTTGTTTTTCCAAAGTCAAAGCCTTTCTTTTTCCTTTTTAATTGAGTGGAGAAAGATTGAAAACCCTGTCAAGTTTGTATCGCTAGAAAAAAAGAAATCACATAGTTACATAGTTAGTGAGGTTGAAAATAGACATCAGTCCATCCAGTTCAACCTATGATGTGTGTGTGTGTGTTTGCTGTTAACCGTACATTGTATACCCCTGTATGTTGTGGTCTCTAAGGTTCCCATCTAATAGTTTTTTGAAACTATCAATGCTCCCTGCTGATACCACTGCTTGTGGAAGAGAATTCCACATCCTTACCGCTCTTACAGTGAAGAACCCCTTACGCATTTTAAGGTTAAACCGCCTTTCCTCTAGTTTTAGTGAGTGGCCACGTGTCTTATTGTATTCCCTTTCTCTGAATAGTTTGTTCCTTATGCTAGGGTCGCCAGTACAGAATTTGTACATTGATATCATATCCCCTCTCAAGCGTCTCTTCTCCAGAGAGAATAGGTTCAGTGCTTGTAGTCTTTCCTCATAGCTGATGTCCTCCATTCCCCTAATTATTTTGTTGCCCTTCTCTGGACTCTTTCCAGTTCCAGCACATCCTTCCTGAGGACCGGTGCCCAGAACTGGACAGCATTATCCAGATGTGGCTGGACCAGAGTCTTGTAGAGAGGGAGAATAATCTCTTTATTTCTGGAGTGAATCCCCTTTTTTATACATCCCAGTATTCTGTTGGCTTTGCTTGCAGCGGCTTGGCATTGCATGCCACTGCCAAGCCTGTTGTCTACCAGTACCCCCAAGTCTTTTTCCATCCTACACTCACCCAGAGGTTCCCCCCCTAGTGAGTAGCTTGCTTTCTGGTTTACGGCCCCCAAGTGCATTACTTTACATTTTTCAACATTAAATCTCATCTGCCATGTAGTTGCCCACCCCGTTATTTTGTTCAGGTCCGCTTGTAAGGTTTCCACATCCTGCATAGAAGATATTGGCATGCTTAGTTTAGTATCATCCGCAAATACTGAGATTGTACTCGATATCCCCTCCTCTAGATCATTTATGAATAAATTAAACAGGATAGGTCCCAGGACAGAACCCTGGGGGACCCCACTTTCCACACCCGCCCAATCCGAGTACTCCCCATTAATCACCACCCTCTGGACTCTCCCCTGGAGCCAGTTCTCTATCCAGGTACTCACCTTATGGTCCATACCTACCTTCCTTAGTTTGTACAGTAAGCGTTTGTGGGGAACGGTGTCAAAGGCCTTTGCAAAGTCCAGATACACCACATCCACAGGCTTACCTTTATCTAGGTGGCAGCTCACTTCATCATAGAAGGTTAATAGATTGGTCTGGCAAGAACGATTTTTCATGAATCCATGCTGATTACTACTAATAATACAGTTTTCATTACTAAAGTCTTGTATGTGGTCCCTTAACCGGTTGCCGACTGCCGCACGACTATATACTGCGGCGGCCAGCCCCGGCCAGGCAGAGTGACGTAGGGGTACGTCACTCGCCTGTCACTGACTTGTGAGCCAATTGCGGGCGGGCGCGCGCGCGCCCCGGCTCGTTCACTGACAAGTCAGTGCGTGTGACCGGCGGACCAGATCGTCCGCCGGTCACTCACGATCGCTCCGGTGAAGGGAGAAAGTCAGGCGGCTAATGTAAACAAGCCGCCTGTCATTATCCCTGGTGTAAAAATGAAGATCAGACGGTTCTACTATGTAGGACCATTGATCTTTGTTTTTACACCAATAGCCATGTCCCTTTACAGTTAGAAACACGCCCCTAGGACACACTTAACCCCTCCCTCTCCAATACAGTTAACCCCTTCCCTGCCAGTGTCATTTTTGCAGTAACAGTGCATATGTATAGCACTGATTACTGCAGTAATGTCACTGGTAACCCCAAAAGTGTCAAAAATGTCAGTCAAGGGTCCGATCTGTCCGCCGCAATGTCGCAGTACCGCAAAAAAAATCGCAGATCGCCGCCATTACGCGTTAAAAAAAAACCACCAAAAATGACAAAAATCTTTCCCTTTGTTAGTAAACGCGATAACTTTTGCGCAAACCAATCAAAATACGCTTTTTGTGATTTTTTTACCAAACATATGTAGAATAAAACAAATTGGCTGAAAATGTTAAAAAAATTTGATTTTTACATTTTTTTGGGGGGGAATTTCATATAAAAAAATGTGAAAAATATTGTTATTTTTGCAAAATTGACGCTCTTTTTTTGTTTATAGTGCATGATCAAAAAATTGCACAGGTGATCAAATACCCCCAAAAGAAAGCTCTGTTTGTGGGAAAAAAAGGACGTCAAATTCGTTTAGGTACAGCGTCGTACGACCGCGCAATGGTCCATTAAATTCATGCAGTGCCGAATCGCAAAATACCCCTTGGTCTTATAGCAGCCAAATCCTCCGGGGCTTAAGTGGTTAACATCCCCTCCAAAATCTTGCAGACTACAGATGTTAGGCTGACCGGCCTATAGTTACCCGGGATACATCTCGGCCCCTTTTTAAATATTGGTACCACGTTGGCTTTTTTCCAGTCAGCTGGCACCATACCCGACTGTAAACTATCCTTAAAGATCAAGAATAATGGTCTGGCAATCACCTGGCTGAGCTCTTTAAGAACCCTCGGGTGCAAGCCATCCGGTCCCGGTGATTTATTTATGTTAAGTTTCTCTAGTTTAGTTTTAAGTCTATCTTCTGTTAGCCATGGTGGTATTTCCTGAGGTGTGTTGTTTAGTTCGGCCTTACAAGCTAGGTTCGTGTAGCCCCCCGATTCTTTTGTGAAGACTGAAGAGAAGAAATTATTTAACACTTCCGCCTTTTCTCTGTCCTCAGTGGCCATATTTACTTTGTCATCTTTTATGGGGCCAATGTGTTCTGGCCTCGCTTTCTTACTGTTTATATACTTAAAGAACTTCTTGGGGTTCTTTTTACTCTCCTCCGCTATATGTCTCTCGTGTTCTATTTTAGCCGCCCTGATTTCGTTTTTACATTTCTTATTACACTCTTTGTAATGCTTAAATGCCGCCAATGACCCCTCAGTCTTGTATTTTTTGAAGGCCTTTTCTTTAGCACTAATATGCATTTTTATGTTGGAGTTTAGCCACCCAGGGTTTAGTTTTGCTCTTTTAAATTTATTTCCCTTTGGAATGCACTGGTCAATCCCCTTGTTAAGTATGCTCTTGAAGCACTCCCATTTTTCCTCCGTGTTCTTTGTTCCAAGGGTTCTAGCCCATTGGATATTTTCTAGCAGCGAGCGCAGTTTAGGGAAATTGGCTCTTTTGAAATTCAGCGCCCTTATATTACCCCTCTGCTTCCTATTACTGTAATTAATACTGACACTTATTGACCTATGGTCACTGTTTCCGAAGTTGCCCCATATTTCTATATCCGTGAGCAGGTCTGTATTGTTGGTAATCAGTAGGTCAAGTACCATATTGTTTCTTGTCGGTGCATTCACCATCTGACCCATGAAATTGTCCTGCAAAACATTTAGGAACTGCCTAGCCTTGGCTGAGTGTGCGGTTCCTTCTGCCCAGTCTATATCAGGATAATTAAAGTCCCCCATTATAATGACATTTCCCATCCTTGCTGCCAATCCTATCTGTAAAATGAGGTCCGCCTCCCCCTCCTCCCTCTGGTTGGGGGGCCTGTAGCATACGCCCAATATTACCTTCCCCACCGTGCCTTTCCTTTGAAGCTCTACCCATAGGGATTCTGCCTCGTCCATAGCTCCATTATTAATATCATCCCTCATATTTACCTGTATACTGTTCTTAATATACAGACATACCCCTCCCCCTTTTTTACCTTCTCTATCTCTGCGATAAAGGGAATACCCCTGAATGGTCGCCAACCAGTCATGAGAGCTGTCAAACCAAGTCTCTGTTATCCCCACAAAATCTAAGTCCTCCTCAAACATCCGCAGCTCCAGCTCTTCCATCTTGTTGGCCAGGCTTCTGGCATTGGTAAACAAACCTCTTAATTTTGACCGGTTACATATATCCTCATTTGATGTTTTTAGGCTGCTCTCTTGATTTTTTCCCATACCCACCCTGGGTTCACGCCCCAGTGGAAGGGGTGCCAAACCAAAGCAAATCCCAAATTCATTTAATAGTCAACACTATAAAAAAAAAAAAAAAACAGCCAGTGCATTTTAGGGGACAGGAAAACCTCTCCCTTCATCAGGACTTCAGTTAAAATAAGTAGCTAGAGTGGACTCAAAAATAGGGCTTTCCTGCGATAACCTATATAGAGAAGCTAATTGCTGGCTTAGGAGAATTACTTGCCACCGCTATCTGCGTGAGCAATCAAAAACTTCTGAGTAAGGAAGTTGAGTGAAATACTGTACTACTCCATACCCTGGAAATGCTCAATGTAAGCACCTCAAATTTTATTGAATATGGACCCAGGCTATGGACATTCAAATATTCATACATTCTTACCAAGGGGTAGATGAGCTTCAAGATAATTATCCAGTGTTCCAGGTGCAGTTCCCAACTCTAAACTATCCTATTCACAGCAGCTGGAAGTGTCTTAACCCCAATACTGGGGACACAGAAACAAAAAGAAGATGTGAGATTTGAAGAAGGACTATAGTATTTTGATTGTTCACAATTACTTGGACTATAAGAATATTTTGATTATAACGACGAAAGTGTTTATAGTATAGTTTTGGAAAAAAAATAAGAATGAAACATTCCTAATGGTGATAAAATGACTTTTAAGGCTTTGTACTCAAGGCAAAAACACAATCAATTTACATGAATGTAAAAAATAAAATGTTCCCTGTCTCCTGAAAACTCCCCTCTTTACCCCATCTTAGAAAACCCTGCTTTCCACCAGCTTTACTAGATGGCTCATTTTGTAATTTGCTTTACTCCCGTTGCTTCCAAGCCTCTCATTTCTTTAATTACGCTTATTGGCCTTCTATCTCTTCCCTAACAGAAGCTTCTGGTCCATTTAATTTGGACTTCCGGGAAGCACTTAAAATTAAACAGTTCCTTCATTCCCTTTCTCCTCCTCATGTTTTCTAATGACCCCTCTCTCCCCCTGGAAAAATGTTGCTCTGTCCCAAGCAGTGGTGGCTGGTGCTCCATGGGCCAGGGGGGCGGCAGACGGACCACACCATATCATACCCCCGCCCCCCCGGACCTCACCAGACCGTACAAGTACAGCCGCTCGCACAGCCGAGCCAGCCTGCCACAGTATATCTGCGACAGGCTGTCTGCAAGTAGTTAATCTAAAAGATTTCTATCTCCCTTCCACCCTTCATATACAGTGCCTTGTGAAAGTATTCGGCCTCCTTGAACTTTTCGACCTTTTGCCACATTTCAGGCTTCAAACATAAAGATATAAAACTGTAATTTTTTGTGAAGAATCAACAAGTGGGACACAATCATGAAGTGGAATGAAATTTATTGGATATTTCAAACTTTTTTAACAAATAAAAAACTGAAAAATTGGGCGTTCAAAATTATTCAGCCCACTTTGTAGCGCCACCTTTTGCTGCGATTACAGCTGTAAGTCGCTTGGGGTATGTCTCTATCAGTTTTTCACATCGAGAGACTGAAATTTTTGCCCATTCCTCCTTGCAAAACAGCTCGAGCTCAGTGAGGTTGGATGGAGAGCGTTTGTGAACAGCAGTTTTCAGTTCTTTCCACAGATTCTCGATTGGATTCAGGTCTGGACTTTTACTTGGTCATTATAACACCTGGATATGTTTATTTGTGAACCATTCCATTGTAGATTTTTCTTTATGCTTTGCATTATTGTCTTGTTGGAAGACAAATCTCCGTCCCAGTCTCAGGTCTTTTGCAGACTCCATCTGGTTTTCTTCCAGAATGGTCCTGTATTTGGCTCCATCCATCTTCCCATCAATTTTAACCATCTTCCCTGTCCCTGCTGAAGAAAAGCAGGCCCAAACCATGATGATGCCACCACTATGTTTGACAGTGGGGATGGTGTGTTCAGGGTGATGAGCTGTGTTGCTTTTACGCCAAACATAACGTTTGGCATTGTTGCCAAAAAGTACGATTTTGGTTTCATCTGACCAGAGCACCTTCTTCCACATGTTTGGTGTGTCTCCCAGGTGGCTTGTGGCAAACTTTAAACGACACTTTTTATGGATATCTTTAAGAAATGGCTTTCTTCTTGCCACTCTTCCATAAAGGCCAGATTTGTGCAGTTTACGACTGATTGTTGTCCTATGGACAGAGTCTCCCACCTCAGCTGTAGATCTCTGCAGTTCATCCAGAGTGATCATGGGCCTCTTGGCTGCATCTCTGATCAGTCTTCTCCTTGTATGAGCTGAAAGTTTAGAGGGACAGCCAGGTCTTCGTAGATTTGCAGTGGTCTGATACTCCTTCCATTTCAATATTATCGCTTGCACAGTGCTCCTTAGTTTGTACGTGCTGGGCATGCATGATCCCCATAAACTTTATCCGACTGTCACCTGAGATGATACCATACAGAAGTAGAGGAGGGCATTCGATGGAGACTGCAACCAGTCAATGCGCCACACTGAGAGAAAAATACATATACAATATAACACTGACCAGCATCACCTTAAGAATGGGCATGTAGTTAATGCTACATAGTCTATGATGATAGATAGAAAAACTACCCCCAAACCCCTCACACTATGTACCTCACCCCCAACAAGACACCTATCCCTCCCTCCACATAACTAACATTTAACACCACAACTGTCCAACAAACCCCCTGATGCACTCTATCGCATCTACCTGCACTCACACATACCCCACAACCCCTCTTTAATACTTAATGGCTACCACCACCCTAACCACATTAGCATATATACCCACACATTCCACCCCCCCATTGACCCTAAAAGCCCATACCAATAGCATCCAAACTAAGCCAACCGACCTGAAACACCCCCATCTTCATCATCCATACACCATAGACAATACATATGTAGCCCCCAGTCGAAACAAAGACCTCTAGTATCACCATCCTCCATAGTCCCCAAATGTTATATTGCCCATAACCAACTCTTAGTCAGGAATCCACAGGTGACCAGATGAAAACTACTGAAAACCATTAAATTACAAGCCGTGCTTTACACAGATCTAAAGCCATACCTTGTTTTTTTTTGCCCATAGTTGCACTTTAAAGCTGAACTCCAGGGAATTTAAGTACCTAAAATACACTTATAAAAGCTATTTTTTTTACCTGTCAGAAGGACTCTGTCAGTCCAGGTCAAATGGCCTAAAATGGCCTAGTCCTGAGTGGCAGGACAGGAGAACTGATCTTTTCTGCAATTTCATCTTCCCTGGCAGGTCTCCTCCCCATCCTGTGATTGGAAAAGAAACAGCACAGTCATGATCTAATCTCTTTGTCGCTCTTCTTTCTCCTCCTGTCTTTCAGCACTGCAGCACACCTGATTGGCTACTTGTGTTGCTTCTCCCTCTGAGCTGTGCTGCACAGGGACTGCAAGAGGCTTATACTAGGTTAAATTCTGGTGCTTACACGGCTTGCATTTAAAAATTACAATGAATTGCTTTTCTTGCATTAAAGCAGAGTTCCGCATACTGTAGCTGCTGACTTTTAATATTTGGACACTTACCTGTCCTGGAGTCCAGCAGTGTCGGCACCACAGCCGATATTTCCATCGGCTGTTAGGTGCTGCCGCCACCATTGCCGGTAAGGGAACCCGGCAGTGAAGCCTTGCGGCTTCATGGGCGGGTCCCTACTGCACATGCGCAAAGCGCGCTGCGCATTCCTACTGGCTCGGTGGCGGAGGAGGGGGCCGAGCTTGCGAGGGATGGCCCGGTGGCGCCGTATCCCGGAAGTGGGGAAGGGTACCTGTCAAAAACAGGAACCCGTTCCCCCCTCCCCCCTGAAAGGTGCCAAATGTGGCACCGGAGGGGGGAAGGAAACAAAAGAGCGGAGGTTCCACTTTTGGGTGGAACTCCGCTTTAAAGAGGTTGTAAACCTCAGAATTAAAAAAAAAAAATAAAAACAAACACCTGAAAGACAAACACATAATGAGCTAGTATGCATCGCATACTAGCTCATTATGAAATTCTTACCTTAGAACGAAGCCCCGCAGTGCCGACCGCTAACCTCTCTCACGGGTGACATTTTCGGTCACCCTACTTCCGGGTTTGCGGCATCCAGCCATCTGATTGGCTGGAGCCGCGATGGCGTCACTCCCGCGCATGCACGCGGGAGCCAACATTCACGCCACAGGGCTCTGAAGGAATGGCCCGAGCGGCCGTTCCTTCAGAGCGCATGCGCCAGTGATGTCACTGGCTGCATGCGAAGTAAATATCTCCTAAACGGTACATGTTTGGGAGATATTTACAGTACCTATAGGTAAGCCTTATCATAGGCTTACCTATAGGTACAAGTTGCAGAGGAGGGTTTACTTCCTCTTTAAGGTAAAAAAATGTCCCAGTAGCAGACCTTCCCTCCTAAATTGTATTGTATTTTAGAAAGTTACAACGCTGCAGATTGAAAACGAATGGTCATTTTTAATACCTAATACAATATGGCTTGTGTAGCATTTGTACATGCTATATTATTTTTTTATTTGATATTTTTTCCCCACGAAAGTGGAGTTACCCTTTAAGCATTATAGATGATTTTGGCCACTTTAGCTATATTTATTGTAATTTGTGTTTTATGTTGTTATAGTCACGAGTCACGACTATTTTAGTTATCTATAAATGCATAAATGGTGCTTTCTGTATATAAAGTATTCATGGTTTACTATCATTTGTCCGATAACAGTGGAAGTATGATGGGAATTTGCAATGACTGATGCGTTCATCACCAGTAGTAATGTGACGAGGGGACGTCTTTTGCCCAGATATTTTGGTTATGGATAGACTCTGTTTCCCATTAGTGAAAATTGGGAGCTATATTCTTTTGCAGAATTCCCCTGAATATTGTATGTTCAGTGTTATTTTGCCCCTGTGCCATTCGAAGCTCCACACCAGAAAGTATATGAACAAGACTGGAGTGCATTAAACCCAGCATCTGCCTTTTTTTTACCGGCTCCATTCTGTGAATTCACAGCTGCCTGGCCTGCGAGTCTCTCCATTAAACAAAAGAAGGTTTTTGTATATTAGAAATGCAGCTTTGCATAAAAGTTATTAAAGCCAGCGTGATTACCCTGTATTTACTGTCTGTATTTAATAATGGCAATAATTACTTATTCAGAAAATATGAATTGGCTTGCACAATCCTCGCTTACGCTTAATAATTAAAATTCTTTTTTTTTCTTTGCCTAAAGTTTTTAAATAGTTTAATGTTAGTGTTGAACAGAAAGAATTTAAAGAGCTTTCTACACATTGGAGTTCATCTCAGTTAATCTTGGAGTTACATATTTTTTTATGGGTAAATTAAAAAAGTATGACATTTCATTGTTGTCTGTTCATAAGGATAGAGAAAAAACTCAGAAACTGAAATGTTATATTTGATTCATCATGTGAAAACTCATAGTTTTACATTTAGAATGACCATCCACTGCATTAATAACCCTGCTCTTTTTTTCATTTAAAGAAAGCATAAAGGTTTGGAGGCCATTTGCTTTACATCTATTGGATTTGTTAATATATATATATATATATATATATATATATATATATATATATATATATAAACAAAATAGGCTGGTTATGTCCTTTGAAAAAGTCCTGTTGATGGCTGGAAAAATGGAAAGCGGATCTAAACATAGACATAACGGATACACAGAAACAGAGCATGTTTAGGGCAATATTTAGACCAACTAAATGCACTAAAATTCAGGAAATAAACTATAAAATCTTGACGAGGTGGTATAATACACCAGTTAAGATGCATAGGTGGTATATCCAAGAATCAGATAGGTGTTGGAGATGTGGAGAAGGGGAAGGTACAATATATCACATTTTCTGGAACTGCCCTGAGATAAAGAAATTTTGGTCAGAGATTGGTGACATAGTCCAAAAAGTCACAGACTTTAAAATCGAGGGAGAAGCTGTCTTCTGCCTTTTACAGATTCCAGGGCAGTCAGAGAGGAAATGTGTTAGATCAGTATTGCCACACATGTTGAATGCTGCAAGAGCATGTATTCCCCAACAATGGAGAAAAAGACAAGCGCCCTCCGTGTATGAGTGGGTAAGAAAATTAGAACACATCAATAAAATGGAGGACCTTGTGCTATCTGCACAACATAGACAGGAGCAATATAAAAAGACATGGAGAATTTGGAATTTGTTTATATCCTCGGATGCGGGTAAACAATTGTTACTACCATCATCTCAGATCGCGGAAAATACGTGAGAGGGAAAGGGTCGCTAACTCTGCCTGAAGGGGGCTGGAGGAGTGGGAGAGGGGAGGATAATTATTGTAAGGGGTTCCCCTTTATTTTTTTTTTTTTTTTTTGTTTAGTTAGGTTGTTGGTTGGTGCTTGGGGATGTAAGGTGTGCGATTGTGTGATAGTGGGTATGAATGAGGGGAGAAAGGGGGGGGGGGTAATACAGAAAAGAAGAGGGAGAGAGAAGGGAATGAACAGATAGAAAGAAGGAAGGGAAACAAGGACAGGATCAGAAGGTAAGGGTCAATTAAATATAAAGATGGGAAGAAAGACAGGACTGAACGTGTAGGAATAGAGAAGGAGACTTGATGTCTTAGCAATATCTTGTCTTAGTTGAATATTCTATAATTGACTGTATATTAATGAGTTGGAAATCTCGGGAGGACCTTATTAGTCCTCGGAGATAAGTAAATGGATGTGGATAATGTCTTTGTAACCCATTGATTTAATATGGTGCTGTATGATCTGTAAAGATTTCTCTGAAAACTCAAAATAAACGGATAAATAAGTAAAAAAAAAAAAGTCCTGTTGGACGAAATGCATCAGGATCATACCTTTACAGCCAGACTTGCATACCTCTCTGCTTTTACCATTGGAATGTTTGTGAGTGTTTTTTTCCCTTTTTAAATAAACTATTTATTGGGGTTTTACACTATGTCTGTCTCCTTTGGTTTACCTCCACATGGGTCTGGTTATCTGTGAGTGATCCTCTCCATCTTCCCTGTTGGATACACACTGAGGAGACATCCGTGGTTGCAGATTGTTCAAGGAATCCCATCTCATCCTAACAGCTCTTTTTGACACTCATGCCATAAGGTATTTAGGGTCAACAACATCTGGTGAGCGCATTTTATTTGGTGTTGGTGACGGGACATCATTATCACAACTCACTTTCGTATTGTGGAATATCCTACCTGCACTTATTGTTTGGAACTTGAATATGGACCCCTTTCACCTTATTCATTCATAGACTGTCATATACAGTAAAACCTTGGTTTGAGAGTAACTTGGTTTAAGAGCGCTTTGCAAGACAAGCAAAATTTTCAAATAAATTTTGACTTGATACACAAGCGATGTCTTGATATACAAGTAGCCTCAAGTCACAGCTGAGTATAAAAGAGAAGAGAGGCGCCTCTAAGTGTAGCAATATGGTTAAATTTAATGAAGGTACAACATTTAGCAACTCACATGGTTGATGATTGGAACAGGCACATCTAAGGATGCAGGCATCAGGGGTAAAGCTGTCCACATAGACCGTCCTCTGCACCGCCATCTACGTCATCCCTTCCATGCTGCCCCTCGCTTTCAGATCGCTTTACTGCAGGGTGCTTTTCCCGGTCAGGATTACAGACTAGCAGCCGGCGGTGCAGAAGATGGTCTATGTGGACAGCTTTACCCCGGATGCCTGCATACTTAGATGCGCCTGTTTTATTCATCAACCATGTGAGTTGCTAAATGTTGTACCTTCATTAAATGGAACCATATTGCTACCCTGTAGCTCCTGCTGGATTTTGCTTCCAATCCCCTTTTGGAAGCGGCTATTTGTGGATGGACATTGTATGGTTACACAACCTATCGCAATGCTATAATCTTTTTATATGGACTATAAATTGAAGGATTTATGAATAAATGGTTGTGGAACGAATCATCTGAGTTTCCATTATTTCTTATGGGGAAATTCGCTTTGATATAAGAGTGCTTTGGATTACAAGCGTGCTTCCGGAACTAATTATGCTCGCAATCCAAGGTTTTACTGTATTTTATAATTTTCCTTCACTGTGAATTGTTGGAGTTTTTTGTTATCACAGCGCTGCACTTTATTTTCACTATTTTGTATATCATCCAATTTGTCAGTTGTTTGTGTCAGCAGCTCTCACTTTGAATTGGTTAGCGCAGTTTATTTCTCCCTTTTTTTATATATATATATATATATATATATATATATATATATATATATCTATATCTACAGTGCCTTGCGAAAGTATTCGGCCCCCTTGAACTTTTCAACCTTTTGCCACATTTCAGGCTTCAAACATAAAGATATAAAACTGTAATTTTTTGTGAAGAATCAACAAGTGGGACACAATCATGAAGTGGAACGAAATTTATTGGATATTTCAAACTTTTTTAACAAATAAAAAACTGAAAAATTGGGCGTGCAAAATTATTCAGCCCCCTTAAGTTAATACTTTGTAGCGCCACATTTTGCTGCGATTACAGCTGTAAGTCACTTGGGGTATGTCTCATCGAGAGACTGAAATTTTTGCCCATTCCTCCTTGCAAAACAGCTCGAGCTCAGTGAGGTTGGATGGAGAGCGTTTGTGAACAGCAGTTTTCAGTTCTTTCCACAGATTCTCAATTGGATTCAGGTCTGGACTTTGACTTGGCCATTCTAACACCTGGATATGTTTATTTGTGAACCATTCCATTGTAGATTTTGCTTTATGTTTTGGATCATTGTCTTGTTGGAAGACAAATCTCCGTCCCAGTCTCAGGTCTTTTGCAGACTCCATCAGGTTTTCTTCCAGAATGGTCCTGTATTTGGCTCCATCCATCTTCCCATCAATTTTAACCATCTTCCCTGTCCCTGCTGAAGAAAAGCAGGCCCAAACCATGATGCTGCCACCACTATGTTTGACAGTGGGGATGGTGTGTTCAGGGTGATGAGCTGTGTTGCTTTTACGCCAAACATAACGTTTTGCATTGTTGCCAAAAATGTTGGTTTCATCTGATCAGAGCACCTTCTTCCACATGTTTGGTGTGTCTCCCAGGTGGCTTGTGGCAACCTTTAAACAACACTTTTTATGGATATCTTTAAGAAATGGCTTTCTTCTTGCCACTCTTGCATAAAGGCCAGATTTGTGCAGTATACGACTGATTGTTGTCCTATGGACAGAGTCTCCTACCTCAGCTGTAGATCTCTGCAGTTCATCTAGAGTGATAATGGGCCTCTTGGCTGCATCTCTGATCAGTCTTCTCCTTGTATGAGCTGAAAGTTTAGAGGGACGGCCAGGTCTTCGTAGATTTGCAGTGGTCTGATACTCCTTCCATTTCAATATTATCGCTTGCACAGTGCTCCTTGGGATGTTTAAAGCTTGGGAAATCTTTTTGCATCCAAATTCGGCTTTAAACTTCTCCACAACAGTATCTCGGACCTGCCTGGTGTGTTCCTTGTTCTTCATGATGCTCTCTGCCCTTGAAACAGACCTCTGAGACTATCACAGTGCAGGTGCATTTATACAGAGACTCGATTACACACAGGTGGATTCTATTTATCATCATTAGTCATTTAAGTCAACATTGGATCATTCAGAGATCCTCACTGAACTTCTGGAGAGAGTTTGCTGCACTGAAAGTAAAGGGGCTGAATAATTTTGCACGCCCAATTTTTCAGTTTTTTATTTGTTAACAAAGTTTGAAATATCCAATAAATGTCGTTCCACTTCATGATTGTGTCCCACTTGTTGTTGATTCTTCACAAAAAATTACAGTTTTATATCTTTATGTTTGAAGCCTGAAACGTGGCAAAAGGTTGAAAATTTCAAGGGGGCTGAATACTTTCGCAAGGCATTGTATATACACAGTATATATATCAATAGATATATATTATCTCGCTCTCTCTCCCTCTCTCCCTCCCTCTCTCCCTCTCCCTCCCTCTCTCCCTCTCTCTCTCCCTCCCTCTCTCCCTCCCTCCCTCCCTCTCCCTCCCTCTCTCTCCCTCCCTCCCTCTCTCTCTCTCTATCTCTCTCTCTCGATAGAGTAATGAAAATATTTTAAAAATTATTTTATTGAACATTGTCTCCTTTGAACTATGCACCATGTGAATATACACAACGCTAACAGCAATTTTTCCATTCTTCATAGCATCCCTGGGAGTCTCAAGTGGGATGGCTTTTAGAGCCTGCATAGGGGCTCTTTGGAAATTATCCACACTACCCAGATGGTGTCCATTCAAACCCTTCTTCATCTTTGGAAATATGAAACAGTTACAAGGAGCCAAGTCGGGGCTGTAGGGTGGATGGGGAAGCACCGTGATGTGTTTTTCAGCCAAAAAGTCTCTGACAGCCAAAGCACTGTGACTCGGTGCAAGTTGAACTGATCTCAGGACGCACACGAAAAACTCTTTGTCTCACGCGACCAAGAACTTGCAGATAAAATCTTTGATTCACAGTTTGACCAGTAGGTACAAGTTCCTTATGGACAATTCCCGAGAATCGAAAAAAAAAAAAAAACAATGACCATTGGTTTGCTCATTCAAGCTTTTTTGGGGTGAGGTGACCTTGATGCGTGCCATTCTGAACTTTGTTTCTTTGTCTCAGGATCGTACTCAAATACCCATGGATTCATCTCCCATGATCACTCGATTAAAAAAATGCAGACTCTCTTTCCAAAGGGGCAAACAGGTCTTGGCAAACGAGTTGAAGGTGTTCCTTCTGATCAGGTGGCAAGTTCTTTGGAACAAGTTTTGCACACACATTTCTAATGTTCAAATCATGATGGGTTCAAGTCACGACTTCATGAACAATTATCTTGGTAATTCCCGTTTCCTCTGCAATCATTCTGATAGTGAGCTGTCAGTCACAATTGAGAACAGACCTCACTGCATCCATATTCCGTTTCATTTTTGACGAAGAGGGGCATCCTTATATTGTTCATCTTCAACACCTTCTCGTCCCTTGAAGGCCTTTTGCCATTGGTACACTTGTGCAGATGATAGCGCAGCTTCTCCATATGCTTTCCTCACCATTTCCAAAGTTTCTGATGCACGTTTTCCCAATTTCACACAAAATGTTTATCGCGGCCTGCTGTTCCAAACTCGCTTGCTTTTTTCCTAATACAAGGCACTTGAACAGGGTGTCACAAAAAAGAATGTCTCAACTCTAACAGGGCTGGAATGCAACTGATCAGTGTTCTAACATATACCTGGCACTCCATCCCAAGTCACTTTGGCCAGCTTCTCCCTTTACAGAGCCTGTATTTGTGGGACCATCTTTGATTAGTAAGTATAAGACATATGAACTCATAGTGGATTAATGTATGATTGATCTGGTTATTTTTAAAGTGTATTTAATGAGTATACTTTTTTAATACACTATGCAATGATGTACATTTTACGAAAAAACTTAGAGTTATGGATAATGATGTCTATGTATACATTGTATTCATATTTCTCTTTCTTTTTGTATGTTAGTATAAACAACACTGTGAATATTGTGATTCCTCTACACTTACCCTTCCCTGAAGAAACCGACTAGGCGAAATGCATTGGATGCCCCTACCTTGCACCACTTTAGGACATTCCCATATGTACTTATGTGAAATAAAGGAATAATAACCGCGCTAAAGGAACAAATAAATTGGGACAGCAGCAACTTCAAGTGTGACCACACCCTAATAAGTATTGTATATGTAAGTCGCGCTAGATATATTAGATGGAGATGTGAAGTCCATAAAAGTCCAAAAATATATTATTGATAAATTCCAGGATCAAGCTCCCTTGAGGGTATGTGCTTACCAGATGAAGGTAAGAGAAAGGCAGTCTCGCTGCGTGGAAACTTGTCACCTTGACAATAGATCCAAGCCTCTATGATCGATCAACTCAGTGGACATAGGATCATGAAAAGCAAAAAAGTGATGCAATAGCGTAAAACCCAACAAACAAATTGTGACTATCACCACAGGTGGATAAATGAAGATTGTAATGTGAAATGACCTCCACCACAATAAAAATGAAATAAATTATGTCATGCAAAAATTAAGGAACTTAGGGTAAATAACCCTTACCAGAAGGTTAAGGGTTGACGCCTTAAGTGATTAAATGTGTGTCGGTAGGAGTAGCCTCTTACCAAACATAAATATAATAACACAGTGAGAACAACGTTGAAAAGAAGTAATCGTGCTGAACCACCACCAGCTGAATTCGCCTCTTACCCTGGATAGATATAGGTTAGCCAAAGTGTACTAAACAAATCCAGTGTACCACTCAGGAGCCCGCAATATCACACCTGTGAGAGTTGCCTCTTACCACATAAGAAGTTGTATCAAGCCTGTAGGGTAAACCAAGTGGCCAAAGACCGACCCCAAATTGCATGTAATCCAAGCCTGTATGTATACGGGTAACCAGGGGATCCGACCAGAGATGTAGGTAACTGGGTCTCGGAAGTTTCAGCAATATAGGATTTCACCACCTTCCCCAGCAAAAGTCTTATCAGCTGCTCATGGCTTATGTGGGGGTGGTTGTGGGTAAGGTGTTACTTAGAGGTCCACGTATATTGATTGTTCTTATATATATATGTTGGTGTTTGTTCAACTGTACCTTTGTTGTACAGAATTTTATAATATGTATTTTCAATAAAAGTTTTTTTTATATTTATTTTGTTTGAAACTCTTTGTCTCTCAAAGCGGTAGGGCTAGCACCGATATAGCCCCCCTTTCTTAGCCTACAACCCCTTTTTTTGTCATATATCTTTGGGGTGATAGTGCAGCAGTTGACTGATGGAATGTTAATTTTTGCTTCTTTACAGAGCCTTTCTCGAGCATAGGAACTCCATTATCATATTCTGGATGCACCTCATATATATAAAAATATATATATATATATATATATATATAAAAAAAAAAAAAGGATTTCTCCATCCACAAAAGTAAGGTGGATGAAGGAATCCTCCTCACTGTGCTATTGTATTCTGACAGCAGGGACTCTTCCACTTTGACAGCCCACTGCTCAACAATGCAGTAGCTGATCGTTAGAACAACTTACTGAACATCTAGCAGGAATGGCCATAGAAGGTTTGAAATTTGTCCGGTTCCTTCTGAACCAATTTCAATTCATCTATGGCCAGCTTAAATATACATGTTTAGCCCCTTGTTACCAATGACTCGTACCCATCCTATTCAGCCACCAGGTGGGAGATTTGTCTGGTTGACTGAAAATAAACAAAGGGGAAAGGGTTGCTAGCTGATATCTTTACCCAAATATGGCCAAGGCCATATTTGGACAATGACATTGACCCAATATGGTCATGTGGCCATGTTACGTCAATTACCGTATTTATCGGCGTATAACACGTGCCGGCGTATAACACGCACCTCAATATTAGGAGAGAAATTTCAGGAAAAAAGCTTAAATTTAAAATAAACAGCTTTGAACTCAGAACATTTTTTTTTAATCAAATTACATCTCACCAGTTTCCAGCAATGCAGCCTCATCAGCAGTGTCCAGCAATGCAGCCTCATCAGCAGTGTCCAGCAATGCAGCCTCATAAGCAGTGTCCAGCAATGCAGCCTCATGAGCAGTGTCCAGCAATGCAGCCTCATAAGCAGTGTCCAGCAATGCAGTCTCGGGGGGGGGGGGCGGGGCTGAGGAGAAGGGAGAACGAGCGCTCGTTGTTATCGGAAGTCCCGCCTATGATAGACATCACACGTCTTGGCAGAGGAGGCGGAACTTCCTATGACAGCTCGTCCTTCCTTCTCCTCGGCGCGGCCCACCCCCCTTCTGCTCTCAGTGCTGCTTCCTGGCCTTTTTTTTTTAAATATCGGCGTATAACACGCTCTATTGCTTTTTCCTCCATTTTTAGGAGGAAAACGTGAGTGTTATACGCCTATAAATACGGTATGTCATGCGCATTCCTAGCCCTGTGTATATACAGCTGCGGGGCAGGGAATTCCTCATCATCAGGTGATTGGTTCAACATTGACGGTTTCCTTCCAGGTTTGAACCAAACCCAAACTCCTCCCCAGTTCGCCACTGTCATAGGTGTATAGCCATCCCTAGGATTCGCTAAGTTCGCCTGTCGTGCAAATTGGCCAAAAGTGTTGTCAAGTTTACCACTAGAGCAACCTATAATGCAGTGCACTGCATTTGCCCTTATTCACAAGAGAAATGGATAACCCAGGAAGAGGGGAATCAGTTAATGTGCGTTGGAGCTGTTTTAGGGACCTAATGATGCGGTGTAGGAAGAGATACTGTTTTCAATATTTTTGTATATTCATTTTTAATAGCTTGCTAATTAGCCTTACAAATGACCAGTGCTGGAGGATATGGGGTTTGCTTCAAAGTTTGAGAACTTCAAGTAAGTTTTGCAAAACTGAGCTTCAAACCCACCCAAATTGGCTCTTCCCTAATTACTACATACAGTATATAAACTCTATTAGATGAGTTCTGTCCCTGATACTTTTTTTTTGCACTAAAACTCAAATTTTTAAGACAAGCTTTAGGGGTGTACCCCCTTCTTCAAGGCCCAAGTGGTGCTACTTGGACCTTGAAGAAGGGGGTATACCTTGAATGCTTATCCTGAAAATTTGGAAATTAGTGCACATACTCAACTGTACTCAACCGTTTTTGTTGCAAGTGCATTAATAAAGCTACAATCACCTCAAGCTTAAAAATCAATAAGCCTCACACTTCCAATGCTCACCATCCTTAAGGCTTGCAAAGTGGGCTTGAGTCTTGAACCGGGTGCTGCACTTCAATATTCCCCGAACACCCCTTTATGGATTACCCCACATTTCCTTATCTACACTCTCTTCTGGATCCCCAAGTCTGGACCAAATTTCAAATTAAATCACTCTCACGTATAGTGGATCAAGGTAAATTGATGTCATTCCCTACTATTTTCTCAAGATATTATGTCCCACTTTCCTATTATTTCAGATATTGGCAATAATCCCATGCCTTTTGCAGTCAATTTCCTGGCTCTCCAGTGCACCTCTCCATGTCAGTTCTTGGGGAGACGGTGCAGGCTGACTGCTCGTCAAAACCTATGTCTGTCCTCTACAACCATTAGAAATGGTCTCCCTTAGAGACTGACCTATTCAATTTAAAATAGTGCACCAGGCCTTCTACACGCCATACAGCGTGTATTAAATGGATCAGAACACACCACCTAATTGTTGGAGTTGCTCTCACCTCAGGGGTGACTTCATTCACATCTTCTGGTCCTGCCCTGTAATTACACAATGCTGGGAGATAGTGGTTCATGTTATCCAACAGGTCTCCAGAAGGGAGAAGTTCTGCCTACTGGGTTTGGTTGAGGGGCTAGCCCCTGCGGGGGCAGAGAGAACACTGACTTCTATTTTATGCCAGGAAGGCAACAACCCTGGCATGGAAAATCCTTCTCTTCTGACTGTTTCAGCCTGGATGCAGCTGGTCAACTCTGCCTTACTTTTCTATAAGGACACTTACTATAATAGAGGGCGTCCAAAGAAATTTAACAAAAGTCTGGGGCAAATGGCTTAATGATGACTCTACAGCTGTCTGATGGCTCTTATTAGGGATTCATTTTATTATCTGTAATATTTTAATCTTGTGGGCAGGTGGACAAGGCCAAATCAGCCTACTGGGGATGTTTTTTTTTTCATTCTGTCTTACAATTAGGTACAAAGGTAAGCCACCCATACACACACCCTGCATTGTATTTTTTTATGTACCTTTGTTACTGACGGCCGTGCGACGCTCTGGCGGTCTTGCTAAAGTTGACCTCTGCGTGGGTGATGTTTGTGTTCCTCAAAACAGTCAAAAAGATATTTAAAAAAAAAATCAATAAGTGTTGATTGGCTCAAACTGCTGCCCCTCCACGACGACCCCGAAAGCTGAAATCAAGACAGTTTTATGTAGTCATGTTTTCAGCATCTAAAGATACATAGAAAGATCTTTTAATGAATGTATACCTGGATAAGATCCTTTTTGTTTTTTGAAATCACGTTCACGCCAAATGTTGCATGCTTACCAACTGTAGGGATCCAAAACTGGCCCCCGTCACCCGTGTATTATGGATACCATAGCGCCGGAAGAAGCCGCTGACTGTCCGTGACATGCACCTAAAAATATCTATTTACTTGTCAGAGGGAAAGCGACTGCGGCAGTGATGTGAATACTGACAGGAACCTTATGACTCACAAATCTATAGGACATAGAGAGTCGGACGCATAGCAAGCCAGGGATAAATCACAGGCAACTCCTGCCGATGGAGATTGACAGAGACTCTGACAGAAGCTGGCAAGAGGCTTTGAAGATGTCTGAATTATAGTAAAATCAAGAGACCAAGGGATAGTTCCAATATCTCAGCCTGTCAGATACTGTAACATGGACTGATAAATAACTGCTGTGCAGACTGAGCATTGCAAGGATTGCTGCTGACACTGAGACAGAGGAAGACAGAAAGACGAGATGTGAAGAGGTACTGAGGCTGCATCTGCTCGTTAGCTGCCATTCCTGGGGATCATCACTGTGCTATGATTACAGATAGACGCTGACTGATACTGAAAGCGCCGAGCTGCTGCTGGAATAAAATGTACAATCTGCGGGCATGGGCATAGCAAGAGGTCAATGAAAACTTTCCTTTTGATGAAGAACTTCCACTGTAAAGAAGCTCTTTACTGCGATAAAACCAGGCAGCTGTACCGCATTATTACCACCTGCCCCCCCCCCCTCCTAAACTGCAACAAAAGCCAAGTGGGGTTATACACATGCCACGGTGCAGGAAAAATGATCCTCCCATCACGATTAGTGGGCAGTGCCAAGTGCATGTAACCGCGCCATTGCAGCATGGTGGTGCAGGTTTTTAGGTTTTATCGCCTCCTCGTCACCTGTCAAATACCCTCCATGGATTGCTCTCCAGAGGCAATGCCTGTGTAAATGAGCCCTTATAGAGGCAATGACATACATTTATAGGAATTCTCTAAATGCGTGTATTGATTTTCAGGGCTCATGCACATTTTCCTGGCATTTTCTGCACATTGCCCTCCTGGTGTGTTGCATTAAATGAATGGGTTGCCATAACACCAAAATGTACAAAAAAATGGAAAGGCACTTCTTTTTGCAATGTAGGGCACCACAAGGCATGGTGGTGCATAGCCATGGGTTGTAGCACATATTCACTTCTTGAAGTGCCATTTATAATGTATGGCACTGCACGCCAATGACAAATGCGACGTGTGTTTCTGCATGCATTACATTGAAACAACAGTGTGAAAACACCTTTACGGCTTGCTGTTCTATTTTTTAATTATAGTTTTCAGATACAGATTTTTAACAGTTTTTTGTGGCATCCAAATACACTGGGCAAATTATGACAATCATGGACTTTATAGGCACCACAACATACAAGAGTTTATAAAAATAATTTTAAGTTATGTATCCTTAAAAAAACAAGTGGTAGCTAAAAACATAGCTAGATCAAGATACTGAACATAAGCTACTATTAGGGTCAACAGACCCACACCAATCCAGGGATAGTGTTCATATATCAGCCATGGGTTAGAGGGTTGTAGATGTCCATAAAGGATTGGCGTATGGATGTAGCGTGTAGAAGCCCGACATGTTTCGTGGGGAAATGCTTCCTCATGAGCTTGAGCAAACATTCTATGTGGACGAAAATACAAAAAAAAAAAACTTGTACAGAACATATACATATAATCAATACATATGATAGCAGTAGTTCATTTTCCCGATTGATGCCATAACTAGTGCCAACCCCAAGTGTAGACAAGATGGCGCATATGCATATAAACTGAGCATATAATGCAAGCAATCTGAGCATCTCTGGTGATAATTAGGGGTGGAGAGTGTGTCCTTGTAAACAATGGGCAAATGTTGAAAGCAAGGCAGAATCTGGCCCGTCTGATGTGGGGGTGCAAAGTATCATTACAATTTTATTTTATCCTTGTATCTATGTGTACGGCAGTGCTTGTGTGTCAGGAACCATGAATCAGACTGAGACAGAAAATGCAGTAAAAATCACACCTCTAATGTAATACTAAAAATAGTACAGATCAGAAATGTAGTCAAAACATAGACCAGGGTTTGGAAGCCAAAACGGGTAATCAGATGAGCAAGTGATCAGGGAGCCAGAAACCAGCATAGTCGGAAGCAGACGGTCGGGATCAGGGATCAGAAGGGACGTCAGCTGGGCAAAGTCTTTAACAGGAACACAGCAGAGACATTCAGGATATGTTGGCCAGGCGAAGGCACAAAAGGAATGAACAAGGCAGTTTAAATAGCCAGAAGGGGCTGGCTGTTGGCTGGACTGATGAGGCAGGAAATGGTAACCAGGGGAGTCACTGTGGAAACAATGAGTGGCTGGCAATTAACCGACAGCTGATCAGCCTTGAGCACTTAGAAGAGAGCTGCTAAAAGCCCAACATTTTGCTGGGCTTCCCTGCCTCATTATAGGGTCAGTCCTGGGGGAGGCAAGATCAAAATCTGGGGGACACAGCCCACCCCAGCATCCCTCTAGATCCAGCCCTGGTTTGAAACTGTTTTTATCGCCCATGAACATTTTGTACACTGGTAGCAAAAATGTGGAATCATTGAAAGGCTTCATAGGAACCAAGGCAGGCAAAATTTAGGGATGGAGTTTTTTTTTTATACTCTACATCTTACCACAATGTTTATGTAAGATTCAACGAAAGTGTTAAGAATTTAAAATTTCATTACATCCCAAATAAACTTCTGTCAATTTTTTGAAGTACATAGAACTGTGTATGCACAGCTAAGGTCATAGTGGTTTACACAATAAAGGTGGCTCAGAAGGTCTTGTATGGGAGATCCAGTCACTGTATTATTTATCACAAAAAATTACTAGCCTACAATATATATATATATATATATATATATATACACTAATATACTAGGAAGCTGGGGGGGGGGGGATTACTACCTATACACACACATCTTCCTGTCTTCATTTCCATTACATGGGGGACAGAGAGATCTGTTCCTTACAACAAGAGAGAGCTTGGAAGGAAGGTAACACTGTGATTTCAGTCAGAACAGGAAATGACAAGGCCTGGCAGGATCACCAGGTATTTTCTGTACTTGCTGAAAATGTTATTAGCCTGAAAAAAAAAACAATGCAACCGACATATCTAAGTAAGTTGCAATATATTTTTGTTTTGGGTCAAGTTATCCCTTAACTGTGTCATCCACCTACCTGAGCTGTGTAAATCTCAGGACTGGATAGGCAGAAATACAAACCCTTTGGCTGATGAAACGTCTCTCTTATATATTCCATTTGTATATCCAACCATTTGCTTGGAGTTCAGCTGTAAAGACAATGGGACTCCAAAACAAGCAGCATTACACCAGGTTCATAATATTGTCATTTTTGATGTGTAGGACCTTGACAGTGGTAGCAGATAAAATTGAGGATGGTTGCCATGGTGACATGCAGTTTACAGTACAGAATTGAGCTGGTTGCTAGGGGATCTAGGATTACCAATGACACTGACAGAAAGGTTAGCACTCTCAGGCTTCCCTCGCCATATTTTACTGACACTAGTATAATAATAATACATTTTCTGACCCCCAGAGATGGAAATATATATTCTACAGATAACAAAGACTGGTATAAACCTTTTTATTGAAAACAAAGATCAGCAGTGTCATACATTATTTATATAGTGCTTTATAGAGTGCACACTATTTGCATTAGTTCCCTAAAGAAGCTCATATTTCAATTCTCAGACATAACATGTAAGATATAAGCGATAGAAATAATAATAATAAACAAAATAATAATAATAGTATATATAAATTTTATGTATTAAAAATATATATATTTTTACACGTAATTATAAAACACAAGCTAAGTACATAAAATATAGGCTACACATATTTCCTAATTAGCTTTCAGACCCTGAAACTGAGCTGCCGCATAGTGGCCAAGACCATCCAGCGGTTTAACAGGACAGATTCCACTCAGAACAGGCCTTGCCATGGTCAACCAAAGAAGTTCAGTGCACATGCACAGCGTTATATCCAGAGGTTGTCTTTTTTGGAAATAGACGTATGAGTGCTGCCAGCATTCCTGCAGAGGTTGGGGGACAGCCTGTCAGTGCTCAGACCATACGCCGCACACTGCATCAAATTGGTCTGCATGGCTGTCATCCCAGAAGGAAGCCTCTTCTAAAGACGATGCACAAGAAAGCCCGCAAACATTTTGCTGAAGACAAGCAAACTAAGGACATTGATTACTGGAACCATGTCCTGTGGTCTGATGAGACCAAGATAAACTTATTTGGTTCAAATGGTGTCAAGCATGTGTGGCGGCAACCAGGTGAGGAGTACAAACACAAGTGTGTCTTGCCTACTGTCAAGAATGGTGGTGGGAGTGTCATGGTCTGGGACTGCATGAGTGCTGCCGACACTGGGGAGCTACAGTTCATTTAGGGAACCATGAACGCCAAAATGTACTGTGACATACTGAAGCAGAGCATGATTCCCTCCCTTCGGAGACTGGGTATTTCAACAGGGTAATGACCCCAAACACACCTCCAAGACAACCACTGCCTTGCTAAAGAAGCTGAGGGTAAAGGTGATGGACTGGCCAAGCATGTCTCCAGACCTAAGCCCTATTGAGCATCTGTGTGGCATCCTCAAACGGAAGGTGGAGGAGAGCAAGGTCTCCAACATCCACCAGCTCTGTGATGTCATCATGGAGGAGTAGAAGAGGACTCCAGTGGCAACCTGTGAAGCTCTGGTGAACTCCATTACCAAGAGGGTTAAGGCAGTGCTAGTAAATATAAGTGGCCACACAAAATATTGACACTTTGGGTCCAATTCGGACATTTTCACTTAGGGGTGTACTCACTGTTGTTGCCAGTGGTTTAGACATTAATGGCTGTGTGTTGAGTTATTTTGAGGGGACAGCAAATTTACACTGTTATACATGCTGTACACTCACTACTTTACATTGTAGCAAAGTGTAATTTCTTCAGCATTTTCGCATGAAAAGATATATTTAAAAATTTACAAAAATGTGAGGGGTGTAATTACTTTTGTTAAATACTGTATATATATATATATTTAATGCACTATAGTTACATACAGTATATATATATATAGTGTGTGTAAACATACATAAACATATAAATATATACAGAATATATACAGGTATGCTTATTCCCTAATCAGCTCTGAGGTTGACCAACATGAAGGTTAATTAGCTAAACTGAAGTGGAGCTGTGCTATCGTGAGGCTCATTACACTAGGCTATTAATGAACATTTGTCCTAACAACCATAATTTCCCAATACTAACTAAAAATAACAATCAGTTGACTTATTTGCGTCATAGTTTTGTTAATTGAGCCTAAAGTGTACAGACTTCAGTGGAGCTCCTCATAATTATACATGCTGGGCATTCATTCTGTCCATGAAGAGCCCATGACCACAGGGGGACACTAGAAGTCCTACTCATTGAGTTATATCATGAATTTTTTTTATCAACAGCTATTTTCAGCAAAGGAGCTGCAAAACACATTGGCCAAGTCACATGGCTGAAAATAAAACATGTATCATCGCCTGGTGAATTGAGCCATGATGTCAGAAACGTTGGTGTCTAAAGCTAATCATACACAATTGGAATTTCAAATGACCATTTGTACATACAGTATTTCTAAAAAAAATGTTCATCAAAGCATTTTTTGATGCCATTGACTCAGGAACTTCTTTTGAAAACTTCGGAGCGCATGTTTGTGTATGAATGCGATCATATTAGCCACTTCTTTGTACAAATGTATTTAGGTGCACAAAAACAACATTTTGTTGTGGCAGTCTTTAGTATCCAATATCTAATGATGAATTACTTGGATGACACCAAGATGTCTGCCATTACTGTTCTGATGATAGGAGCTTTGGCCATCAGAAGAGAAATAAAACCCAAGAGAAGAATGTGGAGCAAGGAGTAGTTGAAGAACCATGATAAACTTTTACTTGGATGAAATTGTTCCTGACCCACGTGCTTTTTCCTGACTGAGGACCACGTTTTCCATTAGATTTTCATTTGTTTATATAAGAAATAAGAAACATTTTCCACCCTTCTCCTATTTTTTATTTTTTTATTTATTTTTTCTCTATTTTTTTTACTACAGTTGAAAACACATGTCAGTTTATCCCCATTAACTGATAGAAAATGAATCAAAACTTTTAAAATCAATCTTTTCAAGTGAAATTCTAATTGCGTATGGCTAACTTAACCATTATGGTGGCACAGAAGGCCTGTTGTCAGTACACATGGCAGTTCAGAGGCTGCATTTCGCCTGCTTTACATTGAGCTGCATTTCTTTGGACGCAGCATGAGCTGTAGGGGTTCCTGCTGGAAGTTTTTTAACTAAACAGTGGCTTCATCCAATCAGATGGAGCCGCTCTGTGGGTATTTTGACAGTCTGTTGGGCTAGCTATAATATCACACTTGTATAAAGTACTCGAAACCCATTCTTGAGTAAAAGTACAAGTGCTCGATCAAAAAGTGACTTCAGTAGAAGTACTAAAGTTTTCAACATTTTTTTTACTTAAGTATTGCAAGTAGTTTTTTAAAAACATTTTGCTACTCAAGTACTGAAAGTAAAAGTACCAGTAGTTTTTTAAAAAAAATTCTACTCAAGTACTGAAAGTAAAGGTACAAGTACTGTGTTATGTAGTTATTAAAGAAAGAAGTCAAAAGTTTGAACATCATATTGTTTTTTATTATTTCAAATTATTAACCTAAAGGACAATCACAATCCCTTTGGCTGTAACTTTTTGTAAACAAAAACAGATAAAGTATGTCCCTCCCTTTCCCCTTTAAAGCATCCCTCCTTCTCTTCCCTGCATGTTTTTTTTTTTCTCCACAGCTTATTGGTGCGCAAAATCATATATAAACCAATGTGATATACAACAATATATTCCAATAATGAAATAAAGGAAGAGTGTATGAAATCAAAGTCAATAAAAAGTCCATATATATAATGCCATAATACCATATATATGTGACAAAACAAGATGAATATATTTTCAAAGGTGCGGGAATCAAACAGGTGCTATTCCAAATAATAGGTGCAGACTCCCACCACCTTGTGGATTTCCCCCTTACCCGGCGGATGAAGGTAAGTGCAAAATAATATCCAAATAGACTCTTCCAGTGAAACAAAACTGCAAAACCTGTGCTCTCAACTTCCAGTGAAAATAGCAAAATCAGCCTCTTACCAGAAAAAAGGTCTATGTACGCTTGTGACTCTCCTTGGTTGGGGGAGGTTCTCTTTCCCCTTAACAGCAGATATGTAGACCATTTTATTTATACATACAGTAGCATTTATTTTTGTATGCGCTGATTTACACATGACATTATAGAGATTTTTTTGAACTTCATGAAACCTGCCATCTACTGTTCTGGCAGTGGTAATTTTTATAATTGTAACGAGTAACTATGCAGCACAAAAAAAAAGACTGGAGTAGAAGTATTGAAATCATCGAAAAAATGTAGTGAAGTAAAAGTGGAAGTAGGAGAAAAAATTCTACTCTAGGAAAGTACAGATACCGCCTTTCGGTACTTAAGTACAGTAGTGAAGTAGTTCTACTTAGTTACTATACATCTCTGTATAATATACAGTAGCCGTGCTGTATAGCATGAGGAATCTCTTAGCATTTTTTATTAAGCACATAAGCTGAGTAAAAGAAACAATTAGTGTATTGCCAGCTTTAGAAAGATTTCCCATCACTTCTTGTCAGGACATCACTTTATGATAGTAAATGATGATGGTAAATTCCCCAATACTGACATAACAATAATAATAATTAAAAAAAAATGAACAGAGGCTCTAACCCAGCCTTTCCCATCCTTTTCCATAATACTGACATAGCAACAAAAACTGACAAAGGCTCTAACCCAGCCTCTCTCAAACTTTATACCCTCAAGCAACCTTTGCAATAATTTTTAAGCCTAGGGCAATCCCTGCTAAAACTGATTTATTGTGGATCCTTGGAGAAATAAATGACCCTCACTTTTGTGACCAGTGAAAAGGATACCTCTCTTACAGTGAAGGTTAGAATGTCACCCATACAAAAAGCTAAAAAAAAAAAAAAATCATTGGTATCATGCAGCTGGCTCTTTCAAGTTGCGTTGGCCAGTGCCATCTTAAGAGCATTAAAGGGCCCCGGGAAATGCAGTGCACTGGGGCCCAGCCTACACAATCACCCACAAGAATAAAAATGGAAATTATCAATAAGGCAATATTTATTGGTACAGCAGTGCCAGGCTAATGACAGCTTCCAAGTTTGGCGGCTGAGTCCGGTGAAAACACACACGGATGGGAGTCAGACTCGACTGTCCTGTGTGTGCCTGTTCCCGTGGAGGAGGACAGGCATTCCTGCAGTTGTGAGCTCCCCCTCCACGGCCCAAGTGGCCTGACAGCAGCGCAGGGCCGACAGGCGCTTGCCACCTGCTAAGTTTGGCGGCGGGAATCAGGAATAATGCTTGGCTGGGGCTGGGTCACTGGGCAGGTGGGGCCTAATGGATATTGATAAGGCTGCAGCCTACCCCAAAATATAGTCCAGATGGCTACAGTATATCAAACAATGTAAGAGTAAAAACGAGGTAAAATGGCGCTGCCTGTTAAAAAGTAAGAGATACACTAATATGGAAGGGATTTTAAAATATTATAAATATGGGAGGGATTAAGATCTATGGAAGGGATTGTGAACATTTTGTATATACTAATAATGTGTAATTGAATGTAAAAACAGTAAATAAATCTATATAAAATCGTGATAAAAAATTAATCTGCACGTTGACATATAAATAAATGCAAACACATAAATGGTGAATATAAAGTGATATGTGCAATCAATAAAGTGACAATGAAAAAGTGCTGCTGTGATAATGTCCAGTGAAGTCACCAAAATTATTAAATAAATTTAAAAAGTAAATAAGTCCAAACACCAATGGTGATTCAATAATTTTCAAGCGGTGATCCGGTGATAAGTGTGGGGTGGGAAAAACACCATGCACCCCTCCAATGTATCCCGCACTCACCAGAGATATGCACCCCTGCAGGGGTAGTAAACCTTAAAGTATTAGCCTCTCTCCTAGGAATCACGGTATTAGGCTTTAGGATGGAAGTATCCCTGGATATCACTTCTCAATGCGGTCAGATATCTTCAATAGGCAAGGTCACCATAATGCTCCATACTCCAAATATGGGGAGATAATCCCAGGTAACATGTAGAAAGGAAGACCTCGTATAGTGAAGTACAGTTTTTAATCCGTTTATTAAAGTATAAAAAAGACTGTACTCACATTCAAAAACAAGGCAAAGCAAGCATACAAAGCAATAGGGGCCGCGAGTCCCTCGTTGGCGGCTACCTCCGGGACGCTACAGTAACCAGCGACCGGATATGCGTTCCAGTGGGGCGGAAATGACGTAACCACGCACGACGCGTTTCGTCACAGCTGACGTCATCAGGTGCATTGGTGGGGTGGGGCCCCCCGGCAAGTGGGACCCCTGGGCAATTGCCCAGCGTGCCCATTCGGTAAGATGGCCCTGGTGTTGGCCCCCTAATTCGGTACCATCAAAGGTAAGGGCAAACAGCTACCGGTTAAGGAACCCCTAGCAACCTCTGGAGAAACCCTAGGGGTTCCACAGAACTCTGCTTGAGAATGGCCACTCAAATTCTTTTCCCACTCTTTCTAAAACACAATAATAAGTGTTGATTGGAGTTGAGCTTTAAGACAAAAATACTCTTCTGTACACCCAAGGGGCTCCACACCCAGCCTCTATCCAGTGAAAGAGTCTTAGCAGCCTTTAGTGTCACTCACATTGGATAGCGCAAGGACACATGGGTGGGATCTTATAGTGACAGTGTATTTGGGGTCACCAAAAGTCACATAGAAGAAGGTCTTCTGCTAGCAGTGCTAAATGATGGAACAGGTTCACTCTTCAAATCAGAGTACTGACCAAATTTACAGTTTGGGGGATAATGATCACAAGAGTTAAAAAAACATGCAAATAATAACTTTGAACACCTTTGTTCACCTTTTTTTTCCTCTAAATTCCAGCTCCCCTATGTACCAATATGGCATTAATGTACTTTTTTTGAAAAAATAAAACAGCTTTCCATTAATTCTACACAGCCTTACCTCACTCTCTTCATACTGCTCAATTACTTCTGCCTTACCCGCTGGAGAGACAGGTCATGACACAGGAAGGAGTTGACCAGCTGAGGGTAGATGATGGAGGGTGTGTGCTAATGAGGTCAGCTGGTCAACTCCTTCCTGTGTCATGACCTATAGTCCGTCCAGGAAGTAAGGCAGAAGTAATCAAGCAGTGTGTTTAAACAGCTATGAAGAGAGTGAGGTAAGGCGGTGTAGAATTTATTTTTTTCAAAATACAGTAAAACCTTGGATTGCGAGCATAATTCGTTCCGGAAACATGCTTGTAATCCAAAGCACTCTTATATCAAAGCGAATTTCCCCATAAGAAATAATGGAAACTCAGATGATTCGTTCCACAACCATTTATTCATAAGTCCTTCAGTTTATAGTCCATATAAAAAGATTATAGCATTGCGATAGGTTGTGTAACCATAAAATGTCCATCCACAAATAGCCGCTTCCATAAGGGGATTAGAAGCAAAATCCAGCAGGAGCTACAGAGTATAAAAGAGAAGAGAGGCGCCTCTAAGTGTAGCAATATGGTTACATTTAATGAAGGTACAACCTTTAGCAACTCACATGGTTGATGAATAAAACAGGCACATCTAAGTATGCAGGCATCCGGGGTAAAGCTGTCCACATAGACCATCTTCTGCACCGCCGGCTGCCAGTCTGTAATCCTGACCGGGAAGACCACCCTGCAGTAAAGCGATCTGAAAGCGAGGGGCAGTGTGGAAGGGATGACGATGATGGTGGTGCAGAGGATAGTCTATGTGGACAGCTTTACCCCTGATGCCTACATCCTTAGATGTGCCTATTCCAATCATCAACCATGTGAGTTGCTAAATGTTGTACCTTCATTAAATTTAACCATATTGCTACACTTAGAGGCGCCTCTCTTCTCTTTAATACTTAGCTGTGACTTGAGGCTACTTGTATATCAAGACATCGCTTGTATATCAAGACAAAATTTATTTGAAAATTTTGTTTGTCTTGCAAAGCGTTCTTAAACCAAGTTACTCTCAAACCAAGGTTTTACTGTAAGTACATTATTGCTATATTGGTACATAGGGGAGCTGGAATTTGGAAAAACAAAAAAGGTGAACTTAGCCTTTAATACTTCAGATAAAAGGTAACCATGAAAACAAATTGGAATATTAACCACTTCAGCCCCGGAAGATTTTACCCCCTTCCTGACCAGGCCCTATTTTGCGATTCGGCACTGTGTGACTTTAACGGACAATTGCGCGGTCGTGTGACGCTGTACCCAAATGAAATGGACGTCCTTTTTTTCCCACAAACAGAGCTTTCTTTTGGTGCTATTTGATCACCTGTGCGATATTTACTTTTTGCGCTATAAACAAAAAAAGAGCAAAAATTTTGAAAAAATAACAATATTTTTCACATTTTTTTTATATGAAATTCCCCAAAAAAAATTGTAAAAATCAAAATTTTTTTAACATTTTAGGCCAATTTGTTTTCTGCTACATATTTTTGTTAAAAAACATTGCAATAAGCGTATTTTGATTGCTTTGCGCAAAAGTTATTGCGTTTACTAACTAAGGGAAAGATTTATGTCATTTTTATTGTTTTTTTTTAACGAGTAATGGCGGCGATCTGCGATTTTTTTTGCGGGACTGTGACATTGTGACGAACAGATCGGACCCCTGACCGATATTTTTGACACATTTGGGGGTACCAGTGACATTACTACAGTAATCAGTGCTATACATATGCACTGTAACTGTAAAAATGACACTGGCAGGGAAGGGGTTAATTTTATTAGTGATCAAGGAGTTAAGTGTGTCCCTAGGGGCGTGTTTCTAACTGTGAGAAGGGGCGTGGCTTTTTATGTAACCACAGAGACATACGATCCTACATAGCAGGACCGTATGATCTCTGCTGTTACACCAGGGAGAATGACAGGCGGCTTTGTTTACATCAGCCGCCTGCCTTTCTCCCTCTCCACCGGAAGATCGCGAGTGACCGGCGGACATCGGGTCCGCCGGTCACAAGCGCGGGGATGCAGGGGAACGAGCGGGGGCGGGGGCGCGCCTGCCCCCTGCAGGCTCCTGGGCGAGCAACGTAGTACTATGTCGCTTTGCCCAGGAGGGGCTGACTGCCGCGGTAAATATACTGTGGGTGGTCGGCAAATGGTTAAGGTGCCAGTCAAAGACAAAAATACAAAAATGATTCCATTATTATTGTAACAAGCAACAAGATAAAATCACAGAAGAGTTTAAAAATGTAATGTATATACACTAGTATGTATAGAAGCCGCCTCCCTCAGATACCTCCCATAGGACTATAGACACCAAACCCGATCACATTCACAAGTCAAATCGATAGTTGATTCAAAATAAAGATGAGATGTCTTCCATGGGCAGGAAAATCTCAACGCATTTCGCTGGAAAACCCCACTTCTTCAGAAGGTGAGGGGAACTAGAACAATTAAAACGTAACAATTTAAAGGTACAAAAATACACATATAAATATTAGCAAGCAATTAACAATGTCATACGCTCACCAAACCAGGGAGGTCCAGTAGCAAATTGGGGGGAAGCTAACATGTGCGGTCAAAATTGTACGCTACCTAGGGGCAGATGTGTGAGTCATAAGAAGGCAGCATAAACACTGGAATAAATATAAAAATGAACCCAAAATAACCTACTCAGCATAAAATATTAGCATGTAATGTATCTAATATGGTAACCAGTAAAAATTCTGAATGAACCCTCTGAGCACTGTGCACCCTTTCTAGCAAACTGCAATAAAAAAATGGGGATTTTTAGTTCACATGCATTGCAATACATGTTTAAGCTGGGCAACTACGTCAAAGTAATCCCTCTCTGGCCAGTCCTTTTCTGTTCTGCAAAATGCAAAAGCTACATTGGATACAGTGCCAATATGGGGCAGATAGACACTGGTCAGTCTGGTCAGAACAGTCTCCAAACTGCGGCCCAGGGGGCAGATGTGACTCTTTGTTTGCCTTTATCTGGCCCTTGGGGCACTATTCCATCCACTGTCACCAACAATGGGGCAGAATTCCTCCCACTGACACCAATGACAGGGCAGAATTCCTCCCACTGACACCAACGATGGGGCATTGTTTACTCCGACTTGACCCCAGGACATTTTCTACTCCTACTGCCCCCCCCCCCCTAAAGTCTGATAAACAGTAAACTGGCCATTTGTTTAAAAATTTTGGAGACCCCTGCAATAGAACGTCCGCCGGGTCCGCCGGGCACACGCGCGGGAGGGTCCGTGACCGCGCGGGAGCGGGAGCGCGCCTCCGGCGGCGCGTGCTCGCTCCCTAGAAGCCTCAGAGGCTAGCGACGTAGACCTACGTCGCTTTGCCTGTGAGGGGCTGAACGCCTCAGTAAATAGTCGTGCGGCGGTCGGCAAGTGGTTAATATGGTAACCAGGGGACACACCTATTGATCATAGGCGGTATAAAACTGTAGCTATTCATTGGAGTCTATTCCATTTGTGAACCAGCCAACCAAGTATGCCTCTTCTTTGAACATCAACAGCAGCCAACACATAAGCCTGGGTTCACACATATGCAATGCGGGAACCAGTGCAATTCTAGTGCGGGTTCCTGCATCACATCTCCCTCGTAGGCAGTTCACACTGCCCTCTGCGAACCACTGCGGGTGTCAATACAAAGTTATCGACACCCACCAGATCAGTTTGCAGATCGCAGTGCGAACTGTGAATTCAGACAGGAACCACCATATGATCCAATTCCAGTGTGGGAAAAAAAAAAGGTTCCTGCAGCATTTTCATGCGAATGCAATGCGAGTGCAGCCATAAAAACTGTATGTGATCTGCACAGCAATGTGGAGGTAATCACATGCAATGTCTGTGTTCGCAATAGCGTGAACCCAGGCTAAAGGACAATTGTTGTCTGCCAATGCCTACAGAACAACGTTCCTCTTCCAAAATTTGCCCATTAATTCGTTAGCTTTATTCAAAGAAATAATAAATGATACATAGTAAAAAAAAAAAAATAGAGAGATTAGCAGCAGAAACATTCCAAGCTATTAAATTCTTTGGAAAAATAAAGACATGACAAGCCAATCAGCCTACTACAATGAAAATCCCCAATAGGCCCATTGACCTTGTTATCACTTCTGAAGTTGGCAAGGTTAACTCATTCCCAATAACAGCGGTTTGATTAGTGCCGGACATTATACAGCGGCCAACACTAAATCTTCTCTTTACCGCTTTATCAATTGGGACACACATAATATTCCCATTAATGAGAAACAAGACCGGTGAACTGTTTAATGTACATATCTCGGATATAATTGTATACTTGCTGGTGTCAGTTATGTGTTTTATGTTCAATAAACTCATTTAGTCCATTACCTTATCTACTTTTCCCGGCTCTCGGAAAGTGTTATTAAAATTCAATACAAAACAAACTCATTTGTGGGAGCAAGTAAGCCGCCCATTACAACTGACTTTTTGTTTAATTTAAAGGAAATATTCACTGAAATGGATAGGTTACAGGCATGTGCAGAGGGGTGCTTGAAGGGTGCTTGAGCACCTGCCCCTTTGCCCCTTGATGCCCAAAGTGCCCTTTTGTCAAGGCAGACATCCCAAGTCTCCAGCAAGTGTGGCGTGATATCCCGGCTGCATGGCTGTCAGCGTATCCCTGAGTCAGAACGAAGAGTGATATCAAATGCACTCTGCCTATGAGAGGCGAGATACAGGAAGCATTAGCTCTACATGCTTCCTCCAGAGCCGCTCCTCCTACTCCAGCATTGATGTGTCTCAGAGGAGCCAGCAGTACCAGCCAGCAGTACCAGCCAACGTTTCCTGCCAGCAGTACCAGATAGCAGTAACCATCAGCAATACCCACCAGCAGTGCCTGCCATCAGTAGCTGCCAGCAGTACCAGCCATCAGTACCAGCCATCAGTACCCACCAGCAGTACCTGCCAGCAGTACCAGCCAGGAGTACCCACCAGCAGTACCTGCCAGCAGTACCAGCCAGGAGTACCCGCCAGCAGTACCAGCCAGCAGTACCCACCAGCAGTACCAGCCAGCAGTACCAGCCATCAGTACCCGCTAGCAGTAACCACAAGCAGTACCAACCAGCAGTCCCGGCCAGTAGTGATGGACGAACATCGGCTGGGGCAGTTCGCGAACGCCAGCTGCAAATTTTCTCAAAAGTCCGCGAACCGCGAGTTTGCGGCGGGCCCCATTGACTTCAATGGGAGGCGAACTTTGAAAACCTTTAGGTCATATTTGCAGCCACAAAAGACGTATTAGCTGTGCACAAATAGCCCCAGCACATGGACAATGTCATAACAGAAGTATTGCAATTGAAAAAGTTGCCCTAAATTTTTTTATTTATTTTTTTCAGCAAAAAATATTTTTTTTTCATAAATCAGCCAGAACTGACAGCAGCCGGTAAATACATTGTCTAATACATATAGGGTCCATTCACACATCTGTGACAACCACAGGATACCTGCCCCTATAGTAAAGAGACCGTAATAGACCCTAAAACGGCATTGGAGCATTTTAAATTACTTTTGTGGACAATGACAAAGCGATTTCTGTGTGACTGCAGCCGATCTCTAATTGCCCCTACAGCAACCACAGGATACCTGCCCCTATAGTAAAGATACTGTAATAGACCCTAAAACGACATTCGAGCATTTTAAATGACTTTTGTGGACATTGACAAAGCGATTTCTGTGTGACTGCAGCCGATCTCTAACTGCCCCTACAGCAACCACATTATACCTGCCCCTATAGTAAAGAGACTGTAATAGACCCTATAACGACATTGGAGCATTTTAAATGACTTTTGTGGACATTGACAAAGCGATTTCTGTGTGACTGCAGCCGATCTCTAACTGCCCCTAAAGCAACCACAGGATACCTCTCCCTAAGCTCAAAAGATACTAGACCTATACCGAAAAATACCAGCCCTGAAAAGGACTTTTGTGGATCTTCACAGCGCTACATGTGTCTAGCAAACTCTCCCTGATGAGCACAGCAGACCTCTCCCTACACTGGCAGAAAGCGGAATGTGAAATGGCCGCCAGATCGGGTCTATTTATAGGGTAGGGGGACTGTCCATGTGCTGGAATGTTTCAATTGGCTGTCCCGTACCACCTGACGGCTGTGTCATGGGTCAAAGTTCTTCTGAATGAAAAAGAAAATGGCGGCGCGGACATATTCGCAAACATCGGCAAAAGTCTGACTTTTTGCGAATTTGCAAACAAGCAAAGTTTGCCGCGAACCGACCGCCGGGCGAACCACAAGGCCATCTCTACCCACCAGCAGTACCAGCCAGCAGTACCTGCCATCAGTACCCACCAGCAGTACCAGCCAGCAGTACCGACCAACAGTACCAGCCAGCAGAACCTTCTTTATTATTCTGTATAACAGAGAAGAAAGTCTTCAGGTTGGCACAACTTAAGACACAAAATATTTTTTACCTTTTAAACTTAAAATAGTCTTTTCTGTTCTGTTTCTTTTTCAAAACTGCATCAGGGTCTTTTTCTGCCCTATCAATACAGAATCATCTGTATTGATACGCGTATCAGGAAGGAATGCATCACGATACATTGCTGTAGTAATAATTTAAGCACAGCCCTATTTAAAGCCCTGTTCCATGTGCCCCTTTTATACTTTGAGCACCTGCCCGTCCAAAGGTCTCTGCATGACCCTGATGGGGTAGGTCTGACTGCGGTCTGTGTTGTTATGTAGAAGGTCCTGAGATAACACCTTTCTTTTCTGACTGTTCTGTGCTCTTTTATAGATTTCTAGGGAAGAATGACATGTGTGACATGTCTATTTGCACAGTGAGCTGCTGAAGGAAACCTAACCTCACGATATTTACTTGCTGCACCACATGTGTAGCACCGCCCCAGCAGTAGCCGCTGGTTAAGTCGGGTCTTCTGCTCCTGTTACACACTATTCAAGGCCTCAACCACACTGACACCACCAGCTATACATTAACCACTTGACCTCTGTAAGATTTACCCCTCTTCCTGACCAGGTCATTTTTTGCAATACGGTCCTGCATTAATTTAACTGACAATTGAGTGGTCATGAAACACTGTACCCACAAATAGAGCTTTCTTTTTATGGTATTTTATCATTTCTGAGGTTTTTATTTTTTGCTCTTTAACCACTTGCCGACTGCCTAACGCCGATCTACGTCGGCAGTCAGCCCCTCACAGGCAAAGTGACGTAGGGCTACGTCACTAGCTTGTGAGGGTCTAGGGAGCGAGCGCGCGCCCCCGGAGGCGCGCTCCCGCTCCCGCGTGGTCACGGACCCCCCCGCGCGTGTGACCGGCGGACCCGATGTCCGCCGGTCACTCGGCGATGGGCGGGGGAGAGGGAGAATGTCAGGCAGCTTGTGTAAACAAGCCATCTGTCATTCTCCTTGCTGTTAGGATACTGATCACTCGGATCTAGTATGTAGATCCGTTGATCAGTGTCCATACAGCTCAAGCCCCAGCCAATCACAGTAGAAAGCACGCCCCTAGGGATACACACAGCCCCTCCCTCCCAAATAAAGTTAACCCCTTCACTACCAGTGTATTTTTACAGTAACAGTGCATATATATAGCACTGATTACTGTAGAAATGTCACTGGTAACCCCAAAAGTGTCAAAAATGTCAGTCAAGGGTCCGATCTGTCCGCCCCAATGTCGCAGTACCGCAAAAAAAAACGCAGATCGCCGCCATTACACGTTAAAAAAAAAAACAACAAAAATGACAGAAATCTTTCCCTTTGTTAGTAAACGCGATAACTTTTGCGCAAACCAATCAAAATACGCTTTTTGCGATTTTTTTTACCAAACATAGGTAGCATAAAACAAATTGGCCGAAAAAGTAAAAAAATTTTGATTTTTAAATTTTCTTTTTGGGGAATTTCATATAAAAAAATGTGAAAAATATTGCTATTTTTGCAAAATTGACGCTCTTTTTTTGTTTATAGCGCGTGATCAAAAAATCGCACAGGTGATCAAATACCACCAAAAGAAAGCTCTGTTTGTGGGAAAAAAAGGACGCCAAATTCGTTTAGGTACAGCGTCGCACGACCGCGCAATTGTCCGTTAAAGTCACGCAGTGCCGAATCGCAAAATACCCCCTGGTCGGAATGGGGGTAAAATCTTCCGGGGCTTAAGTGGATAAATAAACAAAGAGCAACAATTTAAAACAAAATAGGCCAATATGTATTCTGCTACATATTTTTGGTAAAAAAAAATAATAAGCGTATATTGATTGGTTTGCACAAAAGTTAGAGCGTCTACAAACTATGGGATATTTTTTTCATTTATTTTACTGGTAATGATGGCAATCAGTGACTTATAGTGGGACTCTGTATTGCGGCAGACAGTCGTACACTAACTGACACTTTTTGGGGTCCAATGACACTAATACAGTGATTAGTGCTAAAAATATGCACTGTCACTGTAGTAAAGACACTGGCTAGAAAGGGGGTTAAACATCTAGGGTGATCAAAGTGTTAACTGTGTTCCTAGTCTGTGTTTAAAGCGGAGTTCCGGCCTCAAAATCGACTTTACACGATCCGGTTGCTGTACTGTCGCTGAAAAAGAATTGGATAATTTAAATTTTTTTTTTATTTACTTACCTTGTTATTAAAGAAAATATACTTACCTTCCTTCCTCTTCCTCCCTCTTCGGCCGTGGCCCGCGCCTTCTCTTCCTGCTTGCATTGACTCCTGGGAGCCGAACGTCATAGATCCCAAGAGTCAATGCGCCTGCACCGGCCCTGCTCGACTCTTATTCCCTGCTGAACAGCTTCTGGGCATGCTCAGAAGCTATGCAGGGATGGCGCGCCTGCACCGGAAGTGACGAGCATGGCCAGTCCAGGGCAACCCGGGGACAGTTCAGAGGCTATCATTGCTGAAATGCACTAGCCCTGACTGTCCCGGGGGTATTTTTATAAAAAAAAAAAACATTTTGAGGCCAGAACTCCACTTTAAGTGTACTGTGGGAGGTGCTTTTACTAGGGGAAGGCATGGATCTGTGTCCCTGCTTTGCAGAGACACAGGATCCATGCCTTCCCTACTGACAGAATGGCAATCTGCCTTGTTTATTTAGGCACACCGCCGTTCTGCCTCTGTGCTGGATGATCGGCAGGTGCTGGTTGACATCATGCCTGCTCCCTACCCCAAAGTATTGGATCACATACTAGGTACGTGATCGGGGGGCAGCAGTGCCAGCTTGGCATCGCATATTTAAGTTATATGGTCAGCAAGTGGTTAACATCACTTTATGCACTTTAAAGGGTACACAAGAATTAGACTTGCAACTCTATGGTAGGTAGCAGAGCGTTTTGACAAGTTAAGATCAATTAAGACAAAGCATAACACAGCCAGGTACACAATGTATACAGGGTTCCTTGCAGTGATTTTAAATCCCAGCATATACTGTAACTCCACCGGCATAAACTGTAGCAAGTGACGCAGACAGATAACAAATATGGATAGAGACTAAGTCACTTGGGAGCTCTCGCAATGAGGGACGAAGCCTAGGCCTGTGGTTAGAGACTTAAGTTTATATGCAGGATCTTCCTTCAGGATCAAGTAACCTGAATACAGTCCTTGGCGTTAATCTTATGCTGGCTAGGTTGGGGCCCTTGAAGACGTTGACATGCGTTAATGGGATCTATCTGTGATGTAAGTAATTATAGTCCTGTTATGCTGCTAGCAGTAGTAAATAGAATAATTATATAGATTACTTGTTTTAAACTTTTTGTTTTCACATTTATTTAGTTACTTCCTGGTTTCTGGCCTAGGAAAATGATGTCAAACATCCCAGGAAACATCAGGAGGGGAGGAGGGGTTTTCTCATTTAAGCACGCCCTCTTGCCTGCATACCTGAGCTAAGGGCTGACGGGTTCAAGGAAGTAAAGCCTACATGAAGCCTTTATTTAAGATGGCTGCGCTGCTAGAAATTCTAGGGGGGGGGGGTGTTTTTCAAAGTGATTTCTCAGAAAAATTAAGCATGGAGACCTGAATGAATGGGCGAGTTTGTTTTGAATATTACAAAAGGATTAAAGAGCAGTTTTGGTTTGTGGTGTTTGATTTTCTTTTTCAGTACTGCTAGATTTTGTTTTGGCCTTTGTAAGTCCATTGAAAGTTAATAGTTCTAAAATCGCACAGGTCTCCCTTTCTTCCACAAGATGGCAATAGTGGATATGCATATTATTCAATGAACTTAAAACATAGAATGCTGGGAAATGTAGTCTGACCAATAAACTGGAGCCATTATTATTGCTGATGAATGAACTACTAGACCCAAAAGTATCAGGGGCAGAAGGAGCAAACCAGGGGGGTACCAATGGGAAGCTTGATAAAAAAAAGTCCAGGGAGTTGGAGATTGCTGCCAACCGGACCTTCGTGCACTGCCACCACAGAGCCCACACCACAGAGCCAGCACTTTCACCACAGAGCCCACACCACAGAGCCAGCACTGCCACCACAGAGCCCACACCACAGAGCCAGCACTGCCACCACAGAGCCCACACCACAGAGCCAGCACTGCCACCACAGAGCCCAGCGCCACAGAGCCAGCACTGCCACCACAGAGCCCACCCCACAGAGCCAGCACTGCCACCACAGAGCCCACACCACAGAGCCAGCACTGCCACCACAGAGCCCACACCACAGAGCCAGCACTGACGCCACAGAGCCAGCACTGCCACCACAGAGCCAGCACTGCCACCACAGACCCACACCACAGAGCCAGCACTGCCACCACAGAGCCCAGCGCCACAGAGCCAGCACTGCCACCACAGAGCCCACACCACAGAGCCAGCACTGCCACCACAGAGCCCACACCACAGAGCCCACACCACAGAGCCAGCACTGACGCCACACAGCCAGCACTGCCACCACAGAACCAGCACTGCCACCACAGAGCCCACACCACAGAGCCAGCACTGCCACCACAGAGCCCAGCGCCACAGAGCCAGCACTGCCACCACAGAGCCAGCACTGCCACCACAGAGCCCACACCACAGAGCCAGCACTGCCACCACAGAGCCCACACCACAGCCAGCACTGCCACTACAGAGCCCAGCGCCACAGAGCCCACAGAACACAGCACTGCCACTACAGAGCCCAGCACCACAGAGCACAGCACTGCCCCTACAGAGCCCAGGACAACAGAGGCCAGCGCCACAGAGGCCAGCGCCACAGAGGCCAGCATCACAGAGGCCAGCACCACAGAGGCCACAGAGCCCGGCACCACAGAGGCCACAGAGCCCGGCACCACAGAGGCCACAGAGCCAAGCACCACAGAGACCACAGAGCCCAGCACCACAGAGGCCAGCATACCACAGAGCCCAGCATACCACAGAGCCCAGCATACCACAGAGACTGGTACCACAGCCCAGCACACCACAGAGACCGGCACACCACAGAGGAGCCAGGAATCAGGACCAGCAGCCAAGAATCAACGACCAGCAGCCAGCCCCAAGGCCCCAGGACCAGAGGCCAGCCCCAAGGCCCCAGCAGCCAGACCCCAGGAGGACCAGCAGCCAGACCCCAGGACCAGCAACCGGAAAACAGACCGGCAGCTCAGCCCCAAAAACCAGGACCAGCAGCCGGGAATCAGGACCAGCAGCCAGGAATCAGGAGGACCAGTAGCCAGACCCCAGGACCAGCAGCAAAGCCCCAGAAGCCAGGACCCAGTCCCAGAAGCCAGGCCCCAGGACCAGCAGCCAGCCCCAGTACCCATTATTTAAGGTAAGTGAAGTCTTCTAGTCTTGGGCCTTGGCATCAAAGTGCTATTAATTAATATAATATGGTTTATTTTTCTATTGTTCAGTGACACTCTAATGTATTTTCTCATGGGGGCTGGAGGGGACTCTTTCTATCAAAGACTCTACAATAGGCACAGAGAGGGCCTCTGTAAGATAAACCCCCCTCCAGGTTCCATTAGACTCCGTTGTAGTCTCTAATGGGGCCTGGTGGGGGGTCTTTCTAACATAGACTTTAAAATGCACACAGAGGTGACCTTTGCTTGAGAGACCCCCCCTCCAGGTCCCATGATACAACCCCATTGTAGTCTCTAATGGGTCCTGGTAGGGGTGGGGGTCTTTCTAACAGACAGTCTAACAGAGGCCCTCTCTGTGTTCCTTGGAGAGACCCCCCTCCAGGTCCCATTAGGAAAAGGGGAGGAGTTAGTAAGATGACCACGCCCACGTGGGGGGCGCCATAAATATTTCTGCACCCAGGCGTCTGCTACCCTAGGATCGGCCCTGAGCATAAGGATTAAAAATAGTTAACGTTGATTGAGAGATAACTGTAGTTTTAGTACAGTTGATCTATAAATTATACCTCCTTTTCCCCCAGCAACCCAAGACTTATAGATACCTGTTGCTGCTCTTCGAAGGCAAAACATGCTATGGTCTGAACAAGAGAAGTCAACTGATTGGATAGAGGAATTTCCTCTTCCAGCTATTGTATTCAGATGCCTGAACCACCTGCGGCTGTCTTATTAACTGAACAGTGACTGCATTTGAATGGTTGCAGTCACTGTTCGACCAACAATTTTCCACCTGGCTCCTTTGATTTTGAAATAGACTTTTGCAGAGTCGGGTGGTGCCAACAGGGCCTTCAACAGCTTGAATTTCAGCCGGTTTAGCAGGAATAGCCATGTATGATCAACTTAAATTTTCACTAAAGGTGAAACTTGTTTTTCTAAATTCTGGACAGAGTCAAGAGAAATTAGAACACCTATTAAGTTTTTATTGCTGTCTGTACCCCTGTTAGGGAGACTCACCCTCTCTATTCGTCCTGTTTATTGGTATTGTCAAAAAAGAAAGTGAAAGAAAATCCCAAATTTTGGGTTGTGACCAGAACAGGAATAGAGGGAACATTTTCTAATAGGGAGAGACACTAGTTCTAGTTTACCTGGTGACAACCAGGGATTCCCTGACTTTAGAGGGTTTTCCTCTCACTTCCAATTTTGGCTATGGGACAGGAAGTGAATCTCCCAAATGGAACACAGATGTATAAATAAATACCTGATAGGGGTTATAACCCTCCTCTTCTCTACCTAACATAGAAACAAAACAGTAAACTTAGCCCAATTTTTTTCTATAATGTGAAAGATGAGGTTACACCAAATAAATATATACCTAACATGTTACGCTTTAAAATTGCGTCTGCCCGTGCAAAGGCAGCAAATTACAGTGCCTTAAATTCTCCATATGCAACACTTTAAACACCTTTACAGGTTACCAGTTTAGAGTTGCACAGAAGGTCAGGTGCTAGAATCATTACTCTCACTCTGACATTTGCGACTATACCTCCCATGTGTGGTGCAATCACGGTTTACATATGCATGTGGGAGTACCGTATGTGCTCGCATTTCCACGTAAGCACAGTGGGACAGGGGCGCTTTACATTTTATTTTTATTATTATTTTTTTTTTACACTTATTTTTAATTTTTTTTTTGTAATACTTTACTGCTATCACAAGGGATGAACAAGATCGCTTGTGACAGCATGGGCCGTGACAGGTCCTCTTTATGGAGAGATTTGGGGTCTATTAGATCCCAAATTCCTCCTCTGGCCCCCTATTCAGCCAATCAGACTGAGATCGGTCCGATCAGCTGCTTCTCTGGCCGTTTTTGCGCAGGTAAACAAAAGGGTGGGACCGGAAGTGACGAATACTCATCGCTCCTGATTTCCAGGGTTACAGAGAGAGGGGAACAATGTCAGTTCCTCTCTCTCTGTGCCAGGCAGCCATCGCCGCCGGCTGCATCGCTCCTGGCCCCTGCGATGGGACCAGAGAGGCAGCGGGAGGGGGTGGGACTCCTTTCTGCCACCCGCAGAAGTGATCGAGTGGCTAATTAGCCACTCAGATCACTTCTGCCAAAAAGAGAATCACCAGCTGAACAAAATGATACTGGGATGATGCCTGTAGGTGCATCCCGGTATTACCACAGAACCCCAAGGATGTACGGGTACGTCTATTTGGGGGAAGTGGTTAAAAAATAAATTATTATTAAAAAAATTGTGACAAAATATTACAACTTCAAAAAACTTACCTTGTCTCTTATTAAATATGTTACTAAAAAAGGGGTCATTTGGGGGATATTTGTACTGCCCTGGTGTTTTCGGGCCTCAAGAAATGAGATGGGCCGTCAGTACATAAGTTCTTGTACTCATGAAAATGCTTTGATAACCCAAAACCGATTCCTTTGCTGTGTGATCTGAGACCATACAAAATAAATGGGCTCAAATCACGCTGCAAAAAAATCACACGCGGTTCCCCCAACGCTCCTGTGTGAGCCCAGGCTTGTCATAGTGACTTCAGCCTGGGTTCATATAGGAGCCAGAAACTGCATGTGATTTGGGAAGGAATTGCACCGCATTCCTGTTAAAATCACATGTGATTCTTTTCAGTGCGATTTGAGCCTATTAATTTTGTATTAACGCAAATCTTACCGCAAAGATACTCGGTATCAGCGAGTACTTGACTGAAAGTATCAGTACTCATACTCGCCAGTAAAAAAAACTGGTATCGGTGTATCCCTAATATATACCATAGTTTGTGGACTCTATATCATTCCAACAGACTAAATAATATACACTGATTTGAGTTATTTTCACCAAAGAAATGTAGCAGAGTACAGCTTGGCCTAAATTTATGAAGAAAGATTTTTTGTTTGCAAAATTTTATAACAGAAACAAAGAAAAAAACATGTTTTTTTTTTTAAACTTTTTGGTCTTTTTTCTTTTATTTAGCAAAAAAAAAATAATAATAATAAAGCGGTGATTAAATACCACCAAAAGAAAGCTCTAGTTGTGTGAAAAAAAAAATGATAAAAATTTCATATGGGTACAGTGTTGCATGACTGCACAACTGTCATTTAAAGTGGGACTGCTCTGAAAGCTGAAATTGGCCTGGGCAGGAGGGGTGTGAAAGTCCCTGGTATTGAAGATCTCTGTGCAACCTTTTGGGTATTGCACACCCAGGGTTGCTGATAAGGCAGCACAGCCAGCCCTCCTGTACTGGGCCTGGGCTCCATCAGTTCAAAAGGGGGGCCCAGGCACCTGCTGAGGAGGGCCGGATATACTGTCTTATTGCAGACACTGATCCTCCTCTGCCTCCCCTTCCAGCGCTGCCAGATTTTTCTCCTCTCCCTCCACCTGGCTGCACTGCAGGGAGGATTGTTTCTAGCACATGCGCTCCTTCCATCTGCTGTCCGGGCCTCCCTGCGTGCCCCTTTTCCTTGCAGCACTTCTGGCTTCCCGCCTCTCCTGCCGGCAGCTGTTGCGGGCACACAGGGGGATATTTCAGAATGGAGAGCCAGGGAAGGGGCCGGTAAATATGTCTATTTACTGATCCCTTTCTTTCCTGAATGAACACAGTGAACAATCGGTACCAATTATTCCTGTGCCTATTCATCACAGAAGCATAAGAAACTGTGTTGTTTACTATGCTTCATTTTGTGAATGAGCAGGATCGAATGTAAGATCTATATTTATTATTTCAGTTACTTATATAGCGCTGTCAATTTATGCAACGCTTTACATATACATTGTACATTCACATCAGTCCCTGCCCTCAAGGAGCTTGCAATCTAAGGTCCCTAACTCATATTCATACATACACAGTAGGGCCATTTTTTTTTTTTATACAGGATCCAATTAACCTACCAGCATGTCTTTGGAGTGTGGGAGGAAACCGGAGTACCCAGAGGAAACCCTTGCAGGCACAGTGAGAACATGCAAACTCCAGGCAGGTGGTGTCGTCTTTGGGATTCGAACCAGCAACCCTCTTGCTGCTAGGTGAAAGTGCTAACCACTACTCCACTGTGCCACCCGATGATTAATTTATAATGAATGGTCGTAATGAATACTACATACTACATACAGTGAGATTTGAGCGTTGTTTGCTCTATTTTTCTCTGTTAATGTTATTTTGTACATTTTATTTTATGCTCAATAAAGTTACCCTTTAAAAAAAAAAAAAGTGGGAGTAAATTTCCATCGCTGACTTACCTATAGGTACTGTAAATATCTCCTAAACTGCACTGTTTAGGAGATATTTACTGTACATGCAGCCGGTGATGTCATCAGCGCATGCGCTCTGAAGGAATGGCCCCCCAGTCCTGTGCTGTAAGTGGTGGCTCCTGCATGGAAGTGACGTCATCGCGGCTCTGACCACTCACACAGCCGGAGCACGTGAACAGGAGATATTTACTGTAAATGCAACTACACACAGCGGATAACTACCACTTTAAGTGTGGATGGAGAAATCTGTTTGTTTATGTCTAGCATATGGGAGTTTGCTGGTGGGAAAAGAAAAGGGTCGTTAGAACAATGAGAGCACTCCGGGGCTGCCATTTCTGAGTAACCTACCTGGAACGAGTGTACAAATCAAGAAAGTTGTAGAAAAGCCAGAAGTCCTTAATTGCATACTTGCAGATACTAGATTCAAAGTATTTAAAGCCAAAAATGGCATTGTTTTTTTTTTTTTTTCTCATGACCGGTTTATTTTATCCCCAAGGTGAATCTTGATTCCCACTCCAACCTAAAGGCCTACTTCACTATCCTGAAGTGTGTTTTGATGAATTGCCATACACGTATTGACTTAGGGCTCTTTCACACGGCCGTTCCATATGTCTGTATATCACCCCATCCGTTTGTGGGTGATATATATGGACATAATGCATGTCAATGGGATTGCGGATGTCAGCGGATGACCATCCGCTGACATCTGATTTCCTTTCAGTCAGTGAAAAAAAAAAATTGGGTTTCCAGGCCTGGTGGATATGGGGGGGGGGGGGGTTACGACCCAGAAGAGGCGCCGATTGGCTGCCTTCTGGGGGCGTAACCTGGTCACAGCAAATAGCGCTGAGCCACCCCCACCTTTGTGATATCCTGGCTGTGATTGGTCCAGTCTCCAGCCTGGACCAATCATCATCCAGGACATCGCTGACTCGCAATGGGGGCGGTGCCGGTGCGTGCGTCAGTCACGCACCGTCACCGCCCATCTCCTTCCCGCCGCCCAGACCGGAACTGAAAGACAGAAGACTGAAGAGTGAAGAGTGAAGAGGAGGACGTCCACGGCGCTGCTGTCTCGGTTCCCGGAATCCCGCCATCCCGCCGCCGTCAGAAGGTAAGTGATTGAAGCCGACCTGTACCATCACCTATGCCATCACCTGTGCCATCCCTATGCCATCAACTGTGCCATTCCTATGCCTATGCCATCACCTGTGCCATCCCTATGCCATCACCTGTGCCATCCCTATGCCATGCCTATGCCATCAACTGTGCCATCCCTATGCCATCACCTGTGCCATGCCTATGCTATCACCTGCGCCATCACCTGTGCCATCCCTGTGCCATGCCTATGCCATCACCTGTGCCATGCCTATGGTATCACCTGTGCCATCACCTGTGCCATGTCTATGCCATCACCTGTGCCATCCCTATGCCATCACCTGTGCCATGCCTATGCCATCACCTGTGCCATCACCTGTGACATGCCTATGCCATCACCTATGCCATCACCTGTGCCATGCCTATGCCATCACCTGTGCCACGCCTATGCCATCACCTGTGCCATGCCTATGCCATCACCTGTGCCATCACCTGTGACATGCCTATGCCATCACCTGTGCCATGCCTATGCCATCACCTGTGCCATCACCTGTGACATGCCTATGCCATCACCTGTGCCATGCCTATGCCATCACCTGTGCCATCACCTGTGACATGCCTATGCCATCACCTGTGCCATGCCTATGCCATCACCTGTGCCATCACCTGTGCCATGCCTATGCCATCACCTGTGCCATGCCTATGCCATCACCTGTGCCATCACCTGTGCCATGCCTATGCCATCACCTGTGACATGCCTATGCCATCACCTGTGCCATCACCTGTGCCATGCCTATGCCATCACCTGTGCCATGCCTATGCCATCACCTGTGCCATCACCTGTGCCATGCCTATGCCATCATCTGTGCCATGTCTATGCCATCACCCGTGCCATCACCTGTGCCATGCCTATGCCATCACCTGTGTCATCACCTGTGCCATGCCTATGCCATCACCTGTGCCATGCCTATGCCATCACCTGTGCCATGCCTATACCATCACATGTGCCATGCCTATGCCATCACCTGTGCCATGCCTGTACCATGACCTCAAAGTCATGCAATTTTTTTACCGCGTTTTTTTCCGTGAAGCAATACCTATTATATTTTTCTTTTTGCGCCCCCCCAAAAATTTTGAGCACCAGCCGCCACTGCTTTCAGTTCTGTTCAGTTTTTTGGTATGGAACAGAACCCTATTTTTCTTCTGTTAAAAAAACGGAACGGATGCAAAATCGGATGTCAGCGGTGTCATCTGCTGATATCTGCAATCCCCATAGACTTACATTATGTCCGTATATCATCTGCAAACGGATGGGATGATATGCGGACATACGGAGCGGATGACACAAGTGTCATCCGTGTCCATGAAAAAAAAAAGTGCCGCAGCGGAAGAAGAAATCAGAGCGGCCGTGTGGAAGAGCCCTTACATTATTGCCCTTTTTAAACCTTGAATGGACTTCCAACCCAATTCATCAAATACCGGACTTGTGCTTTTTTTTTTTTTAACTACCATCCCACAATGTACAAATAATTTCCATTTGTGTTGTGGTGCGCTGCTACATATGTGTGGTGAGGCGTCATTCAAAATGAATGGTGCTAACAACTAAGCATCACCATGTGAGGATGGCCTGGACTCAAACTTAACCCTTAAATTCAACCGGAAAGTAAACCTGTGCTTTAGCGATCCAGGCCGAAGGAGCGGGTTCATTTAAATGCCCTCACATAAAGAAGGTTTAGAAAAAGGGGTATCTTTATGTGGCTAATCCAGCTCTATACCCCAAGGTCATCCACCCAAAAATACGTAAATAAATGAGGAAATTTGAAAAAGGTGGGTGTTTAATGATTGCCTCGGGGTATAACTAAACTCATAAAATACAGAAAATATTCTAACATTTTAAAATTTTATTACAAAAACATTAAAGTTACATTTAATATCAGGTGAAAAATACACCCCAATACACATGGTTGATTATGCATATTGGGGTGTATTTTCCACCTGATATTAATTGTAATTTTAATGTTTTTGTAATAAATATATGAAATTTTGTAATATTTTGTGTATTTTTTTTTAGACTAGTTAAACCACAAGGCCGTCATTAAACACCCACCTTTTTCAAATTCTCTCATTCAATAATTTAAATGCTTCTGAATGCTGCAGGAAAAAGACTCTTATCTAATGACAAGCCAATGGTCTCAGCAGCATTCTCCTGATAGCCCAGGGCAGCTTGATAACGCACCTTTGGGAAAAGGGACATTGATGCCTGGGGCTCAAACAAAGTGAGTTAAATGATGTTGGGTATCCATTGGTGCAGACCGAATAGTGTATATTTGGGTGGATAGTAGACACGTGCAATTCGTTTAATTCCGAATCAAAATTCTGACAAATTTTTATTTATTAAGAAATTCGGATGTATCAGAATTTCCACATTAAAATAGTAACAAATTCAAACAAATTTGAAATAACGAAAAATTTCCAAATAGTATGAAATAGAATAGAAAATAAAGGAATAGAATAGAAAAGAATAGAATAGAAAATAATAGAATGAATTTGAATTTCCAAATAGTATGAAATAAAATAGAAAATAAAGGAATAGAATAGAAAAGAATAGAATAGAAAATAATAGAATGAATAGAAAAAAATGTAAACAAAAAAAAAAAGAAATAGAATATAATAGAATAGAAAAGAAAATTGAATTGAAAAAAATTGAATAGAAAATAAAGGAATGGAATCAAAAATAAAGGAATAAAATAGAAAATGAAAGCATGGAATAGAATAGCAAAGAATAAAGCAAAACAGAATAAAATAAAATAGCAAATAAAAGAACAGAATAAAATAGAATACAAAATAAAGAAATATAATAGAAAATAATAGAATGGAACAGAATAGAAAAACGAATAGGATAGAATAACATAGAAAGAAAATAACCATCTTCTGAAATTCAAAATTAACAAAAAAAAATCAGATTCGAATTGAATAATCTTGAATTGGAATAGAATAGAAAAGAATAGAAAAAACTATAGAATAAAATAGAAAAAAGAATAGAATAAAATTAAATACAAAGAATATAACCATTTCCCAAAATTCAAATAGGATAAATTGGAATAGTATAGAAAATAATAGAAAATAAAATAATATATTAGAATAGAATAGAAAATAAAATAATAGAATGGAAAAGAATAGAATAGAAAAAAAAAACAATAGAATAGAATGGAATAGAAAGAATATAACCATCTTCCAAAATTCAAATTTCGAATAGAATAAATGCGAGCTCAAATTGAGTTTAATTCGACCAAACTCAGAAGATTTGAATCATATTTGAACAAAACTAATTCCGAAAACAAATTAAATGAATTGAACTAAACGCATTTATGTGAATAACAAATCAAAACAAAAGGAATTTTATATTGTTCTGCTAATGTCTAGCGGATAGGGTCAATTACTGGGGGAACTGCATCCTCAGAATACCAGAAATCCTAATCCTCTAAACCCATCATTGACTTTTGAGGTGCCCCAGAAGAAAGCCACAGAATTACAAAATTAAAAAATGGGGGACAAAAGGTATACTTCGCTTTTATCAATTTCATTAATGTAAATGTTAAAAACTAGATATAGATCCAACTACAGATATATAAAAGAAACAAAATGCTTGAATGGCAACCCCGCTATATGAGATACAAATTATGTAACCAAATATCGAATTAAGTATGAGATAGTAAATCCCTTCAATAAGTATTAATATCAATTTTGATAATAAAGGTTGTTCCTCAACATGCTTCCACAGGAGGATATTGGGTGGAAAAGCCGCTCTTCCATACTGCTAAATAAATAAAAAAAAATAAAAATAAAAATTAATAACCTGTAGGGTCATCCACTGGTCCAGGAAATGATAAGTCTTGAACAGCACTGGAGATAAGGTTATTATTGCAGCAAGAGGCAGTATTTTGTAATCTAAGCTTGAATTTAAACTATACTGTAATTTATTCAGAAAGTGTCTGAAGTCTGCAAAAAATCAGCTGTGTTTTCCCTCTTTAGGGGATGTAAATCAACACTTGCCAAACTATTGTGAAATAATTTTTCATTATTTTAATTCCTGCACTGTGAAAACCAATAACAAAACCTGCAGGCCCACCAGGGCAACTTGGCATTCCACACTATAAATTTTATTAATTAATTCATAATAGCTTAAAAGACTTAACGGAAAGTTCTAAATAAACACAGCTCTTCGTCCCAACAGAAGAAATGTATCTTAGCTAAGGGTTGTCATTTATCCAGGTCATCGTTTATCTAGTAGTAATTACTCACATTTAACCACTTTCAGGTCGGAGGATTTGGCTGCTCAAAGACCAGGCCCTATTTTGCGATTCGGCATTGCGTGACTTTAATGGACAATTGCGCGGTTGTGTGACGCTGTACCCAAACGAAATTGACGTCCTTTTTTTCCCCACAAACAGAGCTTTATTTTGGTGGTATTTGATCAATACCACCAAAATAAAGCTTTTTTGAGCTATAAACAAAAAAAGAGCGATCATTTTGAAAAAATAACAATATTTTTCACATTTTTTTATATGAAATTCTCAAAAAAAAATTAAAAGATCTAAATTTTTTAACATTTTAGGCCATTTTGTTTTCTGCTACATAATTTTGGTAAAAAAAAATCGAAATAAGTGTATTTTGACTGGTTTGCGCAAAAGTTATTGCGTTTACTAACTACGGGAAAGATTTATGAAATTTTTATTGTTTTTTTTCTTAACTAGTAATGGTGGCAATCTGTGATTTTTTGCGGGACTGCGACATTTCGGCGGACAGATCGGACTCCTAACTGACATTTTTCACACTTTTGGGGGTACCAGTGACATTACTACAGTAATCAGTGCTATAAATATGCACTGTTACTGTAAAAATGACACTGGCAGGGTTAACTTTACTGGTGATCAAGGGGTTAAGTGTGTCCCTAGGGGCGTGATTTTAACTGGCAGGGGGCGTGGCTTGTGAAGTAATCACAGAGACATGCGATCCTATACAGCAGGATCACATAGCCTCTGTCATTAATTCAGGGAGAATGACAGACTGCTGTGTTTACATCAGCCGTGTGTCTTTCTCCCTCTGCTGCGGGAGAGCGTGAGTGACCGGCAGCCATCGGAGCCGCCGGTCACACAGGCTGGCTCCCCAGGGAACGAGCGGGGGCGGTAACGCGCCCCCTACAGCCTCCTGAGCGAGCGACGTAGTACTACGTCATTTTTCCCAGGAGCGGCTGCCTGCCGCAGTAAAACTGAGGCGGGCATTCGTTATGTGGTTAACTGAACTTGTAATGTTGAAGATGTTTTGTAGCTTCTCAAAACCACTTCTTCAGTTCTAATAAGTGTCAGGAAAACACCCCAGCATTTATATCCACACAGGTATCACAGATTCCTTAACCAATTACCATGGAAAGGTAGATGTTATTGTCCTAGAACAGGACGAGAGGTATGAAGGTTTTGGAACCACCTAGTTCTAGTTATATAATCCCATCCTTGGTATCAGGCAGGCTTCATAGGTATTAATCCTTCAATTTTCATGGCTTAGGGGTGAACTGCTGTTATTACTCCAGGGTATGTTTAAAAGTGATGGTGCGCTTTTCAAGTGATTAGGAAATGATATATAGCACAATATATAAATCAATACACAGGTGTGATCCAATTAAGTGTCACAGTACTTATACCAATAATGAAAAAACAATGAATCAACAGTGTCTTCAAAACATTAAAAAGTGAAAATAAACAAATAAACACAAGAACTAAAGTCCTGTTTTTGAAGTGTTCCAAAAAATTGAAAAAATGAAAAAATGGTGAAAAAATGGTGGTAAAGTCCAAATAATAAATCTAGTGATGATTGAGATGTTCCCTCCACCTGGTGAAATGCCTCCTTACCTGGCGGAAAGAAGGTAAGTGCCTGATAGTGATAATTTCTATAAAAGTGAAGCCAAAATCGTATTTCCACCTCCACACGTGCACGATCACGCTAGTGGTAAAACAATCCAAGCCTCTTACCAAATATAAGAGACAATCAAGCCTCTGAAATATCAGATAACACTATGGATATGAGGATGCTTCCTTAACACTGCGAATGGATGGATGGCTCCCACTTTCTTCCCTCTGTATGAACCACGTAAGTCTCCTACTCCCTTAGGGTGAAGTGTGTACTCCCCACGATGTTCCAATGCACATGGAAGTTAAATGAGACTAATAGTGCATTACCGCAATAAACAATTTATTAAGTGTACAGACTTGCACTTACATTGATTTGATCAATTAGGAGCAGAAAGTATAAAAATGACAGGCTGAGGATCTCTATTTGCATCGGGTCCGGCTGCAGCACGGACCTCCGATGACGTAATGACCGCACGCCTCCCTCCTGACGCGTTTCCTCCAATAGGGCTTCGACTTGAGATGGGAGAGCTGCTAAAATGTCATTATATGTAGAAGACGGATGGTGTTGAAGGCCCTACCCCTGTTCAATGACAGTTGTTCCAGTTTGAGGTAGATGGCCTCTTTCATGCCTTTTGGGAACCAGTTGCACTCCAAAGAATTTCTCTTTTCCTTAAAATTTAGGAAAATCTGCTGAGATAATTTAACTAGAACTTCCACACCTCCCATCCTGTTCTTGGACAGTAACATCTGAATTTCTGTGGTGATTGGATCAAGGTATCAGTATCACCTGTGTGGATGAAAATGCTGGGAAATTTTCCTGACACTCATTAGAACTTCAATAACTCAACCTTATTTTTGGAACAAATATTGAAGACTAAGTGCATGGATGGTAAACATTTTTTGTAAAAAAAATAAATGTGTGGGCTTATTTTCTGAATGCTTGGCATCCTACTTTAAAACAATGTACATTACCCTTAAAATGAACTTCTCTTATTTGCTCTCTTTTGGTCTGTAAATATACCATTGAAAATGTTATCTTATTTTTTTCGAGAAGTGCAAAAAAATGCCAATTGATCCCGCCAGAACTCTTATGAGTTGATAACTTTCAAAAATCTGTTGCCCTGTTATCAGTTATATTGTTCCAGCTTGCTCTTTGTGGACTACAGAACACCGCCCCCCTTTTCCATGTTATATAGAAGAGGAGAGGGGGAGGTGAGCCCTGTGACAAAGCTGTTCTTCAATAGACCCATTACGGTGAATTAGGACATCTAAAGAATGGTAAGCTGCAATATATTACTTTCTTGCTCTTCGGTTATGATATGCTTTAAGTGTCAATGCATGCCAAACTCATGATTGAGTTTTGTGTGGATGTTAGTGGGAAAAAACAGCTTCTAGCTTTTTCTTGTTCAAATAGATTTATTGAGACATATCAAGCAAACCAACAGGGAGAAAGTAGTACCATTGATGGATGTTATATAAATACCCTGAGGCATTAGGTATTACCAAACCATACAAATAGGCAGACATGAATTACAATGAAGCATTTGAACAAACACTTAAGCCTAGTACACATGGACCGAATTTTGGGGGGCAGCGGCCGGTACATTAGAAACCGGCCAACATTTGCCCCGTGTGTTCTGGAGTCGGTCTGACAGAAGCCGGCCTGTTATCGGGGCATAACTGGAAAAGGTCTACCGATCGGCTCCCTATCAGTGCTCTCACCCAATGGCTGAAAGCAATGACAGGAGGGTTCTGGAAGGGGGCCTTACCCCTGTCAGAACACAATAGAACAGCAGGGGAGACCCCTGTACTAATGTCAGATTGTTAGTACAGCGGCTCCTCCTGAGCTGTGACTAACCAGCTGACACTTGGACCATGTGTACAGTTGTCCCTCCGACAGAAGCCAGTCAGAGGAACATGCTGGAAAACCAGCATCCGATCAGAGCTCTCAACCAATGGCTGCTAGCGTTGATTAGTCTTTTCTGTTGGGGGGGGGGGGGGCGGTTGTCTCTGTGAGAACACAAAGGCACAGGGAGAGATTGCTGCACTAACATCGCTTAGTGACCAGAAAAGACACAGGATAGAGTTAGGAAGAGAGAAGGAGGTAAAAGAGGGAGGTTCCAATGGTTGCATTGGCAGCGACGCCAACTAGCACAAAGAGAATCAAGGGGCTGTGGATTTTAAGGCTTCAAAAAGAGTTTATTGAAATTGGGGGGCAAGAACTTGGTGACCCAAGGCTGCCAATTTTTGTATATATCAGCATTTTATCGCAGTACACTGCCCTAGGCTGCATTGCAGTGGGAATTAGACACATAGGAAACAATTGTTTCCTGCGTCTCCTTGAGGTGACAGACATTTTACAATGCAGTAAATCATCTGTCACTGCAGATAGTGTAAATGACCCCTTACATGTAAAACAGATCCGTCCAGGGGATCTGTCACTGCTAACATGGCTTCCATCTTAGCCCGTCTTCCTTCCAGGTTTGGAGCTCTGACTGTTTGAATGGCTGAGCTGCAGTGACATCACACCTGCACATGTATACGGGAGTCATGGCTACGGCACAGCACACTGAATGGAGGGCACAATCGAGAATGCCATCCAGTGCGCATGCACAGGTGATGTCACCGGCTGCTACAGATGTGAATGTCTTCTAAATGGTGCAACGTTTAGGAGAAATTCACTATACCCACAGGTGAGCCTTAATATGAGCTTGCCTGTAGATATAAGTGAAAAAATATGTAAAATTTGTTGTGCTGATGTAACAAACATTTGCATATTTAGAATGAAAATTGCCATCTTTTCCTTAATATACTGTATGAAGTTCCTATATTGTTAGTGCCACCTAGTAGCTGTAATCCATAAATACCTCAATCAAGAAAACAAACACATTATGGCCACTAGGTGGCACTAACAATATAGGCACTACATACTGTATATCAGAGAAAATATGGCGATTTTTGCTTTAACCACTTCAATACAGGGCACTTTCACCCCCTTCCTGCCCAGGCCAATTTTCAGCTTTTAGCGCTGTTGCATTTTGAATGAAAATTGCACAATCATGCAACACTGTACCTAAACCAAATTTATGTCATTTTCCCCCCACAAATAGAGTTTTCTTTTGGTGGTATTTGATCACCGCAAGGTTTTTTCTTTTTTGCTAAACAAATAAAAAAAGACCGAAAAGTTTGGAAAAAAAAAGTTTTTGGTTTACGTTATACAATTTTGTAAATAAATACGTTTTTTTCCTGCACTGATGAGCACTGATGAGGCTGCACTGACAGGCACTTATGGGGTGGCACTGATAGGTAGCACTGATATGCAGCATTGGTGGGCACTGATAGGCGGCACTGCTGGGCACTGATAGGTGGCACTGATGGGCACTAATGGGCACTGATAGGCGGCACTGGTGGGCACTGATGGGCACTGATAGGCGGCACTGACGGGCGGCACTGGTGGGCAATAATGGGCACGCAGAGCGCATTATCCTGCCGCCGTCATATGACGTCCGGTCAGGATAATGCAACCACTTTCCCGCCGTCAACCGCCTATAGGGCGGGCGGGAAGTGGTTAAATGTGTGGATATTTCTCACATCCCCACAAAGAATGTTTTATACACAGACCCGTAAGTATCATGAACTAAACTACATTTAATAAACACCTGCCCCACAGAAAGCATACACACGCAACCTCCAAATTAACCACTTAAGCCCCGGAAGATTTTACCCCCTTCCTGACCAGGGGGTATTTTGCGATTCGGCACTGCGTGACTTTAACGGACAATTGCACGGTCGTGCGACGCTGTACCTAAACAAATTTGGCGTCCTTTTTTTCCCACAAACAGAGCTTTCTTTTGGTGGTATTTGATCACCTGTGCGATTTTTTGATCACGCGCTATAAACAAAAAAAGAGCGTCAATTTTGCAAAAATAGCAATATTTTTCACATTTTTTTATATGAAATTCCCCCCAAAAAAATGTAAAAATCAAAATTTTTTAACATTTTCGGCCAATTTGTTTTATGCTACCTATGTTTGGTAAAAAAAATCGCAAAAAGCGTATTTTGATTGGTTTGCGCAAAAGTTATCGCGTTTACTAACAAAGGGAAAGACTTTTGTCATTTTTGTTGTTTTTTTTTTAACGCGTAATGGCGGCGATCTGCGATTTTTTTTGCGGTACTGCGACATTGCAGCGGACAGATCGGACCCTTGACTGACATTTTTGACACTTTTGGGGTTACCAGTGACATTTCTACAGTAATCAGTGCTATATATATGCACTGTTACTGTAAAAATACACTGGTAGTGAAGGGGTTAACTTTATTTGGGAGGGAGGGGCTGTGTGTGTCCCTAGGGGCGTGCTTTCTACTGTGATTGGCTGTGGCTTGAGCTGTAAGGACACTGATCAACGGATCTACATAGTAGATCAGTGTGATCAGTGTTTTTACACAGAGGAGAATGACAGGTGGCTTGTTTACACAAGCCGCCTGACTTTCTCCCTCTCCCCCGCCGATCGCAGAGTGGCCGGCGGACATCGGGTCCGCCGGTCACAAGCGCGGGGGGGTCCGTGACCACGCGGGAGCGGGAGCGCGCCTCCGGGGGCGCGCGCTCGCTCCCTAGACCCTCACAAGCTAGTGACGTAGCCCTACGTCACTTTGCCTGTGAGGGGCTGACTGCCGACGTAGATCGGCGTTAGGCAGTCGGCAAGTGGTTAAGGAAAAAAGGTATAACACTTTTGATTTTGTTTTACAAGCAAATTTCAATAAGTATGGGGGGGGGGGATGTGACCCCACCTATGTGACAGTTTAAGGGCCTAAGCGAGCAAACACCAAGCCTGAACACTGTCATATGGTGGATGGGATGTAATGACATTATCTGACTGGTGTTGGAGCTTAGAGAGGCATAGATGGTGCAGCAGGCAAGAAGGAAGCTAGGGAGTATTGTTGGGTAACCATACAAATCTGGGGGGTGATCTAGATGTAGATCATACCATATTACCCTGAATGGGCAAAATGGTGGGGTCTCTTTCAGGAGTGTAGGCAAATATTGGTTTCTTCTACTGCCCCATATTTGCCCCACACCGCCACCACCACTACTACCACAAAACCTCATCAGCTGCTTTATAGGACATACTAACTGGCAGGAGCATCCACAGTGGGCAGAGGATAAAGTAAGCATTCATTGCATTCTTGCAGCAGATGGGGTATGGAGAAGAGGCAACTCTTTTGTTAGACAGGCTGCCAGAAAGTGATTTTGGAGGTATATCAAATCCTTTTTCCACTTCCCTGCGGGAGCTATAGGGATGGAAAAGGATGGAAATTTCCATCTATAAATACACTGACAGAGGCTGAATCATGTGGATACAAATCGCACTTATAAAGATTTGTATTGAAGGAAATGGTTAAAAAAAAGGACATTAGCATTTGCCATTGAGTCTAAATTTGCATCCCAAAGAGCAGCTTTACCCTCTGAACCTCCTGTAGTTGCAGGTACTGAGGGCACAAAGTTGTATGTAAAAACAGTTCTAGCTGAGACCTGACAGGCCCTCTTTACAATTACCATTTCCATTTACGATGACTCCTCTCCTCCGCATCAGGCCATGTGCTCACTTTTCTTTCTTTCATCACTTAGTGAGCCGTCTAGAATCCACTGTTATGAATTGCAAATTCCTTTCTATTAAGCTTGCCCAGGCAACCGGCTGTAACCTGCAAGTCACATGAAGTTAAGAGATATGGATTTCTCAGAAACAAGTTTGTCCATTTTAAATTGGATTACTGTATCAACTGAGTGGGAACTTAGCGAACGGATTCAATTAATTTCTCTGCAGTCAGATTTTATTAAACCATATAAGTAAATGTTTGTCATAATATTTAGAAACCTACCCGTCACTTACAGCATTAAAAAATGATACATAATGTATCGTTTTAAAAGGAGATGGCAATTCCCCCCCCATCTAATGTTCCAGGACAGAATCTTGAAGGCGCACCTTTTATTTCCTCTTTAATTAGCAGTGAGAGCATTGATTTAATTTCTGCCCTATGCATCCACTTCATTTGTTTCCATCAAAGTTTCAAGCTGCATCATAGACGCTGTAGACGGCAGTAGCATTAATCACTCTTTTTTCTTCCACAGTGGAAAGATGCATCTCAACATGTCAAATGGAAAGTGATTTTGATAAATTTCCTCTTTATTTTAACATAGTGTTGGGGCCAAAGCGCCATGACGGTGGAAAAAGATACAAGAGTATTCTAATGAACGATTAACAATATTACACACTCTGCAACATGAAAAGTTTATCAAGCAAAAGATATCAATAGCACCATATTTGTTGTGCAAGGAAAAGAAGAAATGGGGAAGGGAAGAAGAAAAGGAAAAAAAAGGGAAGGGAAGGGAAGGTTAGGCAAGGGGAAATGGAAAGGAAAGGAAGGGGAAGAAAACAGAAAGGAATGGAGAGGAAAAGAAAGGGAGGGAAGGAAAATAAAAGAAAGGAAAAGACATGGAAATAAGAAAAAAAAAGGGTAGGGAAGGAAAAGGAAACAAAAAATTGGGAAGGGAAGAACAAAGGAAAAAAAGGAAGGGAAAAGAAAGGGGTTTAAAGGAAAGAGAAAGCAAGGAAAGAAAGGAAAGGGGAGAAACAAAAAGAAAGTAAAAAGAATGGAGAGGAAAAGGAAGGTAGAGGAGGAATATTAAAGGAAGGGGAAGGGAAAGGGAAGGAAATTATATCAATAGCACTATATTTGTTGTAGAAGAAATTGGGAAGGGAAGAAGAAAAGGAAAAAAAAAGGAAACGGAGGGTAAGGCAAGGGTAAAGGTAAAGGAAAGGAAGGGGAAGAAAACATAAAGGGAAGGAATGGGAGAAGAGGAAAAGGAAGGGAGAAGAGGAAATTTATAGGAAGGGAAATAAGAAAAGAAAAAGAAAGAAAGGGTAGGGAAGGAAAAGGAAAAAAGAAAAGGGGAAGGGAAGGGAAGAAGAAAAGGAAAAAAGGAAGGGAAAAGAGAGGAAATGAAAGGAAGGAAAGGGAAGAAACAGAAAGAAAGGGAAAGGGATGGAGGGGAAAAGGAAGGGAGAGGAGGAAATTAAAGACAGGGAAAGGAAAGGACATGGAAATAAGAAAGGAAAGAAAGGCTGCATACTCTCGCCACATGAAGCCAGGCATTGTCATGTACCAGGAAGAACCAAGGACCCACTGCACCAGCGTAGGGTCTGAGAATGGGTCCAAGGATTTCATCCCGCTACCTAATGGCAGTCAGGGTGCCATTGTCTAGCCTGTAGAGGTCTGTGCGTCCATCCATGGATATGCCTCCCCAGACCATCACTGACCCACCACCAAACTGGTCATGCTGAACGATGTTACAGGCAGCATAATGTTCTCCATGGCTTCTCCAAACCCTTTCACGTCTGTCACATGTGCTCAGGGGGAACATGCTCTCATCTGTGAAAAGCATAGGGCGCCAGTTTGGGGACCTGCCAATTCTGGTGTTCAATGGCAAATGGCAATCGAGCTCCACGGTGCCAGGCAGTGAGCACAGGGCACACTATAGAAGGTCGGGCCCGAAGGACACCCTCATGAAGTCTGTTTCTGATTGTTTGGTCAGAGACATTCACACCAGTGGCCTGCTGGAGGTCATTTTGTAGGGCTCTGGTAGTGCTCATTCTTTTCCTCCTTGCACAAAGGAGCAGACACCGGTCCTGCTGATGGGTTAAGGATCTTCTTCAGCCCTGTCCAGCTCTCCTAGAGTAACTGTCTCCTGGAATCTCCTCCATGCTTTTAAGACATTGATGTGACATCCCGGAGGAGTTGGACTGCCTGTGCAACCTCAATAGGGTAGAGGTATCGCCGAATGCTACCAGTAGTGAAATGCAAAACTAGTGAAAAACAGTCAGAAGAGATGAGTAGGGGAAAAAAAAAAATGTCAGTGGCCTCGACCTGTAAAACCATTCCTGTTTTCGAGGTTGCCTCATTGTTGCCTATGTAGTGCACCTGTTGTTAATTCCATTAACACCAAAGCAGCTGAAACTGATTACCAACCCCCTCTGCTACTTAACTGATGAATATCCCAGGAGTTTAATTGACTTGATGCTCTACTCTGTAAAGTGTTCCTTTAATATTTTTTGAGCAGTGTATTATCAGCACTATTTTTCTTGTACAGGGTAAAGAAGAAAGGGTGAAGGAAAGGTAGTGAAATAAAAGAGAAAGTAAGGGAAGGAAGGAAAGAAGGAAGGAACGGGAAAGAAAAGCAAGGAAATGGAAAGCGGAGCTCCACCCAAAAGGGGAAGCTCTGCTTTTCTTCCTCCTCCCCCCCTCTTCTGCCACATTTGGCACCAGGTACCCGCTCCCACTCGCTGCGGCAAACTGAGTCGGAAGATTTCCCCCTCCTTCCCCCGCATTTATGGAAATGGCAGTGCCAGCACCCAGTAGACTATTGCTATTGAAAATTGGCTCAGGTGAAGACAAGTAAGTACCCTAATATTAAGTTTTTGTAGCTGCTAACTTAATTTTTTGGTGGGAGCCTGGAGCTTCTCTTTAAAGGAAAGGAAAAAGAAGGGAGAGGAGGTCAATTAAAGGAAGGGAAAGGAAAGGATATGGAAAGAAGGAAAGAAAGGGTAAGGAAGGAAAAGAAAAGATGGAAAATAATGGAAGTGAAGGAAACAAAAGAAAAGGGAGTGGAAGGAAAGGAAAAGAAAAGAAAAGAAAAGGAAATAAAAAATACAGCAGTATTCTAATGAAAGATTAGCAATATTACAAACTCTGCAACATGAAAAGTTTATCAAGCAAAATATATCAATAGCACCATATTTGTTGTGCAGGGGAAAGAAGAAAGGGCAAAGGAAAGGAGGAGAAGAAAGGAAATTAAAGGAAAGAGAAAGTAAGGGAAGGAAGGAAAGGGAAAGAAAACCAAAAAAAGGGAAAGGAAATTAAAGGAAAGTAAAAGGAAGGAAAATGAGAAGAATGAAAGCGAAGGATGAGAAAGAAATGGTAGGAGAAGGAAGAAAAGATGGGAAAAAAATGAAAGTGACGGGAATTAAAGTAATGGAAAGAATAGGAACATGAAGGGAGAGGAGGAAAACGAAAGGAAAAAAGGGTAAAGGAAAGGATGTTGAAAGAAATTTTAAGAAAGGGTAAGGAGGGGGAAGCAAAAAATAGAATAAAATGGAAGGGAAATGAAATGAAAGTAAAGGATGGTGAAGGAGAGGAGAGGAAAGGAAGGCAAGGAGAAAGAAATGGAAAAAATTACAAGAGAATTCCAATGAAGGATTAACAATATTACACACTCTTCACCACAAAACTTTTATCAAGTAAGAGATTTTAGCTACACCATATTTGTTGTACAGAGGAAAGAAGGAAAAGTGAAGAAAAGGAAAAAGAAAGGAGATAAAAGGAAAGGAAAGAATAATTTAATTAGTTTCTATCATCCACATAATGCCTTAAGTTTTATAAACAGATAGGCAGCAGCAAATTAAGTCAGTAAGTGAAATGCTAATGCTACTTAGGAAACACCGCAGCCATGTTTAAGTCAGGGCGTTCACTTAAATGTAGTTGACGTTGGATGAGAGTGCCTTAAAATAAGAAAACACATCCCTTTTATCAACAGTTTCTATGCTCTGTATAGCTCTTCCTCTGGTGTATGTGGGTTTTTAGTGATCTACAGTGTTTGTAGTGTTCCACTTATCCTCTTATTAATGGCTTCTCAGGGAAGAAGCTTTCTCGGTGTTATTTGATTCAGATCTTCCTATGACAGGAGGTATCTTGAGGGCTGTTTATGAATAGAGAGAAGGAGAATGTAACTTGTCTCATCCTCTCAGCTCAAATTCGTCATATACACCTTTTCTCCTGGGATTATACAGAATGTAACTGCTTTAGATTGAAATATAAAATTCACTCCTTTCTTGTGATCCCCAACCTGTTCAGTTTTGAGTTATATCCTATTTATCAGGAAATGCTCCTTGTAAAAATAATCATCTCAAAAAAGTGAACAAGGCTGTATTATGCTGGCCATATACACCAATCTTCTACTAATTTAAACCATTTTCAATTAGATTTCAATCCCAAAAAAAACAGATGGATTAATGCAATTTACCTAATTGACAAAACAGTTTTTAGAAGGTTCCCTGGATACATTTGGTCATTTAAATAACGAGAAGCTGTTAGGAAGTTGTTGAAAATACTGCAAACCACTGTGGATGGTCAAAGTTAGGTCTTATCACCAGCATTTCTTGACCTGGCATGTGTCCTGGATCCCCTGCCTGGTGCCGAGGGTATAGAGATGACCACCTATGTCAATAGTGTTTGGCTGAGTGATCTCCTGTCTGATGATGCCTGGATAGATCTGATGTAATTTAGAAGAGTTTGGTGACTGGAGCCAGCAGTAATGAAGCACTAATTATCAGTTGCTCTCACTGACCACCAACGAAAGGGGGCACTTACCACTGCCCAGCAATGAAAGGGACACTTACTCCTGACCATCAAGAAACAAGGCACTTAACACCAGCAGTGGGGGGGGGGGGGGTTCTACCAGTAATAAAAGTGGACATTTACTGGGGGCCACCAACAAATGAGGGCACCTAACACTTACCACCATTTGGGGTGCACTAATCTCCAATGTGTAGGGAACTTCAATACCAACCACTAGCAAAAGGGTGCACAAAATACCTAACTCTAATGTAAGGGAAACCTACCAGTGCTCAGTAAAGAAAAAGAGCACTAACCATAGACCACTAACATAAGAGGCACTTTACCACTGACCACTAATAAAGAGGGCATTGACCACCAGCAGAAGGAGCAACTCGCTATTGACCACTAAGAAAAGAGAGCAATGACCACCAACGTAAGGGGCACTTCAACACTGACTGCTAATGAAAGAGAGCACTAAATGCTGATGACCAATGTAATAGGCACTTCACCACTGACCACTAATGAAGAGGAGCATTAAAAACTATCAAATCAGGCACTGCATTGACAAAACAACAAAAGGGGAGACTTGCCATTAATACCAATGAAGAGGGGCATTTGGCACTAACCACTTACAATACATAAGGACATTTCACCACTGACCACCAATGAAGGGAAACACTTACCAATGACCACCAATGACCACCAATGAAGGGGGGGGGGGGAATTAATTCTATCCACAAAGGAAAAAGAGCAGTAACTACCATTATATAGGGCACTACACCAATGACCACTAATGAAAGCTAGCACTGACTACTAACATCCAATGCAAGGGGCTCTTCACCACTGAGCACCAATGAAGAGGGGCATTTACTACTGACCACCAATGTAAAGGGCACATCATTGCTGACCGATAAATAAAAAGAGCATTGGCTGCCATTGTAAGGCGCACTTCACCACTGACCACTAATGACAGAGAGCACTAACCACTGAAGACCAATGTAAGGGGCACTTCACCATAGACCACCTATGAAGGGAGGCATTTACTACAGACCACCAACACAATGGGCACTTCACCACTGACCACTAATGAAGGGGGCATTTACTACTGACCACCAACCTAATGGGCACTTCACCACTGACCACCAATAAAGGGGGCATTTACTACTGACCATCAATGTAGGGGGCACTTCACCAATGACCACTGATGAAAGAGAGCATTGGCTGCCAATGTAGGGGGCACTTCACCACTGACCACTAATGAAAGAGAGCGCTAACCACTGATGACTAATGTAAGGGTAAGTTCACCACTAACCACCAACGAAGGGGGCATTTACTACTGACCACCAATGCAAGGGGCACTTTACCAATGACCACTGATGAAAGGGAGCATTGGCTGCCAATGTAGGGAGTACTTCATCACTGACCACTTATGAAAGAGAGCGCTAACCACTGATGACTAATGTAAGGGGCACTTAACCATTGGCCACCAATGAAGGGGGGCACTTTTCACTCACTACCAATAAAGAGGATACCTCCTGCTAACCACAAACAAAAAGGAGCACTAACTACCGACAAAAGGGAGCACTAACCACTGACAAAAAGGGGCACTAACCACCCAAAAGCAAATAAAATGCAGCCCCTGTACTGAGATTAGCAGGTAAACCAAACTCAAAACACATGGATAGCACTTGGAACAAATACATGTGTTTGAGCAGTAGTATTTAAATTTAAAAAACAAAATTCTGTTTCTTATATTTTCCAAATAAATTTATGGAAAACTTATTATATATTCCCCTTGTTTATATAAAGAGATGGAGAAGAAACGAGAGAAAATATGGACCTTTTTGGTCTTAGTCTACAAAATAAAAAGAAAGAAAGCCAGGCACAAAGTTTCCCCCACACTCCGTCCTGATTTCCAATAAAAGAAACCAAAATAAAACTGGCAGAGATCTCAGTTTGCATACATCCTGGAAATATATGGGAAAGATATAAATGTGCTTCTGTACACTGCGGTTATAAAATTTAATTCCTCTTTGTTCTGCACACCTGTAGTCTAAATAGGCCAGGAGTTGGATTTTTTATATGTTATTGATGCCGTAAAAAAATATATTTTTGTGCATATAGGTATAATAGCAAATGAACATGGATCTGAAAATACAGAATAAATTCAGTTGTTGTGTGTTCTACCCATAGGGGGCAGTAGGTTTCCATGCTGTGCCGTTAGCAAGGCTAAAAGCAGATGAGCCATAAACAGTACACAAGGTATTTATTCAAATGTTATTAGGAAAAAAATAGAAGGTTCGGTCATTCATCTATATAATATGCTTGCTGGAAACAGACCATAGATAGCAGATTACCTCTCACAGTCCCAGGACAATATGTATGTGCGTGATTCGCTGATTTACACTGTGTCACATTATTAATGTGTTCACACAGAATCATTCCAATTAAATCCCCCATGTAAAATTCCTTCTGACACGTCACTTCAATTCACTCACATAGAGAAAACATAAAACAGACCGATCGAGGGACATGGAATGAGAATTAATGCATCTAAGAAGACCGGATGATCCTCCAGAAGACTGTGAGACTGATATGAACTAAACATTAATATCTAGGGACATTTATCATGAGGATTAAGATAGTCATATACAGCCTGATCCATGCTGGTGCTGAGTCTCATCAGGCAAGGATCAAGCTGTGCAGGCCTTCACAGGCAGCATTAATGAGCACATTGAACCGTCAATCGGAGGGACCAATAATGAGACTCTTCAAGGGTCAGAATTACTCATTGCATGCAAAGAATTTCCAACATGTTGGAGAATCTCTGCACAAACAACGACTAATCCCCATAGATAAAAGAAGGGGCTAAAGGCTCGTACACACTTGACGAAAATCGGACGAAATATCCTCCGATTTTCCTCTCTCATGCTTAGCGGTCATAACCGTTTTTAGTTGACAGTGCATAATGTTCACGAAATTTCTCGTCCGATTTTTTATTTTTTTTTGGGACATTTGTTCTTAGACTTCCGGGTTGTCAGCAACTTCAGTTCATGTGCGGTCTTTCCTATCCGATTTTTCACGGACGTACTGCATACACATTAAACGAAAATCAGTCGTCTGGGGACGGACGATAAAAATTTTGGTGTTTGTCCCTCCGTTTTTTTTTTTCGTTGAAAATGTCGGCATCGGCTGCTGAAAGTTGTGTACACACTAGCCGAAAATCGTACGATTTTACCTCGGACAGGAATTTTCGGCAGATTTTCTACTAGTGTGTATCCCACTTAACATCTGAGGAAATCTGAGACCTGGTCAAGGTGGATCTCTTCTGCTCTGAGATAAGCTTGAAGATCAGCAGATTTGTTCTCCAAAAAACATTGGCCTGTCCAAGCCAAATTCAGACCTTAGAGCTCATCGCTATGACCCTCTATATTTAGATCAAATTGTGCCTTTTTATGCAGAATGAAAAGATTTCTTTGAGAAATCAGATTGTTCTTGCATGTGCAGTTGCAAAGTTGTCATAAAGTCCCTATGGCTTCAAAGCTGAACAATTGGTTAAACACCTATAATGGAGCTGCTTAACCCAGCAAAAGATTTGTATTTCTTTTTATCCAGTCCTGAGATTTACACAGCTCAGCCAGACTGTACAGGCACATTGGTGGTAAGTTATTTACCTGCCCACATCCTGTAATTGCAATGAAAAATAAACATCCAAGAGGTGCTGAGACTTTAATATGAATACATATAAAGTAGTGAGAGGACAAGAACATTTCCGATAGCTCGCTGACTGATATTAGGCCACTCAATAGATAAGGCTATCCTTCGGTGGGTACCAAAAAAAAAAAAAAAAACATGCAAAAATGGAAGGGGTGTCAGAACAAATTTTAAAAAAAGAGTCCAAATTAAGTAATTAGTCTACACAAAAAAAAAAAAAAAAATCCAACAAATTTCTGAGGCCAGATGAAACCCCCCTTCATCAGAGCTTCAGTTAAATGAAAAACCTTGAATGGACTCAAAACAGGATTTTCCTGTGTGAATCTATGTCTATAAGTTAATTGATGTAAAAGGAGAGTTAAGGGGTATGTGGATCTGACCTCATAACTAGACTTATAAAGCTCTTAGCTCTAGGAGACATTTAAAATAAATGACAGATCTTCATTAATGAATATGTAACTACAGTAATTACTTAGTGTTTTTAATGTTTGCCAGGAGTTTAGCCTGTCCTAAAGCATGTGACTTCAAAACTCCTTGAAACATTTTAAAAGGATGGCAGCTTCCGTATTTGGTTCATGATGCGTTTCCTTAAAGAGAAATTAAACCTCCATCCATCTTTTTTTTTTTATTGGGCCTCAGGAGCTGTTAGCCATAATGTGCTTGAAGACAGGTGCCTACTTGAGGGTACACATTTCATCATGTTCTACCTCATGTAGTTACTTTTGCACTATTTTGTTGAATCAAATATTTTTTAATGAATTCTTGTCTATATGGCTGTCCGGAGGTCAGGAAAGGTTTAATGTGCCAGCTCCTGTGTGTTCATAGCTCTGCCCCCTTGTGGCGGGCTATAAATATAAAAGGGTATGCACCTATCTGGGTTCTTGGGTATTGGGAATCAGGGGAGTTCTCAGTAATGGACAGCAGCGATGACAGGACCCTTCAGTCATCCTCTGCTGCATGTCTGACCTGGGATCGTTTAGGTGCTCAGGCTCTCTGCAGAGAAGAATCGCTATTATGGCGACTAACGTACAGCCTCTTACGCTTACCTGCTTGCGGGTGATGGTCGTGGGACCTGGTTAACACCCTTCTCCTGGGTGCAGAAATATCTAAATAAGTATGTATGAGCACACCATAGACTGGACTTTCCTTATGTGCCTGAGGCACACCTTAGAGAGACTGAGAGCATGCTGCAACAAATCGATGACAGAGTCGCGTAGGAATACCTCTGTGTAACGGTAACATTTTGCAACTTGGACAAACAGACCGATCAAGTGGTTGCCAATTTTCATTTGGTCTATGAAGAGTTGAGTTTGGATCAGCATATCTATCTAGACCCAATTAAACATATTAAAGGAGAAGTGCAGCCAACTACAGTTTGGCTGCACCAAGCTTGTTTGGCTGTACATCTCCTGTGGATCACAGGAGTGCAGTTCCTGCACTTCTGTGACCTGCTTTTAGCCAACAGCAGGCTAAAGCGTGCTGTGGGCTGACGACAAAGAGCTGGTCCACGAGCCGCTGGGAGCCTGAGCCAGCTATCCTAGCCCCCTTGACAGCCAATCTCTCCAGTGAGTGTGTGTGTGTGGGGGGGGGGGGCATTGCATCGATGCTGCATCCACCTAGGTAAGTATGATTTAAATAAAAAAATGCCATACTTCTCTTTTAAACCTGGAGCAGACCACTCTGTAGTCCATTAAATTGGGAGATGTCTCCTGGTCTATGGTAAGTGGATGAGCTTTCCCAACCCAGCATATTATATTTGACTGTGAACTTTGTTCTTTTTTACTTTATGCTGTAAGTTATGTATTCCTTTATTTGGCTAATGCACTTTACTCCTATAATAATACTTTTATGGTTGTAAGATTGTGTTGTTAGTAGTTTATGTGGTTTTGGGGGTTTGATCCGAGTACAGATCAACCATTAGGGGGGTGGAGTGTAGGCAGGTGACTACTTGGGGGTACACACTTCACCATGTTCTACTGCATGCAGATATTTTTTGCACTATATTGTTAATTAAAATACATTATAGTATATTTTAGTGAGTTCTTATCTATTTGGCTGCCAGGAAGGGTGTTCTTGGCTCTGCCCGTATGTGGCAGGCTATAAATACAAGGGGGAAAACCTAGCTGGGTCCTTGGGTCTTGGATGGGAAAATACAAGGAGGACCGTGGCCACATGTAACTCTTGTCTGCTCTTGGGAGACTTCCCCCCTTGGTGGGTACCCAGTCAGGGTGCCAAAGACAGATCATGGATTGTACTGAAAGAACCTTACATTATTTATGAGGTAGGAACTGGCCAGCCTGAAGACAGAACTAACTAGAGTTGTGTATGGAGAAATCTGTCAGAGACTGTTTTATATTGCTCTGTCTTTATAAGTGTATTCAAGTAAAGATTCTAAAATTCCAATTACGTACCTGGTCTGAAGTTCTTTAGAAATGGGTGCATGCATAGACATTTCAAAAGAACAAGGCTTAGTATGGGGATGAGAAGAAGTATTAAAAAAAACAATACAAAGGTCTAACCTGCAGTGGTGTGGAGTGGAGGAGGCTATATGGCCATTGCTAAGGGTAGCCTGAGTGATGTTGAGTGCTGAAGCAGCTAGCCAGCGGGAAGTGATAATGACAGGCATGGGTGACAGAAGGCCCTGGTAGAGAGAGGGGGGGGGGGGTTTGACTGCTTCTCTAGTGACATACAGGGAGCCATATTGTGGCACAGGGTATCCTATGTACCTAGCCTGAGAAGTCACAGAAGAGAAGAGGAGAGGGAGTAAAGGCCCTCAGGAGAGGAGAAGCTCAAGAACATGTGAAGAGATAGAGATGATCTCTGTCTTTGGGTTGGAGCGATGTCTCATATGGTCACTTGAATTAGGCTGACAAAGGTCAGAAAGGATGCATCCATGGGAAGATGTCAGAGTACAGATAAAGTGAAGTGTGAATCACTGAGAAGTGCATTAACTGTGAAAGTCAAGTCTGCTTGCTTCTAAGTTGGGGTGCCACCTTAACACTGATTGTACATGACCGCGGCCTCCGCCTCTGAGCACAGGGATTACTGACTGCTGGTAATGTGTCCCTAATCGGGTGCATTAAGCCCTGCCCACATGTCACATGTTAGTATTTACAGCATATTAGCAGGGCCATCTTACCAAATGGGCATGCTGGGAAGTTGCCCAGGGGCCCCACTTGCCCATGGGCCCCACCTGCCCAGCAACCCAGCCCCAGCCAAGTATTAGTCCCGATTCCCCTGTGCATCCCGCCGCCGAACTTAGCAGGTGGCAAGCGCCTGTCGGCCCTGAGCTGCTGTCAGGCCACTTGGGCCATGGAGGGGGAGCCCACAACTGCAGGAATGCCTGTCTGCCTCCACCGGAACAGGCACACACAGGACAGTCGAGTCTGACTCCCGTCCGTGTGTTCACCAGACCCAGCCACCCAACTTGGAAGCTGTTATTAGCCTGGCACTGCTGTACCAATAAAAATAGCCTTATCGATAATTTGCATTTTTATTCTCGTGAGTGATTGTGTTGGCAGGGCCCCAGTGCACTGCGTTGCCCGGGGCCCTTTAATGCTCTTAAGATGGCACTGCATATTAGCACATTATGGCCGGGCAAGCGATCCTCTCCAGCGATGAGCTGTCAGTGCTCCCATCGGGCACCGATGCTGGCATCTTTTCCCAGTCTTCCTTCCGAAATCTTCGGCCGCTTACTTGGCCAGGGCGTGATGACATTACTCCTACACATGCGCACGGGATTCACCTCATCATGGTACAGAGAAGTATTGTAAATGTACAAATGCGTAAATGTACAAATGTACAAATGCGCATGGACAGCTCACCTGCAAATAAACACTGACAGGCAGGGAAAGGGGATTATGACAGAAGGAACCAATAGGATATCTTTTGTTATAAAAATCCAACATAAATTTAATTCCGAGGTAAGAAACAAATGCAATTGTGCTACATGAGAAAATAAAGCAGGATAAAGGTTATATTTTTGTGTGCAACAAAATTTTAATTAATAATTTTCAAATTTACAAGCACAGAAAAGGGCAGAAAAAAAGGAAAACGGACTTGTCGCCTTTTTCCAAACACAATTATGCAAGCTTCCCCTATATGCACGGACACTCACCAAGGAAAAAATAGAGAATGGAGCTAGAAAAAAAAAAAAAAAAAGCTGCAGACAAGATTGTTGGACACATAACAAGAATCTTCATTAGGTATGGATTTTTAAAGGAGGCATCTGATCAATAGCCACTGAAAGCCTTGTATCTACCGGCATCAGATTAAATCATAAAGGACTCCCAAGAGGGCAATGGAGCATTTCAATCTCCCACTCAGTGAGATGAGATTACACTCTGCTCTACCATTAAAGTGGAATTTTACTGTACTATAACACTTTCATTGTGCCTCCATCTTAATATTGCCCCTCTTAAAAGCCTTTCAGTGACAAGCTGAAGCTGAATTTAACAAGCATTTGAGCAATCTACTGCACATATCTGCCAAACCATTAGAAATTCTTTGAAAGGTAAAAAAAAAAACATAATAACACTCTTCATGTTAGGATTGTACAAATTAATATACAATTGCAGAACCAGTAATTCAAATCTAGGAGCTAATGCCATTTTTTAGAGGCCAAAGTACACGTTATTTCGGTAAAAAACAATATAAAAGGCTCAAAAAGCAGGGTAGGAGCTGTAATTGTTTGCCACGTTATCTACCACTCTTCTGAAATTTGTCCAGCCCATGTTTATAAACTGAATAATCTGCGACAACCACTGAAGAGTTATCAATCACAGCATGGCCTTTCTTAAAGATATCATTAAAAATCCTTCTTTATACATTATAATGGACTTTTTAGGTGCCAAGATAGGATATAAATAAAATAAGTGAAGTTTTTATTGCCATAAATCTTAAAATCACATAAAAGAAGAGCAGTCCATGCAATTGTATACACCAATCTATCAATATATCCCTTAAATTCCCCCATATACATCCTCAAATATCCACTGATCAGCAAATTTAGTTATCCTTAGGGATGTTAAAGAAAGTTATTTAAATTTGGTTGGAGGTGATGCCGACAGTGGGATGAAGATAATTCTCAATGCGTTGCCAAGAACATAGATCTGCTTCATCAGAAGATATAGGAGATATATATCTCGATGAAATATCCAACCTTACTTAACCACTTTACCACCGGAGGATTTTCCTGCTTTACGTCCAGGCCACTTTTTGCGATTCGTCACTGTGCAACTTTAACTGACAATTGCGCGGTCATGCAACGCCGTACCCAAACAAAATTTATGTCCTTTTTTTCCCACAAACAGAGCTTTCTTTTGGTGGTATTTTATCACCTCTGTGCTTTTCATTTTTTGCGATATTAATAAAAAAATGCGACAATTTTTAAAAAATAACAATATTTTTCTAATTTGACAGTTAAAAAATATCCAATATATTCAATTTTTGTCATATATTTAGGCCAAAATGTATTTAGCTACATGTCTTTGACAAAAAAATTCTCAATGAGCGTATTTTTAACCGCTTTAAGACCGGAAGATTTTACCCCATTCCTGACCAGGCCATATTTTGCGATTCGGCACTGTGTTAATTTAACGGACAATTGCGCGGTTGTGCGATGCTGTACCCAAATTAAATTGACGTCCTTTTTTTCTCCCACAAATAGAGCTTTCTTTTGGTGGTATTTGATCACCTGTGTGATTTTTACTTTTTGCGCTATAAACAAAAAAAGAGCGATACTTTTGAAAAAATAACAATATTTTTCACATTTTTTTATATGAAATTCCCGCCAAATCAATTTTTTTTAACATTTTAGGCCAATTTGATTTGTGCTACATATTTTTGTTAAAACAATTGCAATAAGCGTATTTTGATTGGTTTGCGCAAAAGTTATCGCAGCTACTAACTACGGGAAATTTATGTAATTTTTATTGTTTTTTAGTAATGGCGGCGATCTGCGATTTTTTTTTTGCGGGACTGCGACATTGCGGCGGACAGATCGGACCCTTGACTGACATTTTTGGGGGTACCAGTGACATTACTACAGTAATCAGTGCTATAAATACTTATAATTATATTTATAATTATATAATTTTATACTTATCCCCCCTTACATATGATGATTTGGGGTGTACCGGCTCCTGATGAGTGGAATTCATCCACGAAACGCGTCGAGCCTAATATGGATGTACCCCCCATTTTTACCTATTCTATACTTTTTAACGTTGTTCTCCATCAATGACCTAACCTTTCCAGTGCACACCCCAACATTGTTGATATGATCTTGTGTTTAGTATGTTTTCAATTGCTCTTTGTTTGTATCATCATATTTATGCAACTTTGATGCAGCTTGTATATATTTGTATATGTTATCATATCAATCAATAAATCTATGCCTTTTACTAGATGACTGTACCATTTTACTGTGACCACCGACCCCACACACCTCACTCAAAGTCCCGATTTTTCCCCCCTTTCCCGTCCTACCTCATTATAGTATTGGGTAACGGCTCCTTTAAGATCAAAACCAACATTATGTTACCACATACTTGTTACCACATACTTGGTATTCTCTATATAATCCTATATATTCTATCTAATATGCCGACCCCATAATACCCTAATATTCATTTTATTATCCCCCCCCCCTTGCTTTCAGTGCTATAAATATGCACTGTTACTGTAAAAATGACACTGGCAGGGAAGGGGTTAACTTTTAATGGTGATCAAGGGGTTAATGTATGCCTGGTGCTTACTGACGTATGTGGGGGGAGGGGACTGTGTGACACAGGCACAGATGGCAGGTTCATGCAATCTGTCCCTGCCTGTCACTTAGGAGATCTCCACACTCAATCCCCGACTATCGGGGAAGAGCGGCGGTGACCGCCGCTCCTCCCCTGGCCCGACTCCCGCTGTGACTGAATAGGGTGGGAGCGAGCCTCCGGCGGCGTGCACACGCCACCCACAAGGGGAGGAGTCCAGCGGTGTAGACCTACGTCGCTGGATGATAACGAACCACTTTGCTGCAGTACGCTCAATGTGAGCGGTCGGCAAGTGGTTAAAGAAAGAAATAGCTAGGAGATGGACAAAGACTAAAAACCAAAGGATGTAGAGCAACAGTGGGTTGGGACAGAAGCAAGGATCTCTCCCTAGACAAACACATTAAAGTGACCCTGAACTCAACTTTTTTTAATAAAATAAAATAAATTCAATATGTTTAAATATAAGCAGGATATGCCTTTTAGACCTCTTTCTTTGTTTCATCTCCTAAAGCTTTTTTCTGCTGTTCTCAGACTTCCGGTTTTAGGGTGGCTATCTTCACTCTTCATGCCTCCTTTTTGTATGTGAAGATCAGGACCGTCTTTAATATTTTTTGGAACCTGGGCAAACATTCTCTTATCCGCCCCCCCCCCCCCCAAAATCCACTTATCAACTAATTGCGGGCAGCGCGAGCTAAAAGGGGCCCAGTCATTTTTATGGGGCCCAAAGCAGATGCCCCTTTTGCCCTGCATTAAAGATGGTCCTGGTGAAGAAAGCCACCCTCTCCTGTTTTCCCCCAAGATGGACTGCACACCTACCAGCAGACACATTCAGTTCTATGAGAATTGTAGTTTGCATTGAGCGGATCATGTGACCAGAAATAATTGCACTGTTCCCTCTACACTAGTAGTGGTGAGGTGCATCACTGGAGGATTGGAAGCATGCACAGGACAAAACAGAAGCCTCAAAACATATATAAGAGACTTTTTATACATAAAAAACAGAGCCATTATATGCTTAAATTTTTTGAACAAATGATCGGAAAAAAAAAATTGTATTTATTGTCACTTTAACCACATCCCGCCCGCCCTATAGCAGAATGACGGCGGGAATGTGGTTGTATTATCCTGACCGGACGTCATATGACGGAGGCAGGATAATAAGCTCTGCGCGCCCCCCGGTGGCCCCCCGATCGGTGATGCGAGGTGTCAGTCTGACTCCCTGCATCTCCGATCTCGGTGAAGAGCCTGATGTAGGTCACATAGTAAACAAGAAGGCGGCTCCCCTGACAGGGGGGGGTCGGCACTGGTAATCAGATCATTGATCAGTGCAGACCCTCTGGGGGGGTGCCACTAGAACCACCAGGGATGCCCACCCATGACCCCAGGGATGCCCACCCATGACCCCAGGGATGCCCACTATGGCCACCAGGGATGGCAATCAGGGCTCAGGGAGCCCCCCCATTGCCCTCCCCATCAGTGCTACCCGCCAGTGCCCTCCCTATCAGTGCTGCCCACCAGTGCCCATCATTGCCATCTATCAGTGCCGCCCACCAGTGCCCATTTTTGCCCACCAGTGCCGCCTATCAGTGCCCATTAGTGCCCATCAGTGCCGCCCGTCAGTGCCGATCAGTGCCGATCAGTGCCGCCTATCAGTCTCCATCAGTGCCCACCAGTGCCGCCTATCAGTGCCCATTAGTGCCCATCAGTGCCTATCAGTGCCCATCAATGCCGCCTATCAGTGCCCAGCAGTGTCGCCTATAAGTGCCCACCAATGCCGCCTATCAGTGCCACCCAATCAGTGCCACCCCATCAGTGCCTCCTCATCAGTGCCTGTCAGTGCAGTCTCATCAGTGCAGGAAAAAACATATCTATTTACAAAATTGTATAACATAAACAAAAAAAACTTTTTTTTTTTCAAACTTTTCGGTCTTTTTTTTATTTGTTTAGCAAAAAAGAAAAAACCTTGCAGTGATCAAATGCCACCAAAAGAAAGCTCTATTTGTGGGGGGGAAATGACATAAATTTGGTTTAGGTACAGTGTTGCATGACCGCGCAATTGTCATTCAAAATGCAACAGCGCTAAAAGGTGAAAATTGGCCTGGGCAGGAAGGGGGTGAAAGTGCCCTGTATTGAAGTGGTTAAGGTTAGGGCTGGGCTGAACATCATTGCAATGGAACTAACCCCAATGCAAAACAGTTATCCTATATTTCTAAGCACTTTAGGGATATACTGTATATATAGGGAACATGTTACCTTTCTTTCCATAGCATAGAGAGAGTAACAGAACATCAAAGGGGATGAGAGCTACACCACCGCCTGTCAGAACGTGAACTGTGGTGGATCTTCTGGCTTCATACTGGAATACCCAGTGGACTTAATTACCGTTGAGATGTGGATCTTTATTTTAAATGGTTTTTGATTTTGCTGCCTTCCTATCTGAGGTTATTGTTAGTGCAACAGCTGTATTGTATGCTTTTAATAGTAGTTTTTTTTTTTGCTTTTTTTAATGTATTGTTTTTTGCTCACTTGTTTTTCTGCTCTCCTATGTGGTAATTATTTCTAATTAATGTCATCTGTGATTCTTTTTGTGGTATGCATTTAATGGAATCTGGCAGAATCCAGCAGGTAGCTACAGTATGACTAATGCTGGCCATACACGCACAGAATTTCAGCCGAAAATGGTTGTGTTAGGAAAGATCGTTCGAAAATCGGGCCGTTAGTGAACACAAGTTTACCGAAGATTTCGATCATGTGCCCGGCTAATGTCGATGGATCCATAGCGAAAACTTTTATCGTTTCTACAAAAGTTTTTATGTGTATGGTAAGATTGAAAGGAAAATAATATTCTAACTCATATTGTGCATGTTATTGAACGATCATTATGATCATGAAAACGATTATGTAAAAGAGTTTATTCTGTAAGTTAGTGGCCAACAGAGTTGTATAAAGTACTCGAAACCCATACTTGAGTAGAAGTGGAAGTGCTCGATCAAAAAGTGACTTGAGTAGAAGTACTAAAGTATTCAACATTTTTTGTACTTAAGTATTGCAAGTAGTTTTTAAAAAAAATTGCTACTCAAGTACTGAAAGTAAAAGTACAAGTACTGTGTTATGTAGTTATTAAAGAAAGAAGTTAAAACTCTGAACATCATATTGTTTTTTATTATTTCAAATGCAGCTTTTATTTATGCATACAGTAGCTTTTATTTCCGTATGCGCTGATAATACACATGTTTTGAGCTTCATGAAACCTGCCATCTACTGTTCTGGCAGTGGTCATTTTTATAATTGTAACGAGTAACTATGCAGCACAAAAAAAAAAAATATCGGAGTAGAAGTATTAAAATCATTGAAAAAATGTAGTGAAGTAAAAGTGGAAGTAGGAGAAAAAAATTCTACTCTAGGAAAGTACAGATACCGCCTTTCGGTACTTAAGTACAATAGTGAAGTAGTTCTACTTAGTTATTATACATCTCTGGTGGCCAACTCGCTTTCGACCGACGAATAATCGTTCAGTCTGCAAACGGCCGAAATTCTGTGCGTGTATGACCAGCATAAGGCTTCTTGGAGCTAAAACATCAGCTTTTCATGCAGGGCTCGGTTTTTAGCCTTATGTTTCAGTAAAACAAATACATTTTTCACACTGGAACTTTCTGTGATGTGGACTTTCTACATGGGATCAATAAGATATGCATTTCCAACTATTTAATAGTGTAACTGCCAGATACAGTTGCATAAACTTTGGATTTTCCAGAAGGTGGACAAGCAGGCACTTGGCCATACATGGATCGAAATTCATCCGATTCAGCAGGGACAAACTGAATTTCAATCCATGAATAGGCACTGTGGTTATACAGAAGTTTATCATGACTTTTGTACAACCAGCCTGTACAAGTCAGATTTTCCCTGCTTGATCAGCGCTGCCGGCTATAGCCAGCAACGCTGATCAGTGTATTCTGATGGCAGGGAAGTCTCCCAATTTTCAGAATACAATGGCTCAGCGGGAGGATTCCCCCATCCACTTTGAGTGTGTGGATGGGGGATTTGAGTCAGTTGGCCAAATGAAAAACACTAAAGCCTTCTACACACTAATAATTTAAAAACCGACAACTCTGGTCAGAGCCGCAGTACTAACAATCCAATGTTAGTACAGCAAACTGCACTGCTGTGCTATTGTGCTCTGACAGGGGGACTGCCGAGAGCACTGATCGGGAGTCAGTCGGCAGACCCTTTTCAGTCATGACCCTTTGACAGAAGCCAGCCGACTATCGGACCGGCTGCATTACACATGGGCTGAATGTCGGCCAGTTTCTAATGAACTGGCCGATGCCTCCTGACATTCGGCCTGTGTGTACTGGGCTTTACGTATCTATGGGCTACTCAAGTGTAAGATTTTGTACCTGAGTGTAAGTCAGCATATAGGGGGTTTTGTTTTTCTTCTGCACGCAAGTTAATTCTCTATGAGCCATTCACTTTATAGTGTTTTGCTCACAAACGCACATTGTGTCATGTTACCACGTATCGGGTTAAAGTGATTCTAAAGCCTCAAGGTTTTTTACCTTAATGCATTCTATGCATCAAGGTAAAAAAAAATTTCTGTGCTGCAACACTGCAGGAGCCCCTCAGCCTCCCCCCCCCCTTATTCTTACCTGAACCCGATACGATCCAGCCATGTGCATGAGAGCAGCGTCTCTCGCTGCTGTCTCCCTCTTCTTTGGGCAGATTGATACAGTGTCTTGAAAAGTATTTATACCCCTTGAAATTTTCCTCATTTTGTCATGTTAAAACCAAAAACATAAATTCATTCTTTTGTGATTTTATGTTACAGACCAACACAAAGTGGCACAAAATTGTGAGGTGGAAGGAAAATGATAAATGATTTTCAACATTTTCTTGTCTGAAAAGTGTGGCGTGCATTTTCTTGTCTGAAAAGTGTGGAGTGCATTTGGTTTCAGCCCCCCTGAATCAATAGTATGTAGAACCACCTTTTGCTGCAATTACAGCTGGAAGTCTTTTTGGGTATGTCCCTACCAGCCTTGCATATCTAGAAAGTTCAATGTTTGCCCATTCTTATTTGCAGAATAGCTCAAGCTCTGGCAGATAAGCTGGAGAGCCTCTATGAATAGAAATTTTCAAGTCTTGCCACAGATTTTCAATTGGATTTAGGTCTAGACTTTGAATGGGCCATTTAAACACATGAATATACCTTGATCTAAACATTTTATTGTAGCTCTGGCTGTATGTTTAGGGTCTTTGGAAGGTGATACTCCGCTCCAGGTTCAAGTGTTTTGCAGACTGTAACAGGTTTCCTTCTAATATTGGCCTGTATTTGGCTCTGTTCATCTTCCCATCAACTCTGACCAGCTTACCTGTCCCTGCTGAAAAAAAGCATCCTCACAACATGATGCTGCCACCACCATGTTTCACGGTGGGGATGGTGTGTTCCGGGTTATGTGCAGTGGTAGTTTTCCGCCACACATAGCGTCTTGCTTTCACGCCGAAAAATCAAATTTTGGTCTCATCTGACCAGAGCACCTTCTTCCGCATGTTTGCTGTGTCCACCTCATGGCTTCTCGCAGACTGCAAAGGGGACTTCTTATGGCTTGCCACTCTTCCATAAAGGCTAGATTTGTGGAATGCACAACTAATAATTGTCCTGTGGACAGATTCTCCCACCTGAGCTGTGGATCTCTGCAGTTCCTTCACAGTTACCATGGGCCTCTTGGCTACTTCTACTTCTTGGCTACTTCTCTGATTAATGATCTCCTTGCCCGGCCTGTCAGTTTAGGTGGACGACCATGTCTTGGTAGGTTTGCATTTGTGCCCTACACTTTCCATTTTCGGATGATGGATTACAGTGGCGGCTGGTGCTCAAAATTTTTGGGGGGGCGCAAAAACAAAAATGTAATAGGTATTGCTTCGCGGCAAAAAACGAGGTAAAAAAATTGCATGACTTTGAGGTCATGGTACAGGCATGGCACATGTGATGGTATAGGCATGGCACAGATGGTACAGGCATGGCACAGGTGATGGAATAGGCATGGCACAGATGGTATAGGCATGGAACAGGTGGTAGAATAGGCATGGCACAGGTGATGGTATAGGCATGGCACAGGTGATGGTATAGGCATGGCACAGGTGATGGTATAGGCATGGCGCAGGTGATGGAATAGGCATTGCACAGGTGATGGTACAGGCATGGCACAGGTGATGGAATAGGCATGGCACAGATGGTATAGGCATGGCACAGGTGATGGAATAGGCATGGCACAGATGGTACAGGCATGGCACAGGTGATGGTACAGGCATGGCACAGGTGATGAAATAGGCATTGCACAGGTGATGGTACAGGCATTGCACAGGTGATGGTACAGGCATGGCACAGGTGATGGTACAGGCATGGCACAGATGGTATAGGCATGGCACAGGTGATGGAATAGGCATGGCACAGATGGTACAGGCATGGCACAGGTGATGGTACAGGCATGGCACAGCTGATGGTACAGGCAGGGCACAGATGGTACAGGCATGGCACAGGTGATGGAATAGGCATGGCACAGATGGTATAGGCATGGCACAGGTGATGGAATAGGCATGGCACAGATGGTACAGGCATGGCACAGGTGGTGGAATAGGCATGGCACAGATGGTACAGGCATGGCGCAGGTGGTGGAATAGGCATGGCACAGGCATGGCGCAGGTGGTGGAATAGGCATGGCACAGATGGTATAGGCATGGCACAGGTGATGGAATAGGCATGGCACAGATGGTACAGGCATGGCACAGGTGGTGGAATAGGCATGGCACAGATGGTACAGGCATGGCGCAGGTGATGGAATAGGCATGGAACAGATGGTACAGGCATGGCACAGGTGATGGAATAGGCATGGCACAGGTGATGGTAAGGTCATGGCACAGGTGGTGGAATAGGCATGGCACAGATGGTACAGGCATGGCGCAGGTGATGGAATAGGCATGGAACAGATGGTACAGGCATGGCACAGGTGATGGAATAGGCATGGCACAGGTGATGGTAAGGTCATGGCACAGGTGGTGGAATTGGCATGGCACAGATGGTACAGGCATGGCGCAGGTGATGGAATAGGCATGGCACAGGTGATGGAATAGGCATGGCACAGGTGATGGTAAGGTCATGGCACAGGTGGTGGAATAGGCATGGCACAGGTGATGGAATAGGCATGGCACAGGTGATGGTAAGGTCATGGCACAGGTGGTGGAATAGGCATGGCACAGATGGTACAGGCATGGCGCAGGTGATGGAATAGGCATGGCACAGCTGATGGTAAGGTCATGGCACAGGTGGTGGAATAGGCATGGCGCAGGTGGTGGAATAGGCATGGCACAGATGGTACAGGCATGGCACAGGTGATGGTAAGGTCATGGCACAGGTGGTGAAATAGGCATGGCACAGATGGTACAGGCATGGGGCAGGTGATGGAATAGGCATGGCACAGGTGATGGTAAGGCCATGGCACAGGTGGTGGAATAGGCATGGCGCAGGTGGTGGAATAGGCATGGCACAGATGGTACAGGCATGGCACAGGTGATGGTAAGGTCATGGCACAGGTGGTGGAATAGGCATGGCACAGATGGTACAGGCATGGCGCAGGTGGTGGAATAGGCATGGCACAGGTGATGGAATAGGCATGGCACAGATGGTACAGGCATGGCGCAGGTGGTGGAATAGGCATGGCACAGGTGATGGAATAGGCATGGCACAGATGGTACAGGCATGGCGCAGGTGGTGGAATAGGCATGGCGCAGGTGGTGGAATAGGCATGGCACAGATGGTACAGGCATGGCACAGGTGGTGGAATAGGCATGCCGCAGATGGTACAGGCATGGCGCAGGTGATGGAATAGGCATGGCACAGATGTTACAGGCATGGCACAGGTGATGGAATAGGCATGGCACAGGTGATGGTAAGGTCATGGCACAGGTGGTGGAATAGGCATGGCACAGATGGTACAGGCATGGCGCAGGTGATTGAATAGGCATGGCACAGGTGATGGAATAGGCATGGCACAGGTGGTGGAATAGGCATGCCGCAGATGGTACAGGCATGGCGCAGGTGATGGAATAGGCATGGCACAGATGGTACAGGCATGGCACAGGTGATGGTAAGGTCATGGCACAGGTGATGGTAAGGTCATGGCACAGGTGGTGGAATAGGCATGGCACAGATGGTACAGGCATGGCGCAGGTGGTGGAATAGGCATGGCACAGGCATGGCACAGGTGATGTAATAGGCATGGCACAGATGGTACAGGCATGGCGCAGGTGGTGGAATAGGCATGGCACAGGCATGGCGCAGGTGGTGGAATAGGCATGGCACAGATGGTACAGGCATGGCACAGGTGGTGGAATAGGCATGGCACAGGCTTGGCACAGGTGATGGAATAGGCATGGCACAGATGGTACAGGCATGGCGCAGGTGGTGGAATAGGCATGGCACAGGCATGGCGCAGGTGGTGGAATAGGCATGGCACAGATGGTACAGGCATGGCACAGGTGGTGGAATAGGCATGGCGCAGATGGTACAGGCATGGCGCAGGTGATGGAATAGGCATGGCACAGATGGTACAGGCATGGCACAGGTGATGGAATAGGCATGGCACAGGTGATGGTAAGGTCATGGCACAGGTGGTGGAATAGGCATGGCACAGGCATGGCGCAGGTGGTGGAATAGGCATGGCACTGGTGGTGGAATGGGCATGGCACAGGCATGGCGCAGGTGGTGGAATAGGCATGGCACAGATGGTACAGGCATGGCACAGGTGGTGGAATAGGCATGGCACAGATGGTACAGGCATGGCACAGGTGATGTAAGGTCATGGCACAGGTGATGGTAAGGTCATGGCACAGGTGGTGGTAAGGTCATGGCACAGGTGGTGGAATAGGCATGGCACAGATGGTACAGGCATGGCGCAGGTGGTGGAATAGGCATGGCACAGGCATGGCGCAGGTGGTGGAATAGGCATGGCACAGGCATGGCGCAGGTGGTGGAATAGGCATGGCACAGATGGTACAGGCATGGCACAGGTGATGGTAAGGTCATGGCACAGGTGATGGTAAGGTCATGGCACAGGTGGTGAAATAGGCATGGCACAGATGGTACAGGCATGGCGCAGGTGGTGGAATAGGCATGGCACAGGCATGGCGCAGGTGGTGGAATAGGCATGGCACAGGCATGGCGCTGGTGGTGGAATGGGCATGGCGCAGGTGGTGGAATAGGCATGGCACAGATGGTACAGGCATGGCACAGGTGGTGAAATAGGCATGGCACAGATGGTACAGGCATGGCACAGGTGATGGTAAGGTCATGGCACAGGTGGTGGTAAGGTCATGGCACAGGTGGTGGAATAGGCATGGCACAGATGGTACAGGCATGGCGCAGGTGGTGGAATAGGCATGGCACAGGCATGGCGCAGGTGGTGGAATAGGCATGGCGCAGGTGGTGGAATAGGCATGGCACAGGCATGGCGCAGGTGGTGGAATAGGCATGGCACAGATGGTACAGGCATGGCACAGGTGATGGTAAGGTCATGGCACAGGTGATGGTAAGGTCATGGCACAGGTGGTGGAATAGGCATGGCACAGATGGTACAGGCATGGCGCAGGTGGTGGAATAGGCATGGCACAGGCATGGCGCAGGTGGTGGAATAGGCATGGCACAGGCATGGCGCAGGTGGTGGAATAGGCATGGCACAGGCATGGCGCAGGTGGTGGAATAGGCATGGCACAGATGGTACAGGCATGGCACAGGTGATGGTAAGGTCATGGCACAGGTGATGGTAAGGTCATGGCACAGGTGGTGGAATAGGCATGGCACAGATGGTACAGGCATGGCGCAGGTGGTGGAATAGGCATGGCACAGGCATGGCGCAGGTGGTGGAATAGGCATGGCACAGGCATGGCGCTGGTGGTGGAATGGGCATGGCGCAGGTGGTGGAATAGGCATGGCACAGATGGTACAGGCATGGCACAGGTGGTGAAATAGGCATGGCACAGATGGTACAGGCATGGCACAGGTGATGGTAAGGTCATGGCACAGGTGGTGGTAAGGTCATGGCACAGGTGGTGGAATAGGCATGGCACAGATGGTACAGGCATGGCGCAGGTGGTGGAATAGGCATGGCACAGGCATGGCGCAGGTGGTGGAATAGGCATGGCACAGGCATGGCGCAGGTGGTGGAATAGGCATGGCACAGGCATGGCGCAGGTGGTGGAATAGGCATGGCACAGATGGTACAGGCATGGCACAGGTGATGGTAAGGTCATGGCACAGGTGATGGTAAGGTCATGGCACAGGTGGTGGAATAGGCATGGCACAGATGGTACAGGCATGGCGCAGGTGGTGGAATAGGCATGGCACAGGCATGGCGCAGGTGGTGGAATAGGCATGGCACAGGCATGGCGCTGGTGGTGGAATGGGCATGGCACAGGCATGGCGCAGGTGGTGGAATGGGCATGGCACAGATGGTACAGGCATGGCACAGGTGGTGGAATAGGCATGGCACAGATGGTACAGGCATGGCACAGGTGATGGTAAGGTCATGGCACAGGTGGTGGTAAGGTCATGGCACAGGTGGTGGTAAGGTCATGGCACAGGTGGTGGAATAGGCATGGCACAGATGGTACAGGCATGGCGCAGGTGGTGGAATAGGCATGGCACAGGCATGGCGCAGGTGGTGGAATAGGCATGGCACAGGCATGGCGCTGGTGGTGGAATGGGCATGGCACAGGCATGGCGCAGGTGGTGGAATAGGCATGGCACAGATGGTACAGGCATGGCACAGGTGGTGGAATAGGCATGGCACAGATGGTACAGGCATGGCACAGGTGATGGTAAGGTCATGGCACAGGTGGTGGTAAGGTCATGGCACAGGTGGTGGTAAGGTCATGGCACAGGTGGTGGAATAGGCATGGCACAGATTTTTTTGGATCATATACAACGAAGTAATTCGCTGTGCAAGGTGGTAGCGCCCCATACCAACACCTCCCATAAACCCCCACATTTCTTTACCCTTGTGGTAAGTTGGAGGCAGCATAACCATCTGATCCCCACATTCTGCATTTAAAACTGTTGATTCAGTGCTTGTGTTGCTATCCATAGCGCGGGTGCACCCCAAACCTCTTTTTTACTATGGCACAGATGGTACAGGCATGGCGCAGGTGGTGGAATAGGCATGGCACAGGCATGGCGCTGGTGGTGGAATGGGCATGGCACAGGCATGGCGCAGGTGGTGGAATAGGCATGGCACAGATGGTACAGGCATGGCACAGGTGGTGGAATAGGCATGGCACAGATGGTACAGGCATGGCACAGGTGATGGTAAGGTCATGGCACAGGTGGTGGTAAGGTCATGGCACAGGTGGTGGTAAGGTCATGGCACAGGTGGTGGAATAGGCATGGCACAGATGGTACAGGCATGGCGCAGGTGGTGGAATAGGCATGGCACAGGCATGGCGCAGGTGGTGGAATAGGCATGGCACAGGCATGGCGCTGGTGGTGGAATGGGCATGGCACAGGCATGGCGCAGGTGGTGGAATAGGCATGGCACAGATGGTACAGGCATGGCACAGGTGGTGGAATAGGCATGGCACAGATGGTACAGGCATGGCACAGGTGATGGTAAGGTCATGGCACAGGTGGTGGTAAGGTCATGGCACAGGTGGTGGAATAGGCATGGCACAGATGGTACAGGCATGGCGCAGGTGGTGGAATAGGCATGGCACAGGCATGGCGCAGGTGGTGGAATAGGCATGGCACAGGCATGGCGCTGGTGGTGGAATGGGCATGGCACAGGCATGGCGCAGGTGGTGGAATAGGCATGGCACAGATGGTACAGGCATGGCACAGGTGGTGGAATAGGCATGGCACAGATGGTACAGGCATGGCACAGGTGATGGTAAGGTCATGGCACAGGTGGTGGTAAGGTCATGGCACAGGTGGTGGTAAGGTCATGGCACAGGTGGTGGAATAGGCATGGCACAGATGGTACAGGCATGGCGCAGGTGGTGGAATAGGCATGGCACAGGCATGGCGCAGGTGGTGGAATAGGCATGGCACAGGCATGGCGCAGGTGGTGGAATAGGCATGGCACAGGCATGGCGCAGGTGGTGGAATAGGCATGGCACAGGCATGGCGCTGGTGGTGGAATGGGCATGGCACAGGCATGGCGCAGGTGGTGGAATAGGCATGGCACAGATGGTACAGGCATGGCACAGGTGGTGGAATAGGCATGGCACAGATGGTACAGGCATGGCACAGGTGATGGTAAGGTCATGGCACAGGTGATGGTAAGGTCATGGCACAGGTGGTGGAATAGGCATGGCACAGATGGTACAGGCATGGCGCAGGTGGTGGAATAGGCATGGCACAGGCATGGCGCAGGTGGTGGAATAGGCATGGCACAGGCATGGCGCAGGTGGTGGAATAGGCATGGCACAGGCATGGCGCAGGTGGTGGAATAGGCATGGCACAGATGGTACAGGCATGGCACAGGTGATGGTAAGGTCATGGCACAGGTGATGGTAAGGTCATGGCACAGGTGGTGGAATAGGCATGGCACAGATGGTACAGGCATGGCGCAGGTGGTGGAATAGGCATGGCACAGGCATGGCGCAGGTGGTGGAATAGGCATGGCACAGGCATGGCGCTGGTGGTGGAATGGGCATGGCGCAGGTGGTGGAATAGGCATGGCACAGATGGTACAGGCATGGCACAGGTGGTGAAATAGGCATGGCACAGATGGTACAGGCATGGCACAGGTGATGGTAAGGTCATGGCACAGGTGGTGGTAAGGTCATGGCACAGGTGGTGGAATAGGCATGGCACAGATGGTACAGGCATGGCGCAGGTGGTGGAATAGGCATGGCACAGGCATGGCGCAGGTGGTGGAATAGGCATGGCACAGGCATGGCGCAGGTGGTGGAATAGGCATGGCACAGGCATGGCGCAGGTGGTGGAATAGGCATGGCACAGATGGTACAGGCATGGCACAGGTGATGGTAAGGTCATGGCACAGGTGATGGTAAGGTCATGGCACAGGTGGTGGAATAGGCATGGCACAGATGGCACAGGCATGGCGCAGGTGGTGGAATAGGCATGGCACAGGCATGGCGCAGGTGGTGGAATAGGCATGGCACAGGCATGGCGCAGGTGGTGGAATAGGCATGGCACAGGCATGGCGCAGGTGGTGGAATAGGCATGGCACAGGCATGGCGCAGGTGGTGGAATAGGCATGGCACAGGCATGGCGCAGGTGGTGGAATAGGCATGGCACAGATGGTACAGGCATGGCACAGGTGATGGTAAGGTCATGGCACAGGTGATGGTAAGGTCATGGCACAGGTGGTGGAATAGGCATGGCACAGATGGTACAGGCATGGCGCAGGTGGTGGAATAGGCATGGCACAGGCATGGCGCAGGTGGTGGAATAGGCATGGCACAGGCATGGCGCTGGTGGTGGAATGGGCATGGCGCAGGTGGTGGAATAGGCATGGCACAGATGGTACAGGCATGGCACAGGTGGTGAAATAGGCATGGCACAGATGGTACAGGCATGGCACAGGTGATGGTAAGGTCATGGCACAGGTGGTGGTAAGGTCATGGCACAGGTGGTGGAATAGGCATGGCACAGATGGTACAGGCATGGCGCAGGTGGTGGAATAGGCATGGCACAGGCATGGCGCAGGTGGTGGAATAGGCATGGCACAGGCATGGCGCAGGTGGTGGAATAGGCATGGCACAGGCATGGCGCAGGTGGTGGAATAGGCATGGCACAGATGGTACAGGCATGGCACAGGTGATGGTAAGGTCATGGCACAGGTGATGGTAAGGTCATGGCACAGGTGGTGGAATAGGCATGGCACAGATGGCACAGGCATGGCGCAGGTGGTGGAATAGGCATGGCACAGGCATGGCGCAGGTGGTGGAATAGGCATGGCACAGGCATGGCGCAGGTGGTGGAATAGGCATGGCACAGGCATGGCGCAGGTGGTGGAATAGGCATGGCACAGATGGTACAGGCATGGCACAGGTGATGGTAAGGTCATGGCACAGGTGATGGTAAGGTCATGGCACAGGTGGTGGAATAGGCATGGCACAGATGGCACAGGCATGGCGCAGGTGGTGGAATAGGCATGGCACAGGCATGGCGCAGGTGGTGGAATAGGCATGGCACAGGCATGGCGCAGGTGGTGGAATAGGCATGGCACAGGCATGGCGCAGGTGGTGGAATAGGCACTTACCTGGCGACGGCTCGGCTCCCGGCGGCGGCGGCGGCTTCTCCCCTCCTCGCGACTCTGATGTCCGTCCTCTTCTGCTCGGCTCCTGGCGGCGGCTTCTCCCCTCCTCGCGACTCCTCTTCTTCGCGGGCTGCGGCGGGAAAGTGACCGGGCGGTGACGGTGAGTGACTGATGCACGCACCGGCACCGCCCCCAACGAGGTCACCATGGATGTCCTGAATCATGATTGGTCCAGGCTGGAGTCTGGACCAATCATGATCCAAGACATCACAAAAGGGGGTGGTGTAGCGCATTTTTCTGCGCTACAGTTACGCCCCAGAAGGCCGCCAATTGGCGCCTCTGCTGGTGGAAAACCCCACCCCCCATCGGCACCAATGCGGCGGACGCCGAAAGAGGGGTGGTGGAGCGCAGAGCTCTGCGCTACAGTTACGCCCCAGAAGGCCGTCTATCGGCGCCTCTGCGGGTGGAAAACCCCACCCCCATAGGCACCAATGAGACGGGCGCCCCTTGTGGGCAAAATTTTTTTTTTTTTTTTTTTTTTTTTTTAAATCTTTTTTTTTTCTTTTTCTTTTTTTGGGGGGGGGGGGGGGCGGCGCCCCTGCGCCCCCTATGGGCCGGCCGCCACTGATGGATTATACAGTGCTCCGTGAGCTGTTTAAAGCTTGAGATATTTTGTTTATAACCTAACCCTGCTTTAAACTTCTCGACAGCTTTATCCCTGACTTGTCTGTGTGTTCCTTGGCCTTCATAATGCTGTTTGTACACTAAGGTTCTCTAACAAACCTCTGAGGGCTTCACAGAACAGCTGTATTTATATTGAGATTAAATTACACACAGGTGGACTCTATTTACTAATTAGGTGACTTCTGAAGGTAATTGGTTCCTTTAGATTTTAGTTAGGGGTACCCAAGTATCAATTTTCCTTTCACTACACAATTATGTGCCACTTTGTGTTGGTCTATCACAGTGATGGTGAACCTTGGCACTCCAGATGTTTTGGAACTACATTTCCCATGATGCACATGCACTCTGCAGTGTAGTTGAGCATCATGGGAAATGCAGTTCCAAAACATCTGGGGTGCCAAGGTTTGCCATCACTGGTCTATCACATAAAATCCAAAAAATAAATAAATTTACGTTTCGATTGTAACATGAAAAATGTAGAAAATGTCAAGGGGTGTGAATACTTTTTCAAGGCACTGTAGCAGCGGCAGCCATTGGCTCTCACTGCTGTCAATCTAATGCTGTGACGAGGGAACAGGGGGGGGGGGTGCAGAGGCGCTCAGTCTATGTCAATAGATGCAGACTGGGCGGCTTGGGAGCAAGCATGCACAGGTGCCCCCAGGAAAAGTAGCTTTCCCTGGGGGCAATCGGTGAAGAGGAGGGGCCTGGAGCGCCGGTAGGGGACCCCAGAAAGGAGGATCAGGGCTGATCTGTGCAAAAGCATTGCACAGAGCAGTTAAGAGCCGATTCACACTGCAGCGACTTGTCAGGCGACCTGGTCGCCTGACAAGTCGCCGTGGGTCGCCTGCCATAGATTAGCACAGGATCCGTTCTAATAGGAGCGACACAAGTCACTCCGACTTAGAAAAAGGGTCCTGTACTACTTTGGGGCGACCTGGAGCGACCTGCATTGACTTCAATGATATGAAGTCCGTGCATGCCGCTCCGAGGTCGCGGTGCGAGCTGCGCACCGCGACTTCACAGGTCGCCCCGACAAGTCGGGTCGCGCCTATGTGAACCGGCTCTAAGTATGATGTGTTTATTATTTTAGTTAAAAGAAAAACAAAACAAAAACAAAAAAAACTAAAGGTTTAATATCACTTTTAGGCTGCCCAATTATTTTGAATAAGACATAGAAAATCGGACATAACACATCATTTTTTTTTTTTTAACACAGCACGCCACATGGTTATCATTGGGGTGCCAATTAAAATATATTGCATCAAAACACAATACACATTATTTTGCTGCACATAACTGCGAATGGGCCCTTCTACTATCTTTTTAGCATTAAAAAAACAGGGTCGTTTTTGCCTGCATACGTGACAAACTGGTATTTTTTTCCACTGATTGTTGAATACGCCATGGCATAGGCTGCAATTACCATTTAATAGATAAGTGTAGTCAATAATGACCTCACCTGTATACTCCGGAGCACACATTTTATACTGCACTTTTTTTTAATGTTAGTAGCAAACAATATTCGTAAATGTGATCACATGTGAACAGGAGCACAGCGAGAAATTAGTGACATCACAAAAGTGTTGTCATGGATACCATGATTCTTGAAAGACTCATAGAAAGCCCATCAGTTGCTCCAGCTGTGAGCTGGGATATTCCCTCTTCCTCCCATCAGAAGGATGTCATCCTGATCACTTATGGTAATTAAATAGCAAAGTACTGGATACACAGTGAGTATACCAGGGGCACGGGTCGCTAGCAGAGGGCACCATCTCCATTCCCTGCACTTTATCCTATCAAATGCAACTGCAAGCTCGTCATCCACTTAGCTAAAGAAGGAACAAAGTCACATTTCGTTCTAGAAATAATAACCCCCCTCCCCTCGCCTTTTCTCTTACCTTACTTTTTTTCAGGACAGAATGTTCCTACATGTGAGAGAGCAGTGTATACATGGATATGCAAGGTTCCCTCCTACATCGTAACATACGTGACTTTTTGTTGCAAATCTGCAACCTGTTGTTCTATATTACAGAAAACGTAGAATCCTAACAGACCCAATACAGGACAGCTGTCCACGGCAGGGGTCTCCAAACTACGACCTGTGGACCAAATCCGTCCTGATACAGAATTGCATCGGCATGCAGCTAGGGTCAGGTTCCCCTTTGATGTGGGCCCCGGTGTAAGGGGGCACTCTTATGCCAATTCTGATGTAAGGGGTGGGGTTCTAATGAGGACTCTGTGGTAAGGGGGACATTGATTGGGACCCTGATGCAAGGGCGGACACCTAGGGGAGACTCTGATGTAAAGGGGGCTTTAATATGGTCCTTGATGTAAAGGGGAACACTGATGAGGATTCTGATGAATAAAGGGGACTCCTGAGGTGGCTTTTAATATAAGGGGGGGGGGGCTTTGATCAGAGATGTATAGTAACTAAGTAGAACTACTTCACTACTGTACTTAAGTACCGAAAGGCGGTATCTGTACTTTCCTAGAGTAGAATTTTTTTTCTCCTACTTCCACTTTTAATTCACTACATTTTTTCGATGATTTCAATACTTCTACTCCGATATTTTTTTTTGTGCTGCATAGTTACTCGTTACTATTATAAAAATTACCACTGCCAGAACAGTAGATGGCAGGTTTCATGAAGCTCAAAACATGTGTATTATCAACGCATACAAAAATAAATGCTACTGTATGTATAAATAAAAGCTGCATTTGAAATAATAAAAAACAATATGACTTTTGACTTCTTTCTTTAATAACTACATAACACAATACTTGTACTTTTAATTTCAATACTTGAGTAGCAAAATTTTTTAAAAAACTACTTGCGATACTTAAGTACAAAAAATGTTGAATACTTTAGTACTTCTACTCAAGTCACTTTTTGATCGAGCACTTCCACTTCTACTCAAGTATGGGTTTCGAGTACTTTATACAACTCTGGCTTTGATAGAGACTCTGATGTAAAGGGGGACTCATAAGGTGGACCCTCTTTTGTTAGAGAGACTCGGATGGTCTCCTTTATGTAGGGGGTGACTCGGAAAGCAGGTCCTGATGTAACGGGGGCTCTGATGGGGACCCTGAGGTAAGGAAGCTCTGATAGAGTCCTTGATGTAAGGGGGGGAATCTGATGATGATTCTGATGCATAAGGGGACTCCTAAGGTGGACTGTGATGTACATGGGACTTTGATGGAGATTCTGATGTAAGGGGGGGACTTTTAAGATAGAATCTTGTGTAGGGGGGTTTTTTATGGGAACCCTGATGTAAGGGGGGCTCTAATGAGGACTCTCGGGTAAGGGGGACTTTGTTTGGGACCCTGATGTAAGAGTGGACTCCTAGGGCAGATTTTAATGTAAGGGGGCTCTGATAGGGAATGTAAAGGGGACACCAATAAGGAATCAGATGTATAAAGGGGACTCCTGAGGTGTCTCCAGACATAAACCCTATTGAGCATCTGTGGGGCATCCTTAAATGGAAGGTGGAGGAGCGCAAGGTCTCTAACATCCACCAGCTCTGTGATGTTGTCATGTAGGAGTGGAAGAGGACTCCAGTGGCAACCTGTGAAGCTCTGGGGAACTCCATGACCAAGAGGGTTAAGGCTGTGCTGGAAAATAATATTGACACTTTGGGCCCAGTGGTTTAGACATTAATGGCTGTGTGTTGAGTTATTTTGAGGGGGAAAGCAAATTTACACTGTTATACAAGCTGTACACTCATTACTTTACATTGTAGCAAAGTGTCATTTCTTCAGTGTTGTCACATGAAAAGACATAATAAATTATTTACAAAAATGTGAGGGGGTGTACTCACTTTTGTGAGATACTGTATATTATGTGTATCTGGGAAAGAATCCAGGCCTTTCTGAAAAGTGAAAACAATCTACTGTGCTGGGGAGGGAATCTATTCCACATTTTAACAGCTTTTACTGTGAAAAAGCCTTTCTGTATTTGGAGATGAAATCCCTTTTCCTCTGATGACCTTAAGGTGAATAACTCAACATCAGGTTCACTGTACGTACCACATATGTATTTATACAGGTTGATCATATTCCGCCTTAATCTCCTATTCTTAAGAGAGAATAAATTCAGTTCCTCTAATCTTTCCTTATACTGTAGCTAAGCTCCTCCATGCCTCTTATCAGTTTGGTTGCCCTTCTCTGCACTTTCTCCAGTTCCCCGATATCGTAATGGATATTGATGAAGATTCTGATGTAAGGAGGGACTCTGATGGGATTCTGATATTAGGGGGGACTCCTTTGGTGGACTCTGATGTAGGAGGTGCTCTGATGTGGACCTTGATATACTGTATAGGGGGTGGGGTTTGCCAATGGAGGATGCAAACAAGCAGAGCTTCCCCTTTTGGGTGGAGTTCCGCTTTACCTCACATTCATACAAACTAGGACCAATTTAGACAGGAGGCAAATAAACTACCAGCATGTCTTTGGAACGTGGGAGGAAACCGAAATACCCAGAGGAAACCCACAAAGGCACAGGGAGGACATGCAAACTCCAAGCAGGTAGTGCCGTAGTTGGGATTTAAACCAACAACTAGTGCTGCTAGGCAGAAGTGCTAACCACTTAGCCCCTGCACCGCCCAATGCTAACAATTATTCCACCTATGTTGTCCAGAATTTTCGTCACTTACTGCATCCTGACTAAGGGGCCCGTCTGAATTTTTTTTCTGTAAGTGTCTTAATAAAAAAGAAAGGTAAAGACACTTGTTTTTTTCTGGATAGCTGCCTGAAGGGACATTTGCTATAGCAGACAAAACATATTGATAAGATCCATATCTAGACCAAGTAATACATTATGTGATGGTCAGTGGGAAGAATGCTCCTTACACTTGAGGTCACTGGAAAGAATTACCTCCTTACAGATAGCTAAAAAAGATCAATGGTGTGTAGAGGAATCCTGGTTGAGAAAGCCTGTTTTAGATGTCACTAGGGGTTCCCTGAGCAATATGCAATTTCTGCCTCTCAGATCAGTAACCACTGACACCATTCATCTTTTTAACTACATTGTTCTGTTCTCCTATAGTATATATATATATATATATATATATATATATATATATGTGTGTATATAATCCTATAGTAACCAGTCCTTTTGTAACTTAAGGCTTTATTCCAATGAAAGAATGGTGGTCACATGAAACAGGTTACAAGTCAGATGGATATGTAAATAGGATTGTGAATAGTCAGGTGAAACTGTAAATAAACAGATAAAGGCATATAATCAGCATACAAACGTAAACAACATATGCACTGAGTATATACTAACAGTTCTGAGCATACCAGCGATGCTTCAAAGAGGGGTTCAGGAATCTCCCACAACAACCTCAGATGCTGACTGCTCCTCCATGAGGTAAATCTAAAATGGAGATTTTCTCAGAGAGGGGTGGAACTAATATTCAGCAATAGAGAGCAAGAGATACCATAAAGTACTGTCCAACAACAGTCTATGTCACAGTGGCATCTTGTGGACAATATTGGTATTGCAAGTTCCACTAACATTAATTACTTCCAAGCTGAAGGCATGACATACATATAAGGGGGAATCCTCCCTATGACCACAAATGTAAGAAGCCTCTTTTCCACTGACCACCAGAGTAAGAGATGTTCTTCCCATTGACCGCCAATGTAATAAACACTCTTCCCACTGACCAGGAGCATTCTTCACACAGATCACAAATATAAGGAGCATTCTTCCCGCTAACCACCAATGTAAGGAGCATTGTTTCTGTTGACCGCCAATGTAAGGAGCATTCTTCTCATGGGCCACCAATGTAGGAGGCATTTTTTCCTACTGACCACTAATGTAAGGAGCATTGTCCTCACTGACCACAAGTGTAAAAAACTTTCTTCTCACTAACCACCTATGTAAGGAGCATTCTTCCCACTGACCACTAATGTAAGGATCATTCTTCTCACTGATCACCATTGTAAGGACCATTCTTCCCACTGACCACCAGTGTAAGAGACATTCTTTCCACTGATCACTAATGTAGGAAGCATTCTTCCTACTGACCCCAATGTAATGAGCGTTCTCCCCACTGACCCCGATGTAAGTAGCATTCTTTCCATTGACTTCAATGTAAGAAGCATTCTTCCCACTGACCCCGATGTAAGGAGCATTCTTCTCACTGATCACAAATGTAAGGAGCATTCTTCCCACTGACCCCAATGTAAGGAGCATTCTTCTCACTGACCACCAATGTAAGGAGCATTCTTCCCACTGACCCCGATGTAAGGAGCATTCTTCTCACTGACCACCAATGTAAGGAGCATTCTTCCCACTGACCCCGATGTAAGGAGCATTCTTTCCACTGACCTCAATGTAAGGAGCATTCTTCCCACTGATCACAAATGTAAGGAGCATTCTTCCCACTGACCCCAATGTAAGGAGCATTCTTCTCACTGATCGCCAATGTAAGGAGCATTGTTCCCACTAACCTCCAATGTAAGGAGCATTCTTCCCACTGACCACCATTATAAGGAGCATTGATCCCACTGACCTCCAATGTAAGGCGCATTCTTCCCACTGACCACCAGTGTAAAAGACATTCTTCCCACAGACCACTAATGTATGAAGCATTCTTCCCACTGATAGCCAATGTAAGGAGCATTCTTCCCACTGAACCCAATGTAAGGACCATTCTTCCCACTGAACCCAATGTAAGGACCATTCTTCCCACTGATCCCAATGTAAGGAGCATTTTTCCCACTGACTCCAATGAAGGGAGCATTCTCTTCCACTGATCACTAATATAAGGAGCATTCTTCCCATTGACCCCAATGTAAGGAGCATTCTTCCCACTCACCCCAATGTAAGGACCATTGTTCCCACTGATCCCAATGTAAGGACCATTCTTCCTACTGACCCCAATGTAAGGACCATTCTTCCCACTGACTCCAATGAAGGGAGCATTCTTTCCCACTGATCACCAATGTAATGAGCATTCTTTCCACTGACTACTAATGTTTGAAGCATTCTTCCTACTGGCCACCAATGTAAGGGACATTTTTCCCACTGACCCGATGTAAGGAGCATTCTTCCCACTGAACTCAATGTAAGGAGCATTCTTTCCACTGATCACCAATGTAAGGATCATTGTTCCCACTGACCACCTATGTAAGGAGCATTCTACCTATGGGTGTTTAAGAAGGTATCAAATTATCTAAAAATATCTACAATTAATCCATATATTGAGGTACTTGTGTGTGTTCTATAAAATCCAGAAATGTGTACAAATAAAAATTCTATAATAAAATAAATCAATCCGTGTCCTGTTGTAGATGTTAAAAACTGTCCTTCAATAAAAAGGTCTACAAAATATATGAAAATAGTGAACTTTCCACAAAAAAAACAAATTCTGTGCAAATCCGCAAATATCTATATTAATTGTGTGGTGAACTTCCGATTGATTACAGTATGTTGGAATGTAGTATCCGATTCGGGGCAAAAAAAATGTGTTGAAAATGTGTAGCTGTTCCAATAATTCAAAACAAATGGAATCAATCAATATTGTGAATAGAGTTCAATCAAACAAAATATTGATTGATTCCATTTGTTTTGAATTATTGGAACAGCTACACATTTTCAACACATTTTTTTTGTATATAATGTGTGTATCAAGGATTCTTTAATCCTAAATAGTTTGAGAAAGGCTGGTCTAGATTCGGTAATTCAGAGCATAAGACTCTAGGGACCCCCAAGTATGGAGCTCGCACATATACTTCATGAAAAGGCAGGTAACGGTGAAGAGTGCTGCAGCAGCAACCCCTTAATCCAGATCATTAACCGTGAATAAAAAAAATTATATATATATATATATATATATATATATATATATATATATATACAGTGGGTACGGAAAGTATTCAGACCCCCTTAAATTTTTCACTCTTTGTTATATTGCAGCCATTTGCTAAAATCATTTACGTTCATTCTTCTTCCTCATGAATGTACATATAGCACCCCATACTGACAGAAAAACACAGAATTGTTGACATTGTTGCAGATTTATTAAAAAAGAAAAACTGAAATATCACATGGTCCTAAGTATTCAGACCCTTTGCTGTGACACTCATATATTTAACTCAGGTGCTTTCCATTTCTTCTGATCATCCTTGAGATGGTTCTACACCTTCATTTGTGTCCAGCTGTGTTTGATTATACTGATTGGAATTGATTAGGAAAGCCACACACCTGTCTATATAAGACCTTCCAGATCACAATGCATGTCAGAGCAAATGAGAATCATGAGGTCAAAGGAACTGCCTGAAGAGCTCAGAGACAGAATTGTGGCAAGGCACAGATCTGGCCAAGGTTACAAAAAGATTTCTGCTGCACTTAAGGTTCCTAAGAGCACAGTGGCCTCCATAATCCTCAAATGGAAGACGTTTGGGACGACCAGAACCCTTCCTAGAGCTGGCCGTCCAGCCAAACTGAGCTATCGGGGGAGAAGAGCCTTGGTGAGAGAGGTAAAGAAGAACCCAAAGATCACTGTGGCTGAGCTCCAGAGATGCAGTCAGGAGATGGGAGAAAGTTGTAGAAAGTCAACCATCACTGCAGCCCTCCACCAGTCGGGGCTTTATGGCAGAGTGGCCCGACGGAAGCCTCTCCTCAGTGTAAGACACATGAAAGCCTGCATGGAGTTTGCTAAAAAAAACACCTGAAGGACTCCAAGATGGTGAGAAATAAGATTCTCTGGTCTGATGAGACCAAAATAGAACTTTTTGGCCTTAATTCTAATCACCTGTCCAATACAGTCCCAACAGTACACATACATGGTGGTGGCAGCATCATGCTGTGGGGGTGTTTTTCAGCTGCATGGACAGGACGACTGGTTGCAATCGAGGGAAAGATGAATGTGGCCAAGTACAGGGATATCCTGGACAAAAACCTTCTCCAGAGTGCTCTGGACCTCAGACTGGGCCGAAGGTTTACCTTCCAGCAAGACAATGACCCTAAGCACACAGCTAAAATAACGAAGGAGTGGCTTCACAACAACTCAGTGACCCTTCTTGAATGGCCCAGCCAGAGCCCTGACTTAAACCCAATTGAGCATCTCTGGAGAGACCTAAAAATGGCTGTCCACCAACGTTTACCATCCAACCTGACAGAACTGGAGAGGATCTGCAAGGAGAAATGGCAGAGGATCCCCAAATCCAGGTGTGAAAGACTTGTTGCATCTTTCCCAAAAAGACTCCTGGCTGTATTAGATCAAAAGGGGGCTTCTACTAAATACTGAGCAAAGGGTCTGAATACTTAGGACCATGTGATATTTCAGTTTTTCTTTTTTAATAAATCTGCAACAATGTCAACAATTCTGTGTTTTTCTGTCAGTATGGGGTGCTATGTGTACATTCATGAGGAAGAAGAATGAACTTAAATGATTTTAGCAAATGGCTGCAATATAACAAAGAGTGAAAAATTTAAGGGGGTCTGAATACTTTCCGTACCCACTGTATATGCACAGTGTATAATTAAATGAAAAAAAACATAAAATAAAAGACAGACCAAAGGAAATCAGAATGTGATTGTGACAATGCAATCACAGACAATAGATAAGGAGCCTCATCTGGAACAGCACTAGACCAGTGAAAAGCCGTGATTTACACTTCTCCCCACTGGAAGACAAACACATGGAACGGGCCCTTTCCGGAAATATATGCAGCTTGTGCTGGGCTATGACTAGCAGATAAATACATGTTGGGATATCTATCAGCTAACTGTGAGAAATATAACTCAATTAGCTTGAATCAATGTGGAGAACAGTGTGTAAATTACCCTAGAGATCAGCCTGTGCTATATTATACTGTCTAGAAATAATAGTATCTCTTATTTAACATCAAGCCAGCGCAGAAGACGTATACTCTGGAAACGCGCTGGCGGCTCTCTTCAGAACGCAGTGGAGCACGGAGAGCATTAAACACACGCAAGCAGAAGAGACAGCTTGACAAGAAAGACAAGAACAGAATCCTTCTGCTTCTCACGTGAAATGCCACTCCCCAAAAAATCATAGCCGTTTCATTCAGGTTTTCATTGGTTTATTTGGAAATTTATTACATTGTAAAACGGCATCTCTATCATTTCACTTCATTATGCAATTATCCACAATTTTCTCTGCACTTGGCAATTATGTACAGTAAATGGGGCCTAATATTACAGCGGTGTAAAAATAATTTCTGGATTAAAGTGGACCAATCATCAGATATATTTTATCATAGTAAGGACATACACACTAAGTCATTTATACAACGATCAGCCATAACATTATGACCATCCACCATAACAGGCTGTCACGGCATGGACTCCACTAGACCGCTGAAGGTATGTTGTGGTATCTGGCACCAAGCCGTTAGTAGCAGATCCTTTAGGTCAGGGGTGTCAAACTCAATTTAATCACAGGCCGAATCAGCATTATGGTTGCCTTCAAAGGGCCAGTTGTATCTGTGAGACTAGATGTCCAGAGCATCCCCCCCCCATCAGGTGTCAAGAGCACCCCCCTCCCCCACCATCAGAAGTCAAGAGTCTCTATATCCCTGTAGGATCTATAGGAGGAGTTCTGTCTTCCTCTCTGTTGCAGACTGCTGAGACGGTAAAGGGGGGAGATACAATCCTCTCTGTGGCTACATAGAGAAGTGCAGGATCTGGTGGAGGAGTTTTGTCCTTCTCTCTGCTGCTAACTGCTGAGACAAGGTGGGGGCAACAATGAAGGGGGTTGCCACAGCTGCAGGAGAGGTGTGAGGGCCAAATGAAATGGCCTGGAGGGCAAGATACGGCCCCAGGGCCTTGTGTTTGACAAGTGTGCTTTAGGTACTGTAAGTTGCGAGTTGGGGCCTCCATGGATCCAGGGCCATCTTACCGAATGGGCATGCTGGGAAGTTGCCCCGGGGGCCCCACTTGCCTGGGGGGCCCCACCTTCCCAGCGACCCAGCCAAGCATTAGTCCCGTGTCCCATGTGCATCCCCCCGCCGAACTTAGCAGGTGCCAAGTGCCTGTCGCCCCTGCACTGCTGTCAGGCCACTTGAGCCATGGGGGTGGGGGGGCGCCCACAACCACAGGAATGCCTGTCCACCTCCACGGGAACAGATACACACAGGACAGTCGAGTCTGACTCTGTCCGTGTTCACCGGACTTGGAAGCTGTCATTAGCCTGACACTGCTGTAGCAATAAATATCGCCTTATCAATAATTTGCATTTTTATTCTCGTGGGAGATTGTGTAGGCGGGGCCCCAGTGCACTGGATTGCCCGGGGCCCTTTAATGCTCTTAAGATGGCACTGCATGGATCAGACTTGTTTTTCCAGTACATCCCACAAATGCTCTATTGGATGGAGATATGCTGAATTTGAAGGCAAAGTCAACACCTCAAACTCGCTGTTCACTCGTGTTCCTCAAACCATTCTTGAATTCATCAGACCAGGCCACCTTCTTCCAATGCTATGTTGTGCAGTTCTGATGCTCATCAAGTTTGTAAATGTACTTTGTGAAGATCCCCAAATATTTCCTGTCAAATATTCATTATGTATGCACTGCTGTGTCACGCATTTCACAGAGCCTGCCTTCTGAGCTACAGAGGTGCTGAGAGGATACGTTTCAGGGGGCAGAGTCAGTACAGGAATACTTGCTTGCAGGCAGCAAAGTACCATGGGATACATAGTCCTTAGAAATTGAAAGTAAACAGCAGAGAGGAAGCTGTAAAGCAAGCAGGGGAACCAGGCAGCACTCAAAACATGAAATATTATTATTTTTAATTTTATCAAATCATGAGAGATGCATGTATAGCCACCATAACAAATGGGGTCTACATGGTTGCAAACAGGCTGTAGCTTCTAATGATGTTGTGAAATTGTGACAATGCTCCTGTTAGCCAGAGACCATGTGATTTTTTTTGCCTAGGCTTTAGGTCTTATGAAGACATATGGGAGCAATGACTTTTCCATGGGAAGACAGAGGCATTTTCATCCAGAATATAATCATAGTAATATACTCCTTCTTCAATGGATTACCTTTACACATGCTATCCCCCCTCCAGTCTATTATAAGTGCTGCTGCTAGACTAATACACCTTACTAACCAATCCGTGACTGTTGGTCCTCCCTGCCAATCTCTTAACTGGCTTCCCCTAGGCCAATGGTGGCGAACCTTGGCACCCCAGATGTTTTGGAACTACATTTTCCATGATGCTCAACTACACTGCAGAGTACATGAGCATTATGGGAAATGTAGTTCCAAAACATCTGGGGTGCCAAGGTTTGCCATCACTGCCCTAGGCCAGTGATGGTGAACCTTGGCACCCAGGTGTTTTGGAACTACATTTCCCATGATGCACATGCACTCTGCAGTGTAATTAAGCATCGTGGGAAATGTAGTTCCAAAACATCTGGGGGTGCCAAGGTTCACTGCCCTAGCCAGGGGTGTCAAACTGGCAGCTCTCCAGCTATTGCGAAACTACAAGTCCCATCGTGCCTCTGCCTGTGGGAGTCATGCTTGTACCTGTTAGCCTTGCAATGCCTCATGGGACTTGTAGTTGCACAACAGCTGGAAGGTCGCCAATTTGACACCTGTGCGGGCCTAGCCCATAAAATTCAAAATACGAACCACAACATACAAAGACATCCACAACTTCATCTGCAGATACCGCCCAAATCATCCTCTCCTCCTAAGACATCTTGCTCTCTAGCCCTTTGATACCTCCTCCCATGCTAACCTTCAGAACTTTTCTAGAACCTCTCCCATCTTTTGGAACTCCCTACCACAATATGTCCAGTCAGCCCCTACTCTGTCTGCCTTTAGGCGATCCTTGAAAACCGATTTATTTAGGGAAGCCTACCCCACCTCCATCTAAAAACTGTACTTGGGTCAGATCACACCCTGCAGCTTTTACCTTTTGTACCACCTCCCCCTCCCTTTAGATTGTAAGCTCCATGAGCAGGGCCCTCCTATTCCTTCTGTATTGAACTGTGTTGTAATGTTACTGTCCCCCTTTATATCGTAAAGCACTGCGAAAACGGTTGGCACTATATAAATCCTGTACAATAATAATGGATACTGATGGAATGCACTCACCTGATTTATGTGATATGCAAAAGTTATTGATGGGTCCACTTTAAAGCTGAATGTCTGGATAAGCAAACATTGTCTAAATACAAGAGGTATGTGTATTTGTACTTGAATCTTGGAATGTTTTGTGTATTTCTTCCAGATCTGTACACAAATTCTGTGTGAAACTTTACCTCTGTGCAGGAGCTTCCTGTAATAAAGACCTCTCGCTGCTCTCTCTCCTTGTGCAGGGTGACTGGTTTTGGCTCCGCCCCTCCTGTAGTTTTCTAGAGGCAGCCTGTAGTAGGTGGAGCCTGCTGTATCCCTCCCACTGCTCTGCTCTCTGCACGGGCTATGCACAGCACAGTCATGATGGCACTACTACTTATACAAGGTCATTTCTGGGTTTGCAAACTCATTTAATGCACACAAAATGAATTTATATATTTTTTGTGGCTAGTGAGGAATATTATTTAAATTAAAGTGTTTGTGCCTGGCATAGATTCTCACCAATTTATTAAAAGAAATACACAAAAGTTGAATTCTCCTGGAAGAGAATCAGATCATCCAAGCAATATATTGCAAGGACTTTCCAAGAGCACAGGCATGACCGACGACTTTTAATAGAGCATGCGGTATTAAAAAGGCCTGTCACTGGAATATCTACCAAGTCCAATCTACATTGCTAGTGGCAGTAAATCTATTACAACCGGCTTACAACATGCTTGATATATGTCATCCGGCACCCAGGTCTGCACGGCGGAAGTGTCCCCTCCTCCGCACCTCATATACAAATCTCACTCATTGCATTTTATCCGTTTCATTCTGTTAATGGCTCAGAGAAATGGATGTATGATTTATACACATCCTAAGTCATCATGATGGAGTGTCGGATCCTTCTGCTTGGTATGGTTTTGTTATTCACAGACAGCCAGCCTGAAATGCTGACAGAGCACAATGTAAACAATAAAATCTGGGCCCTAAGGGCTACCAGGCCAGAATACACAAGTGTCTGCAGGTTTTTTTTGCATTTGGAGATAAAGAGAAGTTCTTGTTAAAGGGAAACTCCTGTAGGAATCAAAACCAAAGCCTTGAGATGCAACAGGGAACACAGCCTACCTGCCTAATGCTTTAGGCCCCATTCACATTTACAAATGGGGCCAGTTTATGATTACATACAGGTGACCCATGGGGTCTGCATCCATGGACAATCATTCCCAAGTAACATCAAGCTGTCAGCCTGCCATTGCTTTTTTAAATTGGACTTCCGCCCACAGCTAATCACTAGGAACCCCTGCTAGGTCACTGCATGTAATCACAAACGATCCCATTTGCAGGTGTAAATCGGGTCTTATTGCGGCTGCAATGCACCAGTCTACCTACTGTTGGTAAGCTGGGAACACCTTTTGCTTCCCCATTTGTAATGCAAATAATATAATTTTTCCTACAGCTTACCTGTAGAATCCTTTTCTTGGAGTACATCATGGGACACAGAGCTGGTAATAATAACTATTTGGGTTATACACCACCTATAGGTGAATGGACACTGGCAACCAATAGACAGGAAGTTCTTCCTATATAATCCCTCCCATACAGGAAGAACATCCGTTTTTGAAGCAAGCAATGGAGATCCCAAAAAAAATAGGGGAGGGATGTACTCCAAGAAAAGGATTTTACAAGTAAGCTGTAGGAAAAATCCTATTTTCTTTATCGTATATCACGGGACACAAAGCTGGTAATAATAACTATTTGGGATGTCCTAAAGCAACGCTCTTGAGGGGAGGGGACACAGTGTCCCAAACTTGCCCCTGCTTGTTTGCAACACGCTACTACCAAATTGAGTCCCTTAACAGGCTCTAACATCCACTTGGTAGAATTTTGTGAACGTATGAACTGAAGACCAGGTAGCAGCTTTGCAGATCTGGGCCTAAGATACTTGATGGTGCACTTCCCATGAAGCACTTACCATTCTGGTAGAGTGGGCCTTTAAGTTAAAAGGCAGAACCTTACCCTTCAAGCCATAAGCTTGAGAAATTACCTGACAAATCCACCTAGAAAATAGTGAAGGAAGTTGCCGCTGGCCTTTTTTAGGCCCATCCGGCAATATAAAGAAAGCATCAGTATTACGAATCTGTGCTGACCTGGTTAAATAGACTTTAACCACACGTACAACGTCAAGAGAATGTAACAACCTTTCCTCAGCAGACTGACAATTAGGAAATAAGGAAGGAAAAACAATGTCCTGGTTTAAGTGAAAACCAGAAACTACCTAGGGAGAAAAGAAGGATGAGGACTACCTTATCCTTATGCAGAATTAGAAAGGGATCTTTACACGAAAGAACCACTAACTCCGACACCCTTCTAGCTGAGGTTATAGCAACCAAAAAAAAACAGCTTACTCAACAACAGTAGTAAGGGAATATGCCTGATTGGCTCAAAAGGCTGCTTCTGCAAGCCCGAAAGAATCAGGTTCAATTCCCAAGGACATAGGGGTGGTTTAACTGGCGGAACCTTGCGAATCACACCTTGCAAAAAAGTTAGAACCAAAGAGTGCGTAGCCAACGGTCTCTGGAAAAAAATTAACAAGGCGGAGACTTGTCCTTTAAAAGGTTCCTAAGGCCAATTTCAAGTCCACCCCTAATTGAAGAAAGGCAAGAATTCTCCCAATAGCATACTTTGAGCACACCATTAAGATCTGATGTATTTTCAAAGTGTTCCTCTAATTTCTTATGTTGGAGCCGTAACAGCCATTCACCCTGTAGGGTCTAGTATCGACCTCTTCAGGGGCCCCTGGCACCAGGGCACCCCCACCAAAAACTCCCAAGACACCGCCCACTTCCTCCTGGCGGTCCTGGAAAAGTTCCACTGTTGGCCCAAGGATAGTCCATTTGGGACTTCAAACAATTTGTAATCCCAGATCCCGGCCCTATGGCCCAAAGGATCTCCAGAATAGCAGCTGGTAGTCTTCCTGAGAGGGTTGACCTTCTGTTATAAGTCCATTAGCCAGTGGTAGCTCAAATTGTCCTCAACCCCTTTCTGCAAGGATAGAAGGGGAGGGGTAATGGACATAGGGCATAAGCCCCAACAATAACTGGACTTGAATGTTACTTAGCTGTAGTATATTTTGTTTTTTCTTTAGACAGAAAGTTTAGGCTAGCCAGCCTTAATTGAATTTTGTATATTTCTTTCAGCAATAGAAGTCTGGATGGGGAATCCGCACAGTCTTCCCATCCTCTTACCGAATTTGGATCGACTAGGCCTGGCCCGATCCATCTGGGCGGCGAACTGCCACCCGGTCACAATAGATCGCCCACCCATTGTTCCATTGGGCTTTTACAGATAGGAAAGTCCAGCTTGGACTGATTGCGGTATGACTTGGGTACAAAGAGGAAGTCCCATATAACTTCATCACACCAGGACTACCTTTTGGCCTCTATCTCTAGCATGACCTCCCGTGGAGCATAGGGATAGTCATACCCATATTCTAAGCCCACTTTCCTCCGTATCCACCTCTGCGTCCTGGAAAATCTGGGGAGGGTCTTCCGATTACCTCTCCCAGCTTTAGAGTATGGGGTCTCTTCTCTTTTGATGAGGGAGGCGTAGGCCTCATTTTGATTATGAGCCCGGGCATAGTTTTTAGGTGGGGTTAGGTCTGGGGCCCGATTAGCCTCATAGAACCCCAGATTCCTGGCGCATTCTCCTCGCACCACCGAAGTCTCCTCATCAGGTGTATCAAAACTGGCTGGGCTGCTGCGATCTCCGGACCCCCAGTCCCATTCAGTCTCTTCCTCAGACTTTCAAACATCCAGTCCCTCCTCCAATGGTCCAAACCGATTCTGGAAGCTGGGAGACCCCACACCAATTGTCCCGCTGTCAGATGCATGGCCAACATTTCTCTGCTTAGCACTTGCACAAGCAAGACTCGCCATACTGTAGTTGAAAAATATCCCACTGTCATTAAATGCATGGTCAGCAGATTTCTGAACAGCATCCACTTTGCCACTATCTTGGAAGAATGTCCCGCTGCCATTTGATGCACGGTCAACATTTTCTTGCATAGCTCTGGCACACATGGCCCCCAGCACACTGATCCACATGCCCGGGGCTGCCATTTTCTATGTCCACACATGCAACATTTACTGTTCAGCAGACAGTCCATTTTCACAGTAAGATGCATTTCTACCACTCGCCAGCACATCACTTGAACAAACAATTTGCGATTCTGACAGGAATTCTTTTGTTGCCACGGGCAACCATTATTGTGCATTTGATTCTTCATCCCACTCTCCCTATCTCCTGTAGAGCAGGCCTCACACTTCTCTTGAGCATTAAAACACAGTCCCTGAGAGAAAAATTATATTTTTCTAAATTTTCTTTGGCAGTTGCCATTAGCAACTGTTCTGGTAACCTAGGGCGATATCCCGGACGAGCCCCCAAATGTAGCACGAACCCTTTGAGGGCTGCTGGTTAGTGGAAGTTCCTCTGCACTCATCTGACCCTGAGAAGTATCCAACCCGCTAGGCACTATAGGTTCAGACATTTCAGATATGTTCTCCAAAAATACACTGACACAATAAAATACAAGTTTGACTGTATACTGAGATAAAAGGTAAATCAAACAACTTAATAGGATTCTGTTAATAGCAGATATTGCAGTGTCACTCCATTAAACCCCAATTACTTCAAACGGGGCTCAAAAGACCAACACTGCATGAATAAATGCTGAATCAACAAAGTATTATATTCAATAAGTGAAGTGTGACTGAAAGAACAGCTTTAACCGTCAGGGCTACTATTGAATGTATTAACCTCTACTAAAATCAGAACTGGCAATATCTCATGTTTATCTAATGAGAATCTATCATTATGTCAATGGGTCCCCTTTAAGAATTGTGAGCAATGAAGTTCCTGATCTAGCAAGGCCTTGCAGAATCTTCGCCGGCATTTGGAGCTCTTTATCACTCTTCAGTGTGATATTTGTAATCCAAATATAGTGGTGCATATGAAATCCTATCTGCTGTCAGTGTATGGTGGATGCAGGTTTATACTTGCGATTTCAGATGTCACCAGGCGCTCTTTTACAGCAGCAGCGTCCACATGTGACAATTCGGTCCCCAGGCAGAATATCTCCTCACAATGCTGCGTCACTGGGAATGTTCAGCTCTCGCTGTTCCGGTCAGTCAGTTCAGCTTTACCTGCTCTGCACTCAGCTCAACTGGATCCGTCACCTCCCTGTGAGTTCCAGCTTCCACACTCTAGGCCGCATTCTCAGGCCTCTGTCACTGACCGTGTCCTCTGGCACCTCTCAGATCCATCGGTCCTTCACGGGTTCCTGCAGCAAGAGAGCGTGCGCTCGGCCCCGCCCAGAGATATATTAACTCTGATGAACATGATCCTTCACTCTCCCATCGCTCCCTGGGGGTGTAGTCCCTCCTGCCATTCATGTAGCAATCCACCTTCCACACCGAACTATATCTCCCACAATCTAATTTGTCCATTTCCGGGGAAAGCCGATCCTCCTTATAGACTCTTAAAGGAGCACTCTAATTGCATTAGAACGGTAACTCAATTATATATATACTCATAACATACATACATATACAGTAGTCCCAGCTTGGCTACATGTATGTAAATATCATATAAATTGATATTGAATGTTTTATTTTTATACACTGGAAATTATTGTTACTTATCCACAACTATAGGGGGAGGCGCAACAATATTTATCAGTATTGTTGATATTATTTAGTCTGTAGGAAAGTTATAAAGTCCATAATATATGGTATATATCTGCAAAAATTAACCATTCCTGATGTATTGACGGACTATCTCATTTCTGGAGGCAGGAAAACACCAGGACAGTACAAATACCCCCCAAATTACCCTATTCTGGAAAGAAGGCAGTCTGAGGTAATTAGTAAGAGGCATTGTGCATTTTTTTAGGTTGTAATTTTTTGTTCCTTTTTTTTATGAAAATGAAGAAAACAAATAATTTTTTTCACAATATTTTTTTATTTTTTATATACTGTCACCAGTGCAGTACAGTGTCATCATATAAAAAGTGTATCAGTGACCAGGGACACTGACTGGTAAGAGTATGTAAAAATAATTAATAAAAAATTAAATGTAATAAGTACTTTTTCAATTTTTTAAAAATATTTTTTCTTTTCTTTTTTTTATATTTTTTTTAACCACTTCTGGACCGAGCCCATTTTTGACACATGTTGTTTACAAGTTAAAATCTGTATTTTTGTATATTGTGAAAGATGATGTCATGCTGAGTAAATAGATACCTAACATGTTACGGTTTAAAACTGCGCACACCCGCGTGATGGCGTCAAACTACGGTACTTACAAATCACCATAGGCGACGCTTTAAAAATTTTTAAGGGTTACCAGTTTAGAGTTACAGAGTAGCTCTGTTTTTTAGAACTATTGCTCTTGCTCTGGCGTTTGCGGCGATACCTCACATGTGTGATTTGAACAGTGCTTTCATTTGCGGGCGCGACTTACGTATACGTTTTCTTTCGTGCACGAGCTCACTGTGATGGGGGGAGCTTTCAAATTTTTTCCCTATTTATTTTGTTTCATTTTTTAATTTTATTACAGTTTAAAAAAAAAAAAATAAAACCTGATCACTTTTAGGCCCCGTTCACATAGGGGCGACGCTACTTCGCACCACGACCTCCGAGGTCGCGGTGCGAGCAGTGCGCCGCGACCTCGGAGCGTCCGCCACGGACTTCATAACATTGAAGTCTATGGCGGTCGCCTCCTGGTCGCCCCAAAGAAGCTCCGGACCCTTTTTCTAAGTCGGAGCGGCTTGTGTCGCTCCTATTAGAACGGGTCCGCAGCTTCCCTATGGGAGGCGACCTACGGCGACCTGTGAGGCGACCAGGTCGCCTCACAGGTCGCCTTAGTGTGAACGGGGGCTTATTGCTGTCACAAGCAATGTAAACATCCCTTGTGACAGTATTAGGCAGTGACAGGTACTCTTTATGGAGGGATCAGGGGTCTAAAAGATCCCAGACCCCTCCACTGCATTTCAAGTTATTTAAAATGCCGAAATCTACATTTTTGAATACTGACAGAGTTTTAAAAAATTTGGTGCCTTTAGCTGCCGAGTAACCCGGATGGGACGTCATCACGCCGCTTCCGGGTTACTACATGGGAAACCCGATCAAAGCCGAATTCGCCTTGTATCGGGACTCCAACCAGCCAGCAGACGTGTCGGCTGGTTGCTCGGGTCTCCCGGTGGAACGGGAGACCCGAGCAGAGCTGAGGAGCCCACCACCGTCTCTAAAAAAATGGTGCAGGTATCACCCCGGTACAAATAATAAATAAACCAGCCGCGCTTGGTCACACCCAGGATACAACAATAAATAAATTCACAAAGGCTGCCAGTACATAAAAATAGAAGTCAAAATAGTTACATAGTTACATAGTTACATAGTAGGTGAGGTTGAATAAAGACAATAGTCCATCCAGTTCAACCTGTGTAGGTGTGTGTGACTGTAATCATCTAACATAGCCCTCAATCTCCTGATCCTTGAGATGTAAGTCTAAGAGTCTTTTGAAAGTCACCAATACTACCCGCAGAAACCACCTCTTGTGGTAGACAATTCCACAATCTTGTAGCCCTAACAAATATATAAGTAAAAAGTACACTGCCACCATATAAACACAATTGCTGAAGATTTCTGTATGATAGAAAGTCCAACAAAAGCAGGTAATATAGGTCCAAGGTTGAAAGTTGAAGTCCAACACCAGAGAATAAATCAATGAAGCTGGAAAAATGATCCTCTTCCTTTTGGTGCACGCGGTGATCATTTTTCCAGCTTCATTGATTTATTCTCTGGTGTTGGACTTCAACTTTCAACCTTGGACCTATATTACCTGCTTTTGTTGGACTTTCTATCATACAGAAATCTTCAGCAATTGTGTTTATATGGTGGCGCTGTACTTTTTACTTATATATTATCACCCCGGTACAGCCACTTCTCTGAGCTGACGTACGGCTATGTCGATTCGCAGGAAGTGGTTAACATACTGTGACCAGAGCAATACAGTGTTACCATAGTAACACTGCTCCACTCTGAGGATTTTTTTTAAATAATATGTTTGCTTATAGTAGAAGCAAATATTTTTACTGAATGGCAGTGTGTAGATACCATCTATTGTTGTGATTAGCTGTTATTGGTCACAACTAATTACATGGTACAAATGGTCTGTGATTGGCCTTGTTTGTAGCATGTGATCACTGTGACCAATCAAAGCTAGCAACACAATTGTAAACAATGAATGGCATAAAAGAGAGCCATTCATTGTTTAAAACTGTCATGTGGTCTGCTGTGATTGGTCACAGCGATCACATGACACTGGCAGTGGGCCATTATAGTGATCGGTCATCCGCTGTCTCCGGTGGCCGCAGCCGGAGACAGATCGAAGCCGGAGAATGGCCCAGAGGGGCCGCACAAGGCGCATTCACAGGAAGACACAATAGGACGTTGTCCCAGAACAATCGGGTTCCTGCCCACCCATCATTTTACAATGACGCGGACGGGAAGCAGTTAACAGTTGTTTCAACCCTCTCATTGCTGAACCAATTTTTTTTCTATGTTTTTCACATAAGTTAAGTAATAAGTAAGTATTATTTGTGAGTCACAGTTGAATGTATCGGAAAATATGTTTTTTGTAGTGTGGGGGCTATTATTTGTGATTTTTCAGGTTTGGGTGGTGTAGCACACAGGATAGAAGATAATTATGGCTTGAATGTGGAGTGTGGACACTATCATTGGACATTTATAACTATACACGCTGTACATTGGTTATTGTGATATATATGTTACTAGTAGGGGGTGTATTAGCATTACAGCACCACACTTTATAATAATTTTTGATGGAGTGTACTAGGCGCAGGCTGGACACATTGTGAGGAAGGATTTATTGCAGAGCAGGAGTAAAAACAAACTGTAATGCCCATTTTTCTTCATTCAGAGCTGTGTGCAGAGGCCGTGACTCCTGTTCGCATGTGCGGGGATGACATCATCACAGCTCGGCCATTCAAAAGGCTGGAACCTGCGAACCCGGAAGGAAGCCCAGGTGAAGATGGAAGCCCTGATAGCGGGGATTGCACACTGCTAGAGGTCTTTATTTTAAGGTAAATCTGTGATAATGTGTTAGTATTCATTTTTTGCAGGTTTACTACCACTTTAACCACTTCTGGACCAAGCCCATTTCTGACACATGTTTTTTACAAGCTACAAATCTGAATTTTTAGCTAGAAAATTACTTAGAACCCCCAAACATTATATATATTTTTTAGCAAAGGCTCTGGAAAATAAAATGGCAATATTTTTTGTCACGCGGTATTTGCGCAGCGGTCTTTTAAACGCCATTTTTTTGGGGAAAAAATACATTTGACTGCATTTAAAAAAAAACTAAACAGTAAAGTTAGCCCATTGTTTTTGTATATTGTGAAAGATGAAGTCACGCCATGTAAATAGATACCTAACATGTTATGGTTTAAAATTGCGCACACCCACGGAATGGCGACAAACTACAGTACATAGAAATCTCCACGCTTTACATTTTTTTAACGGTTACCAGTTTAGAGTTACAGAGTAGATCTTTTTTTATAATTATTGCTCTCGCTCTGGCGATCATGGCGATACCTCACATGTGTGCTTTGAACACTGCTTTAATTTGTAGGCACAACTTACACATGCATTTTCTTTTGTGCGTGAGCTCTTGGCGACGGGGGCGCTTTACTTTTTTTTTTCCTATTTATTTTATTTCATTTTTTAATTTTAGCACTGTTTTTTAAAAAAAAAAAAAAAAAAAATCAGATAGTTTTTATTGCTGTCATAAGCAAGGTAAACAGCCCTTGTCACAGTAATAGGCAGTGACAGGTACTCTTTATGGAGGGATCGGGGGTCTAAAAGACCCCAGACCCCCTCCACTGCACTTCAATGTATTCAAAATGCCAAAATTTTATTTGATAATTTGCTTTTAGTGCTGCACTTTAGGTTTTATATATATATTGTATCAAAACAATTATATATACATCAATCAGCCATAACTTTATGACCCCCCCCCCCCCCCCCCAGTGCTCAGAAGGTCCTCATTTAGCTGCCAAAACAGCCCTAACCCTTGAGGCATGGACACCACTAGACCTCTGAAGGTATGCTGTGTTATCTGGCACCAATCCATCAGTAGCAGATCATTTAACCAGTTCTGGACCAGAAGGATTTGCCCAATTAATGACCAGGCCATTTTTTGCGATTCGGCACTGCATTATTTTAACGGAAAATTGCCCGGTCCTGCGACGCTGTACCGAAATAAAATTGATGTCCTTTTTTTCCTCCACAAATAGAGCTTTCTCTTGGTGGTATTTGATCACCTGTAGGATTTTTTTTTGCGCTGTAAACCAATAAAAGAGCGACATTTCTGAAAAATAAACAATATTTTTCACATTCTGCTATATAACATTCCCAAAAAAGAAAATTAAAAATCAACATTTTTCACCCTTTTAGGCCAATTTGTATTCTGCTACATAGTTTTGGTAAAAAAAAAATTGCAGTAAGCGTATTTTGATTGGTTTCCGCAAAAGTTATCGCGTCTACAAACTAGTGGAAAGATTTATGTAATTTTTTTTTTTTTTACTAGTAATGCGTCAATCTGCGATTTTTAGTGGAACTGCGACATTACGGCGAACAGATTAGACCCCTAACTGACATTTTTGACACTTTTGGGGGGACCAGTGACATTACTACAGTAATCAGTGCTAAAAATCTGCACTTTATGCACTTTTACTGTAATAATGACACTGTCAGGGAAGGGGTTAACCTAGGGGTGATCAAAGGGTTAAGTGTGAGCCTAGGGGAGTGTTTATTAACTGTATGGGGGTGGGGCTTGTGAAATGATCATAGAGACCTGTGATCCTATATAGAAGCATCACAAGCGCTCTGTGATCATTTCAGAGAGAAGAACGGTCAGCTGTGTTCTCTCAGCAGGGAGCAATCGCGTATGGCCGGCAGCAATAGGTCCCCTGCATCGATATCCCAGCTGCCTAGTGGAGGCAGGAGCGCGCCGCCCAGCAGCACCAGGCGTGCGATCGACGTAGGGCTATGTCGGTTCGCGCAAGAGAGGCTGCCTGCCGCAGTAAATCTGCGGCGGGTGGTCTTAATGTGGTTAAACTTGTCAGAAGTGACTCCTGCAGATAGCAGAGGAACCAAACAGCAGACAGAAATGACACTTAGTGCTTTTACTTCAGAAAAATATACACTATAGAGGGATCTGCTTCGTTCATATTTTATGTTTACAACCACTTCATGTTGTGAGGTGGGGTCTCCATGGTTCAGACTTGTTTTTCAAACATATGCTTGATTGGCTTGAGATCTGGAGAAATTGGCTACATTATAGGACAACCTATTTACTGTATATACATATTTCTTCATATTCTTCTTATTGTGGTATATTTACATATGTAAATTATTTCTCTGCCCATTAAAAAAAACTTTAAATAGGACTGTAACATTTTGGATTTCCCCTCTTTGTTTCTGTGATTTCCCTGAGGAAGTCGCTCTGGTAAAACTCGTACATGTAGGGCGGGTCTGCTGATGTCATCATGCTAAGAGACAGGATTGTGTGAGATCTGTTAAGCCAGAGTTTGCACTTGCAGCCTGATGGATTTTATCCAACTACGTGAGTAATCTTCATGTGTGTGAGTTTAACCTGATTTCATTTATTAAAGCTGTTTTATTGTACTTCACTATTGCAAGTTTCTTTTATATTGTTGGGAACTCTATTCTGAGAGAATCATCTGTGGTCTGGATGGATCTAGATTGGAGCTGTGCAGTGGAGTATAAAGTGATGTTAGTCCTTCCATGCTTAGGCTGTCATTTATAACAGTGAGCTGCTTTCTGAAGGGGATTGACATTGGGTGTTTCTTCACTATCTGAGTAGTGACTAAAGCCCCGTACACACGTACTGATCGTCGGCCGAACGATCGGCCGTCTTTTGTCCAGGGCTGTCGTGTCTGTTGAAAACTGCAAAAGACTGCACACTAATTTTGTCGGCCAACAACAGCCGACTGCAGAAGTGATGTCATGTGATGGTTAACTTTCCTTGTCTTTTTTCTTTTCTGAGCATGCCCAGTCTTGCAAATCTGCTGTCTGTCGGCCGAAATCTGTACTGACTGGCGAACAATCGGCCGTTCTGGTGTTGGTCAACAAAAATTTTAATGCTTGCACGACAGATTCTGTTCGGCCGAAAATGCGCTGTTGGCTGTCGGAAGCATCATACTAACAAGCCTACAATCGGCCGATCGGTCAACGGCCGAATATTTACGGCCGACAATCGGTACGTGTGTACGGGGCATAAGCGGTGATCAGAAGACTTTTTAATCTTTGGGTGATTGGATGGACTATTATTTGGACACTTATATATGGATTTTCACTTTTCATAGGCGTTCTATTATGTGATGAGATCAGTGTTGCCAACCGCCCGTAGATTTACGGACAGCCCGTAAAATCAGGGCACTTTTCTCCTGCCCGTAAATGCCCGTAGCAGGAGAAAAGTGCCCGTAAATCTACGGCGGCGGCGGCACTGGCAGAACTGCGCGTGCGCGGCGCACAGTTCCGGAGATCCCCGAGCTCTCTCGCACTCGCAGAGAGATGTAGACTCGCACTGGATGATGATCATCGCCGGTGTCCTGCGAGCGCCCGCCTGCGCCCGCCCCTGCCTCCGCCCCCGCCGTCATTTAAATTTTCCCGCTGGCTGCCAGGCGCCGCGCCAGCAGTATGGAGTGGAGTCTGTGCTGCAGCGCAGCTGTGGAGTGTGGACACTAGAACTCTAGAAGATGCTGCTGGACGGACGGACGCATGGTGGAGTGGAGTAGACAGAGCAGACAGGCTGTGACAGCAGAGGCAGAGCCGCAGAGAGAGCACACAGAAGAGCAGGAGGACTGGTCTGGTGAGTGGGGTTCTGAGCCACCGAGGCTCAGACACTCAGCTAGCAGTAGCAGCGCAGACTGTCACTGAAGTAGTAGAGAGATGAGTCAGGGGGCAGAGGACATCAGTGTCCTGCTCCTGTGCCCCCTTCACCTCTCCACAGGCAGAGTCACACAGCTTCACTCTGCAGTAATGTCACTGATATGGCTATGGAGAGGTGAAGGGGACTTAGGAGGAGGACACTGATGTGGAGAGCTAAGGTAAGGGGGACAGAGGAAGAAAATACTTTGAGGGGGTGAGGAGGGCACTTCCATTGTCCACGCAGTCTCTGACCATCCCTGTACCATGTCTGCAGTCTCTGACCAACCCCTGTACCATTTCCGCAGTCTCTGACCACCCCCTGTACCATTTCCGCAGTCTCTGACCACCCCCTGTACCATTTCCGCAGTCTCTGACCACCCCCTGTACCATTTCCGCAGTCTCTGACCACCTCCTGTGCCATGACCGCAGTCTCTGACCACCTCCTGTGCCATGACCGCAGTGTCTGCCCAGTGCCCACCTCCTTTACCATGTCCGCAGTGTCTGCCCACCTCCTTTACCATGTCTGCAGTGTCTGCCCAGTGCCCACCTCCTTTACCATGTCCGCAGTGTCTGCCCACCTCCTTTACCATGTCCGCAGTGTCTGCCCACCCCCTTTACCATGTCCGCAGTGTCTGCCCACCCCCTTTACCATGTCCGCAGTGTCTGCCCACCTCCTTTACCATGTCCGCAGTGTCTGCCCAGTGCCCACCTCCTTTACCATGTCCACAGTGTCTGCCCAGTGCCCACCTCCTTTACCATGTCCGCAGTGTCTGCCCACCTCCTTTACCATGTCCGCAGTGTCTGCCCACCTCCTTCACCATGTCCGCAGTGTCTGCCCACCTCCTTTACCATGTCCGCAGTGTCTGCCCAGTGCCCACCTCCTTTACCATGTCCGCAGTGTCTGCCCACCTCCTTTACCATGTCCGCAGTGTCTGCCCACCTCCTGTACCATGTCCGCAGTGTCTGACCACCTCCTGTACCGTGTCTGACCAGAGTCTGCAGACTCTGATGTAAGGGGGAACTCTGTGCTGGCTGGGTTATGGTAACCCAACCTTCATGTAAATTTGAGAAATATGTTTTTTTACTTTTGTTTAACTTGAACACATTGCTAATAGCACTAGCTATATGTTTATAGTTAAAATATTGATATTTACACGGTTTAGCACTGAAAATTGTTATTTTAGGTACTTTTTTCAGTGTCCGTAAAAAATTGGTGCTGTCCGTAAATTTTGGACGTTCTGCCAGTAAATTTCCCTCCGGGGGGTTGGCAACACTGGATGAGATCTGAGTACAAATAAGGAGGGGGGGGTGAATTTTCCTAATGGGGGCACAGACAGCATTAACAGATTCATAGAAGGCCTAACCCTTCATTACTCTATCCAAAACTAAAAAGGTTTGACCTAGAAATATAATTTGAGATTAGAGGCATTAAAGTGCACCTGTGTACACACAATGGATTTCAGTGGATTTACATTTTCCTATTAAGCAGGAAAAAACATTATAAACAGGATCCCACTGACCCTCCGCTACCGAACTGCTTGTACTAAGGAGACCGCATCAAAGATCACAACATAAGATGTAAAGTCATTTTTAATCTGTTTCACACAGCTAACCGCACCTGCTGTGTTTTAATTTCTCCACAATGCCTACAGCTACAGAGGTCCATTATAAATTGTTTTGGTGTGCTTCTAGTGCTTGTTCAGAATATGTAAGTACTTTATAGCAAGGTTGTCCAACCTTTTGACTTTCCTGGGCCACGTTGGAAGAAGAGGAAATGTCTTGGGCCACACATAACATGCACTAACAAGAAGGATAGCTGATGAGCAGAAAAAAGTAGTTGCTCACAAATATTGATTGTGAAGTGTGGGATATTTTTTTTTGAGAAGATAAAACTTATAAAAGTACAGTAAAGAGACACTTTTAAATTCTTGTTTGGCTGCATGCGGTCCAAGTGTAAACACATTTTTACCAAAAAATGCAAAAAAACAACATTTTAAAGTAGGTTTACGGTTATGTGTTGGGCTGCAGTCATAGCCATCTTGGGCCACAGGTTGGACAACCCTTGTGTTTCTTCATGTAATCCCAGAGAGACGCCATGATGTTGAGATCATTGCTCTGTGGGCGGCCAAACCATCACTTCCAGGACTCCGTGTTCTTGTTTACGCTGAAGATAGTTCATAATGACATAGGCTGTATGTTTGGGGTCATTATCCTGCTACAGATAACATTTTGGAGCAAATTGAATGCCTCCCTGATCGTATAAAATTTGTAGCGGGTGCGTCGCATTTTCCCCGCTTCCATGCCAGGCAGACCGAGGCTCTCACTGAAGGGGTAGAGTGCCTGCCAGTAGCTGTGGGGAAATTCCCCCCTCCCTCTCCTCCTCTTCTCTGAGCAGTGATTGAGAGGAATTCACAGACACTCAGAACCCTCCCCTGTTTCTCATTTGCAGAAGGAGCTAGCCAATAGGGAAAAGTTTGGTTTGGCCAGAACACCCAAATTTCCCGAAAGTTCGGTTCGGATTCCAGAACCCCATTGAAATCAATGGGACCCGAACTTCGGTAATCAAAAAACACCATTTTGAAGCCCTAAAACCCAATAAATGCCCCTAAAAAGTGCCTAGGGTTCTGGGTCATGCCCCAGGGACTATGAATCAGGCAAAAAAAGTTCTTAAAAATTGTCGTTTTTGATAGAGAGCCAATTGTTGAAAAAATTATTGAAAAAAAAATTAGATTTCTTTAGATTTAGTGTCTGGGGGGGTCTAAAAAGTGTACCTGTGAAGTTTCAGCTCTGTAGCATGTCCAGAATCAGAAAAAAAAAACAGATTATTTTTCTTAGAATTTCAGTAGCGCAGGGATGGTGTTACCCTCCTTTCACACCTGGGCGTTTTTGTTTCAGGCGTTTGTTGGGCGTTTGGAGGCAGGCATGACATCTGAACTTCTGTATAGGGGTATATATATATATATATATATATATACATATATATATACCCCTATACAGCCAATGTTCGGGTCAAACCGATGGTCGACCCGAACCGTTCAATCATCCCTACTAGTACTAGCCAATCCAGGGAGGATTGAAGAACTGCAAAGAACTCTGGAATGTGTAGTTCCCAAAATAGGTGGATCCATTCTAATCACTGGAGACAGGACTACAAACCCTAGCATTCTCTGGCAAGGAAGGAATGAAGGACAGAAGTTAATTACCACGAGGCAGGGGAAGAGACTGGACCTAAGGGAGAGGTGTTGCCTCCCAGGTCAGTCCATTTCTGTGTTCCAGAGGACCAGCCTGATTAAAGGGGAATCCCGGGTGCCTGTCCAGATGCACCTGCATCGGCTGAGTGAATCGCTCCAGTGTGAGGTGACTAGTTGGGTTACCAGAAGAGCCTGCCTGTTCCAGGATATTCGTTTGAGCCCTGACCGCAAGTTTGGTGAGAGGGCACTTGACCATCTGCAGGAAACAAGTACACTGCACACAGACATAGATATTTCACTTTGCCCTCACTTGCCAGAACCTGGGTCTTATTGAAGCCCTGTTAAGCAGTCACAGTGTCTGCCTTGCTATCCGGATACAGTCAGCACACCACAGTTACATTTTTGCTAAGCAGTAGTTCTAAGTGCACCAACTAAAGTGGCTAGCCGAAGATACAAGGCCTCATCCTTCTTCCAAGGGACTGAAGTTATTGGTGCCATACGGGCATACACATACTCAGGGCTCTGTATATGTAGTGTATGTGCAGTGTAGTCTGACTTGGGAGTTAAGTCACTAAGCACTGACTTAGGTACAGTGTTTGTAGTTGGGGCCTGTGGTGTCAGGGGAGAGAAGTCTGACATAGGGAAAGTCATTCTTCTGCTCTCCTCCTGCCTGGACTCATAAATAAATAGATATAATATACATGCAACAAGCAAATCAATTATATAAATATATATAGTATTCCGTGCAACAAGCAAATAAAAGTGCTTAATAGTGCGTGCATAAAAAACTCAAACATAAACGGATATAGTCGTGCTCTCCAGTGAGAAATAATTGTATAGCAAGTGTCTCTGCAATTCGTGCAAGAAAATATGTGCAACTATATCCGTTTATGTTTGATGAGTTTTTTATGCACGCACTATTAAGCACTTTTATTTGCTTGTTGCACGGAATACTATATATATTTATATAATTGATTTGCTTGTTGCATGTATATTATATCTATTTATTTATATATACATTTATTTATATATTTATCTATTAATAAGCAATAGAAATATTTTTTCATTTTGAGTTGTGCACTTCAAAATATATTTATAACCTTTAACTATATTAATTTATTCAGTATTAAGCACTTTTAACACTAGTAATACATAATTTAATACACGTGATACCCTGAATAAGTTCTATTCCAGTAATATAAAAGATTACCAGCGCCTTTTTTATCTACGTCCCATATTTTATATTGTTTTCACAATTAAAAGGGCAGCAGGTTCAGATATATCTTTAAAAAGAGTCAGGCGCCTTCCTATAATTTGCTATGCATTTGTAAATATGCAGCTTCAAACTTGCAAGGGACCTCCACCATGCTTCACTATTGCCTGCAAACATTTATTATTGTACCGCTCTCCAGCCCTTCGTGAACAAACTGCCTCCTGCTACAGCCAAATATTTCAAATTTTAACTCATCAGTCCAGAGCACCTGCTGCTATTTTTCTTCACCCCAATTCCTGTGTTTTCATGCATAGTTGGGTTGCTTAGCCTTGTTTCCATGTCGAAGGTATGGGTTTTTGGCTGCAATTCTTTCACAAAGACCACTTTTGGCCGGACTTCTCCAAACACCATATCCACCTACACCGGCTTGGTATCTTGTAATCTGTTCTGGCTTTTAAACTTCATTGTGAACAATAAACACTACTTTTTTAGCCCTCACAATTGGCTTGCAATTTATACAGTCTGAGGATTTAATGTCAACCACTTTCATCCAGACAACGCTCTGTATAGAAACAATACAAGCTCTAATAGGAAGAGGTTAAAAACAGTGCATACTGTACATCTAACCTAGAAACAGGCATTATCAGCAAAGGGCCCGATAGGAGCCTTGGTAGAATTGTACACATATTCCTAGGTATATATAGTTATAATTACAGATACCTCTAGATGAATGTTGCAGCAAAGTCCAGTTGCAGGGGCCCCTGAGGGTGATGCAGCATCTGTCTTGGAGTCAGAGACCTAAAGACAAGATCTGCCGTCATGAGAAGATCCTATAACTGTTGTCCAACCAGCCTGGATTGGAGCTTCTTGCCGGCAGGATCGATGATGTGGCACTGGAACTCAGTTACCCTAACTACTCTGCACTTTAGTCCCTCCCTTATAGTTTCTACTCTACGATGCAAACGGACCTCTAAGGATATCATCCTGATGTGGTCCCCGGATATCTAACCTGGATCTAGCCTATACTGGCCATTGAGCCCTAAGCTAAAACTAGCAAGACAATCCCAGACCAGAAGGGAAAGGGATAACCAGCATATAAACTATATAACAATAAACAGGTTCACCTACCAATATACTGGAAGGTGACCACAAGACATACAGTAGCTCAGCCCTAGCTATCTGGCACTGTTTATGTGAAATAATAACAAGGACAGAGCTGAGATATTCTGTCACATGGATTTAGATATACACTCAGCAGCTGCAGATATACTAGGTCATCATAAAAATACTTGCATAACTGTCCTTTCTGGCTTGGGGTTTAGCAGGGGCTTTGGCTGAGACTTTCTTTCTCTCTCCACTTCCTTCTTCCAGGGTGTCAAAGCTAACAGCTCAGGGATAGGAAACGTATACATCATTTATTTACATGGAATTTACAAATTCAGACAGTAGTGGGCAACAGATGCCTACTTGTGTTAATATACTTTGCAATAATGCAGAAAAGTTTGGTGCTTAAAGCAGAACCTCACCCAAAAAGGGAAGTTCTGGTTTTCTTCCTCTCCCACTTCCCCACCATTTTTGGAATTTCTTACTTCTTTAGGGAGCAAGTGCCTAGTTTTGACCTAATTCCAGTTTTGGTTGGCTCACCAAGGCAAACCAAACAGAAGTTCCCCCCACCTCTCTGCCATCAACCTCCTTGGACACATACTGTGGGTCCATTTATAAAGCACAGAATGACCTGCTCATGTGCAGTGGGGAGTCGGCTGTGAAGCCGCAGAAAGTCACAGCTGGCTTCCCACACTCAAGATGGCAGTGCTGGGGACCTGAAGACCCATGAACAACCAGGCTGGATAAGAACATCCCTGGATAACTAGACTGGTAAGTGCATGTTTATCTTAAAGTCAGAAGGGACAATATTTCTATTTTGCTGACTTTTATTTTTCTCTCAGACTGAAGATCCTTCTTATAGTAATTGTAAAATCTTGTTTATAAAAAAAACATATTATACTTACCTGCTATTGGTTTTGCACAGAGTGGCCTGGATCTTACTCTTCTCTGGTCTCTCTTCTTTGCTCCTGGCCTCTCCCTTCTGTTGAGTGCCCCCACAGCAAGCAGCTTGCTACTGGGGCACCCAAGCCGAGTCACAGCTCCCTGTGTCCATTCAGACACGAAGCCAAGACCCCCCTCTTTCTCCTGATTGGCTGACTGACTTTTATTGACAGCAGCGGGGGCCAATCGTGCCACGCTACTGACTTAGCCAATGAGGAGAGAAATCCTGGGCAGCTGAGACAATCCTGCAACATCTCTGGATAAAGATGGGCTCAGGTACGTATTAGGGGGGCTGAGGAGGGCTGCTGCACATTGATGTTTTCATTTATCTTAATGCATACAATGCCATATAGCAAAATGATGGCTGCAAAGTGCATAAATTATCCTGAGTGGGCATCATATGATGTCCAGCAGGATAAGCCGTTCGCGCACACCCGGGGGGCACGCAGAGCGGTGATCGGTGGTGTGTTGTGTCACTCTGACACAACGCATCTTCGATCCAGGTAAAGAGCCTATGACGTAGGCTCTTTACCATGTGATCAACTGTGACCAATCACAGATGGTCACATCGTAACCAGGATGTGCCGTTTATCGGCTTTCCTCTATTCGCACTGACCGGGCGTGGGTAGAGGAGAGCCGATCGGGTGCTCTCCTGACAGGGGGGGTCTGCACTGATAATCAGCGCATTGATTGTCTGTGCTAAACCATCAGGCATGCCCACTAGAGCCCACCAGGGATGCCCACTATAGCCCACCAGAAATGCCCACTAGGGATGCCAACCCATGCCACTAGGGATGCCAACCCTTGGCCACCAGGGATGCCAATCAGTGCCCATTAGATGTGCCTGTCAATGCCTCATTAGTGCTGCTTATTAATGCCATGTATCAGTGCCACCCATCAGTGCCGCCTATCAGTGCCCATCAGTGCACACCTGTGCCACCTATCAGTTCCACCAACAGTGCCCATTAGTGCCACCTATGAGTGCCCATCAATGTTGCATATCGGTGCCACCTATCAGTGCCCATCAGTGCTGCATATCAGTGCCCATCAGTTTTACATATTAGTGCCTTATCATCAGTGCCACCTCATCAGTGACTATCAGTGGCGCCTCATCAGTGCCCATCAGTGCCACCTCATCAGTGCCCCTCAGTTCAGCCTCATCAGTGCAGGAGAAAACTTACCTATTTACAAAAATTTTAACATAAACAAAGAAAAACTTTTTTTTTTTTTTCAAAATTTTCTGTATTTATTTATTTGTTTAGCAAAAGAGAAAAAGCCCAGAGGTGATCAAATACCACCAAAAAAAATCTCTATTCGTAGGGAAAATATGATAAAAATTGTGTTTGGGTATAGCGTTGCATGACCGCGCAATTATCATTCAAAGCGTGACAGCGCTAAAAGCTGAAAATTGGCCTGGGGCAGGAAGGGGGTGAAAGTGCCCTGTATTGAAGTTAAAAAAAAAAAAAACCTTCCGCCTTTACAACTCCTTTAACTACTTCTGGACCGGGCCTTTTTCTGACACTTGTTGTTAAAATCTGTTTTTTTGTGCTATAAAAATTACTTAGAACCCCCAAACATTATATATTTTCTTTTAGCAGAGACCCTAGAGAATAAAATGGAGATCAAAAATGGTCTCTTTAAATCGGTTGCTAGGAAGTGACATATGACGTCACTCCAGTCCTCCAAGGCCATAGAGTCGAGTGAGAGCCATCTTGCCCTCACTCGACTTTCTGCCTGAAGGGACAGCAGACCGGATAGTTTTCCCGCCACCAAAGGGTCCGGTAAGCTGGGAAAACAACCAGGAATCGGCTGGAGGGGGGGGTTACCTCTCCCGCCACCAATAAGGGTGATCCCATGGCGAATCCACAACTGGGACCACCCTTGCTATGTTAAAGTGGACCGCCCACAGTTTAAAAAATACTATCTGCTGCCATAACCCCGGTATTTAACAATAAAGTACCAACGTAAAACTGCGGCGGGCGGTCCATAAGTGGTTAAGTACAATATGGCAGTTCAGAGGACAATACAATACAAAATTCCCTAGCATACTTACCAGCTAGCCAGAAAACTAAAACAAGTCTAAACTGTTTCAACAATTTGTATCCGGTTTACATTGTATGTGTATCTGCAAATATATGTGAAGCCACACTGCCACGTCAAGGCCCCTCTGCAAAGTGCGGTCCCTAACTCTACTCTAACGTCATTTTTAAATTGAGACATTCATGGCAATAAATATATTTAGCAGCTAAACTAGTGCAAAAATATTGATAAAACAGAGGTTTTTGTTGCATATATTTGCAACCATATGTGAACTTACACAGCGCTCCCACAGCAGAGTGCGTGGATCTACTTTATGGCTTGAACTTGATCACAGTGACCCCTCGCATAATCTATTCTAAGTCTTGGGTGCTCATAATGATTCAACAGATGGTGTTAATAAAGTTTGGAAAGTCACTAGCACTTGAAAGGATTATTTTTACCATTTATTGTGAGAGTAATGTCATATTATTCCAGTCAATATATTATTGCTGGTTTGCACACATCTAGTGCCAAATGGCAAAAAGAAAAAAAAATACTGGCCTCCAACCTCCCCTTATAGCCAGCCCAACACACGCCTAAAACAAAGTACAGTCCTCCAACCTCCCCCTGTAGCTAATCCAAAACATGCCTGTAAAAAAGAAATTACCAGCCTCCAACCCCCCCTTTTAGCTGAAACATCACACGTCTGAAAAAAAAACTGGCCTCCAGCCTCCCCTATAGCCAGTCCAACACACGCCTGAAAAAAATACCAGCCTCCAAATTTCCCCTATAGCTGGCCTAAAACATGCTGATTCGACACACATCTGAAAAAAACACTAGCCTCTGACCACCCCTTATAGCAAGTTCAACACACCCTTTAAAAAAAAAAAGTACCAGCCTTCGACCTCCAATTTTAACTGGTCCAACACACACCTGAAAAAAAACACTGGCCTCCGACCTCCCCTTATAGCCAGTCCAACACACGCCTAAAAAAAGTACCAGCCTCCAATATCTCCCTATAGCTGATCCAACACACTGACTACTCTATAACTACACACTGACTACCCTATCCCTACAAACTACTCACCGATTGCCTTATCACTACATACTGCACACTGACTACCCTATCACTACACACTGCACACTGACTGCCCTATCACTACACACTGCACACTGACAGCTTCATCACTACACACTGACTACCCTATCACTTCATAGTGACTACCCTATCACTACACACTGACTAACTTATCACTACACACTGACTACCCTATCACTACAAACTGACTACCTTATCACTACACACTGACTACCTTATCACTACCCACTGACTACCTTATCACTACCCACTGACTACCATATCACTACCCACTGACTACCATATCACTACACACTGACTACCTTATCACTTCACACTGACTACCTTATCACTTCACACTGACTACCCTATCACTACACACTGCACACTGACTAGCCTCTCAAAACACACTGACTACCCTATCACTACACACTGCACACTGACTAGCCTCTCACCACACACTACTCACCGACTGCCTTATCACTACATACTGCACACTGACTACCCTATCACTACACACTGCACACCAACTACCCTATCACTACACACTGCACACTGACTGCCTTATCACTACACACCACACACTGACTACCAAATCACTTCACTACACACTACTCACTGACTGCCTTATAACTACACACTACACACTGACTACCCTATCACTACACATTGCACACTGACTGCACTATCACTACACACCACACACTGACTACCCTATCACTACACACCACACACTGACTACCCTATCACTACACACTGACTACCCTATCACTACACACTACACACCAACTGCCTTATCACTACATACTGCACACTTACTACCCTATCACTACACACTGCACACTGACTACCCTATCACTACACACCACACACTGACTACCCTATCACTTAACACTACACACTCACTACCCTATCACTACACACTGCACACTGACTACCCTATCACTACACACTGACTACCCTATCACTACACACTGACTACCCTATCCCTACACACTGACTACCCTATCACTACACACTGACTACCCTATCACTACACACTGACTACCCTATCACTACACACTGACTACCCTATCATTACACACTGCACACTAGCTACCCTATCACTACACACTGACTACCCTATCACTACACACTGCACACTGACTAGCCTATCACCACACTGCACACTGGCTAGCCTTATCACTACACGCTGCACACTGACTGAAAAGTTCCAGCCTCCAACCTCCACCTATAGCTGTTCCAACACACCAGGGGTATAGATAAAGGGGGTAGGAGGGCTGCTGCACATTGATGTTTTCATTTATCTTAATGCATACAATGCCATATAGCAAAATGATGGCTGCAAAGTGCATAAATTATCCTGAGTGGGCATCATATGATGTCCAGCAGGATAAGCCGTTCGCGCACACCCGGGGGGCACGCAGAGCGGTGATCAGTGGTGTGTTGTGTCACTCTGACACAACGCATCTTCGATCCAGGTAAAGAGCCTATGACGTAGGCTCTTTACCATGTGATCAACTGTGACCAATCACAGATGGTCACATCGTAACCAGGATGTGCCGTTTATCGGCTTTCCTCTATTCGCACTGACCGGGCGTGGGTAGAGGAGAGCCGATCGGGTGCTCTCCTGACAGGGGGGGTCTGCACTCATAATCAGCGCATTGATTGTCTGTGCTAAACCATCAGGCATGCCCACTAGAGCCCACCAGGGATGCCCACTATAGCCCACCAGAAATGCCCACTAGGGATGCCAACCCATGCCACTAGGGATGCCAACCCTTGGCCACCAGGGATGCCAATCAGTGCCCATTAGATGTGCCTGTCAATGCCTCATTAGTGCTGCTTATTAATGCCATGTATCAGTGCCACCCATCAGTGCCGCCTATCAGTGCCCATCAGTGCACACCTGTGCCACCTATCAGTTCCACCAACAGTGCCCATTAGTGCCACCTATGAGTGCCCATCAATGTTGCATATCGGTGCCACCTATCAGTGCCCATCAGTGCTGCATATCAGTGCCCATCAGTTTTACATATTAGTGCCTTATCATCAGTGCCACCTCATCAGTGACTATCAGTGGCGCCTCATCAGTGCCCATCAGTGCCACCTCATCAGTGCCCCTCAGTTCAGCCTCATCAGTGCAGGAGAAAACTTACCTATTTACAAAAATTTTAACATAAACAAAGAAAAACTTTTTTTTTTTTTTTCAAAATTTTCTGTATTTATTTATTTGTTTAGCAAAAGAGAAAAAGCCCAGAGGTGATCAAATACCACCAAAAAAAATCTCTATTCGTAGGTAAAATATGATAAAAATTGTGTTTGGGTATAGCGTTGCATGACCGCGCAATTATCATTCAAAGCGTGACAGCGCTAAAAGCTGAAAATTGGCCTGGGGCAGGAAGGGGGTGAAAGTGCCCTGTATTGAAGTTAAAAAAAAAAAAAACCTTCCGCCTTTACAACTCCTTTAACTACTTCTGGACCGGGCCTTTTTCTGACACTTGTTGTTAAAATCTGTTTTTTTGTGCTATAAAAATTACTTAGAACCCCCAAACATTATATATTTTCATTTAGCAGAGACCCTAGAGAATAAAATGGAGATCAAAAATGGTCTCTTTAAATCGGTTGCTAGGAAGTGACATATGACGTCACTCCAGTCCTCCAAGGCCATAGAGTCGAGTGAGAGCCATCTTGCCCTCACTCGACTTTCTGCCTGAAGGGACAGCAGACCGGATAGTTTTCCCGCCACCAAAGGGTCCGGTAAGCTGGGAAAACAACCAGGAATCGGCTGGAGGGGGGGTTACCTCTCCCGCCACCAATAAGGGTGATCCCATGGCGAATCCACAACTGGGACCACCCTTGCTATGTTAAAGTGGACCGCCCACAGTTTAAAAAATACTATCTGCTGCCATAACCCCGGTATTTAACAATAAAGTACCAACGTAAAACTGCGGCGGGCGGTCCATAAGTGGTTAAGTACAATATGGCAGTTCAGAGGACAATACAATACAAAATTCCCTAGCATACTTACCAGCTAGCCAGAAAACTAAAACAAGTCTAAACTGTTTCAACAATTTGTATCCGGTTTACATTGTATGTGTATCTGCAAATATATGTGAAGCCACACTGCCACGTCAAGGCCCCTCTGCAAAGTGCGGTCCCTAACTCTACTCTAACGTCATTTTTAAATTGAGACATTCATGGCAATAAATATATTTAGCAGCTAAACTAGTGCAAAAATATTGATAAAACAGAGGTTTTTGTTGCATATATTTGCAACCATATGTGAACTTACACAGCGCTCCCACAGCAGAGTGCGTGGATCTACTTTATGGCTTGAACTTGATCACAGTGACCCCTCGCATAATCTATTCTAAGTCTTGGGTGCTCATAATGATTCAACAGATGGTGTTAATAAAGTTTGGAAAGTCACTAGCACTTGAAAGGATTATTTTTACCATTTATTGTGAGAGTAATGTCATATTATTCCAGTCAATATATTATTGCTGGTTTGCACACATCTAGTGCCAAATGGCAAAAAGAAAAATAAATACTGGCCTCCAACCTCCCCTTATAGCCAGCCCAACACACGCCTAAAACAAAGTACAGTCCTCCAACCTCCCCCTGTAGCTAATCCAAAACATGCCTGTAAAAAAGAAATTACCAGCCTCCAACCCCCCCTTTTAGCTGAAACATCACACGTCTGAAAAAAAAACTGGCCTCCAGCCTCCCCTATAGCCAGTCCAACACACGCCTGAAAAAAATACCAGCCTCCAAACTTCCCCTATAGCTGGCCTAAAACATGCTGATTCGACACACATCTGAAAAAAACACTAGCCTCTGACCACCCCTTATAGCAAGTTCAACACACCCTTTAAAAAAAAAAAAGTACCAGCCTTCGACCTCCAATTTTAACTGGTCCAACACACACCTGAAAAAAAACACTGGCCTCCGACCTCCCCTTATAGCCAGTCCAACACACGCCTAAAAAAAGTACCAGCCTCCAATATCTCCCTATAGCTGATCCAACACACTGACTACTCTATAACTACACACTGACTACCCTATCCCTACAAACTACTCACCGATTGCCTTATCACTACATACTGCACACTGACTACCCTATCACTACACACTGCACACTGACTGCCCTATCACTACACACTGCACACTGACAGCTTCATCACTACACACTGACTACCCTATCACTTCATAGTGACTACCCTATCACTACACACTGACTAACTTATCACTACACACTGACTACCCTATCACTACAAACTGACTACCTTATCACTACACACTGACTACCTTATCACTACACACTGACTACCTTATCACTACCCACTGACTACCTTATCACTACCCACTGACTACCATATCACTACACACTGACTACCTTATCACTTCACACTGACTACCTTATCACTTCACACTGACTACCCTATCACTACACACTGCACACTGACTAGCCTCTCAAAACACACTGACTACCCTATCCATACACACTGACTACCTTATCACTACACACTGACTACCCTATCACTACACACTGCACACTGACTAGCCTCTCACCACACACTACTCACCGACTGCCTTATCACTACATACTGCACACTGACTACCCTATCACTACACACTGCACACCAACTACCCTATCACTACACACTGCACACTGACTGCCTTATCACTACACACCACACACTGACTACCAAATCACTTCACTACACACTACTCACTGACTGCCTTATAACTACACACTACACACTGACTACCCTATCACTACACATTGCACACTGACTGCACTATCACTACACACCACACACTGACTACCCTATCACTACACACCACACACTGACTACCCTATCACTACACACTGACTACCCTATCACTACACACTACACACCAACTGCCTTATCACTACATACTGCACACTTACTACCCTATCACTACACACTGCACACTGACTACCCTATCACTACACACCACACACTGACTACCCTATTACTTAACACTACACACTCACTACCCTATCACTACACACTGCACACTGACTACCCTATCACTACACACTGACTACCCTATCACTACACACTGACTACCCTATCACTACACACTGACTACCCTATCACTACACACTGACTACCCTATCATTACACACTGCACACTAGCTACCCTATCACTACACACTGACTACCCTATCACTACACACTGCACACTGACTAGCCTATCACCACACTGCACACTGGCTAGCCTTATCACTACACGCTGCACACTGACTGAAAAGTTCCAGCCTCCAACCTCCACCTATAGCTGTTCCAACACACCAGGGGTATAGATAAAGGGGGTAGGAGGGCTGCTGCACATTGATGTTTTCATTTATCTTAATGCATACAATGCCATATAGCAAAATGATGGCTGCAAAGTGCATAAATTATCCTGAGTGGGCATCATATGATGTCCAGCAGGATAAGCCGTTCGCGCACACCCGGGGGGCACGCAGAGCGGTGATCAGTGGTGTGTTGTGTCACTCTGACACAACGCATCTTCGATCCAGGTAAAGAGCCTATGACGTAGGCTCTTTACCATGTGATCAACTGTGACCAATCACAGATGGTCACATCGTAACCAGGATGTGCCGTTTATCGGCTTTCCTCTATTCGCACTGACCGGGCGTGGGTAGAGGAGAGCCGATCGGGTGCTCTCCTGACAGGGGGGGTCTGCACTCATAATCAGCGCATTGATTGTCTGTGCTAAACCATCAGGCATGCCCACTAGAGCCCACCAGGGATGCCCACTATAGCCCACCAGAAATGCCCACTAGGGATGCCAACCCATGCCACTAGGGATGCCAACCCTTGGCCACCAGGGATGCCAATCAGTGCCCATTAGATGTGCCTGTCAATGCCTCATTAGTGCTGCTTATTAATGCCATGTATCAGTGCCACCCATCAGTGCCGCCTATCAGTGCCCATCAGTGCACACCTGTGCCACCTATCAGTTCCACCAACAGTGCCCATTAGTGCCACCTATGAGTGCCCATCAATGTTGCATATCGGTGCCACCTATCAGTGCCCATCAGTGCTGCATATCAGTGCCCATCAGTTTTACATATTAGTGCCTTATCATCAGTGCCACCTCATCAGTGACTATCAGTGGCGCCTCATCAGTGCCCATCAGTGCCACCTCATCAGTGCCCCTCAGTTCAGCCTCATCAGTGCAGGAGAAAACTTACCTATTTACAAAAATTTTAACATAAACAAAGAAAAACTTTTTTTTTTTTTTTCAAAATTTTCTGTATTTATTTATTTGTTTAGCAAAAGAGAAAAAGCCCAGAGGTGATCAAATACCACCAAAAAAAATCTCTATTCGTAGGTAAAATATGATAAAAATTGTGTTTGGGTATAGCGTTGCATGACCGCGCAATTATCATTCAAAGCGTGACAGCGCTAAAAGCTGAAAATTGGCCTGGGGCAGGAAGGGGGTGAAAGTGCCCTGTATTGAAGTTAAAAAAAAAAAAAACCTTCCGGCCTTTTTCTGACACTTGTTGTTAAAATCTGTTTTTTTGTGCTATAAAAATTACTTAGAACCCCCAAACATTATATATTTTCTTTTAGCAGAGACCCTAGAGAATAAAATGGAGATCAAAAATGGTCTCTTTAAATCGGTTGCTAGGAAGTGACATATGACGTCACTCCAGTCCTCCAAGGCCATAGAGTCGAGTGAGAGCCATCTTGCCCTCACTCGACTTTCTGCCTGAAGGGACAGCAGACCGGATAGTTTTCCCGCCACCAAAGGGTCCGGTAAGCTGGGAAAACAACCAGGAATCGGCTGGAGGGGGGGGTTACCTCTCCCGCCACCAATAAGGGTGATCCCATGGCGAATCCACAACTGGGACCACCCTTGCTATGTTAAAGTGGACCGCCCACAGTTTAAAAAATACTATCTGCTGCCATAACCCCGGTATTTAACATCAAAGTACCAACGTAAAACTGCGGCGGGCGGTCCATAAGTGGTTAAGTACAGTATGGCAGTTCACAGAACAATACAATACAAAATTCCCTAGCATACTTACCAGCTAGCCAGAAAACTAAAACAAGTCTAAACTGTTTCAACAATTTGTATCCGGTTTACATTGTATGTGTATCTGCAAATATATGTGAAGCCACACTGCCACGTCAAGGCCCCTCTGCAAAGTGCGGTCCCTAACTCTACTCTAACGTCATTTTTAAATTGAGACATTCATGGCAATACAAAAAGAAAATGGATGGTACAACAGAAGTTGTCCAAACATATATTGGCGGACTTTCAAGGCACACGCTGAGTAAGCACACTTATTACTTTAAAATAATTTACTTTTTATTAAGAAATTTTAAAAGAAACAAAAAAACACTTTACAAGTATTGACATAAAAATAATTTCTTGTATGTTCAAAATTAGTATGTAAGCATTGTTGACAATAGGTGAGGGTTACAGTTGTTATACAAATCTGATAGGGTCAACGCGTTTCGCATTTACGCTTCCTCAGGACCTCAGATGATTGGGTAACCTCTTAATGAGACAAAACAAAAAGTATATCATACATTACTTTTTCACATACATACATATATATGCATATATTTGCAATAATATTTTATATACATAAACACTCATTGTATATGTGTGTATATCACTACATAGCCATAGAGAGCAATAGAAGAGCGGATAAACCCACCTCCCAGATGTGCAGTGCATCATACTGTTCGACCGGGGGCTAAGCTCGATGGAGGGGGGGCACCTCGGACCATAACCACCTAGATTGATAGATTATTAGGTAACATTTATATAGATTTCTTCGCTATTTTTGATTATTTTTTGAATATTCTTTGAAAGATTGATTTTAGCGTCTATTGTATGATACTCTATAGACAGAATCAAAATTACCTTGAGGTATATTTGATGGATATGGGAAGAGATAGGACGGCTGGGTAGAGGGTGATGCGTGGATCAGTTAAGCGTCTTATACCTAAATATAAACATTATGTTGATATTTATATTCTAATAGATTCTTCAATTCTGGTATAGTATGTGTTTTCTCCTTCTTTACCTCAGAGTATATGGGTGAACATATTAAATGTTATTCTGTGAGGTAGATATATCACATCATAAGGGAGAAATGGGGAAAGAAAAGGGGGGTAGGGAAGGGAATTAGAGGGAAAGAAAAAAGGAAAAAGGAAAAAATGGGGAGGGAGGAAAGGGACGGAAGAGGGGAAAGAAGGAGAGGGGGGGGGGAAAGGAAGGGGGGGGAGGGGGGATGAAGGGAGGAAAAAGGAAAGAAAGAGGGGAAGAGGGGGGGGGAGAGAAGGGTAGGGAAAAGGAAGGGGGGTGAGTGAGGAATAGAAAATGGAAGGAAAGGTCAGGTAAGAAAAAGTAATGGGAGAGAAAACAAGGGAAAATAGATGGTGTGCATATATATAGTCACAGATATATGATGTAATTTAAATATACCTTATAGTGTTTAGTCTCTATATACTTCAAGGTTACAAAAGAGAGTATAAAAATATCAGTGCGGGTCCAAGGATTTAATTTACATCAAATCATAGAGCCAATATTCTTTTGGGAGGAAGAGAGGATTTTTTATACTTACAATTCACTTGTATTTTTATGCATCAAACATAAGGTGTCTTTGTTGTAGACAATCACTGATGGCTTGCTATTAAACAGAATTAAGCAGACCCGCATCCAGCTGGTAATAGTAAAAAGATCCCCTCATGCTAAGGATAGGAGATAGAGATATAAACTGTTGGTATTAACTATGCTAGTAGATGATACTATGTTCACCAATATGTTCTAAACGTCTTTCACATGGAAAGTTAATGTACTCACATGTTGCTTTATCCACACTCGTGTCCCAGCCGCCATATCCTATTCCCTGGTGGTTTAGTGGTATAAATAAGCCTCGCACACCGGCTGCTAATCAGCACAGGTGTTCGGCATCGGCCGCGGTGCACCGGATGTGCGTCATCGGTCGACGCCGGAAATGACGTTCGTCAGAACGTATCTCATGTCGGAAGTGGGAGGGGGCCACTGGAAGCGCAGGATGCTCACCAACAACCCGGAAGGGGTGGGTCATCGCCACCCTGTCGCCTCCCGATAGGCCCTCCCCAATCTCGACATGGTGCTGGAGTGTAACCAGAGGAGGTATCATAGACTGCTGGGAGGATGGGCATCCACATACTCAGAGCTATCACGGCCATATAGCGTCACACATATACATGTACAACAATATATAAACGAACTTTATTTGAACACTTAAATCATTTTCATTTGTATTTTTGCCATCTAGAGTTATAGATATTCTTTTATTCTTTTACATTTTTATATAATGAACTCTTTTGGGAATTTATCTTATTATGTCACCATTTGTATTTGGCAATAATTCAATTGGTGACGAATGAGACTGCTCATCTTATGAGCGTTTAGGCAGACACCTATTGAATCCTGGTTAGGTTATTATGCCAATATATGTGTGATGGATTCGATTTGACATCTCTCTCAGGGGGGGGGGGCTTCGACTTAAAGGAATATTTGGAAAATAATCTGAGTATTAGGTCCTACATCTATTATTGCAACTCTGACTGAACGGTAAAGTAGGCTATCATTGGAGGAGAGAAAGGGCGGATTTGTGTATACCCTATTCATAGCATGCTGACATCTTTTAGGGCATAGGCCTAACTGGGTCATTTGGGGAGTTAGACTTTGAATTAGATTTCTAAATTGTCGCCTGATATCACAAACAGCAGCCGAATCTTTTGCATTTATTCAAAGGAAAGGTTTAAAACTAAGGGCCTCATTGAGGCCTGGGTTTGTGGTGGCCTTAAGGATATAGATCCATCTAGCCTCTCGTTGGAGTATAATTTTGTCAAACTCGCCGCCTCTTGGATTTTCTAGGATCCGTTCGAGCGCGGCGAATTTAACCACTCTGATGTTATTTTTGTGGTAGACACCAAGATGTCTTCCAATGGGCGTAGATAAGAGGTTATTTTTGCCATAGCTTATATGTTCTTTGATGCGGCGCCAAAACTGTCTCTTGGTCTTACCTATATAGTAGGCGCCGCACTCACAGAACATAATGTATACAATGCCTATAGTTTGGCAATCCACATAGTGTTTTATCGCATGTAATTGGTTATTAGGTAAATAAAGAGATTGGTTTTCGTATATCCATTCGCAGAAGTCACAACTACCACATCGCCAGGTACCCGTTGTATTTTCTTCTTCTATAACCCTTTTGTCCACAAAGTGACTCTTAGTTATTTGGTCCCTAATTGATTTTGCCTTCTTGTATGTGATTTCTGGATAGTCTTTTAGATATTTACTCAAGATGTTGTCATTCTTGAGCAAATACCAGTGTTGTTGCAAAATATTTCGGACTGTTTGATGCTGTTTGTGATATGGGGTGACAATACGAACATTTTCTTCTATATTCTTAGTTTTTTTATTGAATAGAATTTCTTCCCTAGTTTTTTGGCAAGCTCTGTTGAAAGCCTTGCGTAATGTGGTGGTTGTATAGCCTCTTGCTAACAATCTATTACGTAGGTTACCAGCCTCCTTTCTAAATTGCTCCTCGCTTGAGCATATGCGTCGCAGTCGTAGATATTGGGAGTAGGGTATACTTCTCACCAATTGTTTAGGGTGGAAACTTTGTGCATGTAACACAGTGTTACCTGCCGTTGGCTTACGGTATAAAGTTGTCTCGATTTTCCCGGTATTAGTAATAGATATAGTTATATCTAAGAAGGGTATGGATGTGTGATTTATTTGATGAGTAAATTTGAGGTTGTATTGATTTGTATTTAAAGCATTAAGAAATTTCCGCAGGTCCTCCTCTGGCCCCGCCCACAACATAAACACATCGTCTATGTAGCGGAGCCAGAGGAGGACGTGCGGAAAGTGACAGGAAACGCCGTCGTCAGAAAAGAGAGTCCGCTCCCACCCCCCCAGGTACAGGTTGGCATAGGATGGGGCACAGGAGGTCCCCATCGCTACCCCCTGCACCTGGAGGTAGTGGGAGCGGTCAAAGACAAAGGCATTTCCAGTCAGTATAAACAAAAGACCCTCCAAGACAAAATTGATTAGTCCCCTATGTTTAAGGGGGCGTTCCAACAAAAATTCCCTAACCGTTTCTAGGCCCTTTGTATGGGGGATACTGCTGTAGAGGGCTTCGATATCTATCGCCACTAGTGTGGTATTAGGTGGGACAGATAGTCCCTCCAGTCTCTTCAATAAATCTGGTGTATCTTGGATATAGGATGGGAGCGATGTAACATGTTCTCTCAAGATTATGTCAATATATTGACTGAGAGGTTCAGTATAGGATCCTATCCCAGATATTATAGGTCTGCCTGGGGGGGCTGTGAGGCTTTTGTGTGTCTTAGGTGTGGCATAGAACGTTGGGGTTTTTGGATTTTTAACCAAAATCGCATGATACGTGTCTTTATTTATCACTCCTTTTTGATAGGCTCTTAAAAGTAATTGTGCAAATTCTTTTTGAAGTGTATTGACTTGATCTTGTGTTATTGGTTTATACCATTCTCTGTTGTTTAGAATGGTAAGGCACATTACCCTATATTGCTCTATGTCCATCACTACCACATTCCCCCCCTTATCGGCAGGTTTGACTATGATTTTGTTGTTGTTACTTAGGGAGACTAATGCTTTTTTCCGTTGTGGACTCAAGTTGTCCGTATTGTTGTTGGGTACTGTCTGTATTAACTCAATTTGTTTTGTTACTTGGGTAATGAAAGCTGCTATATTTGGATTTGTATGTAAAGATGGAAATTTATCAGATTTCTTTTTCACTGTATGTGCCGAGAGTTCTTGTACCGTTGGGGTAGGTAAAGACGGTGTTAAAGAAGATCCAGTTGTTTGGGGTGTATCTATGAATTGTGAAACAGGGTGGGGGGGGCTGCAAGGTCTCCGGGACCTGGGAGCTTTCGAAGGCCTCATTTTCCTCAAGGAGGTCCATGAGATCCTTCAGCGCCCTAAAGTCACGGACCTTGAAGTCCCTCCACTGCTCCTTGAGTATATGATCCTGTTTCTTCTTTTTCCTTTCTTCGTCGAAGATATATTTGTATGTTAATCTCCTCCCGAATAGGTTCAAATCTTTTATAAGTTCAAAATGATTTATCTCTTGTGTAGGGCAGAACGTAAGGCCGAGAGAGAGGACTTCTCTTTCAGCTGGTGTCAACGTGTAAGATGATAGATTTATCACATCTAAATGAGTGGTGGTTGAGTTAGTTTGATTACAAATGTATCCAATGTGCCTTTGTTTGGTGTATTGTCTCCTGGTGTTTTGGCCAGATCTATCTGGCTGTTCATTAGATCTAAAAAAAAAAAAAGGCCTATGCCCTAAAAGATGTCAGCATGCTATGAATAGGGTATACACAAATCCGCCCTTTCTCTCCTCCAATGATAGCCTACTTTACCGTTCAGTCAGAGTTGCAATAATAGATGTAGGACCTAATACTCAGATTATTTTCCAAATATTCCTTTAAGTCGAAGCCCCCCCCCCCTGAGAGAGATGTCAAATCGAATCCATCACACATATATTGGCATAATAACCTAACCAGGATTCAATAGGTGTCTGCCTAAACGCTCATAAGATGAGCAGTCTCATTCGTCACCAATTGAATTATTGCCAAATACAAATGGTGACATAATAAGATAAATTCCCAAAAGAGTTCATTATATAAAAATGTAAAAGAATAAAAGAATATCTATAACTCTAGATGGCAAAAATACAAATGAAAATGATTTAAGTGTTCAAATAAAGTTCGTTTATATATTGTTGTACATGTATATGTGTGACGCTATATGGCCGTGATAGCTCTGAGTATGTGGATGCCCATCCTCCCAGCAGTCTATGATACCTCCTCTGGTTACACTCCAGCACCATGTCGAGATTGGGGAGGGCCTATCGGGAGGCGACAGGGTGGCGATGACCCACCCCTTCCGGGTTGTTGGTGAGCATCCTGCGCTTCCAGTGGCCCCCTCCCACTTCCGACATGAGATACGTTCTGACGAACGTCATTTCCGGCGTCGACCGATGACGCACATCCGGTGCACCGCGGCCGATGCCGAACACCTGTGCTGATTAGCAGCCGGTGTGCGAGGCTTATTTATACCACTAAACCACCAGGGAATAGGATATGGCGGCTGGGACACGAGTGTGGATAAAGCAACATGTGAGTACATTAACTTTCCATGTGAAAGACGTTTAGAACATATTGGTGAACATAGTATCATCTACTAGCATAGTTAATACCAACAGTTTATATCTCTATCTCCTATCCTTAGCATGAGGGGATCTTTTTACTATTACCAGCTGGATGCGGGTCTGCTTAATTCTGTTTAATAGCAAGCCATCAGTGATTGTCTACAACAAAGACACCTTATGTTTGATGCATAAAAATACAAGTGAATTGTAAGTATAAAAAATCCTCTCTTCCTCCCAAAAGAATATTGGCTCTATGATTTGATGTAAATTAAATCCTTGGACCCGCACTGATATTTTTATACTCTCTTTTGTAACCTTGAAGTATATAGAGACTAAACACTATAAGGTATATTTAAATTACATCATATATCTGTGACTATATATATGCACACCATCTATTTTCCCTTGTTTTCTCTCCCATTACTTTTTCTTACCTGACCTTTCCTTCCATTTTCTATTCCTCACTCACCCCCCTTCCTTTTCCCTACCCTTCTCCCCCCCCCCTCTTCCCCTCTTTCTTTCCTTTTTCCTCCCTTCATCCCCCCTCCCCCCCTTCCTTTCCCCCCCCCTCTCCTTCTTTCCCCTCTTCCGTCCCTTTCCTCCCTCCCCATTTTTTCCTTTTTCCTTTTTTCTTTCCCTCTAATTCCCTTCCCTACCCCCCTTTTCTTTCCCCATTTCTCCCTTATGATGTGATATATCTACCTCACAGAATAACATTTAATATGTTCACCCATATACTCTGAGGTAAAGAAGGAGAAAACACATACTATACCAGAATTGAAGAATCTATTAGAATATAAATATCAACATAATGTTTATATTTAGGTATAAGACGCTTAACTGATCCACGCATCACCCTCTACCCAGCCGTCCTATCTCTTCCCATATCCATCAAATATACCTCAAGGTAATTTTGATTCTGTCTATAGAGTATCATACAATAGACGCTAAAATCAATCTTTCAAAGAATATTCAAAAAATAATCAAAAATAGCGAAGAAATCTATATAAATGTTACCTAATAATCTATCAATCTAGGTGGTTATGGTCCGAGGTGCCCCCCCTCCATCGAGCTTAGCCCCCGGTCGAACAGTATGATGCACTGCACATCTGGGAGGTGGGTTTATCCGCTCTTCTATTGCTCTCTATGGCTATGTAGTGATATACACACATATACAATGAGTGTTTATGTATATAAAATATTATTGCAAATATATGCATATATATGTATGTATGTGAAAAAGTAATGTATGATATGCTTTTTGTTTTGTCTTATTAAGAGGTTACCCAATCATCTGAGGTCCTGAGGAAGCGTAAATGCGAAACGCGTTGACCCTATCAGATTTGTATAACAACTGTAACCCTCACCTATTGTCAACAATGCTTACATACTAATTTTGAACATACAAGAAATTATTTTTATGTCAATACTTGTAAAGTGTTTTTTTTTTTTGTTTCTTTTAAAATTTCTTAATAAAAAGTAAATTATTTTAAAGTAATAAGTGTGCTTACTCAGCGTGTGCCTTGAAAGTCCGCCAATATATGTTTGGACAACTTCTGTTGTACCATCCATTTTCTTTTTGTTATGCAATATTAGGATTATGGCACCAAAGGAGCAGCTCCCAATCAGTATCTAGTATTCATGGCAATAAATATATTTAGCAGCTAAACTAGTGCAAAAATATTGATAAAACAGAGGTTTTTGTTGCATATATTTGCAACCATATGTGAACTTACATAGCGCTCCCACAGCAGAGTGCGTGGATCTACTTTATGGCTTGAACTTGATCACAGTGACCCCTCGCATAATCTATTCTAAGTCTTGGGTGCTCATAATGATTCAACAGATGGTGTTAATAAAGTTTGGAAAGTCACTAGCACTTGAAAGGATTATTTTTACCATTTATTGTGAGAGTAATGTCATATTATTCCAGTCAATATATTATTGCTGGTTTGCACACATCTAGTGCCAAATGGCAAAAAGAAAAAAAAAATACTGGCCTCCAACCTCCCCTTATAGCCAGCCCAACACACGCCTAAAACAAAGTACAGTCCTCCAACCTCCCCCTGTAGCTAATCCAAAACATGCCTGTAAAAAAGAAATTACCAGCCTCCAACCCCCCCTTTTAGCTGAAACATCACACGTCTGAAAAAAAAACTGGCCTCCAGCCTCCCCTATAGCCAGTCCAACACACGCCTGAAAAAAATACCAGCCTCCAAACTTCCCCTATAGCTGGCCTAAAACATGCTGATTCGACACACATCTGAAAAAACACTAGCCTCTGACCACCCCTTATAGCAAGTTCAACACACCCTTTAAAAAAAAAAAGTACCAGCCTTCGACCTCCAATTTTAACTGGTCCAACACACACCTGAAAAAAAAACACTGGCCTCCGACCTCCCCTTATAGCCAGTCCAACACACGCCTAAAAAAAGTACCAGCCTCCAATATCTCCCTATAGCTGATCCAACACACTGACTACTCTATAACTACACACTGACTACCCTATCCCTACAAACTATTCACCGATTGCCTTATCACTACATACTGCACACTGACTACCCTATCACTACACACTGCACACTGACTGCCCTATCACTACACACTGCACACTGACAGCTTCATCACTACACACTGACTACCCTATCACTTCATAGTGACTACCCTATCACTACACACTGACTAACTTATCACTACACACTGACTACCCTATCACTACAAACTGACTACCTTATCACTACACACTGACTACCTTATCACTACACACTGACTACCTTATCACTACCCACTGACTACCATATCACTACACACTGACTACCATATCACTACACACTGACTACCTTATCACTTCACACTGACTACCTTATCACTTCACACTGACTACCCTATCACTACACACTGCACACTGACTAGCCTCTCAAAACACACTGACTACCCTATCCATACACACTGACTACCTTATCACTACACACTGACTACCCTATCACTACACACTGCACACTGACTAGCCTCTCACCACACACTACTCACCGACTGCCTTATCACTACATACTGCACACTGACTACCCTATCACTACACACTGCACACCAACTACCCTATCACTACACACTGCACACTGACTGCCTTATCACTACACACCACACACTGACTACCCTATCACTTCACTACACACTACTCACTGACTGCCTTATAACTACACACTACACACTGACTACCCTATCACTACACATTGCACACTGACTGCACTATCACTACACACCACACACTGACTACCCTATCACTACACACCACACACTGACTACCCTATCACTACACACTGACTACCCTATCACTACACACTACACACCAACTGCCTTATCACTACATACTGCACACTTACTACCCTATCACTACACACTGCACACTGACTACCCTATCACTACACACCACACACTGACTACACACTGACTACCCTATCCCTACACACTGACTACCCTATCCCTACACACTGACTACCCTATCACTACACACTGACTACCCTATCACTACACACTGACTACCCTATCACTACACACTGACTACCCTATCATTACACACTGCACACTAGCTACCCTATCACTACACACTGACTACCCTATCACTACACACTGCACACTGACTAGCCTATCACCACACTGCACACTGGCTAGCCTTATCACTACACGCTGCAAACTGACTGAAAAGTTCCAGCCTCCAACCTCCACCTATAGCTGTTCCAACACACCAGGGGTATAGATAAAGGGGGTAGGGGGCAACAAACCCCACAGGATGTCCTTGGTGTCAGGCTAGTCACATGCCTTGCATCTCTTCCATAGTGTGAAAAAAAAAATCTATGGTCCTGCAACTTTTGTAGGGGGAGCTGATGGCACCTATGGCCTTTGTATTTCTCCCCATCTGCTGCTAGTGAAAGAGAAGCCACAATAAAGCTCCTGGTCCTCTTCTGATAATTCAGGCTTTAGTTCTTCTTCATTGGGATCTATGATTTCCTCTATCATCAACTCTGTCGTCGGGTCCATCAGTGGTAACTGTGAAGAGAAGAAACATTATTACTGAAGAATATGTACAATGATAGCCTTTCCATTTGAAATGGTTATGCACACTCAGGTGCTGGAAGAATATAGAAAGACCAATGTATGGTTCATATACTTACTGTCTCCATGTCAAATGGTGGGCTTACTTCCCCAGCCCTCAGTTTCACCCAATCTACGCCGTTAAAAAATGGGTGGCTTTGCAGATCTTTAACATGCATCTCTCTTGCGTTTGGGCATTTGCAAAGAAGCTGAAATAATATACAAAACAAAGGTTAACATTGGTACAAAGGCAATAACTATGCAATTCTTCTTTAATAAATATTAATAAAATAGCCATTTTCTGGCTGGTTACAGATGGTGTTTACTTACTTTGTTCTCTATGAGGTCCTTGAGATCCATATTGAAATCCTCGGGGAAGCTTGGAAAATCGTTGCAGATCGACTCTAAGAGCACCTTGTCGGTGTCTGAGTCGGTGTCTGAGTCGGTGTCTGAGTCGGTGTCTGAGTCGGTGCCTGAGTCGGTGCCTGAGTCGGTGCCTGATTCATTGCCTGACACAGTGTCAGATTTGTTGCCTGAGACAGTGTCCGATTCATTGCCTGAGGCAGTGTCCGATTCATTGCCTGAGGCAGTGTCCGATTCGGTGTCTGAGACGGTCTCTGAGACGGTGTCTGAGACAGTGTCCGAGTTGGTGTCCGAGTCGGTGTCCGAGTCGGTGTCCGAGTCGGTGTCCGAGTCGGTGTCCGAGTCGGTGTCCGAGTGGTAGCCTGAGTCGGTGCCTGAGTCGGTGCCTGAGTCGGTGCCTGAGTCGGTATCTGATTCGGTGTCTGAGACAGTGTCAGATTCATTGCCTGAGGCAGTGTCCGATTCATTGCCTGAGGCAGTGTCTGATTCATTGCCTGAGGCAGTGTCCGATTCGGTGTCTGAGACGGTGTCTGAGACAGTGTCCGAGTTGGTGTCCGAGTTGGTGTCTGAGACGGCTACCGAGAAAGCGAATGGATATTTTCCAGTCGCCATCTCATAGACTATAACTCCCAGGGAGAAATAGTCAGCAGCAAATCCATATGGAATATCTGAATGGATCTGTAGAAATATAAGAAAAATCAGAATGGTCATTACTGGTTGCTTTACTGACAAGAAGAAGGCAAAACAAAATGATCCAATACTCACTTCTGGTGCCATGTAGTGTGGAGTTCCGGCATAGGATGTCAGGGCATTAGAGGAATGCACATCCGTTTTTGATACGCCAAAATCAGCGATCCTGACATGTCCAGTGCTATCCAGCAGAATGTTTTCTGGTTTGATATCCCGATGTACAATCCCCTGGTTATGAAAGGACTGCAGGCCACAAATGATCTCGGCAGTAAGGAATCTGATGGAGAGATAGAAAAGATTAATATAAAGCATTTTTTTATGGTAATCTTAGCCAGAAAATAAACACTCGCAATAACGAAATAGTGTTGAAAGAAAATATGATAATGGCAAAATTTAGCACAATAAATAGATGTGTTTTATAGGGTTATTTGACATCTCTGATGAATATTTAACAAAAATGCTTTGTGAGTTCTTACAAATTGTTTTTTTTTTTGTGATAGTAAAAGTGTTCAGATATGACTGAAATAAATTGTACGGTCTCTCTTAAAGTGTATGTAAGGCCTAAATAGAAAGCAATAAAAAAAGCTTCCCTGCTTCATCGAAAACTACAAAAAAAGTTTTACATTTGTAAACCAACTTTATTGTCCAGAATCATTTTCACTAGAAGTTTGCTATGAAATGTCTGGTGCCTGGGAGGTCTGCTCAGTGTGCGAATTGTACATGTACAGTAATCCCCCGCTCCATCGCGGTTCAGTTTTTGCGGTCCCGGTAATTCACGTTTTTTTTTGTAATGTTATTTTACTATATAAATCATTAAAAATGAAATATTTTTGTGTTTTCCATAGCTCTTGCTATGTCTCTTAGTATCTTTTATGTGTTTAAATGAGTTTCTATTGTTTTAAAAGTGTGTTTAAAGACCATAAAATGCTTCTACATGTACAGTGACAGTAAAATAAACATGCCTACAATGCATTTTAATAGGGTTTTTCTATTTCGCGGAATTTTACTTTTCGCGGCTGGGTCCGGAACGTAACCCCCGCAATGGAGGGGGGTTTACTGTATGGGCATAGCTTTGGTAGGACAGGTGTACTGAAAGTCAGACCACCCTGCCACGATCTCGTATCTAGATCAAGCCTACACTTTGATGTTATCTATGTACAGTACTATGTTCTACCTCTATCCCTATTATGATGGTATCCTATTGTCTTACCTAACTTATATCTTGGAAAATCCTGTATGTCATTTGATTTATGTACAGTACTATATTCTACCTCCATCCCTATTGTCATGGTACCCCATTGTCTTATCTATCTCATATCTGGAACAAGGCTACACAATGGTGTACTCTATATACAGTACTATGTTATACCCCAATTCCTATTATTATATTACCCCAGTGACTTACCTTATCATCTCAATAGTTAATGGTGCCCTTTCCTTTATGAAGTTCTCCAGGTCTCCACCACTCAGGTATTCCATGACGAAGAATAAGAGATCCTGTGCAGAGGAAAAAAAGATTCAGGTTATAGAAATTATTTGCTATTTCAATCACTATACAGCTTTGGGTAGATTGTGAGAAAGGTAGGTGTCACTTACAGTGGTATTCTGAGAGGATAACCATTTAACACCAACCTCTTCCACAAAATACATAGAAGGTAGAGTCACTTACCTTTGTCTGGAAGGTACCGTATGCACGAATGCAGAATGGGCTGGTAGAAACTTCCTTCAGTATGTAACTCTCGTTGAGGGCATCTTTGTAGTCTTCGCTGTTCTTGATCATGATTTTGACCGCCAGCGGTTCATCAGTAGAGGTGTGTGATGCCAAAACCACCTGTAGGGAACAAAGGGAAAACATTTTAGCATTTAGCATTTTTAGTTCATTGCAATTTAATACTTTATTTTTGGGTCCACAGTAATGGTAGAATCACAATATTTTCATTTTTCCCATCACAGGGTCTACAATGGTGGAACAGCTGAAATTCTGAGACCTTCTCTCACTCCTGGCTGAAGATATAAGTCAATGAATAATCCACCAAGAAAGGTTGGATCATACCATTTCACTACAACTCATTCCTTCATAAAGAAGTTGTTGTTCTTGATACTAAGTTTCACCACCCTGATTCCTTCTGGCCCCGTTCACACTGGGGCGAAGCTACTTTGCCGGGTGACCTCATAGGTCGCGGCGCGCTGCTCGCACCGCGACCTCGGAGCGGCCGGCAAGGACTTCATAACATTGAAGTCTATGCAGATCGCTCCGGGTCGCCCCAAAGATGCTCCGGACCCTTTTTCTAAGTCGGAGCGACTTGTGTCGCTCCTATTAGAACGGGTCCGCAGCTTCTCTACGGAAGGCGACCTACGGCGACCTGTCAGGCGACCAGGTCGCCTGACAGGTCGCCCCAGTGTGAACGGGGGCTCTCTGTTATTAAAAGTTGGACGCCTAATTAAACGTTGAGATTAAATCAGCTAAATCACTGCAGATGCAGTGGTCCCCCTACAGAGCTTTGGCACGTCTTTCTGAATCAGAGCCCAGAGCTCTCCAATAAGCTTAGAATCTGAGCTTTGATGGTTGAAGAGCTCTAGCTCTGACTCATCAGAGGGCGTGCTGAACCACTGTAGAGAGACCACTGCTTCCCAAGAGGCTCTGCTCTGTAACATGCTGGCAAGCGACAGGCTTTTCCACTTAGCTGCTAAAGAAAAAAATAACTCTAAACGCCTTTTGTGTTAATGCACCTAGAATGGATTTATCTGAAAAAAATAAAAACAAAGTTTTGGGCTTTAAAGTGTATGTCCAGCTTTGCAACAGCCACACAGACAGAAATTCAAATACTTTTCTTTAGTAGAATAGAGGGAGGGGATATCTGTCTGCAGGGCCGCTGATAGGGGGGGACCACCAGCCCTCTTGTAGGGGGCCAAGCAAACAGGGGGGCCCACACAGGGAGGGGGATTAATGATGAATAACATTTACAGAAATATTCCTCCAGCACCTGAAAGCTGATCTCTCCCCCTCTCCCTGCTGCCAGCTTTTATCTGCTGGGAAAGAGGCAGTTGTCCCTCACTAATCCCCCTCCCTGTGTGCCCCCCCCCCCCTAGCTCTAATGTTAGTTCTGCTCCTGAGTTTGTTATCTCTGCAAATTTGTTTCTCTCCCTGCAGTTCTTCCTATACTCCTTGTCCCAGCCTGTATGTTTTATTCATCTCTCTTCCCCTTTTCTCTGTCTTCCTGACACAGTCACAGCTGATCAGCTGCATTCCCATGGGGTGAAGAATTTGCTGTTACACAGGTTCCATAGCTGCCTGTTATCTTGTCCCAGTGCAGTTTAGTGAGCTTTATGTTGCTGGACTTCCCACTCCTCTCCTCCAGACTGCTTCCTGATCCATGCTTCTTCTCCCCTTCACTGACAGTTCCCTCTGCATCCATGTATCAACGCCTTCTATGTAACCATTTACTAACTGATCTGGCAGTAGTAAACTCAATTTTTTATCTTGTATCTACAGGTGAGCCTATAATAGGGCTTACATGTAGGTTCAGTGAAAATCTCCTAAACGTAGCAGCCGGTGATAGCACCAGCGCATGTTGACATACCATCCATTGAGAGAGCTGTGCTGTGACCACGACACCCACGTGCGCATGCGTGTGAGTTACATCATCACAGTTTGACCAAACGACTGGAGCCCAAAGAGAAGATGGAATCCCTCTTAGTAGTGACAGTACACCGCTGGAGAGATCTGTTTTTTAAGTTAGAAAATTATAATTAGGGGCTCATTCATACAGGTACTCTGGCTGTGTGAAGAAGGGGGTTGGGCTGGAGTCACCTGTCATTCTATGGGGAATGTAGCACCTGTATGAACACAGCCGCAGGCCCTTATTGGACAGGTGTGCAGGTGAGTGACCCCCAAATGCACACTGTCTGTGTTCGGGGTGTACACCTGCCCCCCTCTGCCTGTCAGATTAGGACCTGCAGCTGTGTTCATACAGATCCAGGTGGCTCAAGCCACATAAATGAACCCCTGATTCACACTGTACAGGCCACAGGACCCATGTGCATGAGCCCAACACCTCCCCCACACACAGATTTATTTATCAACTCAGTTTCATCTTCTAGATTTAGCAGGAATTCTGTGAGTTATGTTGTATGTGTGTCTGCTAATAATGATTTCATTGTATTTTTATAGCTTTAATATTTTTTTTGAGGGGAGGGCCCTGTCAGGTAGCCTGGATTGGGCCCCGTGGTTTTTATCAGCAGCCCTGCCCCTAGCACACCTCGGTACCCCCCCCCCCCCCAGTACACTGCTGCACCTACTACACACACCTCTGCACCTCCCAGCATCCTCCATACCCCCCACACTCCTCCTAGAATCCTCTTTATCCCCCAGTATGCCTCCACATGCCCAGCAAGCCTTTATAACCCCCAAGCAACCCCACACACACAAACTGTCACACACACTGTCACACACACACACCGTCTCACACACACACACACTGTCACACACACACCGTCACACACACACACACTCCGTCTCACACACACAAACTGTCACACACACAGTCACACACACACACACCGTCACACACACAGTCACACACACCGTCTCACACACACAAACTGTCACACACACAGTCACACACACACTGTCACACATACACACACCGTCTCACACACACACTGTCACACACTATCTCACACACACAGCGTCTCACACACACACTGTCACACACACACACACACATACTGTCACACACACCGTCTCACACACACACACACACACTGTCACACACACACACACACCGTCTCACACACACACACACACACACACACACACACACACACACACACACACATACTGTCACACACACCATCTCACACACACACACTGTCACACACACACACACACCGTCTCAGACACACACACACACACACACACACACACACACACACACACACACTGTCACACACACCATCTCACACACACACACACACACTGTCACACACACACACACACCATCTCACACACACACACACCCTGTCACACACACACACACACACCGTCTCACACACACACTGTCACACACACACACTGTCACACACACACACACACACCGTCTCACACACACACACACACTGTCACACACTATCTCACACACACACACTGTCACACACACACACACACACAATCTCACACACACAATCTCACACACACACACAATCTCACACACACACACACACACACAATCTCACACACACACACCTCCTCTCACACACACACACAATCTCACACACACACACACCGTCTCACACACACACTGTCACACACACACACACACACAATCTCACACACACAATCTCACACACACACACACACACACACACCGTCACACACACACACAATCTCACACACACACACCTCGTCTCACACACACACACAATCTCACACACACACACACCGTCTCACACACACACTGTCACACACACACACACACACAATCTCACACACACACACCTCGTCTCACACACACACAATCTCACACACACAATCTCACACACACACACACACACCGTCTCACACACACCCATTAGCAGAATCTGCTTGCTCAGCAGGGGATCTCTCCGCTGAGCAAACGCATGCAGGGTCGCTGATAAGGCAGTACAACCAGCCCTGTTGTACCGGGCCCAGGCTCTATCAGCTGATCAGAGGGGCCCAGGCAGCTTTAGTGTGAATTACTTCCAAACAAAAAAACAGGGCTCAATAAATTACACCCCCGCTCCTACTTGTATAGGGGGTGTATAAATATATTTTTCTGGGCTCCATTAGGTTAGCAGAGGGGCTCAGGAGGTGGGAGCTGAGGAGGGACTATTTTTTCATTTTCAGGCAGAGGTACACCCCAACTGCATGCTCTGGAGTTCCTGTTGTTCTCCTTCACTGGTGCTTGGCGCAGTGATCTGTACAGTGATTTTTACCTGCTCCGCCCTCTCAGAACTGATGTGAGGATGCTGACAGGGAGAGAACGGTGAAAGGAATCCTGGTGGTGGCAGAGGGTAGTGCAGCAGGCACTGGGCAGCACACAGTAAATTGAGGTATTACACATACACTTATTACACGTTCTAATCTTAGTAGAATCATTCAAATCCTCACAGTGCCTCATAATCTTCAGCATTAGGATAATCATTCACACAGCTCTGTCAAAGCTTGTCACCTGGCTGTTGAGTGCTGTGAATTTGTGTCCTGTGTGTTACAGATTGCAACACAGTACAGCCACAGCAATGTCACACCTAACAGCCAGGTGACACACAGAGCCATAGAGCACCTGGCTGTGCTGTGTGAATGATTATCCTTCTGCTATAGGACCTCATGCACACAGGATGTTTAAATCACTTGCCGACCAGCCGCTGCAGTTATATGGCAGCAGGTCAGCAGGTTTCCGCGAATCACTGTACGGCGGTCCACGGGAGCGATCCTGGGTGCGCACGCCCACTCGCCAGCAGGAAAGCCGATCCACGGGGCCGCGATTGCCGCCAGGCACCCGCAATCGCTCCCCGTGAAGAGAGAACAGCAGTCTGCTGTTGAAAACACAGCAGACCGTTGTTCTCTCAGTAATCAATGCAGAGCTCCTGTGTTCCTCCTATTTAGAATCACAGGTCTCTGTATTGATTTTACAAGCCCCCCCCCCCCACAGTTAGAAAACACCCCCTAGGCTCACACTTAACCCTTTGATTGCTCCTGGGTTAAGCCCTTTCCTTCCAGTGTCATTATCTAGTAACAGTGTATATTTTTAGCACTGATTACTGTAGTAATGTCATGGGTCCCCCCAAAAGTGTCAGTTAGGGGTCCGATCTGTTCGCCACAATGTCGCAATCCCGCTAAAAATCGCAGATTGCTGCCATTACTAGTAAAAAATAAATAAATAAATAAATAAAAATGACATAAGTTTTTCCCCTAGTTTGTAGATGCGATAACTTGTGTGTAAACCAATCAAAATACGCTTATTGGGATTTTTTTAACCAAAAATATGTAGCAGAATACAAATTTGCCTAAAATTATGAAAAAATGTGATTTTTACATTTTTTTTTGGGGGGGGGGGGGGAATGTTATATAGCAGAAAGTGAAAAATATTGTTTTTTTTTTTTTTCAGAATTGTTGCTCGTTTTTTGTTTATAGCGCAAAAAATAAAAATCGCACAGGCGACTAAATGCCACCAAAAGAAAGCGCTATTTATGGGAAAAAAAGGACATCCACTTTTTTTGGGTACAGCGTTGCAGGACCGCGCAATTTTATTTTAAAGTAACGCAGTGCCGAATCACAAAAAATGACCTGGTCATTAGGGGGAAAATCTTCCGATCCAGAGCTGGTTAATAACGCTCCTCCTCCTGGCAGCAGCCTTTTGCCAGAAAACACCTGGCGCTTGTAAAAGTGTCAGCAGCCAGGAGTGTGTGTACTGTATATTTGTAAAGGAAACTCAGAATTCATGTGGAAGTGATAGGAGCAGCTCTAAAGCCACCCGATCACGTCCACAGCTGCTGCACCATATGCCCCCCCCCTCAGCTTTTGGGGTGGGGTTGGGTCAAGGGCGGGGTCGGGGGACCTCGGGACCCATCGGGTGGGCTGTACGGGGCCTCATGATTTCTAACAGCAACCCTGTCTGTCTGTGTCCTTGTTGCAGTAATTCCATCACTTCCTGTCTGGTGAAACCATTGTCAGCAGGACAGAAAGTGAGGGGAGATGTAGCCCTGGATAGCGATAAAGCCAGACAAGGGTTTAGATCTATATCTGAACATTTTAAATCAGAGAAAATATCTGACCACCTACCTTTCCGAAACTCCCCTCTCCGAGAAGGCTATGGAATCTGAAGTCATCAAATGTCATTGGGATGATCTCCTTAGTGCTGGGGCACTGACGGTCATTTTTTGGTGGCGTCTCAATATGGACTTCACATGTTGGTAAAGTCTCAATGTGGACTTCACATGGTGGTAAAGTCTCAATATGGACTTCACATGTTGGTAAAGTCTCAATGTGGACTTCACATGGTGGTAAAGTCTCAACGTGGACTTCACATGGTGGTAAAGTCTCAATGTGGACTTCACATGGTGGTAAAGTCTCAATGTGGACTTCACATGGTGGTAAAGTCTCAACGTGGACTTCACATGGTGGTAAAGTCTCAATGTGGACTTCACATGGTGGTAAAGTCTCAATGTGGACTTCACATGGTGGTAAAGTCTCAATGTGGACTTCACATGGTGGTAAAGTCTCAATGTGGACTTCACATGGTGGTAAAGTCTCAACGTGGACTTCACATGGTGGTGGAGTCTCGATATGGATTTCATGTCGAGTCTCGCTCACTGGGGCAGGCCTGCCACGTGAGCTGCATCTGCGGTTAATACTGTGTACATCTGCAATAAAAAAAAAAGAATTGGATTTAGAACCTTCATCTACATTTGATACATTTTTCTTTGTAGAAATTATAGGGAGTAAAGTTTAAAACTCAGTTGCCGGGGACAATAAATAAACCCACCATGACAGGGATGACAGTTTTTGCACCTTCTTATAAAAATGCCGGTTGCCTGGCACTTATCCTGACCCACTGAATGTGATACTTTCTACAAGTCAGTGAGTCAAGAAGCCTGCAACAAGTATTTTAAGTGTTGTGATGATTTAGAGTTAAATGGGAAGGCAGGTCACAAATTAAGTTGCAAGGCTGTAACAGGAAGTAGTTCTGGCACCTTCCTGGCCGTGCATTGTGGCAGGGGTTGGTAAAGCATTAGACCAGCTAAGAAAAACAACAAATGTATTTCAAAAGAAAAAGGTTTTGTCAACTGGCAATATTGCTCAGAAAGTGTGTATGCTATCCCTAAGATCAGACAGGGAATGGGTCACAGTAACTGTTTAAATGCAGTGTAATGTGGAGTTTGGCTTCAATTTGTATCCAAATCTGCAAGTATATCTAACAATCCCCTCCCCATAGACTGACAGTGCTGCTGTCTGCTGTGCCCCTGTGCTCCTTTATCCAGAGTGGAGGCACTCTAATACAGGAGGTATATTACTGGCCAGATCACCAGGTAAAAAACAGAGGGAAAAAGCCTAAAAAAGAAAACTAATGTAGCTACATTACATGACATTTTTGGTTATGGGTGCAATACCGCTTTAATTATTATTAAACATTGTAATGTATGTGGGAGTTTTTTTATGTCCATTAGGGATGAGCTTCGAGTTTGAGTCAAATGTAAATTCGACACGAACAAATGGGGCGCTCGGCGGGAAGTTCGCCCGCCGATGAACGCTCCATAATGCACTGCGCTAGTGCAGTGAATAAATTACTGATGATCTGATGATTGTCCAAAGCATGCTCATGGCCTGTATGCTTTGGCCAATCACAGCACAATGTTTAGCCAATCATGGTTCAGGGGCTAAGTCCACTCCCCACACTATTTAAAGCTGATGTGTGAGGAGGAGATTGCGGTAACAGCTAGTTACCGATTACAGTCTACCCCAAAACACACGGATTGCCCCCCCAATAAAGAGTACCTGTCACCAGCCCATCAAAGTACCCGAGTACCTGTCCCCAGCCCATCAGGTACTCTGATGACAGGTACTCGGGTACTCTGATGGGCTGGTGACAGGTACTCGGGGACTCTGATGGGCTGGTGACAGGTATTCGGGTACTCTGATGACAGGTACTCGGGTACTCTGATGACAGGTACTCGGGTACTCTGATGACAGGTACTCGGGTACTTTGATGGGCTGGTGACAGGTACTCGGGTACTCTGATGACAGGTACTTAGGTAATTTGAGTACCTGTCATTAGATTACCCGAGTACCTGTCATCAGATTACCCAAGTACCTGTCATCGGAGTACCCGAGTACCTGTCATCAGAGTACCCGTCATCAGAGTACCCGTCACCAGACCATCAGAGTACCCGAGTACCTCTCTGTATCCCATCAGAGTACCCAAGTACCTGTCTCCAGCCCAGAGTACCCGGGTACCTCTCTGCAGCCCATCAGAGTACCCAAGTACCTCGCTGCAGCCCATCAGAGTACCCGAGAACATGTCATCAGCGTACCCAAGTACCTGTCACCAGCCCATCAGAGTACCCGGGTACCTGTCATCAGAGTACCCGAGTACCTGTCTCCAGCCCTTCAGAGTACCTATCTGCAGCCCATCAGAATACCTGAGTACCTGTCTCCAGCCCATCAGGGTATCTGAGTACCTATCTGCAGCCCAAAAGAGTACCTGAGTACCTGTCTTCTGCCCATCAAAGTATCCGAGTACCTGTCTCCAGCCCATCAGAGTACCCGAATACCTCTCTGCAGCCCAGAGTACCCGAGTACCTGTCTCCAGCCCAGAGTGCCCGAGTACCTATCTGCAGCCCATCAGATTACCCGAGTACCTGTCTCTAGCCCATCAGAATACCCAAGTACCTCTCTGAAGCACATCAGAGTACCTGAGTACCTATCTGCAGCCCATGCCTACTATATTATGTGTTGGGGTATTTGCTTTCCAAAATTGGGTCATTTTGTGGGGTTTCCATTGTCCTGGTGTTCCAGGGCTTTCAAAAGTGTGATTGGTTGTAATGAAATATATATGTAATTTATGCTTTATGTGGCTATGCTGTGACAAAGTCTCACATATGTGGTATCGCCATGCTCAGGAGGAGTAGCAGAATGTATTTTGTCATTTTTGCTATGTACATGCTATGTGTTAGAAATATCTTATAAATTGACAACTTGCGTTTTCATTTTCTTTCCACATTTTCCAAAAACTTGTGGAAAAAAATGACATGTTCAAAAGACTCATTATGCCTCATAGAATATACGTTGGGGTGTTTGTTTTCCAAAATGGGGTCATTTGTGGGTAATTCCATTGTCCTGGTGCTCCAGGGCCTTCAAAAGTGTGCTAGGTCGTTAGGAAATTATATGTGTAATTTATGCTCTTAGAACACCTGACAGTGCTCCTTGCATGTTGGCCCCCTGTATGTGGCCAGGCTGTGTAAAAGTCTAACACACGTGGTATCACCATACTCAGGAGGAGTAACAGAATGTATTTTGGGGTGTAATTGCAAGTATGCATATACTGTGTGTGAGAAATAACTTGTTATTATGACAATTTTGTGTAAAAAACAAATATATATATATATATATATATATATATATATATATATATATATATATATACACAGTGGGTACGAAAAGTATTCAGACCCCCTTAAATTTTTCACTCTTTGTTATATTGCAGCCATCTGCTAAAATCATTAAAGTTCATTCTTCTTCCTCATGAATGTACACATAGCACCCCATACTGACAGAAAAACACAGAATTGTTGACATTATTGCAGATTTATTAAAAAAGAAAAACTGAAATATCACATGGTCCTAAGTATTCAGACCCTTTGCTGTGACACTCATATATTTAACTCAGGTGCTTTCCATTTCTTCTGATCATCCTTGAGATGGTTCTACACCTTCATTTGAGTCCAGCTGTGTTTGATTTTACTGATTGGACTTGATTAGGAAAGCCACACACCTGTCTATATAAGACCTTCCAGATCACAATGCATGTCAGAGCAAATGAGAATCATGAGGTCAAAGGAACTGCCTGAAGAGCTCAGAGACAGAATTGTGGCAAGGCACAGATCTGGCCAAGGTTACAAAAAGATTTCTGCTGCACTTAAGGTTCCTAAGAGCACAGTGGCCTCCATAATCCTCAAATGGAAGACGTTTGGGACGACGGCCAAACTGAGCTATCGGGGGAGAAGAGCCTTGGTGAGAGAGGTAAAGAAGAACCCAAAGATCACTGTGGCTGAGCTCCAGAGATGCAGTCAGGAGATGGGAGAAAGTTGTAGAAAGTCAACCATCACTGCAGCCCTCCACCAGTCGGGGCTTTATGGCAGAGTGGCCCGACGGAAGCCTCTCCTCAGTGTAAGACACATGAAAGCCCGCATGGAGTTTGCTAAAAAAAACACCTGAAGGACTCCAAGATGGTGAGAAATAAGATTCTCTGGTCTGATGAGACCAAAATAGAACTTTTTGGCCTTAATTCTAAGCGGTATGTGTGGAGAAAACCAGGCACTGCTCATCACCTGTCCAATACAGTCCCAACAGTGAAGCATGCTGGTGGCAGCATCATGCTGTGGGGGTGTTTTTCAGCTGCAGGGACAGGACGACTGGTTGCAATTGAGGGAAAGATGAATGCGGCCAAGTACAGGGATATCCTGGACAAAAACCTTCTCCAGAGTGCTCTGGACCTCAGACTGGGCCGAAGGTTTACCTTCCAACAAGACAATGACCCTAAGCACACAGCTAAAATAACAAAGGAGTGGCTTCACAACAACTCCGTGACTGTTCTTGAATGGCCCAGCCAGAGCCCTGACTTAAACCCAATTGAGCATCTCTGGAGAGACCTAAAAATGGCTGTCCATCAACGTTTACCATCCAACCTGACAGAACTGGAGAGGATCTGCAAGGAGGAATGGCAGAGGATCCCCAAATCCAGGTGTGAAAGACTTGTTGCATCTTTCCCAAAAAGACTCCTGGCTGTATTAGATCAAAAGGGGGCTTCTACTAAATACTGAGCAAAGGGTCTGAATACTTAGGACCATGTGATATTTCAGTTTTTCTTTTTTAATAAATCTGCAACAATGTCAACAATTCTGTGTTTTTCTGTCAGTATGGGGTGGAAGAAGAATGAACTTAAATGATTTTAGCAAATGGCTGCAATATAACAAAGAGTGAAAAATTTAAGGGGGTCTGAATACTTTTCGCACCCACTGTATATTTCTTCATTTTCCCAAGAATTGTGGGAAAAAATTACAACTTCAAAAAACTCACCATGCTTCTTACTAAATACCCTGGAATGTCTATTTTCCAAAAAGGGGTCATTTGGGGGGTATTTGTACTGTCCTGACATTTCAGGGCCTCAAGAAATGAGATAGGCCGTCGGTACATCAGGATTGACCAATTTTCAGTGATTGGCACCATAGCTTGTAGACTCTATAACTTTTACACAGACTAAATAATAACCACTAATTTGGGTTATTTTTACCAAAGATATGTAGTAGTATGAATTTTGGCCCAAATTTATGAAAAAAAAATACTTATTTGCAAAATTTTATAATAAAAACTAAAACAAAATGTTTTTTTTTTTTTCAAAATTTTCGCTATTTTTTCACTTATATCGCAAAAAATAAATAACCCAGTGGTGATTAAATACAACTAAAAGAAAGCTCTATTTGTGTGAAAAAAAATGATAAAAAATTTGATTGGGTACAGCGAGTAATTATCATTCAAAGTGTGAGAGCGCTGAAAGGTGAAAATTGGTCTGGGCAGGAAGGGGGTGTAACTGCTCTGTATGGAAGTGGTTAATCATCATTAAAATCCCTGCTCCTGTAAAAACGATTGTTTTTAAAAAAAAAATTTGCATTGGTACATGTCCCCCAGGTCTGTAACCGGGTCCCCATACACTTTGTTTGGGCAATAACTTGCATTTAAGCCTTTGAAATGAGGACTTTTGATTTTTCATGTTAGAGTCCTATAGACTTTAACCGCTTGCCGACCGCCGCACGACTATTTACTGCGGCGGTCAGCCCCTCACAGGCAAAGCGACGTAGGGCTGCGCCGCTAGCCTGTGAGGGTCTAGGGAGCAAGCGAGCGTGCGCCGCCGGAGGCCCGATGTCCGCCAGTCACTCGCGATCGTCCGTTAGAGCGGGAGAAAGGCAGGCGGCTAATGTAAACAAGCCGCCTGTCATTCTCCCATGTGTATGAATAGTGATCATACGGTTCTACTATGTAGGACCGTTGATCACTGTTCCTACACCTCAAGCCCCAGCCAATCACAGTTAGAATCACGCCCCTAGGGACACACATAACCCCTCCCTCTCAAAAAAAGTTAACCCCTTCACTGCCAGTGTCATTTTACAGTAACAGTGCATATGTATAGCACTGATTACTGTAGTAATGTCACTGGTAACCCCAAAAGTGTCAAAAATGTCAGTCAAGAATCCGATCTGTCCGCCGCAATGTCGCAGTACCGCAAAAAGAAAAAAATCGCAGATCGCCGCCATTAAGCGTTAAAAAAAAAAACAACAAAAATTACAAAAATCTTTCCCTTAGTAAACGCGATAACTTTTGCGCAAACCAATCAAAATACGCTTTTTGCTATTTTTTTACCAACCATATGTAGCATAAAACAAATTGGCCTAAAATGTTAAAAAATTTTGATTTTACATTTTTTTTGGGGGAATTTCATATAAAAAAATTTGAAAAATATTATTTTTGCAAAATTGACACTCTTTTTTTGTTTATAGCGCAAAAAGTAAAAATTGCACAGGTGATCAAATACCACCAAAATAAAGCTCTGTTTGTGGGAAAAAAAGGACGTAAAATTAGTTTAGGTAAAGCGTCGCACGACCGCGCAATTGTCCGTTAAAGTCACGCAGTGCCGAATCGCAAAATAGGCCCTGGTCAGGAAGGGGGTAAAATCTTCTGGGGCTTAAGTGGTTAATGGAGTTCGAATGTTCTAATGAACTTTTCCCCCTGTTCGCAGTGTTCAACTCATCCCTAATGTCCATATTGCATGTTTCTGGTGGCTGGTTGGCACCGCCATCTTGTTGGTTGGCACTGAGGTCTTCAGCTCAGCCTGTAGTAAGGGGCATGCAAAGCTTGTTAAAAAATAAAGTCAGTTGGCAGAGAGGTGGGGGGATGAGACTTTGCTCCCCTTATACAGCTCTGCACCATATCGCACACAGACTGTCATCGCTGAGGATATAGAAATCATAGAGGACACAAATCTCCACCAATGAGATTCCAGTTACTGAGCTACTTAACTGACAAACCCCCCCCCCATCCCAACTGACAAACCCCTCACCCCCATCCCAACTGACAAACCGCTCACCCCCATCCCAACTGACAGTGACTGTTGGTGATCTGTGGAAGAGGCTTTCATTGTTAGAAATGAGTAGAGACATCATTCTACCGGACAGCTGCTAACAGTTCTAAACCGGTCCAAATGAAGCGGGATTTGTAATATTTACTATTTGCTTCACTTAATTTTAAAAAATCCACAGATTGGTGTTTACAAGACTTAATCCAGCAATTCTAATGTAAACCAGGCTTGTCTTCTTCCCATCTACTATTATGTGATTTACTCCCCACACTGCTTGTTACAATGCATGTCCATCCAGGACCACGTGTGCCAGTCACTGTGCCCTGCCCATCCCTATACATATGTACATATGGGATATGTCACCCGTCATCAATAGGGAAAAGTAGAAAATAAACCTATCAATATTCACAATGCTCACCAGTCCAATCCTCGGTCTCCCGGGTTGGGCCATAGACTTTACAGTCGACACAAAAGCATTTAGCGGCTGCTCTAAAGCATCCGCGTAGAAAAGCTCGAGCCCTCTTCATTTTTCTGGGCTTCTTTGTTGGGGTATCTGTAGGTTGTGCAATGATACCTTCTTCCATAGGTGGTCTTCCAGTCATCTGTTTATCTTTGGTGTTATTGTGATAAACAGCCTTTTTACAATGAAAAAATCTCATTCTGAACAATAAGCTTTCTTGAAGCGTAAGAGAATGAAATTGCAATAGATAATAATCAAACAAAATCGCTAGATTAAAATCGCAAGCAAAATATCACCAGAGAAAAATAACACGTCTGCACTGTGTAATGAGCACTCTGGGACTGGCAGGATCCTGCCGAGAGCCTCCTTATATAGGGGGTAGTTGATGACATCACAGGTCATGTGACCTAGCTGTTTGTTTGTTTTTTTCAAATCTCTGGCACTCAGCCAAGAATAACTGACATGTTTCCACAGCAACCTTTCCCCTGGTGTGTTAGCTTTGTGAATTCAGCCTCTAGGCTCAGTATACAGATCTCACATACCGCCTCTAGGCTCAGTATACAGATCTCACATACCAAACAATTATTTATTATTTTTTTTTTTTTATTGAAGTGACAGTTATTTTGATTGACATTTAAAATGTACAGTCCCATGGCTTAAATAAAGATCTTTATTCCTATGTTAGTACTGTGAATTGAGTCTTATCACTTCATATAAAGCTTTCCAGTAGGTCAGATATTTTAATTTCTGCTTTTTTTTTTTGAATTTTAGGGGAAAAAAAATGTATCATCTTTTAATTTATCATTATTACCCAAAATAATTGGACTTTTTATTTTTTGTGATCCTTCCAGTATTTCTTTAGTAATCTCAAAATCCCACCTCCTGACATCAGTCTGAGCTCTCTTTGAACTCTGTGTGCACTCAAAGCCTACGTTCACACTGCTCTGTAGCATAATCGTGTTTGTGCCGCATTTTAGATGCGTTTCCAGTGCATTTTCTGGCTGCATGCATCTATGAAAAATGGACATGTAACACCAAAAATGAAAACACAGTGCATTTTTGTTGCATTTATACTGCATTTTCCATTAATTTCTGTGGGGAGCTGCATTTTTGGTGCAGTTTTTTGAAAACCGCACCAAAGATACAGGATGCGGGACTTTTCAAAATGCACCCAATGGTGTGAAGCGTCCCAAAGGGTTTAAAAGGAAACATTTTTACTGCATTTTTCTTGCAAGGTAAGATTGCAGGAAAAATGCATCGGTGTGAAAGGGCCCTAAATCCAAAACAAACTGGTAATAATTAACCAACAGTGCCTGTAATATGACACTATCAGAGCTGCAGACAGGAAAGGCTGATGATATATAAATTATTTTTTCTTTGTGCTTTCTCTCTCTTGCTGGCAGTTGGGTGTGGTTATTTCCAGTCTTCCTGATTTTAACTTTCAGCTGGTAGGGGATGATGGGGACGTGGGCCCCTTTCACACTTGTGCGACTTGTCCTGTGATTTGGGACTGCAAAGTTGCATGACAAGTCCTACTCCATGTGTCCCTGCACTACTTTGGTCCGACTTTGATGCGTTTTGAGGTCCATAGACCTCAAGATTACACAGGCATTGCTTCAAGTTCTGTCAAAATCGTGGCAAAAATCACGTGACTTTTAGGTTGTACAAGTGTGAAAGGGGCCTTAATCGTAAAGGGGTCTGCAGCTGATTACACATAGCGCTCAGTGATGTCCGCAGACATGAGGAACTGCTACTGCCAGAGAGATGAAGGTGTGAGCGCTCAGATCAATGCGGGTCTGTTTTAGATGTCCCAAAGTAAATCCCAAAGGCTTTAACCACTTGCCGACCGCTGCAAGTACATATACTGCGGCGGTCAGCCCCTTGCAGGCAAAGTGACGTACCGGTACGTCACTCGCCTGCGAGCCAAGAGGAGGCGAGCGCGAGCCGCCGGAGGCGCGCTCCCGCCCCCACACGCTCACTGGGATCCCCGCGCGTGTGACTCGCGATCGTCGGTTACAGAGGGAGAAAGGCAGGTGGCTAATGTAAACAAAGCCGCCTGTCATTCTCCCTTGTGTAACAGCAGAGATCATACGGTCCTGCTATGTAGGACCGTAGATCTCTGCTGTTACATGAAAAGCCACACCCCTTTACAGTTAGAAGCACTCCCCTAGGGACACACTTAACCCCTCCTTCTCTAATAAAGTTAACCCCTTCCCTGCCAGTGCATATGTATAGCACTGATTACTGTAGTAATGTCACTGGTACCCCCAAAAGTGTCAAAAATGTCAGTCAAGGGTCCGATCTGTCTGCCGCAATGTTGCAGTCCCAGAAAAAAAAAAAAATCGCAGATCGCCGCCATTAAGCGTTAAAAAAACAAAACAACAAAAATGACAAAAATCTTTCCCTTAGTAAACGCGATAACTTTTGCGCAAACCAATCAAAATACGCTTTTTGCTATTTTCTTTACCAACCATATGTAGCATAAAACAAATTGGCCTAAAATGTTAAAAAATTTTGATTTTACATTTTTTTTTGGGGAATTTCAGATAAAAAAATTTGAAAAATATTATTTTTGCAAAATTGACACTTTTTTTGTTTATAGCGCAAAAAGTAAAAATTGCACAGGTGATCAAATACCACCAAAATAAAGCTCTGTTTGTGGGAAAAAAAGGACGTAAAATTTGTTTAAGTACAGCGTCGCACGACCGCGCAATTGTCCGTTAAAGTCACGCAGTGCCGAATCGCAAAATAGGCCCTGGTCAGGAAGGGGGTAAAATCTTCCGGGGCTTAAGTGGTTAATGGAGTTCGAATGTTCTAACGAACTTTTCCCCCGTTCGCAGTGTCCAACTCATCACTAATGTCCATATTGCATGTTTCTGGTGGCTGGTTGGCACCGCCATCTTGTTGGTTGGCACTGAGGTCTTCAGCTCAGCCTGTAGTAAGGGGCATGCAAAGCTTGTTAAAAAATAAAGTCAGTTGGCAGAGAGGTGGGGGGATGAGACTTTGCTCCCCTTATACAGCTCTGCACCATATCGCACACAGACTGTCATCGCTGAGGATATAGAAATCATAGAGGACACAAATCTCCACCAATGAGATTCCAGTTACTGAGCTACTTAACTGACAAACCCCCCCCCCCATCCCAACTGACAAACCGCTCACCCCCATCCCAACTGACAGTGACTGTTGGTGATCTGTGGAAGAGGCTTTCATTGTTAGAAATGAGTAGAGACATCATTCTACCGGACAGCTGCTAACAGTTCTAAACCGGTCCAAATGAAGCGGGATTTGTAATATTTACTATTTGCTTCACTTAATTTTAAAAAATCCACAGATTGGTGTTTACAAGACTTAATCCAGCAATTCTAATGTAAACCAGGCTTGTCTTCTTCCCATCTACTATTATGTGATTTACTCCCCACACTGCTTGTTACAATGCATGTCCATCCAGGACCACGTGTGCCAGTCACTGTGCCCTGCCCATTCCTATACATATGTACATATGGGATATGTCACCCGTCATCAATAGGGAAAAGTAGAAAATAAACCTATCAATATTCACAATGCTCACCAGTCCAATCCTCGGTCTCCCGGGTTGGGCCATAGACTTTACAGTCGACACAAAAGCATTTAGCGGCTGCTCTAAAGCATCCGCGTAGAAAAGCTCGAGCCCTCTTCATTTTTCTGGGCTTCTTTGTTGCGGTATCTGTAGGTTGTGCAATGATACCTTCTTCCATAGGTGGTCTTCCAGTCATCTGTTTATCTTTGGTGTTATTGTGATAAACAGCCTTTTTACACTGAAAAAATCTCATTCTGAACAATAAGCTTTCTTGAAGCGTAAGAGAATGAAATTGCAATAGATAATAATCAAACAAAATCGCTAGATTAAAATCGCAAGCAAAATATCACCAGAGAAAAATAACACGTCTGCACTGTGTAATGAGCACTCTGGGACTGGCAGGATCCTGCCGAGAGCCTCCTTATATAGGGGGTAGTTGATGACATCACAGGTCATGTGACCTAGCTGTTTGTTTGTTTTTTTCAAATCTCTGGCACTCAGCCAAGAATAACTGACATGTTTCCACAGCAACCTTTCCCCTGGTGTGTTAGCTTTGTGAATTCAGCCTCTAGGCTCAGTATACAGATCTCACATACCGCCTCTAGGCTCAGTATACAGATCTCACATACCAAACAATTATTTATTATTTTTTTTTTTTTATTGAAGTGACAGTTATTTTGATTGACATTTAAAATGTACAGTCCCATGGCTTAAATAAAGATCTTTATTCCTATGTTAGTACTGTGAATTGAGTCTTATCACTTCATATAAAGCTTTCCAGTAGGTCAGATATTTTAATTTCTGCTTTTTTTTTTTGAATTTTAGGGGAAAAAAAATGTATCATCTTTTAATTTATCATTATTACCCAAAATAATTGGACTTTTTATTTTTTGTGATCCTTCCAGTATTTCTTTAGTAATCTCAAAATCCCACCTCCTGACATCAGTCTGAGCTCTCTTTGAACTCTGTGTGCACTCAAAGCCTACGTTCACACTGCTCTGTAGCATAATCGTGTTTGTGCCGCATTTTAGATGCGTTTCCAGTGCATTTTCTGGCTGCATGCATCTATGAAAAATGGACATGTAACACCAAAAATGAAAACACAGTGCATTTTTGTTGCATTTATACTGCATTTTCCATTAATTTCTGTGGGGAGCTGCATTTTTGGTGCAGTTTTTTGAAAACCGCACCAAAGATACAGGATGCGGGACTTTTCAAAATGCACCCAATGGTGTGAAGCGTCCCAAAGGGTTTAAAAGGAAACATTTTTACTGCATTTTTCTTGCAAGGTAAGATTGCAGGAAAAATGCATCGGTGTGAAAGGGCCCTAAATCCAAAACAAACTGGTAATAATTAACCAACAGTGCCTGTAATATGACACTATCAGAGCTGCAGACAGGAAAGGCTGATGATATATAAATTATTTTTTCTTTGTGCTTTCTCTCTCTTGCTGGCAGTTGGGTGTGGTTATTTCCAGTCTTCCTGATTTTAACTTTCAGCTGGTAGGGGATGATGGGGACGTGGGCCCCTTTCACACTTGTGCGACTTGTCCTGTGATTTGGGACTGCAAAGTTGCATGACAAGTCCTACTCCATGTGTCCCTGCACTACTTTGGTCCGACTTTGATGCGTTTTGAGGTCCATAGACCTCAAGATTACACAGGCATTGCTTCAAGTTCTGTCAAAATCGTGGCAAAAATCACGTGACTTTTAGGTTGTACAAGTGTGAAAGGGGCCTTAATCGTAAAGGGGTCTGCAGCTGATTACACATAGCGCTCAGTGATGTCCGCAGACATGAGGAACTGCTACTGCCAGAGAGATGAAGGTGTGAGCGCTCAGATCAATGCGGGTCTGTTTTAGATGTCCCAAAGTAAATCCCAAAGGCTTTAACCACTTGCCGACCGCTGCAAGTACATATACTGCGGCGGTCAGCCCCTTGCAGGCAAAGTGACGTACCGGTACGTCACTCGCCTGCGAGCCAAGAGGAGGCGAGCGCGAGCCGCCGGAGGCGCGCTCCCGCCCCCACACGCTCACTGGGATCCCCGCGCGTGTGACTCGCGATCGTCGGTTACAGAGGGAGAAAGGCAGGTGGCTAATGTAAACAAAGCCGCCTGTCATTCTCCCTTGTGTAACAGCAGAGATCATACGGTCCTGCTATGTAGGACCGTAGATCTCTGCTGTTACATGAAAAGCCACACCCCTTTACAGTTAGAAGCACTCCCCTAGGGACACACTTAACCCCTCCTTCTCTAATAAAGTTAACCCCTTCCCTGCCAGTGCATATGTATAGCACTGATTACTGTAGTAATGTCACTGGTACCCCCAAAAGTGTCAAAAATGTCAGTCAAGGGTCCGATCTGTCTGCCGCAATGTTGCAGTCCCAGAAAAAAAAAAAATCGCAGATCGCCGCCATTAAGCGTTAAAAAAAAAAAACAACAAAAATGACAAAAATCTTTCCCTTAGTAAACGCGATAACTTTTGCGCAAACCAATCAAAATACGCTTTTTGCTATTTTTTTTACCAACCATATGTAGCATAAAACAAATTGGCCTAAAATGTTAAAAAATTTTGATTTTACATTTTTTTTTGGGGAATTTCAGATAAAAAAATTTGAAAAATATTATTTTTGCAAAATTGACACTTTTTTTGTTTATAGCGCAAAAAGTAAAAATTGCACAGGTGATCAAATACCACCAAAATAAAGCTCTGTTTGTGGGAAAAAAAGGACGTAAAATTTGTTTAAGTACAGCGTCGCACGACCGCGCAATTGTCCGTTAAAGTCACGCAGTGCCGAATCGCAAAATAGGCCCTGGTCAGGAAGGGGGTAAAATCTTCCGGGGCTTAAGTGGTTAATGGAGTTCGAATGTTCTAACGAACTTTTCCCCCGTTCGCAGTGTCCAACTCATCACTAATGTCCATATTGCATGTTTCTGGTGGCTGGTTGGCACCGCCATCTTGTTGGTTGGCACTGAGGTCTTCAGCTCAGCCTGTAGTAAGGGGCATGCAAAGCTTGTTAAAAAATAAAGTCAGTTGGCAGAGAGGTGGGGGGATGAGACTTTGCTCCCCTTATACAGCTCTGCACCATATCGCACACAGACTGTCATCGCTGAGGATATAGAAATCATAGAGGACACAAATCTCCACCAATGAGATTCCAGTTACTGAGCTACTTAACTGACAAACCCCCCCCCCCATCCCAACTGACAAACCGCTCACCCCCATCCCAACTGACAGTGACTGTTGGTGATCTGTGGAAGAGGCTTTCATTGTTAGAAATGAGTAGAGACATCATTCTACCGGACAGCTGCTAACAGTTCTAAACCGGTCCAAATGAAGCGGGATTTGTAATATTTACTATTTGCTTCACTTAATTTTAAAAAATCCACAGATTGGTGTTTACAAGACTTAATCCAGCAATTCTAATGTAAACCAGGCTTGTCTTCTTCCCATCTACTATTATGTGATTTACTCCCCACACTGCTTGTTACAATGCATGTCCATCCAGGACCACGTGTGCCAGTCACTGTGCCCTGCCCATTCCTATACATATGTACATATGGGATATGTCACCCGTCATCAATAGGGAAAAGTAGAAAATAAACCTATCAATATTCACAATGCTCACCAGTCCAATCCTCGGTCTCCCGGGTTGGGCCATAGACTTTACAGTCGACACAAAAGCATTTAGCGGCTGCTCTAAAGCATCCGCGTAGAAAAGCTCGAGCCCTCTTCATTTTTCTGGGCTTCTTTGTTGCGGTATCTGTAGGTTGTGCAATGATACCTTCTTCCATAGGTGGTCTTCCAGTCATCTGTTTATCTTTGGTGTTATTGTGATAAACAGCCTTTTTACACTGAAAAAATCTCATTCTGAACAATAAGCTTTCTTGAAGCGTAAGAGAATGAAATTGCAATAGATAATAATCAAACAAAATCGCTAGATTAAAATCGCAAGCAAAATATCACCAGAGAAAAATAACACGTCTGCACTGTGTAATGAGCACTCTGGGACTGGCAGGATCCTGCCGAGAGCCTCCTTATATAGGGGGTAGTTGATGACATCACAGGTCATGTGACCTAGCTGTTTGTTTGTTTTTTTCAAATCTCTGGCACTCAGCCAAGAATAACTGACATGTTTCCACAGCAACCTTTCCCCTGGTGTGTTAGCTTTGTGAATTCAGCCTCTAGGCTCAGTATACAGATCTCACATACCGCCTCTAGGCTCAGTATACAGATCTCACATACCAAACAATTATTTATTATTTTTTTTTTTTTATTGAAGTGACAGTTATTTTGATTGACATTTAAAATGTACAGTCCCATGGCTTAAATAAAGATCTTTATTCCTATGTTAGTACTGTGAATTGAGTCTTATCACTTCATATAAAGCTTTCCAGTAGGTCAGATATTTTAATTTCTGCTTTTTTTTTTTGAATTTTAGGGGAAAAAAAATGTATCATCTTTTAATTTATCATTATTACCCAAAATAATTGGACTTTTTATTTTTTGTGATCCTTCCAGTATTTCTTTAGTAATCTCAAAATCCCACCTCCTGACATCAGTCTGAGCTCTCTTTGAACTCTGTGTGCACTCAAAGCCTACGTTCACACTGCTCTGTAGCATAATCGTGTTTGTGCCGCATTTTAGATGCGTTTCCAGTGCATTTTCTGGCTGCATGCATCTATGAAAAATGGACATGTAACACCAAAAATGAAAACACAGTGCATTTTTGTTGCATTTATACTGCATTTTCCATTAATTTCTGTGGGGAGCTGCATTTTTGGTGCAGTTTTTTGAAAACCGCACCAAAGATACAGGATGCGGGACTTTTCAAAATGCACCCAATGGTGTGAAGCGTCCCAAAGGGTTTAAAAGGAAACATTTTTACTGCATTTTTCTTGCAAGGTAAGATTGCAGGAAAAATGCATCGGTGTGAAAGGGCCCTAAATCCAAAACAAACTGGTAATAATTAACCAACAGTGCCTGTAATATGACACTATCAGAGCTGCAGACAGGAAAGGCTGATGATATATAAATTATTTTTTCTTTGTGCTTTCTCTCTCTTGCTGGCAGTTGGGTGTGGTTATTTCCAGTCTTCCTGATTTTAACTTTCAGCTGGTAGGGGATGATGGGGACGTGGGCCCCTTTCACACTTGTGCGACTTGTCCTGTGATTTGGGACTGCAAAGTTGCATGACAAGTCCTACTCCATGTGTCCCTGCACTACTTTGGTCCGACTTTGATGCGTTTTGAGGTCCATAGACCTCAAGATTACACAGGCATTGCTTCAAGTTCTGTCAAAATCGTGGCAAAAATCACGTGACTTTTAGGTTGTACAAGTGTGAAAGGGGCCTTAATCGTAAAGGGGTCTGCAGCTGATTACACATAGCGCTCAGTGATGTCCGCAGACATGAGGAACTGCTACTGCCAGAGAGATGAAGGTGTGAGCGCTCAGATCAATGCGGGTCTGTTTTAGATGTCCCAAAGTAAATCCCAAAGGCTTTAACCACTTGCCGACCGCTGCAAGTACATATACTGCGGCGGTCAGCCCCTTGCAGGCAAAGTGACGTACCGGTACGTCACTCGCCTGCGAGCCAAGAGGAGGCGAGCGCGAGCCGCCGGAGGCGCGCTCCCGCCCCCACACGCTCACTGGGATCCCCGCGCGTGTGACTCGCGATCGTCGGTTACAGAGGGAGAAAGGCAGGTGGCTAATGTAAACAAAGCCGCCTGTCATTCTCCCTTGTGTAACAGCAGAGATCATACGGTCCTGCTATGTAGGACCGTAGATCTCTGCTGTTACATGAAAAGCCACACCCCTTTACAGTTAGAAGCACTCCCCTAGGGACACACTTAACCCCTCCTTCTCTAATAAAGTTAACCCCTTCCCTGCCAGTGCATATGTATAGCACTGATTACTGTAGTAATGTCACTGGTACCCCCAAAAGTGTCAAAAATGTCAGTCAAGGGTCCGATCTGTCTGCCGCAATGTTGCAGTCCCAGAAAAAAAAAAAATCGCAGATCGCCGCCATTAAGCGTTAAAAAAAAAAAACAACAAAAATGACAAAAATCTTTCCCTTAGTAAACGCGATAACTTTTGCGCAAACCAATCAAAATACGCTTTTTGCTATTTTCTTTACCAACCATATGTAGCATAAAACAAATTGGCCTAAAATGTTAAAAAATTTTGATTTTACATTTTTTTTTGGGGAATTTCATATAAAAAAATTTGAAAAATATTATTTTTGCAAAATTGACACTTTTTTTGTTTATAGCGCAAAAAGTAAAAATTGCACAGGTGATCAAATACCACCAAAATAAAGCTCTGTTTGTGGGAAAAAAAGGACGTAAAATTTGTTTAAGTACAGCGTCGCACGACCGCGCAATTGTCCGTTAAAGTCATGCAGTGCCGAATCGCAAAATAGGCCCTGGTCAGGAAGGGGGTAAAATCTTCCGGGGCTTAAGTGGTTAATGGAGTTCGAATGTTCTAACGAACTTTTCCCCCGTTCGCAGTGTTCAACTCATCCCTAATGTCCATATTGCATGTTTCTGGTGGCTGGTTGGCACCGCCATCTTGTTGGTTGGCACTGAGGTCTTCAGCTCAGCCTGTAGTAAGGGGCATGCAAAGCTTGTTAAAAAATAAAGTCAGTTGGCAGAGAGGTGGGGGATGAGACTTTGCTCCCCTTATACAGCTCTGCACCATATCGCACACAGACTGTCATCGCTGAGGATATAGAAATCATAGAGGACACAAATCTCCACCAATGAGATTCCAGTTACTGAGCTACTTAACTGACAAACCCCCCCCCCCATCCCAACTGACAAACCCCTCACCCCCATCCCAACTGACAAACCGCTCACCCCCATCCCAACTGACAGTGACTGTTGGTGATCTGTGGAAGAGGCTTTCATTGTTAGAAATGAGTAGAGACATCATTCTACCGGACAGCTGCTAACAGTTCTAAACCGGTCCAAATGAAGAGGGATTTGTAATATTTACTATTTGCTTCACTTAATTTTAAAAAATCCACAGATTGGTGTTTACAAGACTTAATCCAGCAATTCTAATGTAAACCAGGCTTGTCTTCTTCCCATCCACTATTATGTGATTTACTCCCCACACTGCTTGTTACAATGCATGTCCATCCAGGACCACGTGTGCCAGTCACTGTGCCCTGCCCATCCCTATACATATGTACATATGGGATATGTCACCCGTCATCAATAGGGAAAAGTAGAAAATAAACCTATCAATATTCACAATACTCACCAGTCCAATCCTCGGTCTCCCGGGTTGGGCCATAGACTTTACAGTCGACACAAAAGCATTTAGCGGCTGCTCTAAAGCATCCGCGTAGAAAAGCTCGAGCCCTCTTCATTTTTCTGGGCTTCTTTGTTGGGGTATCTGTAGGTTGTGCAATGATACCTTCTTCCATAGGTGGTCTTCCAGTCATCTGTTTATCTTTGGTGTTATTGTGATAAACAGCCTTTTTACACTGAAAAAATCTCATTCTGAACAATAAGCTTTCTTGAAGCGTAAGAGAATGAAATTGCAATAGATAATAATCAAACAAAATCGCTAGATTAAAATCGCAAGCAAAATATCACCAGAGAAAAATAACACGTCTGCACTGTGTAATGAGCACTCTGGGACTGGCAGGATCCTGCCGAGAGCCTCCTTATATAGGGGGTAGTTGATGACATCACAGGTCATGTGACCTAGCTGTTTGTTTGTTTTTTTCAAATCTCTGGCACTCAGCCAAGAATAACTGACATGTTTCCACAGCAACCTTTCCCCTGGTGTGTTAGCTTTGTGAATTCAGCCTCTAGGCTCAGTATACAGATCTCACATACCGCCTCTAGGCTCAGTATACAGATCTCAAATACCAAACAATTATTTATTATTTTTTTTTTATTGAAGTGACAGTTATTTTGATTGACATTTAAAATGTACAGTCCCATGGCTTAAATAAAGATCTTTATTCCTATGTTAGTACTGTGAATTGAGTCTTATCACTTCATATAAAGCTTTCCAGTAGGTCAGATATTTTAATTTCTGCTTTTTTTTTTTTTGAATTTTAGGGGAAAAAAAATGTATCATCTTTTAATTTATCATTATTACCCAAAATAATTGGACTTTTTATTTTTTGTGATCCTTCCAGTATTTCTTTAGTAATCTCAAAATCCCACCTCCTGACATCAGTCTGAGCTCTCTTTGAACTCTGTGTGCACTCAAAGCCTACGTTCACACTGCTCTGTAGCATAATCGTGTTTGTGCCGCATTTTAGATGCGTTTCCAGTGCATTTCCTGTTTGCCTGCATCTATGAAAAATGGACATGTAACACCAAAAATGTAAATGCAGTGCATTTTTGTTGCATTTATGTTGTGTTTTCCATTAATTTCAGGGGGGAAGCTGCGTTTTTGGTGCAGTTTTTTTAAAACCGCACAAAAGATGCAGCATGCAGGACTTTTCAAAACGCACCAATGGTGTGAAGCGTCCCAAAGGGTTTAAAAGGAAACATTTTTACTGCGTTTTTCTTGCAAGGTAAAATGCATCGGTGTGAAAGGGCCTTAAACCCAAAACAAACTGGTAATAATTAACCAACAGTGCCTGTAATATGACACTATCAGAGCTGCAGACAGGAAAGGCTGATTTATAATTTTTTTTCTTTGTGCTTTCTCTCTCTTGCTGGCAGTTGGGTGTGGTTATTTCCAGTCTTCCTGATTTTAACTTTCAGCTGGTATGTAGGGGATGATAGGGACTAAGGCCTCTTTCACACGGGCGTTCCGTATGTCCGTATATCACCCCATCCGTTTGCGGATGATATACGGACATAATGCATGTCAATGGGATTGCGGATGTCAGCGGATAACCATCCGCTGACATCCGATTTGCGTCCTTTCAGTTCTGTTTGGTTTTTAGGAACGGAACAGAACCCTATTTTTCTTCCGTTTAAAAAAACGTAAAGGACGCAAAATCGGATGTCAGCGGTGTCATCCGCTGACATCCGCAATCCCATAGACATACATTATGTCCGTATTATCATCCGCAAACGGATGAGATGATATGCGGACATACGGAGTGGATGACACAAGTGTCATCTGTGTCTGTAAAAAAAAAAAAAGTGCCGGAGCGGATGGAAATACGGTCCACTCCGTGTGAAAGAGGCCTAAAGCATAAAAATAAAAAAAATAAATAAAAAGAAAATAAAAATAGGTGGTTGGCGCCATATAAGCAAAAAAAAAAAAAAGAAAAGAAAAATCAAAATCCAATATCGCTAGTGACTTGAAATGAGCCTAACATCAATATAGACCTGAGCTCAAGCCTCTCTTTATCAGTCTCATATAATCAATTTAGTATAGCTTGTTAAGCATTACAACAAACTTTATTTTACAGTTGACAGAGCGAACACTCAGACAGCAGGCTTCCTGGCCGCTGTACTGTGACATTAATCTGGAAATATAAAGTGCTGTTTTCAGAGGAGCAGATCCCGACAAATTTTTACCACCCTGCAGAGAGAGAACGATTTCTATCTAACAGCGTACAGCGAGGTGAACATCCTGCCATTTGCCATCACACGGACATATTAAATGTTCAATGTTGTTCTGAACTTTCTTACAGGGACTGAAAAATATATATATTTTTTTTACTTATTTTTATAGTGGTTTGCTTTTTTTTTTATATATAGATTTTCTTTATCTTATGCTCAGGCAAGACAAGAATAAAAACATTTTGGCCAAGAAGATATGATTTACTATTGCCAGTGCCCAGGTGGGACAGCTGTAAACAGCCTGGTACTTAGGCGCTTCTGTTGCCACATCACCACCTGTTGGATCCAAGGAGTAAATATTAACATGCAATATTTCATATGTACCTGAGTAAAAGATTACAATTTTTATTTAAATGTATTTTCAGCTCTAAACAATAAAATATATACAGTATACAGAAACACTGTGCAAATGGGGGGGTAATGGCGCAAACAGGTTGCCAGTAATGCTCAGGCAGTCCTTACTGGGCTGGAGGATGGGGGGTATTAAAAGTTCCAATACAAGTTCTTGTCCACTGAGATGGCTGCTGGCGGTAGAGAAAGAAGCGGCTCTGTCATAAAATACAAGGGGAGAGAACCTCAAGCGCCAATCTGAGTGTAGCATAAAAAACTTTAATGTGGGATAAAAGCAATGTCACTCACAAGAGTAGCGTGAATATAGGTATCAAAACATGATAAGGCGGCACGGCCTGAAGAAAGAGCGCATGCTCCGCAACACGTCGCCGTTTGTCTGAAGCATCGCATCCAGGAAGTGACATCACGGCCCCTCTACGTGCGGAGCAGCGAAGCGAGACCAGCCACGGACCAGGACAGTCCCCAGCCTTCCATGGGAGACCCCCGCTCCCCTGCACAAGCTCCGTTTGGACTTAGAGAGACCCCCTGGATACCAGATGCACAGGACCACCTTATGTTTTGATGCCTATATTCACGCTACTCTTGTAACCTTGCTTTTTTCCCACATTAGCATATAGCAGACAAGAACACCCCCTATTGGGACTTTAACGGGCAGAACACTCAAACTGTTTAAAATGTAAATTTCACCTAAAACTTGAGTGAAAGGAACGGCTGCTTCTTTCCAATGTTTGGTGATGACCCATAACATCGCAATACGTTAATTTTTTTTCCTTCTGGCATCCCGTGTTGCCCTATGGATGTTGTTAGCACTGCGCATGCGCCATTCTTCGGGGCATGCGCAGTTCGAGACCGGACCCGGCTATCGTCACTTCCTCCGGAAGTGCGCGGTCGGGTTGGAGCCGATATATAAACCGGCGCCATTAGAGATGGCGTTAGTACACGGGGACTCAATGCAGGAATCGCGTCTACAGGCAAGTTTTTCTGAGCAACTCTATACCATCTATTTATATCACTCTATAATACCTGACTCCCAACATATATACAACGATCTAATATTCTGCTAATTCCTTTACATCTTTGCAGTGCGTTTTTCACCTTCAGTCTGACAGCAGTGACTTTGTCCGGGCTGTTATTCTTGGGACTTGACTTGGTTGCCTTTGTCAGCTCTTAAAACCAGCTTAGCTACATGGCTGAAGGTAGTGGTTCAGGTGTGTAAATGGGCCCCTTTCTATATCGAATATAATGTATGGATATATTATTTTCTTTTCCTCTTCTGAGAACACTTTTTACCAATTTTACATATATCCTTTTATATATTTTTTCACAGCTCGGTAATTTATCTAATTGCCAGGGCTAACAATTTCTTGACGTGTTCCTGCTCATCTCCCCATGATTTCCAACTAGCAGTTCTCTAACAGCAATGTGATATATTGCACATGAATGAGATATTAAAACAGATATGCTGATGCATGCAGGCTGCACTACAACTGTTGTTCTTTTTCCATTCAGTTACACCCCTCTATAATCTGAGCTATTTAATATCGGCTCCCGCACTCGTCCCCCCCCCCCCCCCCCCCAGCTTCCTTTTGGTCTCCCATAGCCCTATGCATGTGTGTCACCCTTCGGATCTGTTTGGGCTTTTGGGTAATTTCTCCAATTGGTGTGGCTTTCCTCCTTCGGATCTGCATGGCATAATGCCCACATGATTATATAAGTTTCTTGCACTCATTTTTCTTATTTTTTCCTTTTTATTGTTTTTTGATATACTAGCATGACCATAGCTTCAACAGCTTAAACGCCCCTGGCAAAACATGTTGGGCGCCTGTTTCGTGGACTAGAGCCGGATTATCGACCTGATTAGCCACTTCTATCTAATGCAGTATGGTCTTGATAACACTGTTGACAACATTCATGTGATATATCCCAATAACTGTTTGTATTGTTTTATGTAACCTTCAGTCTTTTCATTCTGCCTATTGTTAAGCAGATGATTTTTTATTATGTATATTTAAATAAAGCTTTAACATTTTATCTATCTCTTGATTAAAGTTCAATGTCTACTTGGTACCCTTAAAGTCCCTCTTCCTGGTTCCCAGCCCTCCTGTCCTTCTCGCTTTGGCGAGAGCTTTTGAAATTTCAAAAGGCACCCCCTTTTTAAACATCGCAATACAGATGGTACGGTATGTGTCAGACGTGTGGAAATTTCTAGGATATTTTTAAAAAGTAAGCATTGTAGATGAGATAATGGAAATTTTCTCCCGTTACCCTCTCTATCAAGAGGAATACTTCCAACCAGGTGTTTTGGATTTTGGGGCATTCCCAGAAAATGTGTAATAAAGAACCTATAGTATCACAGCCCCTAAAACAATTGGGGGAGATCTCAGGGTAGAATTTATTTAATTTTTTGGGGGTATAATACCATCTCGTAAATATTTTAATAGCTGTTTCCCTTACTCCCAGAGCTTTGGTGGCCTTACATAAATTCAGCCACATATCTAGCCAGTCCCCCGTTGATAGGGAGGTTTGCAGTTCCAATTCCCATTTGATCATATAACTCAACTTTGCATCCGAGTCACTTGTGTTGAGTGAGGTATAAATTGTGGAGATATGTCTCCTGCCTGTGAGATCCTTTAAACATATGTGTTCAAATGTACAGAGGAGATCCTGATGGTTTAGAGTGGTACGACTCAAAGTAATTTTTAATGAGATCGTAGTTGAATTTTTCAGAGTGAGGGATGCTTTTCATGTTTAATAGTGCATCAAAAGAGTGGAAAACTCCCCCATCATAAAGGGACACCGAGGTCAATTTGTTATCCGACCATTTCTTATTTGATGACTCTTGCTTTGAAAAAATCTATTATCAATGTATTTTTGTAATGATGTTACAAATGGTTCTTTTTTTTTGTACTTGAGTATACTTTCAATAAACGTTTAGAATCCAAAAAAAAAAAATGTAAATTTCAAAATTTTATTATACAAATACATTAGAACAAATATCACAAAAATAAGTAAAAAAGGTGACTGAACAAGGAAGAGAACAAGACCATATTATGGCATCAATGACCCTACTGGGCCGCAGAGACCCAACGCGTTTCAACGTTTTGCAAATATTTTATCTTCTTCAGGGGTCTTTAAGCATAAAGCCAACAAAAGGTATCCAAATATGGTCAGTTTCACAGTTACAGTCGCATGATTAAAAGCGTGCTGTCTAGACATGTCAGGAGAGATGCCAAGGGCTCCTAGAAAAAAGGGCACCACCAGAGTCGCATGAGTCCTAGATGTCTCGGGGGGCGCCGCGGAGAGAGGGCCCCACAAGGGGGTCTAAAAGGACCACAGAATGTCACACTCAGATATAGGCACTCTTCAAAAATGGAGGGATAATTTCTTTGGTCCTTAAGTGATATCAGGAAAAATGAGAGCCCAAAGCGTGATGCCGAACAACGGATGAGGTGAGTATTAGGATGAAAAGGATTTTTCCATACAGGTCAGTCTTTATATACAAGAAAAAAAAATCTCGCTGTCTCAATCCAGTTCAGACATCACAGGATGGCTGGCTCCTCACGGCTGACAGGTCTCCCTCTCCGCGGCACCCCCCTCCCTTGAGACATCTGGGACTCATGTGACTTTGGTAGTGCCCTTTTTTTCTAGGAGCCCTTGGCATTTCTCCTGACGTGTCTGGACAGCACGCTTTTAATCATGCGACTAACTGTGAAACTGACCATATACCTTTTGTTGACTTTATGCTTAAAGAGCCCTGAAGAAGATAAAATATTTGCAAAACATCGAAACGCGTTGGGCCTCTGCAGCCCAGTAGGGTCCTTGATGCCATAATATGGTCTTGTTCTCTTCCTTGTTCAGTCGACTTTTTTACTTATTTATGTGATATTTGTTCTAATGTATTTGTATAATAAAATTTAGAAATTTACATTTTAAACAATTTGAGTGTTCTGCCCGTTAAAGTCCCAAAAGGGGGTGTTCTTGTCCGCTATATGCTAATGTAGGGATGAGGGCATTGCACTCACAACTCCTGCCAAAGACCTAACCCACTTGCAATTTATCCCACATTAAAGTTTTTATGCTACACTCAGATTGGCGCTTGTGGCTCTCTCCCCTTGTACAGAAACACTGTACATTCTTTCAATAATAAAGTTTGAACTTTTTTTTCCATATAAACTCAGTTTGGCACCAAGGCCTACCCAGCTCTTCCTTTTTTTTTATCCTGGCACAGATGTTCATGGATTGTGGTTGCTTGGAATAAAAAAATATAAGCAGATGTGTGCATAAAAGTGACCCTGTCATCACAGTATCACTTAGATAGAAGGCCAGCCCTGGTAAAAGGATGCATTTATTCTTCTCTTTTGGAGGTCATCATCCGTACGCAATGGTTCCTTCCACCCGCTCGTATGTCCTGCAGCATATGACTTGCTTTGAAAGCTGGCCATACACTGGCAAGGGTAAACCTTATTGCAATCTGGTCATATACTAGTAGAGTTTCATTTAAAAATTCTTGTTTTTAAAATCATTAGTGGGGTCAAATCGACGTTTATTTTCACCCACGCTGATTCGAAAATTTGAAGGAGCAGGATAAAAAAAAAAAGTCTCAAATTAATTTCTAAACGGTAAATGTGGTTTTTGTGTGGAAATATCCCTTCACTCCAAAATCAAATGTTAATACAAACTTTCAAACATTTGTTGACATGTCATCAAATGTATTGATGAGAATTTTCATAAGAATGAACATTTGTTTATAAAATTTACTAGTGTATGGCCAGCTTTAATTGGATGCCCATGACGGCCAACACTAAAGCTCCTACTTGACCCCTCCATTGGTCAGTGAGGTTGCCCACTGCGCTAAGGGACCTATAGCAAGGTGTGTGAAGTTAAAGAAACCAGACTGAAGTTGGACTCTGCTACAGTCAGGATTTATGTAAGCCAATGATGACCTGGGTAACTTTAGAGTACAGTTCCAGCCGAATAATAGGTATGCTTAAAAATGTTCCACTCCCTCCTTCCCTTCTGCTACCTATCCTGCCTAACTGGTGTAAAAAAAGGTCTACAGTATATACTTAGCTATATTTAGTCCGCTCCGGTCACATGACCTTGCAGCTCCCGTGTCAGCTAAAAGCGACGGCAGGGAAAAGGAGGGAATGCCAATAAAGGCTGGGAGCCTATGAGTAACGTCACCACTCCCTCCTCTCCCCTGCAGCCTCCGCTCACTGACACAGAGGACCACATGATTGGACCAGACAATAATTAGGTAAGCATACAGACCTTTTTTGCAGATGACCGGGGGGGGGGTCGGGGGAGCGGCGAGTGTGGCTGCGCAGAGGGAGACCGGGGGGAGTGGTGAGTGCGGCTGCTCAGAGGGAGATTGGGGGGGGGGGGGAGCAGCAAGTGCGGCTGCTCAGATGCTCAGAGGGAGACGGGGGAGCGGCGAGTGCTACTGTGAAGAGGGAGATGGGGCACCGGCACATGCGGCTGTGCAGAGGAATACAGGAGGCAGATAACAGAACACATAGTTATTATGGTTCTCTATACACACACACGGACACTTGAAAATCAGATAAATCACATACTCAAATCTATTCTTTTTACTGAAATAAGTTACAAAAGTTGAAAACTCTTGAAAACATCACAATACATTTAATATAAAAATATACAATTATTTCCCACTATGCAGTCTCTGTAGTGTCTTTTCCTAACCCTTTCCCTTTGTTCCTTTTCCTCTTCCTCTTCTTCTGTTCGGGAGCCGCTGTGGTAGGTTGAGCTGACGTTTTTTTCTTCTTAAGACAACTTAGTGGGTTGGGCCCTCCAATGCGTTTCCTCTTTTTACCTCTGCGACCTGTGTCTGTAGCCACCACCCCCTGCTCATCCTTCAGATGCTCCAGATTCTGCTTCTGATGGTCGGGCACCAGCTCGCCGGCTTGTAAGGCCTTGACGTGAGCCACCGATTTTGGTGACGGCTTGTCCAGGACGATGGTGTTCTGAATGATGAACATCAGGGGGACGCCAGCTTTATTCCGTACTTTGTTTCCGAGACTGTGATCCTGGGAAACAAGATTGAAAGTCTAAATGTATACTTGCAGTATCACTAATTACAATGCTGTGTTTTTTCTGGGCCCCCTAATCCTGCAGGTAGCTTAATGAAGTCTCACCAGATGAGAGCACAGGGGAAATGGGATACAATGCGGGGATTATCATATATTCCACTAAGCAGGTATGTTGTGCTTTGCAGAGCTGCTAATACACTGGGGATTAACATGCTGTGTGTTGATAAAAGGAACAATACACCCAGAGTGATCAGCAGAATAAATAAAGCATTAACTTGGCTAATCAGATGTATCAATTAGACTAATATCTCATTTGTGGCATGGTGTGAATGTCAATACGAACATGACTACACAGAGCATGGAAAACTCACGATCAATCCACAAAAAGTGGCAATATGGTAAGCTGTTAAAGGGAAACCATCATGGAATTTGGATCAATTTTAATTTAAATTTATTTTCAGCTTTTTTTTTTTTTTTTTTTTAAAATGTATTCACATTAAGTCTTTTTATTTACATGTATACAGTTAACCGCTTGCCGACCGCTGCACGACTATTTACTGCGGCGGTCAGCCCCTCACAGGCAGAGCGATGTAGTACTACTACATCGCTAGCCTGTGAGGGTCTAGGGAGCGAGCGCGCGCGCTCCCACTCCCGCGCTGTCACGACCCCCCCTGCGCGTGTGATCGTCGGTGCAGAGGGAGAAAGGCAGGCGGCTAATGTAAACAAGCCACCTGTCATTCTCCCCTGTGTATGAACGATGATCATACGGTTCTACTTTGTAGGACCGTTGATCACTGTTCATACACCTCAAGCCACAGCCAATCACAGTTAGAATCACGCCCCTAGGGACACACATAACCCCTCCCTCTCAAAAAAGTTAACCCCTTCACTGCCAGTGTAATTTTACAGTAACAGTGCATATGTATAGCACTGATTACTGTAGAAATGTCACTGGTAACCCCAAAAGTGTCAAAAATGTCAGTCAAGGGTCCGATCTGTCCGCCGCAATGTCGCAGTACCGCAAAAAAAATAAAAATAAAATCGCAGATCGCCGCCATTACGTGTTTAAAAAAAAAAAAAAAAAAACACAAACAAAAATTACAAAAATCTTTCCCTTTGTTAGTAAACGCGATAACTTTTGCGCAAACCAATCAAAATACGCTTTTTGCAATTTTTTTTACCAAACATATGTAGCATAAAACAAATTGGCTGAAAATGTTAAAATTTTGATTTTTACATTTTTTTGGGGGGGGGGAATTTCATATAAAAAAATGTGAAAAATATTGTTATTTTTGCAAAATTGACGCTCTTTTTTTGTTTATAGCGCGTGATCAAAAAAAAAAAAAATCACACAGGTGATCAAATACCACCAAAAGATTTTTGCTGTGCCGCAATGAAAAGCATCAGAGCCATGGTACATGTATACCCCTATACGACTCAACTGCCTGTTTTTTCTGCCCTTAACGGCAAGAGTAAACTAGGTCTTATGGTGGTTACACTCACTCTTCCAATATTTACAGAACAGCAGGGTAGCCAACCTGGGACAGCAGCAATGTCTACCTGTGCTACAAGGAATGGACACTTCTTGATGGATTTTACATAAATGAATTAAAGCTGAACTCCAGCTATTTTTTAGCAGTTTTTTTCCTTTTGGAATAAAAGTTACATGGTGTGCCTTAACCCTCTAACTGCCACTTATCCTGGACAGCCTGGTCTGTTAAATTGGAACAAAACTCACCTATTTATCCATTTTCCAAAACACCGACAGATTCCTCTTCGCTTGTTTCCTGCTGGGGGTCACCCCATCCTGATGCCACTGGAACGCCGAGTGGAAGTCAAACTGAGCCTGCTATGCTCTTGAACTTGGTGCAGGAACAAAAGACCACTCCACACAGGTAGAGTCACTAGAATCCACATTTTTTGCCCTCTCTGCCAATCCCTCCACTGGCTCCCAATTTCCCAGTGAATTCAATTCAAAAATACTAACCACAACATACAAAGCCATTCACAACTCTGCCCCGAGCTACATCACCAATTTTGTCTCAAAATATCACCCAAACTGTCCTCTCCGCTCCTCTCAAGACCTCTTACTCTAAAGCTCCCTTGTCTCCTCCTCCCATGCTCGTCTCCAGGATTTCTCCAGGGCCTCTCCCATCCTCTGGAATGCTCTACCTCAACCTGTCCGGTTATCTCCTACTCTAGCTGCTTTCAGGCGATCCCTGAAAACTCATCTCTACAGGGAAGCCTATCACACCGCCAACTAATCTTCCATCAGCTCATTCCCTACTGTTACCTCTTGTATCACCTGCCCCACCCCATTAGATTGTAAGCTCTTCTGAGCAGGGGCCTCTTAATCCTCTTGTATTTTATTGTATGGTCTCCCTTTATATTGTAAAGCTCTGCGTAAACTGCTGGCACTATATAAATCCTGAATAATAATAATTTATTGTACAAAACTACCCCCCCCCCCCCGTTTCAGCCAATAGGGCTTAGCCATAGTGACTTCTAGGATCAAACCCTATTGTGTAAAAACGCATCAGCAAGGACAGTCCTAGAGCAAGGACTGTCATTGAAAAGCTTGAGGATGTTTCATACAATAAAAATGGATTCCAGTGACTCCACCTGTATTTGGCGATCCGTTATTCCTACAGCTGTTTCCCAAAACAGTTACATTCAAGCCATGCTGTAAATGATAACTGCCACAGTTGCTTGTGCCCTCAACTGAACTAGCAAAGCCAAGACTAGGGTCATAATGGATCGCATGTGCAGCACCATGGCAAATGCAGATCATACAAGAGGCTAAGATGGCAGCTTCCTTGGCTGTAAAAGAGGGGAGGGTTTAGTTTCATTTTCAATCAAGTTGAAACCTCCCCCCCCCCTCAAAAAAACAGGTAGAAAACAGTTGTGTGGGGACTGCTGTGGATAATGCTATTGGCAGACTGCATTTTATTTTGCCCATAGTTCCACTTGCATAGTTACATAGTTAGTGAGGTTGAAAAAAAGACATCAGTCCATCCAGTTCAACGTATGATGTGTGTTTGCTGTTAACCGTGCATCACTTTAATTCAGGGGTGGGGAACCTATGGCCCGGGGGCCGTATGCGGCCCTCGAAGTCATTTGGTGCGGCCCCCCGTGCAGCTGAGTCTGTGTCTCTCAGCTGATCTGTCAGAACAGAGCCGATGCTTCCTGTATAGTTCTGGCTCTGTTCTGACAGTCTTGGTGAGTCACAGCAGAGTGATATCAAGTGCACTCCGCCTGTGACCAATACAGGAAACATCGTCTCTTCCTCCAGCGTGGCACCGCTGCTAACCAGCATTTCGCGCCACCAGCTAGAGCCAGCAGTACCAGCCAGAGCAAGCAGTACCAGCCAGAGCAAGCAGTACCTACAGCACAGTACCAGCCAGCAGTACCAGCCTGAGCCAGCAGTACCCACAGCACAGTACCAGCCAGCAGTACCTACAGCACAGTACCAGCCTGAGTCAGCAGTACCAGCCAGCTGTACCCACCAACAGTACTTTTCAAAACTTACCACCACAAAGAGTCGGCTACGCTGCAGACTGACCGACGCAAACCTGGAAAGCCAGTTGCGAGTAGCAACATCATCAATACCAGCTAACGTCACACACCTCACCAAAGAGAAGCAGTTGCAGCCATCACATTAGGGGTGAATTAATTAAATGTTTAAACCAAATATAACAGGCACATTTTTAAGTTGATAATTTTGTACGGCCCCCAAATGATTTTATAAATACCCAAATGACCCTTGGCAGAAAAAAGGTTCACCACCCCTGCTTTAAATGATGAAGGGGGGAAATTCAGACCGCTGTCACCCCGCTCTACATCCCATTTATCAGAGGCTTGATTGGTCAGCCCCGTGACTTTCCAATCCAGGGTCGTGTGAGGGCAGCTAGGGTGACAGATACACTTTAAACATAAAGTAAACGCTCACCATTGCCAGCACTCGCACTTAGCAAAAAACAATCCAAAAGATCCGCTAAATAGATTCCAACCCCCCTCTTCAAACGCTTCCATAATTAAAACCTTCTTGGGCATTAAGTTCATTTGTATGGAACATCAGATTGCTCCGAGATGGGAATTTAGATGAAAAACCTAATCTAGTTAATTCACTTACTGTGTATTAATCAGTAAACAACAAAGCATACAATTTACATCTGAGATTGCCAAAGAATTTAAATCCATGAGGTATGAGTCTCCGGGGCAGACTGAAGATCCAAGTAACTTTCATTCCATACAAGAAACAAAATGTGTGCAGACAAACTTCTCAACAATTCCCAACTTTTATTTCAGTCCATATCTTGCAAACTGCCAGGACCAATGAGCTGACAACACAAGGAGACTTACATGAAAAGGACCATGAGCCCTGGTTCACATTTGTGCGATCACGGAGAGCGCATGTAATTCGGAGTGCACTGCTCCTAAATTACATGCGATCTCATGTGCGGTGCAAATTTCAGCCATACACTTTGTATGGCTGAATTCGCACCGCATCCACAATAAACACGCACAGGAGTCTTTTTTTTATCCACAGCAGAAACGGATCGCATAGTGGTTCACACTAGTGCGATCCGATTCTGTGCAAACTGTCAGATCGCACTGCGATATGCGATCGCAACTGGGGGTGTCGCTAACTTTTAATTGACACCCCCTGCGTATCGCATATGGCAGTGTAAACTGCCAGAGGTGTGGATGCGATGAGGGATCACGCTGCATATTCGCAGCCTTCCCGCATAGCACAAATGTGAACCAGCACTCAATGATCTTTACAGATTTGGAAGTTCAACTCATTCTCAGAAGTACAAATGGGATATGAATACAGAAATAAATGTAATTCTTTAGGTCTTCTGCAGTGCTTCTGTGCTGATCTCAATCAGATTTCCTGTAGGCTACATAGAAGCTATAAAATGCATATCCAGGCATTACCCAAATGTATTTTTTTTTTCCATCACATAGGGGACAATTTTTAGGTGACCGGGTCTAAAGACCCTGTACGTCTCCTCTGGGTTCCACTGAATATACTGGAATGCAGATTGCATTGCAATACATCCCCTCCTGGCTATGCTAGCCAGGGACACAGAGCCTGACCCAGAAGTGACGTCAGACATCGCTTTCTGGGTCACAGCAAGAAGGGGAGGAGAGCAAACTTGTGTCTGCTCTTCTCTCTCCCCCTCCATCCACCAGTACCCAGGGTGCATGTAGGCAATCAGGCAGCAGCGCAGCCACCCAAATGCATACATCTGACAGGCAGGCGTCTGCCTGTCAGTTTTACTAACAGTCCCGGTGGACGCAGCCACTGAATTGTTTGCGAAACCCCTCGTAAGATGTATGGAACTGGCAGCGAAAGGGTCAAAAGAGAATTATGGGGTTTGGCATAAACAACCTACATACCCACCTAGGTGGATGCAGCATCAATCGGATGTTGCATTTGACCCCTGCCACCCCTAAGACCAGAGAACCAAGCAACCAAATACTGCTAACCGTTCAGTTCTCGTAATTCAGTGAGCAGAGAGTTCAGTCACTGGCTCTCTGATCATCTGCCCCTTCAACATTCACTGGAATGCCAGGCTGTACAGGGGGAAAAAGAAGCTGGCTCAGGCTCCTGGCAGCATGCTAATTTACTGAGCCAGCTGCCTGTCCAGGCAACTGGGCGGATCCCGACATTAAAGTCAGGATCTCTCCAGAGTATGGACCAGCTAAATCTTGTCAGCTGAAAGACATTGGACTTTACCCATTATTGGCTGAATAGAGGTCATTGGAGTACAGAACTGAGTGCACTCCTGTGACCTACAAGAGAAGTAGGGCCAAAAGAGATTTCTCCTTTAACCATTTGCCAACTGCAATACATATTTTACACACACACACATATATATATATCTATATATCTCACAGTTTGCAAGTGGTTTACCAGGATTACGGCTAAAGATATCAGCCAAAACCCTGGTATAGTTTTTTTCAGCCGGTGGCCGGATTTCTCATGAAACGGTTCCGAACAGCTCATCAGATCTGACATGCTGATCCTTGGAATCATTATAACTAAAAGTTTGTGTCCTGGTATTGCCATTAATGAATGTCTGGTGATCACATGCCAGACTGATCTCCATGGTGGCGATCTTTTATTTTTGGCTTAGTGCAAGGGTCTCAAATCTTTCTAAACAAAGGGCCAGTTTACTGTCCTTCAGACTTTAGAGGGGGCCGGAATGTGGACAGTAGAAGAAAATAATGCCCTATCTTTGGTATTAGGGGGAGAAATACTGCGCCATCATTGGTGTCAGTGGGAGGAATTATGCCCTATTGTTGGTATCAGTGGGGGGGGGGATAGTGCCCTATTGTTGGTGTCAATGGCAGAAAGAGTGCCTGAACGGCCGGGTAAAGACAAGCAAAGGGCCACAGTTTGGAGACAACTGGTTTAGCGGATGCTGCTGTGTACACTTTCACATTACGCGCAAAATAATATTTTTGTATTTTTGTTAGTATTGTCATTTACTAATGATTTTCCATCCCTTAGGCCTCTTTCACACGGGTGTTCCGTATGTCCGTATATCACCCCATCCCTTTGCGGGTGATATACGGACATAATGCATGTCAATGGGATTGTGGATGACCATCCGCTGACATCCGATTTGCGTCCTTTCAGTTCTGTTCCATTTTTTGGAACGTTTAAAAAAACGGAAAGGACGCAAAATCGGATGTCAGCGGTGTCATCTGCTGACATCCGCAATCCCATAGACATACACTGTGTCCGTATATCATCCGCAAGCGGACGGGATGATATACAGACCGGATGACAAAAGTGTCATCCGTGTCCGTAAAAAAAAAAAAGTGCCGGAGCGGATCGCAATACGGTCCGCTCCGTGTGAAAGAGGCCATACATGAATTTTCATTCCTTATATATTTCTTATTTGGTACTTTTTATGCATTTTTATGATCCATCCATTTGAAATGTTCTTTACAATTACCGTCCAAGTTATGCCTGGTTTATCAAACCACTCCTGAGTGCTCTTGGTGTGTCTGAGCTGGACAAGCTCAATTATTCACCTACTTAGGTTCCAGGCCCAACACCATTTGGCAGAGCCAGCCGCACGACACCAATGATCTTTTTTTAGCTTTCTAGAAAGGAGGGCATTCTTCCCACTGGTCACCAATTGATTGGGTTTAGCAGGGGTTCCTCAACACCTAAACTGTTGATCATTCAGATAAACTATGTGAATGAGCCCCAATGAGTATTTCAGCCACTCTGCGACGCTTTAGGTTTCCCAGAAAGTCTAACAATCCTTTATGCTTCCATTCATATAAAGTCCTACTTAATGCAAAGGCGAATAACTTTGCAGGATGTCATTGTATCAAACAGGAAAATGTTCCTTCGAGGTGCTTTGATTTCACTCGACCCCAGCGCCTTGTTGTCTTTAATTTAACTCCCAGGATGCTCTGCTTCTCAGCTACTAAAATCAAACAAGAAATCTTGCTGGCCCACTTTTTGCAAATGATATATCTGGCATACCTGTGTGGCGATGAAATAATGGTGCGGGTTATTGTCTGCGATCATGGATAACAGGCATGCTGAGCCGTCGACAGGACTCTTGAAATGAGCGCAGCTCCGCACCTGAAAACGCTGGGCAATTAACTTGGCCCCATACAGCTCCTTCCCCAAGGACTCCAGTTCCTTCAAAACACAGCTGAAAACAGAAAATGAGCATATTACTAGGCGCCTCGGTTTAAAACAATTATTATTTACAAGCTGATAACGCCTAGATAAGGCACATGGTTTTATATAGCAACGCTCCATGATATCTGTAAGTACATGCTATGTAAAGCTCTATTCACTGGATGGTGCACAGGTCTACTGATCTCTCTACTGCCATCTACTGGCTGGTGCAAAGCCATATGGCACTGCAGGGTCACCTACAGGCTGCTACAAGACCACTTACCCACTTGCCTACCAGAGCAATTTTTAGATTTTTCACACACATTAAAATTCTGCATTTATTTTATTAGTTTATTCATCAAACTATATATTTTCAGAAAACAGAAGCCCTGAATAATAAATTGGTGGTGGTTGCAATTTTTATGTCACGTGATATTTATGCAGTTGTTAAAATTACTTTTTTTTTTTTAAATACCAAAACATGTTATACTTACCTGCTCTGTGCTCGAGTCCCTCGTTGCTGCTCCTGACCCCTCCCTCCTGTCCAGTGCCCCCACGGCAAACAGGTTGCTATGGGGGCACCCGAGCCCAGCTGCAGTTGTGTGTCCATTCAGACAAGGAGCTGCCGTCGGGCCCCACCACCTCTCTCTCCTGATTGGCTATCTGATCTTGACAGCCATGGGAGCCAACGGTGCCATGGCTGTGTCTCAGAAAATCAGTCTCTGACGGCTGAGGGATTCAGACATCGCTGGATAAAGAGGGGGCTTAGGTATTAGGGGGGCAAGGGAGGCTGATACACACAGAAAGTTTTTTTTTTTTATCTTAATGCATAGAATGCATTAAAGATAAAAAAATTCTGACTTCACAACTCCTTTAACCACTTAAGCCCTGGAAGATTTTACCTCTTTCCTGACCAGGGCCTATTTTGCGATTCGGCACTGCGTGACTTTAACGGACAATTGCGCGGTCGTGCGACGCTGTACCCAAACGAATTTGACGCCCCTTTTTTTCCCCACAAACAGAGCTTTCTTTTGGTGGTATTTGATCACCTGTGTGATTATTTGATCATGCGCTATAAACAAAAAAAGAGCGTCAATTTTGCAAAAATAATATTTTTCACATTTTTTTTTATATGAAATTCCCCAAAAAAAAAAAAAAAAATATAAAAATCAAAATTTAACATTTTAGGCCAATTTGTTTTATGCTACATATGTTTGGTTAAAAAATAAATCGCAAAAAGCGTATTTTGATTGGTTTGCGCAAAAGTTATTGCGTTTACTAAGGGAAAGATTGTAATTTTTGTTGTTTTTTTTTTTTTTTTTAACGAGTAATGGCGGCGATCTGCGATTTTTTTTTTTTGCGGGACTAAGCCATTGGGGCAGACAAATCGGACCCTTGACTGACATTTTTGACACTTTTGGGGTTACCAGTGACATTACTACAGTAATCAGTGCTATACATATGCACTGTTACTGTAAAAATTACACTGGCAGTGAAGGGGTTATCTGTGTCCCTAGGGGCGTGCTTCTAACTGTGATTGGATGTGGCTTGATGTGTAAGAACAGATATCAACGGTCCTACATAGCAGGACCGTATGATCTCCATTCTTACACAGGGAAGAATGACAGGCAGCTTTGTTTACATTAGCTGCCTGCCTTTCTCCCGGTGTAACGGACGATCGCGAGTGCCCGGCGGACGTGCGGGGGGGTCCGTGACCTAGCGGGAGCACGCCTTCGGCGGTGCGCGCTCGCTCTCTAGAGCCTCACAGGCTAGCGATGTAGTCCTACGTCGCTTTGCCTGTGAGGGGCTGACTGCCGCAGTAAATAGTCGTGCGGCGGTGGGCAAGTGGTTAAAATGCAAATTTTTAGGAAAAAATACAAATAAATTTTAGTGCACACAATACCCAATTTTTTATTAAAATATACAATATGATGTTGCATCATGTAAATAGATACCAAATATGTCAAGATTTGAAAATTTGCATACACCCGTGAATTGACGACAAACTACGGTATCTAAAATTGTCCATAGGTGATGCTTCAAAAGCCTTTACAGGTTACCAGGAATGCAAGAGAGAACAAGACCCCTTATGGTAGCTTTGGGCAGTGATGGGTACTCTGGGTCAGGTTCACACATAGGAATTGGATGTGGGTTTCCCCGCATCAAATTCGCATGACAGGAGAGTGACCGGCTCTCAATGAAGCCGGTTCACACACCTCCGGAATGGCCGCGGTCTGCATTGAAAAAGGGTCCTGTGAGCCTTCTGGTCCGCTTCAGGTGCGAATCCAAGCAAAATTTCAGGCCTAATTCGCACCTGAACCAGTGAACAGACGTGCAACGGACTCCAAGCACTAACCCGCGGCCGTATATGTGTGAACCCGACCTTATGTGAGATCAGGGGTCTGACTCCTTCTCTGTCCTTCAAAGCATCCGATCAAACACAGATGACTTTATACAGATTCTTCCCTGGCTGTATCAGTCAGATAAACACAGCTGTGAGAGCAACAAGACCACTTTTCCTGGAGAGCAGAGTACCAGCTGAGAAAAAAAAATGATACCGTGGCTGCAGCTTCCGCCATGATGCCGAGGCTGTACGTACGCACAGCGGGTATAGAAAATAATCACATTTTGTTGCTTTGCCGCCTGAAATGAAATGAAGACCCTTTTTGTTTTATCCAGCTGTATTACTAGTGCAACTTTTATCTTTTACTTGGATGTTATAACACCAAAATGTCAGGAAAAAAAAAATAAAAAAAAAATTCAAAAACAGAATAGCGGAGTTGGATAAAGGATCACCCCCCCCCCCCGTGTATTTTGTTGAACCATTACAGCCTTCAGTCTGTTGGGATACGTCTCTACTAACTTTGCACATCTAGACTTTGCAATATTTGCCCACTCTTCTTTGCAGAACTGCTCACGTTCAGTTAAATTGGATGGTGACCGTTTGTGGAATGCAGTCTTCAAGTCATTCCACAGATTTTCAATGGGTCGGGGCTCTGACTAGGCCATGTAAGGACATTCACCTTTTTCTCCTCCAACCACTGTGTGGTCATGTTTGCTGGGGGCTTTGGATCATTGTCATGTTGGAAGGTAAACCTTCTTCCCATTTACAACTTTCTGGCAGAGGGCAGCAGATTTTACTCAGAAATTTGATGGAATTTTCCCCTACCCATTTTTCCTTCTATCCTGACAAGTGCTCCAGTTCCTGCTGCAGAGAAACTTCCCATAACTGGATATTACCACCTCCATGCTTTACTGTATAGAAGGGAGTTATTTGGATGGTGAGCTGTATTGGATTTCTGCCAGACATATCGTTTGGTGCTGAGACCAAATCATTCAATTTTAGACCCATCTGACCATAAAACCATGTGGTCTCAGAATCTTCAAGGTGCATTTAACAAACTGCAGTCAACAAACAGACACAATCAAATTTAACTGAACGTGAGCAGTTCTGCAAAGAAGAGTGGGCAAATATTGCAAAGTCTAGATGTGCAAAAGTTAGTAGAGACAAATCCCAACAGACTGAAGGCTGTAATTAAAGCGCAACTCCACTTTTGTAGGGAAAAAAAAAAACATTCCCCTCTGGGTGATCTCTGTACATTGCAGGGATTTTACCAAACGTTGTTGCAGATTCCAACCTTTTGTTATTCTGAAGAAATCCTTGTTTGTTCCTTTGTGCTGAGTGGGTCAATATGATTTGGTTTGCAATTGTATAGGCTATATTGTTTTTTCTTTATTTGCTGATTTTGTTTCCCCCCCATGAAAGTGGAGTTACCCTTTAAAGCAAAAAGGTAGTTCAACAAAATACTGACACAAGGGGGTGATCCTTTTTCCAACTCAGTAACTGTTTTGGTTTTTTCCTGATATGTTGGTGGTAAACCTTTCACTTGGATGTTATAAGTTGCACTAGTAAATACAGCTGGATAAAACAAACACTGTGTCTGTCTTCATTTCAGGATGCAAAGCAACAAAATTTGAGTGTTTTAAAGTGGGGCGATTCATTTCTATACCCACTGTAGATGGCCTCTAAACAAGAAGCAGTTAAAGCCCCACTCTGTAATCCTTCGCTTCCTCCATGCTGTGATCGGTTCCTCAAAACCTCTATCAAGGTGCTCTGCCTGGCAGTGCCATGTTAAAGTGATCAAGTACAATGCAGGGCCAGAAGTTCTGCATTGTATGCGAGGATGGAGAGGTGCCCACCCACATTCTATAGCGTCAGAGTGAACAGGAGAGCGCCAAAGCATGGAATAAGATAAGTATTTCACCTTATTCCTCTAACCTTGGACTTAAGCATTTTATCCTTGAAGTGCAGGGGCCACACTAAAAGGACATCTATTAAGATGAAAAACGTTGGGGCTTTACAACCACTTTAAGTATTCTCAAGCACATCTCTAGTACAGCGCCAACAACTGGCAGCTGTACTGCCCTCTGGTGGGTGCAGTACTGTATTATGCAAAACTATACCCCCACTTAGTGGCTAATGTCTGGATGGGACTATAGTATTCTAGTATCACATACTGGCTTGTCCACAGATAATCTGTACTATATCACCACTAACTGCTGCATGGTTGTCCTTACAGTAACACACCATAGTGTACTGTACAAAACCTATCTAGTGCACAGTTGTGCTGTACTGCTTTATAGGGCGGCACAGTGGTGTAGTGGTTAGCACTTTCACCTAGCAGCAAGAGGGTCGCTGGTTTCGAATCCCAACCCCGACACTACCTGCCTGGAGTTTGCATGTTCTCCCTGTGCCATGCGTGGGTTTCCCCTGGGTACTCCGGTTTCCTCCCACACTCCAAAGACATGCTGGTAGGTTAATTGGATCCTGTATAAAATTGGCCCTACTATGTATGTATAAATGTGAGTTAGGGACCTTAGATTGTAAACTCCTTGAGGGCAGGGACTGATGTGAATGTGCAATGCGTAAATTGACAGTGCTCTATAAGTACCTGAAATAATAATAATAGGAGCACCTACTGATCAGTGCAGAGCTATACTATATGTACAACCAGTAGCTGATGAAAGAAACAACATGTACTGATTAATGCCGAGATCTACTGCAATGACTATAGCAGCATTTGTGTATAAGCGCCGGTTCACATTACCGCGACGCTACTTGCAGGGGCGACCTCCGAGATCGCGGTGCGAGCAGCGCGCCGCGACCTCGGAGCGGTCGCCACGGACTTCATAATATTGAAGTCTATGGCGGTCGCCTCCTGGTCGCCCCAAAGAAGCTCCGGACCCTTTTTCTAGGTCGGAGCGACTTGTGTCGCTCCTATTAGAACGGGTCCGCAGCTTCTCTATGGGAGGCGACCTGCGGCGACCAGGTCGCCCCAGTGTGAACCGGCTCTTACAGTAGCACCTAAAATTAGTGCAGATCTGTACTTTACCACTGTATGATGGCACCTACTGGCTGGAGCAGATCTGCACTACACTGACTATAGTGCCACCTACTGGTGCTGAGCTATATCACAATGACTACAGCAGTATCTAATGCCGCCAGCAAATCTGTACTCTAGGGACACCTACTGACTCATACAGACATGTATTATAGTACTGGTACACGACTGCATTGTTTTACTGTGGTACATACTGGCTGGAGCGAACCTGCACTCCAGTGACTATATCAGAGTCTAAAAGTAGGCACAGTTAAACCACAACCCCACTTAGGGGTCTATTTACAAAAACATTTTTGGGACGAATGTCACAAGCATTCACCCATCCATGGCAAAGTCTGACTTGCCAAGAATGTGGATTTCCTATGATTCAATCAACTAAAATACCACATTATGGCCACTAGATGGAGCAGACAATTATAATGCAATTTAATGTAATAAGCAATTAATTATAAGCAAATTAATGTCAGAATTCATCGCTGCTGGACGAATGCTTGTCACATTCGTCCAACATTTTTTATGTAAATAGACCCCATAACGACAGGTGCAGATCTATATTATATTATATTTGATGCCTACTGACAGTTTAATTATAGTGCCAAAAATGTACACAGCACTTAACATACTGTACATTCACATCAGTCCCCATGGAGCTTTCAATCGAAGGTCCCTATCTTACATGCATACATACACATACTGTTCTATGTCCCATTTAGATAGCAAGAGGCATGTTTTTGGATAAAACCCCTGTAAAGAGGACAGTGAGAACATGCAAACGCCAGGCAGATAGTAACCTGGCGCGAGGTTTGAACCCAAAACCTCAGTGTTGAAAGGCAGAAGTGCTAAGCACTAAGCCACTGTGATGCCCTTATGCAAAATTGTACCAGGATAGCACATGCAGAGACTGAACTATTTTACTCTAGGAGGACACCTACTGGCTGGGTGCAGATCTGCCCTATTGTAAACACAGACGCACCAACAGGGTGTAATGTATTGCTCTACAGCAGCACCTAGTGGCTGATGGAGAATTGCAGTACAGAAGTTATATAGATAGCTCCTGGTTGGAGTGAAGCTGTACTACAATAAACCTTATGCTGAGCTGTACTATAGTATTAGGGCTTGTTCACACTTAACTAAATCTCTAACGCTTAACAAACGCTCCTATAGCTTTTGTATGGCGTTAGTATGGGCGTCAGACAAGCATCAATGAGCTTTAGTATGGGGAGTTTTACAAGCGTAAAAAACGCTCCATGAATGCCCTAAGTGCGGTTTTGATACATTTGATGAGTGGCTTTAATTTTGAAGTGAAGCAACGCTAACGCTTCATGTTTTGATAGTGTGAACAGCACTATGTGTGGTCTATTCTATCTTGTGCATAGGCATTTGAAGGGCGTTTTTACGCCTCTCAAACACCTGCTTTTAATGCCAGTGTAAAAGGAGCATTAAATGGGTTGTAAAGTCAGAAGGTTTTTTACTTACTATGCATTAAGATAAAAAGCCTTCTGTATACAGCAGCCGCCCCTTACACTTACTTGAGGTCCCCCTCTGTCCACGAGTGTCTCAGCTGTTGGAGATTCTCCCTCCTGATTGACTGAGACAGCAGTGACAGCCAATGTCAAAGTCAGCTAGTCAGTCAATCAAGAGGGGGCGGGGCTGGTTCAGGGCCTCTGTGTCTGAATGGATACAGGAAGCTGTGACTCGGCTTGGGTGCCCCCATTGAAAGCTGCTTGCTATGGGGGCCTCAACAAGAGGGAGGAGCCAGGAGCACCAAAAAAGGACCTAAGAGGAGATTCCAGGCTGCTCTGTGATAAACCAACTGCACAGAGGAAGTATGTATAACATGTTTCCTATTCTGGTTTACATTTGTGCGATGCGGGAACACTGCGAATATATAGAGTGTTCCCGCATCGCATCCGCACTCCTGGCAGTTCACACTACCATATGCGATACGCTGGGGGTGTCAATTAAAGTTAACGACACCCCCAGATCAGATCGCATATCGCAGTGCAATCTGTAAGTTCGCACAGAATCGGATCGTACTAGTGTGAACCACCATGTGATCCGATTCTGCTGCGGACCAAAAAAAGGGTCCTGTGCGTGTTTTAGTGCGATTGCAGTGCAAATTCAGCCATACAAATTGTATGGCTGAATTTGCACTGCAGAGATTGCATGTCATTTTAGAAGCAGTGCGCTCCGAAATACATGCAATCTCTGTGTTCGCACTAATGTGAACCAGCACTAAGAATCAAGTAATTTCCAGTTTAAGATCATGAGGGGGGAGGGTAAATTGTGATTGCAAATTTTTAACAATTAACTGTGCAGCTCTATTAGAATCTCCAAACATTATAATATATATATATTTTTTTTTAGCAGAGACCCTAGAAAATAAACTGGCGATCATTGCAATCTTTTATGTCACACTTTAATGAATAAAAAGAAAAAAGGGAACGGTAAAGTTAGCCAAATTTTTTGGTATAATGTGAAAGATGAGGTTACACCAAGAATCGCAATCTTTATTCGAAGACAAAAAAAAAATAAAAATATCAGGATTCTCATTTTATCCACAATTGTGCAGCTCTAAGCTACAGCACCCCTTGGTGGCAGTTATGCATTGCTCTACAGCACCCCCTGTTGGCAGGTATGCATTGCTCTACAGCACCCATTGGTGGCAGGTATGCATTGCTCTATAATGCCAACTAGTGGCTGGTGGAGAACTGCAGTACATCAACTTATACTGACACCTACTAGTTGGCGCATATATATATACACACACACACACACACACACACACACACACACACACATATACATATATAAAAAAAATACACAATTGGCATAAGTGTGCCCCCTAGTGACCAGAACTGCACTTGCTGACACATGCCGGGCTGTGATATGGTATTACCTGCTAACCAGTGCAGAGTTTTACTACAGTAAGCACAGTAGCACCTTCAGCCTGTACTGTATTGCTGTAAAGTAACAGCAAGTGACTGGTGGAGAAGTGCAGCACACCGATTGTAGCAGAACCTATAGGCTGTATATGTTACTCTACAACGACGCCTAGTGGCTGGTGGAGAACTGCAGTACAGTGACTAAAGCAGCACTTACTGGCTGTACACTGCTCTAAAGCGGCACCAAGCGGCTGGGAGCACATTTGCACCACAGGGAGCACAGCGGCACAGACAGCGACACCTAGTGAATTTTGGAGAATTGCAGTACAGTAACAAGCGGCACCTAGTGGCTGGGCACAGATTTGCAGTATAATGCCCAGAGAGGCGCCCCCACCCGGTCGGTACAGAGCCATACTACAATGATACTTACTGGGTGGTGCAGAGCTGCACTTCCCCCATCATGTATTTGGGCAGCTGCTCCTTGATTTGGATCTGGTTCTTCAGAGCCGCCTGGCAGAAGGTTCCGTCCAGCAGCACCTGGTAGGGCTCCCGGAAGCGGAAATTGTTCCGGTAGAAGCTCAGATTCTTCTTGGCGTGTTTCTGCCGAGTGATCTTCATTGTCGGCGGATCACTGACGTGACGTCACTCGCACCCGATCCCCGCCGCTCTACCGCACACGTGCTGTGTGTTCCGGAAATACGTCACCTTCCTCCCAGACTGGGACTCCGCCCCCGGGTGTCACATGACCTGCACCCTTCACACGCTGGGCAGGAGGGAGCTGAGCGATGTGTTGCTAGGAGACAGTGGAAGTGCATTGTACTGGGAATACTGGGGGGAATCACAGCTGTCCCTGGAGATGGCCCTAGAAATGTCCCTGAAACATCCCCAGTAAAATGCAGAAAATGTCTCATACAACTCAAATTCTGGAAATGCTCCTGGAAGCATCCCTGTAAATGTCCCTTAGAAAGGCTTCTGGAAATATCCCAGAAATGTCTCTGGAAGTGACCCCAAAATGTTCCTGGCATCACCCCCAGGAATATAACCAAAAATGTCTCTGGAAATGTCCCCAAAATGTACTTGGACATGCCACCAGAAATGCTCTTGGCAACATCCTTGGCAATGCCCCCCAAATATCCCTGGAAATGCCTTCAGAAATGTCCCTGGTATTGCCCCCAGTAATATCGCTAGGAAGGTCCATGAAAATGCCTCAGGAAATGTCCATAGAATCACCCCCCCCCCCCAAATGTCTCTGGAAAAGTCCCTTTAAATGTTTCTGGAAATGCCCCCAGAAATATTTCTGGTAACATCCTCAGAAATGCCCCAAAAATGTCCTTGGAAATGCCTCTAGCAATGTCCCTGTTGTTGCCCCCAGAAAAATTGCTGGAAAGGTCCATGAAAATGCCTCTGGCAATAGCTCCTAAAATGTCTCCAGAACACCTGTCCCTGGAGATGTCCCCAGAAATGTCTCTGAAACATCCCCAGTAAAATGAAGGAAATGTCCCATAAAACCACCCTGGAAATTCCCCCAAAATGTCTCTGAAAATGCTCCTGGAAGTGTCCCTGTAAATGTCCCCAGAAATGCTTCTGGAAATATTCCAGAAATGTCGCTGGAAGAGGCCCTAGAATGTTTCTAGAAATATCCTAAGATATGCCTTGAAGTTGCCCCCCAGAAGAATTACCAGAAATGTCGCAAAATGTCTTTGGAAAAGTCCCATTAAAGACTTCCTCACAATAAGAGCTGTAAAAATGTGGAATGGACTCCCTCAAGAACTTGTACTGGCCAGCTCAGTAGATAGTTTTAAAAAGAGCCGGATGCATTTCTAAATGTACAAAATGTATCTGGATACCATAGGCATGCACACGGGGCGTGCCAGATGTGCCTGGGCTCACCCTAATCCATCAGTGAGGTGCAGATTGTCCCTTGCCCGGGCCCGACATGTCCCCCACCTTTACCTGCAGCACTGCCTGCTTCCCTTCTCTCCTCTCCCATCAGCTGCTGCAGGGGATGTTTCGGCATGGAGAGTGGGGGGGAGGGGCCAGTAAATATTTAATTTACTGGCCCCTTCCTTTTCTGAATGAACACAGTGAGTGATTGGTACCGAACATTCACTGTGTTCATATATAAATGAAGCATCGTAAACAGTGTTGACAGGGTATGACAGTGGGCAGTATGTAGAGGAGAGGAGTGCAGAGGGTAGGATAGCGGGCAGTATCTATAGGAGAGGAGTGCAGAGGGTATGACAGTGGGCAGTATGTAGAGGAGAGGAGTACAGAGGGTATGATAGCGGGCAGTATGTAGAGGAGAGGAGTACAGAGGGTATGACAGTGGCCAGTATGTGCAGGAGAGGAGTGTGGAGGGTATGACAGTGGGCAGTACGTGCAGGAGAGGAGTGTGGAGGGTATGACAGTGGGCAGTATGTGCAGGAGAGAAGTGTGGAGGGTATGACAGTGGACAGTACGTGCAGGGGAGGAGTGTGGAGGGTATGATAGTGGGCAGTATGTGCAGGAGAGAAGTGTGGAGGGTATGGTAGTGGGCAGTACGTGCAGAGGAGGAGTGTGGAGGGTATGACAGTGGGCAGTACGTGCAGAGGAGGAGTGTGGAGGGTATGACAGTGGACAGTACGTGCAGGAGAGGAGTGTGGAGGGTATGACAGTGGACAGTACGTGCAGAGGAGGAGTGTGGAGGGTATGATAGTGGGCAGTATGTGCAGGAGAGAAGTGTGGAGGGTATGGTAGTGGGCAGTACGTGCAGAGGAGGAGTGTGGAGGGTATGACAGTGGACAGTACGTGCAGGAGAGGAGTGTGGAGGGTATGACAGTGGACAGTACGTGCAGAGGAGGAGTGTGGAGGGTATGATAGTGGGCAGTATGTGCAGGAGAGAAGTGTGGAGGGTATGGTAGTGGGCAGTACGTGCAGAGGAGGAGTGTGGAGGGTATGACAGTGGGCAGTACGTGCAGAGGAGGAGTGTGGAGGGTATGACAGTGGACAGTACGTGCAGGAGAGGAGTGTGGAGGGTATGACAGTGCACAGTACGTGCAGGAGAGGAGTGTGGAGGGTATGACAGTGGACAGTACGTGCAGAGGAGGAGTGTGGAGGGTATGACAGTGGACAGTACATGCAGAGGAGGAGTGTGGAGGGTATGACAGTGGACAGTACATGCAGAGGAGGAGTGTGGAGGGTATGACAGTGGACAGTCCGTGCAGAGGAGGAGTGTGGAGGGTATGATAGTGGGCAGTACGTGCAGAGGAGGAGTGTGGAGGGTATGATAGTGGGCAGTATGTGCAGGAGAGGAGTGTGGAAGGTTTGACAGTGGGCAATATGCACAGAAGAGGAGTGTGGAGGGCATAGTAGTGGGCTGCATGTGCAGAGAGGAGTGTGGCGGGTATTACAGTGGGCAGTATGTGCAGAGAGGAGTATGGAGGGTATGACAGTGGGTAGTATGTGTAGGAGAAAAGTATGGAGGGCATGACAGTGGGCAGTATGTACAGTAGAGAAGTGTGGAGGGTATGGTAGTGGGCAGTATGTGCAGAGAGGAGTGTGGAGGGTATGACAGTGGGCAGTATGTGCAGGAGAGGAGTGTGGAGGGTATGACAGTAGTCAATATGTACAGACGAGGAGTGTGGAGGGTATGACCGTGGGCAGTATGTGCAGAGAGGAGTGTGGAGGGTATGACAGTGGGTAATATGTACAGGAGAGGAGTGTGGAGGGTATGACAGTGGGCAGTATGTGCAGGAGAGGAGTGTGGAGGGTATGACAGTGGATAATATGTACAGGAGAGGAGTGTGGAGGGTATGACAGTGGGCAGTATGTGCAGGAGAGGAGTGTGGAGGGTATGACAGTGGTCAATATGTACAGAAGAGTAGTGTGGAGGGTATGGTAGTGGGCAGTATGTGCAGAGAGGAGTGTGGAGGGTATGACAGTGGGCAGTATGTACAGGAGAGGAGTGTGGAGGGTATGACAATGGGCACTATGTGCAGATCAGGAGTGTGGAAGATATGGCAATGGGCAGTATGTGCAGAGAGGAGTGTGGAAGGTATGACTGTGCGCAATAAGTGCAGGAGAGCAGTGTGGAGGGTATGACTGTGGGCAGTATGGATGATGGCAGGAAGCATATGTACAAGGGGAATGTGAAAGTATGACTAGTGGCAGTATGTGCAGGAGAGGAGTGTGGAGGGTATGACTGTGCGCAATAAGTGCAGGAGAGGAGTGGGGAGGGTATGACTGTGGGCAGTATGAGCAGGACAGGAGTGTGAAGGGGGTGATGGCAGGAAGCATATGTACAAGAGGAATGTGAAAGTATGACTAGTGGCAGTATGTGCAGGAGAGGAGTGTGGAGGGTATGACTGTGCGCAATAAGTGCAGGAGAGGAGTGGGGAGGGTATGACTGTGGGCAGTATGAGCAGGACAGGAGTGTGAAGGGGATGATGGCAGGAAGCATATGTACAAGGGGAATGTGAAAGTATGACTAGTGGCAGTATGTGCAGGAGAGCAGTGTGGAGGGTATAAGGGCAAGTAGTATGAAAGGAAGAAGGGTATAGAAGTGTGCCACTGAGCAGGCAGATTCACTTGACGGAGTCCGCCCCATGTGAAAGGGGCCTAGCCACTCTCATACATTACTGTAAATAAACATGTGAAAAAAGTTACAATGTATCAGTCATTTAAAACATGGTAAGCTGTGATAAAACACCAAGTGCGTAGCCACTTGCCACCAAATTATGTGCATGTACGTGATTTACTTTGAGTAGTTATACTAGGATGATGCCTGCAGCTACAAAACGCTGCTCAAAGACCATGTAAAATAAATTGCAAAACCCATCATTTTATTCTCTAGGGCCTCTGCTAAATATATATATATATATAAGGTTTGAGGGTTCTATGTAATTTCTAGCAACAATTACTGATTTTTACTTACTGAATTTTACTTTTTCTGCTGACCTGGTGGGGGAGGGGGGGCCTAAGGGATTCCCTTCATTTGCAGGGATTTCATCTCACTTTCTATTTGGCTATGGGACAGGAAGTGAAGGGAATTCTCGAAAATGGGACACCGATGGCAAAAAAACAAAAATCTGACAGGGGCTATACTCCTCCCTTGCTCTATTCAAACGTAAAAAAAAATATAAACTGAAAATTGTATCATACTTACCGTAATTTTCCCTTGCTGATGCCAATCCATGGCAGCATGCAGATGATAGATCTCCACCTCGACTCCTCCCTCAGGACTGGAGAATAGCATAAAAGAAAGACATCATCCTTCCCCCAACATTCTCTGAAAAATAGAATACCAAGGGTGAGAGCTTATGCTGCTATAGCTAGGCACCAGGAAAGGAAAATTACAGTAAGTATGATACAATTTTTTCAGTTTTCCTGGCGCCTCCATGGCAGGACACAGATGATAAATATCTAGTTCACAAGGATGGGTAGATGCGTAAAACACAAAAATGTATTTAGACAAAGAAAATGCCTCCCGAACTGCCCTTCTTCCATATTCTACAGTAGCAAGGGCCCCTGGGTCAACTCTGTAATGTTTGAGAAACGTATGCTGTGAGGACCAAGTGGCATCCCTGCAAACCTGCAGTTCGCTCTAGCTGCCCATTAAGGCTGATACTGATCTTATGGAATGAACCTTCACCTGGGGCGGAGGTTCCATGTTCTTAGCCCTGTAAACTTTCTGAATTAGCTTGACAATCCAGGATGCCAGTGTTCTGCTGAAAGCTTCATTTCCTCTATTCCTACCCCACAGGATGATAAACAATCTGTTGGAGCTTCTAAAATTCTCCTTGGTCTCAAGATAGGCTCTAAGAACTCTGGATATGTCCAAGTTGTGGCCTGAACCCGATTGAAACCGAATCTGAAAAAAACTGGCAAAGCCCAGGGTTGCCTTAGATGACTTGGTGTAGTAACTTTAGGAGTGAATCGCTGAAGGGGACGAAGTTCCACTCTGTCTGGAAAAAAGGAGATGAGATCCTCCCCAATTCCCAAGGCATGAAGTTCCGAAATCCTTCTGCCGGATGTAATGGCTAGGAGAAAAGCCATCTTCAAAGTCAAATTCCAGATGGAAACCTTTAGGCGCAAAAGGTTGTTTTGCTAAAATTTCTACAATTAAGGACAGATCCCATTTTGGAAAAGAACGTCTGATAGGTGGTCAGATTTTTAGTACTCCTCTGAGAAAAGACTTGAACCTTTAGGGAACTAAGACTGAGACCTATATCCAGCCCAGTCTGAAGGAATCCCAATACATTTGAAGCAGAAGGAGAAACTGGGTTGAAACCTCTTCCAGTGGCAAAGGATAGGAAATTATCCCATATTTTAGCATATATGGCGTTTGTGGTTGGTTTTCTTGTCTGAAGAAGTGTAGATATGACCTCCGGGGAACAACCTAGAGACTCAAACCTTCGCCTCTCAATTTCCATACTCGAAGTTCCAACCTCTGCGCGTTTGGATGAGAAAACCTGGCCTGCTTCAGAAGTTGAGGAAATAGAGGGAGTCTCTATGGAGTGCTTACACAAAGATGCATAGCCAGAGGAAACCATGGACTCTTGGACCAATATGGCAGGATCGTCAGCACTTGAACTGACTCTCTCAAGAGTCTTAAGAGAAATCTCAATATGAGAGGGCAAGGTTGGAAAGCATATGCAATGGTGAAGTTCCAAGGACATGTCAGGGCATCTACTGCTTCAGGCGGGAGAAAAAACAAGGGAGTTTGGCATTCTCCGAAGTGGCAAAAAGATCCACTTGAGGGTACTCCCAGAGATTGGCAATCTGCTGGAATATGTATGGGTGCAGAGCCCATTCGTTGTTGTCCAGAAAAGATCTCGAAGGGCTGTCCGCTTCCTTGTTTAGTCTGCCTGGTTGATACATTGCTTTGAGGTCTAGAAGATTTTTCTCCACCCACAGCATAATCATTTCAACTTCTGATAGGAGAGTTCTGCTGTGGGTCCCCCCTTGCTTCTGTATATAAGAAACTGCTGCTCTGTTGTCCAGATGCAAAAGTACTCTCTGACCTCTGACTTGAGGTGCCAGAGAGGTTAGGGCTAGAAATGTCCCTCTCATTTCTAGGATGTTTGACACTAGACCTTCGGTGTGGAAAGACCATCTTCTTGTACCCTGACTTCTATGCAATGGTCTTCCCACCCTCTTCTGCTGGCGACGGAGGTAATTATGGTCCAAGAAAGGGAACCTAATTGGCGAGGTTTCGAGAGTCTTCTGAGCACGATTGATGTCAATAGGATTGTCTGGGAGAGACGTTGTCTCTTCTACTGTGTCAAGAAACCTGTCAAGAAAGTATCTCAAATGCCAATGTGACCAATGAACCAATGTTATGCAAGCTGACATTGTGCTTATGAGGCTCAAGCATTGGCAGCTGTTAAATGAGAATTCCTCATGATCTTGATCATCTTCAGAATGATGACTTTGGCCTTCAACGGGGGTAATGATACTGTACCCGGTAGGGTGTTGAACATTGCTCCCAAATAAATCCTCTGTTGAGTCAGCATCAGTTAGACATCAGAGACTGCAAGAGTATCCTCCTATGAGAGAGGAGGTGGCTCTGGCTGTTTGCTAGGAGAAGGATGTCGTCCAGATAGTGGTATACTCTTAGCCCTTTCTCTCTTAGCGGGGGCTCGAGTAGAGATTAAAATGTGTGTGAATATCCTGGGTGAAGTGCATAGAAATTGTAAGTGGACTTAACCCACTGCAAATCTTAAGTACTTTTGCAAGACGGGAGGATAGGGACATGCAGGTAAGCATCCTGAAAGTCTATTGAGAGTAACCAATCCCCCAGTTGTATTGTTTGAATTATCATCTACAAGGATTCCATCTTGAAGCTTTCCAGGTAGATATATTGATTGAGTTTTTTTAGATCTATCACAGGCCTCCATCTGCCAGTTTTATTTGGTGCTAGGAATAGGGTGGAGTAGAAACCAGTGCATTGTTCCAAGAAGGAAACTGCAGTGGCTGCTCCGTGGAGCTGGAGTGATGTTACAAATTGCATTAGAGCCTGTGCTTTTTGCATGGAGGCTGAAATCTCTGTTCTCTTGAAGTGTCTTTGAGGAGGTTGATGTGAGAAAGTCCAAAAATGTCCGTGTCGAATTGTGGATAGGACCCAAGGGTCCTGACATCTACTTTCCCAACCTGGCACAAAATATTTGAGCCTGGCTCCCACCGGGAGTGTTTGGGCCAGCCTCGCGTCAAAAGGACTTTGTTCCTTCTTGGGGAGCGGAGAGAACTTTATTTTTCCTAGCTCCCAAAAAGAAGACTGGGTACCTCTCCAGGTCTTTCGGACATCTGTGGTTTGTTGAGACTGTCTAAAGATTTTAGATCTAGACTGTCGAAAATTTGAAGCGTAACCTCTTGATTTTCTCACCCTTCTATCCTGGGGAAGTAAATCAGACTTTCCTCCTATTACTCTGGAGATTGCCTTATCAAGCTTTTCTCCAAAAAGGGCTTTCCCATCTTGCACCAATTTTGTTTGGATGCTAAATCAGCTGCCCAAGGTTTTAGCCATAAAGGCCCTTTTAGCCATGATTGAATGTAAGATCGATCTGGCTGGGCAACGAATTGTATCGATCGCTGCTTCTCCAACAAAGTCTGTGGACATCTTTAATTCATCTAGAGCCTTAATAATATCTTCTTTTGGAACATCCTGGCGTATAGCTGTCTCAATATTTTCTGTCCAAGATCTAAAAGCATTGGATACTGATGTAAGGGCAATTGTGGGCTTGCAAACTGCGCCTGAGGCCAAGTAACGCCTCTTGAGATCCAAATCTATGCTCCTATCCAGGGGGTCCTTGAAGGAGGCAGAATCTTCCATGGGAAGTGTTATGTTCCTAGCCAGACGAACAACTGCTGCATCTACTACTGCCATTGAGTCTGCAGTCTGTGAATCAGATTCAGCTAATGGATATAGCTTGCCAAATCTTGCTAATGTGAATTTTTTATCTGCCTTCTTCCACTCATCATCAATCACCTCTTTGATTTCATTCATCAAAGGAAAATCTACTTGCTTTTTCTTTAGATAAGGAAAGTATTTTCTTGATTTTTTTGAGTTGTTCTTTCGGATCTTCCCTTGAGATAGCAGTTTTAACTGCCTGAATAAAAGGCTAAACCAGGGGCTCCAGAGGGGCTTACTAGCAATCCTGCACCCCAGCGCCCACATGAGGACAGACTGGTCCAGTGGATGGTGTAAATAGGACCTAAGGACTGTCCGCTTGGTGGAAGATTTCCTAGGAGGAGGAGTGAATGATCCTGGCTTTCCAGTGCTTGTACCATGGGCGTTTTTTTGACCTTTGTGATGAGGGTCAATGTGATCTGGACCTAAGGACTGTCCGCTTGGTGGAAGATTTCCTAGGAGGAGGAGTGAATGATCCCGGCTTTCCAGTGCTTGTACCATGGGTGTTTTTTTGACCTTTGTGATGAGGGTCAATGTGATCTGGTAAGGATCAGTGTGTGCGGGTGCCTGGTGGTGGTCTCCCTTGCTGAGGATCTTCACATTTCTTCCCTTCTTTGTGAAGTTTTTTGTTTATGTACGAGAAAGAATTTGAACTGTTGCTTTTTCATCCACGCATATCAAGGACATTTCTTTGATTATAGCTACCAGATTAGCGCCACATTTGTATTTTTATTATTATTGATCTTTCGGTTCCAAAGATTTGTGTTGGCTGCTTTTCGCATATTGAATTTTTATTATATTATAGCGCAGCAATTATATGTTTTAAAGTGAGAAACTTGTGGTGAATCTCTGGTTGCCCAGCCTGAAGGAAGAATTGGAATGCTGGCTGTAGAAGGGCCTGGAACCTCAGAAACAATATCTAGCACTTGAGCCTCCTGTGCTACAGGTTGGGTGGGCATCATGGCCGCCACATCAGAAAAGGAAACCTTCATTGTCTTTTTAAGTAAATCCACGTCTTGCTGACTTTCTTGTTCTCAGTCAGCTGCATAATCTCTGAAGCAGTCCTTACATACTAGCTTGTCTTGTAGAGGGGTAGCCCCACATGCCCATCATCTTTTCCTCGCTGAATGTGTAGGAAGGGAGGGAGAATGGTAACGCCTATGTGATCTGGATCTCTCTGAGGATCTATGCCTTGAAGAATAGGTCCAATGATCCGTACTGCAATCATGTGGGTTGTCATGATGCCTGGACGATTTTCTCGACCTCTCAAACAGGGATGGAATAAAACACGTTTGTCAGTGCACTCTTTTAAAATACTTATATAAGGTGGTCCCATACCTAAACGACAATTGCGGATCTTGATCATGAGGTGAATGGCTCATAGTGGATCAAGCAGGAGGATCAGCTAAAAGCAGAAAACGAGGATATATTTTGTTGTATTTTTTTCTAGAAGATGGTAAACTTACCTAGTAAGAGAAAATCAAGTGTACTACAAGGCTGCACTGAATTGACAGCAAAGCCATCCCTGCAGAGCCAGATTTTAAACTATTAGGGTGGGAGATGCTGCACCAGAGTTTTCCCCCCTACTAGCAACAAAGATTGTGGTAGAGCTAAATTATATCATACAAACATGGCCGCCACAGCCTCCGCATGCACCGCACATGCGCACGAACACCCACTGGCCGGCGACCTCAATCTGAGCATACGCACTAGGCAGAAACACCGCTCTGCGTGATGGAGCCGAGTCCTGTGGGCCGCGCATACGTCCTCACGTCCCGCAGGCACCAGACCTCGACAAGATGGCCGCCCCACACTGCCCCCCGAATCCCGGTAAGCAGAAGCAGCACAAAAAACAATTCCTAATGGGATATAATGGCTTCACAGGCCTAAACAAGGCATCTGTGGAACCACCAAGAAATACAGAAAACAAAGAAAAACATGGGGCCATGAATGCACCCCTGTACATGCGGTCTGTTGACCACAAAATAATAGCCGCGGAGCTCTACGAGGGCAAACTCATTAATATGCAAACGTTTTTTTAAAAGGACCCGAGCATTGAAAAATAAGCCCAACCCCTGGAAAATAAAATAAAGGAGAAATGTCTGATCCTGCTGCTGTCTCCACTGGGCATTCACCAACATTTTATAGAAGAATGGCAGACTGCGTTCCTGTGAGGAAACACTACATACCATCAAAAGATCCGCAGAAGGGGTTCCCAGACGTATTAGCACTGGCCCTAGAACAGGGACTGCGCTCGGAAGAGGCTGAACCCGGCGGAAGCTGCTCCATGGCAGGGGTAGGGATGTACTGCTAACTTCTTCACCAGTCAAAAGGTATCATAGAAAAAAAGAGAATGTTGGGGGAAGGGTAATGTCTTTCTTTTATGCTATTCACCGGTCCTAAAGGGAGGAGTCGAGGTGGAGATCAATCATCTGTATGCTTCCACGTGGGCGCAAAGAAAAGTTTTTGCCTATAGTTGTACTTCCGGATAATACAACAAAAGTAGGCGACACTTAAGATCTAATGCTGTCACTCCAGATTCTGACCAGTGTCTCCCCCTGCTCCTTTAGCCTAATACATCACTCTCCGAGACTCCACCACCAGGGCTGGGACAAGGGGTTTGCAGGAGGGGCGGTTACCCTGGGCACAATGGTTTATTTTCGGGATAGGGAACGCCTTGACCCTAACCCTAAGGGAAGGGGGGCGCAGTTTGGCATCCTTGTCCTGGGCACTGGATGACCTTGTCCCGGCACTGTCCACCACTGTAACCCTAAGAAAACACTACATCGTGTAAAACCATTCACTTCTTTTTATTTCAAACCAGACATCAACTTACAAATATAATATAGCAATTGGCAAAAAAACAGATAACTGCCACCGGGCAGAGATCCTGTGAGTCGACCACAAACACAATTGAGTTTCCCGCTCGTTGGCCGAAGTCAATCAACAAACAAGGTATGACAGCGCTAGCAACATCGCTGACACGTTTCCTCACTGTTTCAAAGGGGATGGCTTAAGAGTTAAGACCCATACACACAATCAGAAAATCGTACAAAAAATACAGTTTTCATACAATAATCTGATCCTTAGTTCACAGCTATTGTCCAAAATTTTCCAAAAGGACAAACATGAAAAGGTTTCCCGTACGATACTAGATCGTACGATTTTACATTCTTTGTTTAACCACTTCCCGCAAAATCACGTACCTGTATGTCATTTTGAGGAAGTGGCTGTATCAAGGTGATGCCTTCAGCTAGAGGCATCACCCCAATACCGTTTTTAGAGCAACATAACCCCCCCCCCCCCGCCGCCTTTCGTCGCTCTCCCCGGGTCTCCTGTCCCACGACCAACTGGCATGTCCGCCGGCTGGAAGCCGGAAGCGACTTAGATTGGGTCTCCGATGTAGTAACCCAGAAGTGACATCACAATGTCACTTCCGGTTTACTTGCCAGCCAACGGTGCCAATTTTAAACAATCCCCCAGATCCCTCCATAAAGAGTACCTGTCACTGCCTATTAGCCCACGTTCACACTGGGGCGACCTGTCAGGCGACCTGGTCGCCTGACAGGTCGCCGTAGGTCGTCTTCCACAGAGAAGCTGTTGACCCGTTCTAATAGGAGCGTCAAAAGTCGCTCCGACTTAGAAAAAGGGTCCGGAGCTTCTTTGGGGCGACCCGGAGCGATCTGCATTGACTTCAATGTTATGAAGTCCGTGCCGGCTGCTCCGAGGTCGCGGTGCGAGCAGCGCGCCGCGACCTCTGAAGTTGCCCCGGGAAGTAGCGTCGCCCCAGTGTGAATGGGGCCTTACTGTCACAAGGGATGTTTACATTCCTTGTGACAGCAATAAAAAATATCAGATTTTTTTTTTTTTTTTAAAGGGACAGTGTCAAAATAAAATAAATAAGAAAAAATGTTTTAAAGCGCCCCCGTTCCTGCGTGCTCGCGCTCCAAAGAAAACGCATACGTAAGTCACGCCTGCAAATGTTAACAGTGTTCAAATCATACATGTGAGGTATCGGCCACGATCGTTAGAGCGAAAGCAATAATTCTAACAAAAGACTTCCTCTGTAATTCTAAACTGATAAACCATTAAAAATTTTTAAAGGATCGCCTATGGAGATTTTTAAGTATCGTTGTTTGTTGCCATTCCACGAGTGCGTGCAATTTTAAAACGTGGCATGTTGGGTATCTATTTACTTGATGTAACATCATCTTTCACATTATACAAAAAAAATAACTTTACTGTTTTTTTTTTTTTTTCAATTCAGTGTAGTGTATTTTTTCCAGGAAAATTGTTTTTAAAAGACCGCTGTGCAAATACTGTGTGACATATAATAGTGCAACAATGGCCATTTTATTCTCCAGAGTCTCTGCTAATATATATATATATATATATATATATATATACACACACACACAGTATCTCACAAAAGTGCTTACACCCCTCACATTTTTGTAACTATTTTATTACGTCGTTTCATGTGACAACACTGAAGAAATAACACTTTGCTACAATGTAAAGCAGTGAGTGTACAGCTTGTATAACAGTGTCAATTTGCTGTTTCCTCAAAATAACTTAGCACACAGCCATTAATGTCTAAACCGCTGACAACAAAAGTGAGTACACCCCTAAGTGAAAATGTCCAAATTGGGCCCAATTAGCCATTTTCCCTCCCCGGGGTCATGTGACTCATTAGTGTTACAATGTCTCAGGTGTGAATGGGGAGCAGGTGTGGTAAATTTGCTGTTATGGCTCTCACTCTCTCATACTGGTCACTGGAAGGTAAACATGACACCTCATGGCAAAGAACTCTCTGAGGATCTGAAAAAAAGAGTCGTTGCTCTACATAAAGATGGGCTAGGCTATAAGAAGATTGCCAAGACCCTGAAACTGAGCTGCAGCACAGTGGCCAAGACCATACAGCGGTTTAACAGGACAGGTTCCACTCAGAACAGGCCTTGCCATGGTGGACCAAAGAGTGCACGTGCTCAGCGTCATATCCAGAGGTTGACTTTGGGAAATAGACGTATGAGTGCTGCCAGCATTGCTGCAGAGGTTGAAGGGGTGGGGGGTCAGCCTGTCAGTGCTCAGACCATACGCCGCAAACTGCATCAAATTGGTCTGCATGGCTGTTGTCCCAGAAGGAAGCCTTTTGTAAAGATGATGTACAAGAAAGCCCGAAAACAGTTTACTGAAGACAAGTTGACTAAGGACATGGATTACTAGAACTATGTCCTGTGGTCTGATGAGACCAAGATAAACGTATCTGGTTCAGATGGTGTTAAGCGTGTTTGGCAGCACCCAGGTGAGGAGTACAAAGACAAGTGTGTCTTGCCTACAGTCAAGCATGGTGGTGGGGGTGTCATGGTCTGGGGCTGCATACTGAAGCAGAGCATGATCCCCTCCCTTCGGAGACTGGGCCGCAGGGCAGTATTCCAACATGATAACGACCCCAAACACACCTCCAAGACAACCACTGCCTTGCTAAAGAAGCTAAGGGTTAAAGGTGATGGACTGGCCAAGCATGCCTCCAGACCTAAACCCTATTGAGCGTCTGTGGGTCATCCTCAAACAGAAGGTGAAGTAGCGCAACATCTAACATCCACCAGCTCCATGATGTTGTCATGGAAGAGGGGAAGAGGACTCCAGTGGCAAACTGTAAAGCTCTGGGGAACTCCATACCCAAGAGGGTTAAGGCAGTGCTGGAAAATAATGGTGGCCACACAAAATATTGACACTTTGGGCCAAATGTAAACATTTTCACTTAGGGGGTTTGCTCACTTTTGTTGCCAGTGGTTTAGATAATAATGGCTGTGTGTTGAGTTATTTATGAGGGGACATCTAATTTACACTGTTATACAAGCTGTACACTCACTACTTTACATTGTAGCAAAGTGTCATTTCTTCATTATTGTCACATGAAAAAATATAATAAAATATTTACAAAAATGTGAGGGGTGTATTCACTTTTGTGAGATACTTTGTTTGTATATATATATATATATATATATATATATACAGTAAAACCTTGGTTTGAGAGTAACTTGGTTTAAGAGCGCTTTGCAAGACAAGCAAAATTTTCAAATAAATTTTGACTTGGTTTACAAGCGATGTCTTGATATACAAGTAGCCTCAAGTCACAGCTGAGTATAAAAGAGAAGAGAGGCGCCTCTAAGTGTAGCAATATGGTTAAATTTAATGAAGGTACAACATTTAGCAACTCACATGGTTGATGATTGGAACAGGCACATCTAAGTATGCAGGCATCCAGGCTAAAGCTGTCCACATAGACCATCCTCCGCACCGCCATCTACGTCATCCCTTCCATGCTGTCCCTCGCTTTCAGATCCCTTTACTGCAGGGTGGTCTTCCCGGTCAGGATTAAAGACTGGCAGCCGGTGGTGCAGAAGATAGTCCATGTGGACAGCTTTACCCCGGATGCCTGCATACTTAGATGTGCCTGTTTTATTCATTAACCATGTGAGTTGCTAAATGTTGTACCTTCATTAAATGGAACCATATTGCTACACTTAGAGGCGCCTCTCTTCTCTTTGATACTCTGTAGCTCCTACTGGATTTTGCTTCTAATCCCCTTGTGGAAGGGGCTATTTGTGGATGGACATTTTATGGTTATATAACCTATCGCAATGCTATAATCTTTTTATATGGACTATAAACTGAAGGACTTATGAATAAATGGTTGTGGAACGAATCATCTGAGTTTCCATTATTTCTTATGGGGAAATTTGCTTTGATATAAGAGTGCTTTGGATTACAAGCATGCTTCCGGAACGAATTATGCTCGCAATCCAAGGTTTTACTGTATATATATATATATATATATATATATATATATATATATATATATATATTTATAGCGATCAGTGAAGGTGAAGATCACTCAGCCTTCAATTAGTGCATAGCAATCAGGGCATATATAAAGAAAAAAGTCAAAAGGGATTGCTGCACATAAAAACTTTTTGGAGTTTATTGGAAAAATCCAATCAAACAGACATTATACCAAAGTCTGTCAGAACATGTCCATAATTACAGTTTCTGGCTTAACCGATCGCGCCCTTCCTCAGATCAGAACTTATTTATAAAATGTTTGGGGGTTCTAAGTAATTCTTGCAAAAAATACTGGTTTTAACTTGTAAGCAACAAGTGTCAGAAATTGGCCTGGTCTTTAAGTGGTTAATCAGTACAATAAAATACAATACAAATACACTACATCACTTCTGAATTTTTATTCTGTCATACAAGAATTTTCGTACTTTAGTAACTTCTTCATTTTCGATGTGGCAACTAGCATGCAAAAAGAACCAGAAGATCATTTGTCCGATAATCTCATCGTGTGTACTAGGCTTTAGCTGAAAGAACAGATGAGCTTTATCTTGCTATATCACACACCAATTAACCAATTAATCTCTGGATGGGCTCATTTTTAATCCAGTTAACCCTAATAATTAACTAACAAGACAGCATTATGTGACTGCGCTCAGGACGGGAACGAACAGATGGCTTATACAATCTACATCACATATCAAGTGCAATCAGTGTTAAAAAATTATGGACGTTAAAAAAAGTATTATATGAACACATATAAATTAACTAACCGGGTTGCAAGATATAAATCCTTTACAAAGAATGAATGAAAAAACTATAAAAAATATAAAAAGATATAAAAAATAATGAATATAATATCAAAACACATACATTTGTAAATGAAATATAAATGATGCATTCCATCAAAAAATATGCCAATAAGTATATACCACAGCTACCTAAAGCAGGAGATCAACCAAAAGGGGAAGTTCTGCTTTTCCCCCCCCCCCCCCTCCTCCTTTACATTTGGCACTTTTTTTTTGGGTGGGGGGAGCAGGTACCTGATTTTTAAAAGGACCACTTCCAGCTGGAGCGCCACAGTGATCAGAGTGGAAGTTTGCCCCTCCTCCTTCCCCCGCAGCCTTCTGGGACAAATCACAGGTCCCAAAAGGCTGCGAGACCATTCACAAAGCACAGCGATGGCTCGCACATGCACATCTGGAAGCCAGCTGTGAAGCTGCAAGGCTTTACTGCTGGTTTCCCTTAGTCAAGATTCCAGCGCTTGGACCCAAAGCCGATTGAAGAATCGGGTCAGGTGAGGACAGAGCTGGATCCAGCGGCAAGTGTCCTTATATCAAAAGTCAGCAGCTACAGTATTTGTAGCTGCTGAATTAAATTTTTTTAGGGGGAGACTGGAGCTCCTCTTTAAAAACACGTCTAAAAAAATCACTGATAAAACAAATAATATCAATTTCAATATTTATGCCTTTAGGGGCAAATGTATCCACAATATACATCCATTTATATACAAACCCGATTCCAAAAGAGTTGGGATACTGTACAAATTGTGAGTAAAAAAGGAATGGACTAATTTGCAAATCTCATAAAATTATATTTTATTCACAATATAATATAGATAACATATCAAATGTTAAAAGTGAGATATTTGGAAATGTCATGCCAAATATTGGCTCATTTTGGATTTCATGAGAGCTACACATTCCAAAAAAGTTGGGACAGGTAGCAATAAGAGGCCGGAAAAGATAAATGTACATAAAAGGAACAGCTGGAGGATCATCTTATTAGGTCAAATGGCAACTAGGGATGATCGAACGGTTCGGGTCCACCATCGGTTCGGCCCGAACATTGGGTGTTCGAGGTTCGGCCGAATTTAGAACTTTTTGCCCAAAAAGTTCGGAATTCGGCAACCAGAACCGCCCAAAATGCAATGCTTCAGGAAATGGGCTTTAAAAGCCCGTGATTGGACCAGAACCATTAGCAAAAGCCAATTGAGGGGGCAGGAGAATGCTAGGAATGTGATTGGAGTGACTAGGGGGTCCCTAGACCAATCATTAGTGAATACGCCCCCCAGTATATAAGATCGCCCCCGCCATATTCCCAGCATTGTTATACTGGACATGGAAGAGAGTGGAAGCAGTTCTGTTAATTTTACTTTAAAAGTGTCATTTAGCTATTTTTAGTGTGAGGAAAGGGATATCTAGTGTAGTTAGAGTGCTCCTTTACACTTAAGTTAGCTTCAAAAATTTAGTTTCTGTAGGGAAAGTGTTAAGTGTCAGGGGACCGTAGTGTAGTGTAGGGTTAACTGACAGTGACTGCTATGGCAGGGTGACAAAACCCTTCCATAGCAGGGTGACCGCTATAGAGAAATGATCATTTCTCTGAGTTGCTTCGGGACAGGTATGTGGCTTCTCACCAGCAAGCATTTTTTATGCTGCAGGGGCTGCCACTGCCAGTGCTTTTTTGAGGACATGTTTGATGTCAGACATGACATCTGAACATGTGTATAGGGGGTATATATAGACATATATGTCTGAATATATACCCCTAGACATATATAGGTGTGATAGTAGCAGAAATAAATGCTTGCGCTAATGAAATCATTTACAGTAATATATTTCTGCTACTATCACACCTATATATGTCTAGGGGTATATATTCAGACATATATGCCTATATATACCCCCTATACACATGTTCAGATGTTTTGCCTGCCTCAAAAGAACCCCAAAACCCCCCAAAAAATGCCAAAAAAACGCTAGCGTCAAAAAAAAAAAATGCCCAGGTGTGTTTTTGCTGGCATTTTTTGGGGGGTTTTGGAGGCAGGCAAAACATCAGAACTTGTGCACAGTACCACTATACACAAGTTCAGATGTTTTTCCTGACTGCAAAGAACCCAAAAAAATGCCTGCTATTAAACCGGCAAGGTGTTACAGCAGAGAAGCCATATTCCTGTGCTTAAAGTTTTCTAATACAAACGATCTTTTTTTTTATGGTTCTGGACATGCTACAGAGCTGAAACTTCACAGGTACACCTTTTAGACCCCCCAGACACAAAATCACACAAAAAAAAGTTCTTAAAAATTGTCATTTTTGATAAAAAAGCCAATGATTGAAAAATTATAAAAAAATAAATAAAAAAAATAAAAAGAGATTTTTTGATTTTTACTTTGGATTTAGTATCTGGGGGGTCTAAAAAGTGTACATGTGAAGTTTCAGCTCTGTAGCATGTCCAGAACCCCCCAAAAATTAGCATTTTCTTATAATTTTTATTAGAACAGGTATACGGCTTCTCTACGGCGCTTTTTCTTGCATTTATCGGGCATTTTTGGAGGCAGGCATGACTTTTTTTGGATTTAGTGTCTGGGGGGGGGTCTAAAAAGTGTACCTGTGAAGTTTCATCTCTGTAGCATGTCCAGAACCAGAAAAAAGATCATTTTTCAGTAGAGCAGGGATGGTGGGACCCCTCTTTTACACTTATATGATCTTTTTTTGGGGTTCTGGACATGCTACAGAGCTGAAACTTCACAGGTACACCTTTTAGACCCCCCCAGACACAAAATCACACAAAAAAAAGTTCTTAAAAATTGTAATTTTTGATAAAAAAGCCAATGATTGAAAAATTATAAAAAAAAAAAAAAAAGAGATTTTTTTATTTTTACTTTGGATTTCAGATCTGGGGGGTCTAAAAAGTGTACATGTGAAGTTTCAGGTCTGTAGCATGTCCAGAACCATAAAAAAAAAGATCGTTTGTATTAGAAAACTTTAAGCACAGGAATATGGCTTCTCTGCTGTAACACCTTGCCGGTTTAATAGAAGGCATTTTTTTGGGTTCTTTGCAGTCAGGAAAAACATCTGAACTTGTGTATAGTGGTACTGTGCACAAGTTCTGATGTTTTGCCTGCCTCCAAATCCCCCCAAAAAATGCCAGCAAAAACACACCTGGGCATTTTTTTTTTTGACGCTAGCGATTTTTTTGGCATTTTTTGGGGTTCTTTTGAGGCAGGCAAAACATCTGAACATGTGTATAGGGGGTATATATAGGCATATATGTCTGAATATATACCCCTAGACATATATAGGTGTGATAGTAGCAGAAATATATTACTGTAAATGATTTCATTAGCGCAAGCATTTATTTCTGCTACTATCACACCTATATATGTCTAGGGGTATATATTCAGACATATATGTCTATATATACCCCCTATACCCATGTTCAGATGTTTTGCCTGCCTCAAAAGAACCCCAAAAAATGCCAAAAAAAACGCTAGCGTCAAAAAAAAAATGCCCAGGTGTGTTTTTGCTGGCATTTTTTGGGGGGTTTTGGAGGCAGGCAAAACATCAGAACTTGTGCACAGTACCACTATACACAAGTTCAGATGTTTTTCCTGACTGCAAAGAACCCAAAAAAATGCCTTCTATTAAACCGGCAAGGTGTTACAGCAGAGAAGCCATATTCCTGTGCTTAAAGTTTTCTAATACAAACAATCTTTTTTTTTATGGTTCTGGACATGCTACAGAGCTGAAACTTCACATGTACACTTTTTAGACCCCCCAGATCTGAAATCCAAAGTAAAAATAAAAAAATCTCTTTTTTTTTTTTTTTTTTTAATTTTTCAATAATTGGCTTTTTTATCAAAAATGACAATTTTTAAGAACTTTTTTTTGTGTGATTAATAGTTAATGGGGCATGACCCAGAACCCTAGGCACTTTTTAGGGGCATTTATTGGGTTTTGGGGCTTCAAAATGGTGTTTTTTGATTACCGAAGTTCGGGTCCCATTGATTTCAATGGGGTTCTGAAATCCGAACCGAACTTTCGTGAAGTTCAGGTGTTCTGGTCGAACCGAACTTTTCAAAAGTTCGATCATCCCTAATGGCAACATGATTGGGTATAAAAAGAGCCTCTCAGAATGGTAGTGTCTCTCAGAAGTCAAGATGGGCAGAGGATCACCAATTCCCCCAATGCTGCGGCGAAAAATAGTGGAGCAATATCAGAAAGGAGTTTAAAATTGCAATGAGTTTGAAGTTATCATCATCTACAGTGCATAATATCATCCAAAGATTCAGAGAATCTGGAACAATCTCTGTGCGTAAGGGTCAAGGCCGTAAAACCACTGGATGCCCGTGATCGTCGGGCCCTTAGACGGCACTGCATCACATACAGAAATGCTACTGTAATTGAAATCACAACATGGGCTCAGGAATACTTCCTTAAAACATTGTTGGTGAACACAATCCACCGTGCCATTCGCCATTGCCGGCTAAAACTCTATAGGCCAAAAAAGAAGCCATATCTAAACATGATCCAGAAGCACAGGCGTTTTCTCTGGGCCAAGGCTCATTTAAATTGGACTGTGGCAAAGTGGAAAACTGTTCTGTGGTCAGACAAATCAAAATTTGAAGTTCTTTTTGGAAAACCGGGACTCCATGTCATCTGGACTAAAGAGGACAAGGACAACCCAAGTTGTTATCAGCGCTCAGTTCAGAAGCCTGCATCTCTGATAGTATGGGGTTGCATGAGTGCGTGTGGCATGGGCAGCTTACACATCTGGAAAGGTACCATCAATGCTGAAAGGTATATCCAAGTTCTAGGACAACATATGCTCCCATCCAGACGTCGTCTTTTTCAGGAAAGACCTTGCATTTTCCAACATGACAATGCCAGACCACATACTGCATCAATTACAACATCATGGCTGCATAGAAGAAGGATCCGGGTACTGAAATGGCCAGCCTGCAGTCCAGATCTTTCACCCATAGAAAACATTTGGCACATCATAAAGAGAAAGATGCGACAAAGAAGACCTAAGACAGTTGAGAAACTAAAAACCTGTATTAGACAAGAATGGGACAACATTCCTATTCCTAAACATGAGCAACTTGTCTCCTCAGTCCCCAAACGTTTGCAGACTGTTATAAAAAGAAGAGGGGATGCCACACAGTGGTAAACTTGGCCTTGTCACAACTTTTTTGAGATGTGTTGATGCCATGAAATTTAAAATCAACTTATTTTTCCCTTAAAATGATACATTTTCTCAGTTTAAACATTTGATATGTCATCTATGTTGTATTCTGAATAAAATATTGAAATTTGAAACTTCCACATCATTGCCTTGTGTTTTTATTCACAATTTGTACAGTGTCACAACTTTTTTTGGAATCGGGTTTGTAAAGCCAATAAACCAATGTGCAACCAAATGAAATAGAGGAAAGGCAATAATATTATAGTGACAACAATGCAGTCTCCCAACAACCGTTATCCAACTTTAAGTGCAGTGGCCACTCACGTTAAAGAAAAATATCATTGCGTGTTCACAAGAAACAATTGTTGGTTGAGGGGATTCACTGCATTGTAGGCAATTCTTGAGCATTGTTGTGAAGAGCTGCGGCCTGGACTCCCCGCCACTGCTGGCTCCTTCCTACGTTCTTCAGAGACCCCTTTCTCGATGCACAAACCCTCCTTCTCCTCACCCTTTCCGGTTCCAGGTTGCCACACCTCCCCCTCTTTCCTTCCGTCAGTGACATGCTCTGCCCCTCAGAGGATTAGGAGAAAGGGGTCTGTGGAGAAAGTAGGTAGCAGCCGGCATCAGCGGGGAGTCCAGGCCGCAGCTCTTCACAACAACACCCAAGAACTGCCTACAATGGAGTGAATCCCATCAACCAACGATTGTCTTTTGTGAACACGCAATGATATTTTGCCCACACGGGCATTGGAGCACATATACAACATGTGTTGTTTTACAAGACACGGGAAATCTTTTATAATGTGGTTACTCCCAGTGCTAGTCGATCAAAATTCCAACCTCTTTCTATAGTTCGCCCTACTGTTTACACAACCCCTGCAGTGTCGCCCACCTCTTTGGAGGGTCAAGGACCCTTTTCATTATATTGTCACCAAAATTAGGAAACCTTCTATATACAAAAGTAGGTTGATCTGAAAGATGAGGTCTTAATATCTTTTTCAAAATGGGCCAAAATCTATGGAAAATGCCCCCAATCTCTTCGTACTGTATATGAAATCCTGAAATAAAACCAAACCGGTGTTTAACCCTGCTCTGAGGTGATTACTGGATTTTCACTCACAATTTGATCACTATGAACACCCAGAACATCCCTCATAGTCCTATCTATAAAGCCTGGAGAACATCCCTTATCAATAAATTTCCTGCTCAAAATACTCAGTTGCATACCTCCCAACTTTTTGAGATGGAAACAAGGGACACCTATTAGCAAAAGTATGTAGGCGTAGGACCCCCTGCCAAATGCAGCAATTTAGAAAATGGATGAAAGGTTTAGCAATGGGAAACACGTATTGAAAGATATGAATGTGCGTTTTATATATAACTATATATAGATCAGACCAAAATGAGAGACAGAGGAGGAAAGAGGGACAGAAGGACTTTGTTCCAAATCATGGACAGACCCTCGAAATGAGGGACTGTTGAGAACTCTTCGATTGTGCTAAATAGTCTGTATCTTTAGAACAATTCCTGCGAATCATGCGTCAAAAATTGTGTTCTATGAAAAGTATACATTTTTAATTTTGCTTTACAAAATGTAAGCACTGATTTACATCTATGTGTTGCAAAATCAGTTGATGTGTTGCAGAGCCATTCATTTTAAATAGCAACCCACCTCACTAAGGCAACGCACATACATTGCAATGTGCTGAAACGCAATGCAACCTACCATAGCATGTTGCAGCAAATATGTTTGGGACAGTTTGGTGCATCAGAAGCCTATTGATTCCAATTGGCTGCCTTAAGACAACGCACATTAATGCGTGACATAACGCACAGATGTAAATGGATCTTAATATATTTGCATTTTAGAACTGAGTTTTCTTTTACCTGCAAGATTACCTCTATCACAGTTGTTACCTGAACAGCGGGGGACAGATTTTTGAAATGTTTCTTCCTCCTGAGCTGAAACTGGGTCAGACACTTTGCCTTTTTCTCATAGGCAGATTGGAGGCAAAATATGATAATTATCTCAACACCACTCCAGGCTCTCCAACGTCGTTTTGTGTTTGATGTATTGTTCAAGATGCGTCTTTTCACGCTCCCTCGAAGCAATCTCTGTTCATGAAATATGTTTTTAACTGCTGCGCCATTTTTTTTTTTTTCCACCAGCTGACAATTCAGCATCACTTTCTGTTTCTCTCTAGGATGTGTTTGCCATAGTACACGTGTGTCAGAAATCATCTCGTATTGTGTAATGCAAATTAAGTCATTGTTTTTCCAAACATAATTTTATAGCTATTGTAAGCAGATTGCATATTGTAGCCATTGGCAATCATATATTTAGAAGACTGAGAGAAAGCTTATTCTCTTCCATTTGCTTACCTTCACCTTCATTTTATAAGCACAGCAGCAACACAATTGAATTATTCTATAGCACCAACATATTATGTAGTGCATATGGTATATATAGCATTCACAATTTGTCCTGTTTCTTTGTCCTTTTAGCATACTTATTGCTGGAAAAGTTGCCACCAGCCAGGGCCAGTGCAAGGATTTCTATCTACTTAGGCGAAGTGCCATTTTGTGGTTCCCCTACACCATCCACCCGGCACCCCGTCCCACCACCCCGTCCCACCACCCCCTCCACAACGGCAGTGCTTAAAACCCCCTAAATATTATTTTTATTTTTTTGAAAGCAGAAATCCCAGAGTATAAAACTGTTTATGAAGGGCAACAATTCAGTAAAAAATACATTATGTTTTTTTTTTTTTTTTGGACACATAAATACAATTTATTACCTATTTTTTGGGGGGTAAAATATAAAAGATGAGGTTGTGCTCTCACTCTGGCGTGCTCACTCATATTTAACATGTGTAGGACAATCACAGTTTTCATACGTAGGTGCCCCAATGCATGCATTTTTTGTAGGTGTGGGTGTGCGTATGTGTGTGTATGTGGGCAAGGGGTGGGCAGTGTAGGCTTAAATTTTTTATACATTTTTTTATATGTATCCTTTTATACTTAAAACATTTTTGGTTTGTTAGTTATTTTTACACAACTTTTATTGCTATCACAGCCCCCTATATGATAGCTTATAGGTGACAGGTTCTCTTTATGGAGACGCCCAGGGTCTATTAGCGGTGGAAGTGATAGGTGGCTTCACAGCCGCTTTTATCACTTCCACATGAAAGCCGACAGTACACACACTCCCGGTCGCTAAAGGGTGTGTAAAAAAAAAAAAACGTCTGCAGCACTGTAAAAAATGATTTTACCCATCCACCCATCCTGACACCCAAGGTGGCTTCTTAAGCCGTCTTATGGTAGCGCTGGCCCTTCCGCCAGATACAGGATCACTAATGTGTCATAAGCCTATAGGACAAAGCCACCAGTGTGATTGTGGGAAGAAGCTTATGGAAACATGGAAGCATATACAAGCTCCATTCAGAGAGTATCCAAGGTGGGATTGCAAAATAAGGACCCAGAGCTGCAAGGCAAGAGTGCAAAATACTTACCACAAATGAAGATTCAATATGCAGTCCACTCCTGTACAGCCTGATCGGCTCACAATTCTACCCCGCTCCCTTCCAATCCAAATGTGCTGCACTGCTAAGACACACTCACCTCGGCCCCCAGTCCCTAAAGGCCTGAATACTGTCATATGGGAGGAGGCCACATGCTATATCCATAGGCACAAAGTATCTTGCACTTACTGAGCTAGAGGAAGGATGCGCAGGGAATCACTGAAGTGATGAGCATAAGTGAGTTGGGATCACTAGCCAGCAGTTTGTAAAAGTAGACGGTCTTCATTCCCCCCCCCCCCCAGTCAAGCACAGAAAACAATAAATTAAAAACAGTCCATAATTCTGGTATACACAATCCTGACCGAGTAACTGTCCCAAAAGGACTACGTTGATTACCACTTAGGAGCCAACTCTTTCCCCCACCCTCCATTGCTGTCATTTTCACAGCAGAGTGGAGGACAGGAGGCACAGCAGCACTGGGCAGATGATAGGAGCAGGAGCTGTTCTGTCTCTAGGACAGAGAGCTAAACCTTCAGATACCATATTTCTTTGATCTCAAATTTATTAGAACAAGCCAGGTGAAACTACAAATTGACAAAAATAAACATCAATCAGTACAATATTGCATACAACAAAGAAACAACAAGAAACAAGATACAGGATGGAATAACAAGAGCTCACTTTTTAAGCTCTTTCAGGGGTGATTGCAAGAGATTGAGAAAAACATGTCTTGCTGCCTTGCTGTATCTCAATTCTCATTCTTAAAATGGTGGTTGATACACTTCCTGTAGACACCCTACCCGTAATGCACTGGTTTCTAACAACTTTATTAAACACATTATGAGTTTACAATATTGCAGGACAACTAAAGCTATACCATAAAAGGACAGTAGATGGCGCCTGCGCTCTGCATATAACTAACTTGTGTGAATCAAGAAAACCCAACATGCTATTTTGAGCAACATAAACACAAGTAATCAGAATAGAAGTCTGGTGGACAGAACACTCCCCGCCTGATGTCATGTGACATCACTAACAGAGTTTTCTGCAGAAAGCAACAGAACAAGTTCAGCCACTGGTCTTAAAAATACTTTGGCCTCATTCTGCTGGAAGATCTTGACTTCAACTTTACGGACACGCTTATCCTCGCTTGGCAGTACTCTGGTGACCAGACCTAAAGGCCACTCATTCCTTTGTGTCTTGCAATCTCTCATGAGTACAACATGACCAATGAAAAAACATTGGGATAGAAAAGGCGGGGCTTTGCGGGCCAGTGGGAGTAGAAGGATCAGAGACAAAACTGATTATAAAACCAAAAATACATTTTATTGATATATAAAGAGTAAAAAACACGCATGGGCTACCATGCATGTATGATTGCAACAGACTAACATACAAATAAAATCAAAACATATAATGTCACTGTTGGTATAGAAACATATCCCGTAAAGGGATTTAAGCCAAAAAACAAAGCCTGTATAAGGTGGAAGATGGGTATCAAGCTGGATTCGGTCACGGTAGGTCCCCAGCAAGCTGACGCGTTTCGCTCAAGGCTTCCTCAGGGCCTGAGAGACCATAACAGACCGATGTTTCTTCTGGGGATAGTTCCACTGTAGCCTCTTGGGGTAGAGTCACCCCTCAGCAGGTGGATGTCCTCTTCCTGATTTATTCGTCCTTATATGCACCTTCACTCCCAGATACAATAAATCTAGTATTTATATTGCAATAATTATAATCCGGGAGCCAAGCACCTTTCTCTGTGCACTTGGTAAGAGGTATATCCTCAGGATACGGGTCAAATATGACGACCGCGTTGACCTTTCCTCAGACTGAAAAAGTATTCCAGGCAGGAAACAAGGACTTATACAAACATATATTCCAGTTATATGGACCCAAGGTCCTGGGCTATCCAAGCCCTCTGTATCGTGTGCACTACACCACCTGCCTACTGGGTAGGCAGGTGGTGTAGTGCACACGATACAACTATTAAGGAGCAAAAATTGGCAGATATCACTTTAAATGAGAATAAATATCTGGTTACCTTTCTCCAGTAGCTCCCCGTGGCCCAGGTGCGACACCAAAGTTTACGTTTAGCTAAAACAACTTTACTGGGGTGCAATTAGAACAGCATACATTAGAATACAAATGGACTTCACAACATACTGCAGGAGACATCTAATGAACTGGAATTTAATAAATTGGTAAATCATGTAATTAATACAACTACACAGGTCTACTTGTGCAGTTAAATGACACACAGGAGCCTTTCCCTTAAAGTTACTCTTTGTACACGTCCAATCACTTTGCCATACGGGCCAGACCTATATGGACCCCACACCCACAGTTTCTTTTCCCAGATGGATGTCTTCGCTAGCAAATGTTGGTGCACATCAATTTATAAAGTTATTGACAGTTCTAGGAGGGACACAGTAAAGTTAAAGGCTCCAAACATGCACCTAATGTCTTGTCTCAGAGGGATGGGCGGCTCACTAGTGTTGCAGGTGTTGTATCCTGGCGTTTTATGCACTGGTACTCACTTGGTGATTTCTAGGGAGGTACACTAGGCCTCAAGTATGTGGCAGAACATTAGCTATTGATATAGTACCACCCGGAGACACCTTTTCCTTAACAGGGAATCAATTTGTGGGCAGGTGCCCTTCTCACCAACCGGCCTTGTTCCCAGGCACTTTCCAATGCTACCACAGTCTCTAGTTCCGGTCACAAACCTCGCTGGGTGTTGCTGCTGGGCGGATCCTGACTTTGCGAACAACGATGGACGTCCAGAGTAGATTGTTTGCCAGGAATCAGAGGATCCACTTTTCAATCACTATAGACCCGAGTGTTATGGCCTCTCAGTACAGCGACAGTCCTCTGTGTTGGTCCCCTGCTGGCTTCAGATCAGCATCCCAAGAGAGAGGGCCTGGCTCCTCCCTTCCTTTATATATCATCCCCCAGAAGGCTGCACGGTGAGGCAGTGCACTCTGGTATCACAACTGCAGTGTGGGTAATGTAGTCTTCAGTGTCCAAGATATTACTGACTGCTTGCAGTGTAACCTCAGCACCACTAGAGGGTGCCGAGTTCCTGAAAATGTCAAGCAGCAGTCCTTTACAACTTGTATAATGGAAGACCCCGCTACATTTGTAAAGGTCCTTTTCACAAAACTCTCCAGCTCGTCTACATCTATTAAATCAAAAGTGGCAAAGTCATTAGTATTGCAGTCTGGACTGCGCAGAAAGGTGGGACCTGTGAACCATGAAGTACTTTTGAGGCGGCTGGCCGCAACAGATGTGGTTGCTAGGTCTGCAGGATTGCAGTCTGTAGGCACAAAATGCCATTATTCTTGGCGGGTGGACTTTCTTATCCTCAACATTCTGATATTTACATAGCCATGGAAACACCTATTTTCAATGTAGATGTAACCCAGAACTACTTTACTGTCTGTGTAAAACTCAGCTTCTTGAATTTCTATGTTTGTCTCTGTTGCAATTAGTTCAGCTAGCTCTATAGCCAATACTGCAGCACAAAGTTCCAGTCTAGGTATGGTGTGTTTGGGGAGTGGTGCAAGTTTTGCTTTACCCATTACAAACCCTATGTGGCATTGCCCTTTAGTGTCTATGGTTTAAAGGTAGACTACAGCAGCAATTGCTTTAACAGAAGCATCTGAAAACACACAAAGTCTTTGCATCTGAACTTTTGTAGAAGACACGGGGCCATATGGTCGTGGAACTTTGAGGCTAGATAGAGCTGTTAGTGAGTCCTTCCACTCTACCTATAGGTTCTTCCTGTCGGTGGGGAGAGGGTTGTCCCAGTCTAAGGTCTCACAGGTTAAGTCTCTAAGTAGTGCTTTTCCCCAGATTGTAACAGGTGCTACAAAGCCTAAAGGATCATACAGGCTGTTTTTAGTAGACAGGATACCTCTACGGTAAAGGGCTTTTCTTCTTTGTTTACTTGGAAAGTAAAAGTGTCAGATTTTAAATCCCAAAGCAAACCAAAGCTGCGCTGTATGGGAAGTGAGTCTGTGCCTAGATCTAAGTCCTTTAATTCGCTACAATGATCTTGGGAAGGAAAGGCTTCTATTACTTCTCTACTTTTGGAAGCAATCTTATGGAGTCTTAAAGAGGAGTTCCGGGCACAGAAGTCATTTTTCAATAAACATACCCCCGGGACAGTCAGGTCTAGCACATTCCACAATGGCTAGCCTCTGATCTGTCCTGGTTCGCACTTACCTTTTAGAAGAAATACTTACTTATAAAATTTCTTCCACAGCGTTTCCATCTCTCTTTTGGGTAGCTGAAGCCGGCGCGGTCCTCTTCTGTGTCTTCTTCCGCGTCTTCTTGTCCCAGAATGCGCCTGCACCGGCCCCTCTCGTCACTTCCGGTGCGGCGCCGCATTCCTAACACAGCTTCTGGGCATGCCCAGAAGCTGTTTAGCAGGGGAATGCGGCGTCGCCCGGAAGTGACGAGCGGGGCCGGTGCCGTCGCATTGATTCCTGGGAGCGATGACGTTCTGCTCCCAGGAATCATCGCGAGACAGGAAGTGACAGCGGAGCCGCGGCGCTGAGGGAGGAAGTACTCTGAGGTGAGTATTTACGATCTTCAATTACAAGGTGAGTAAACAAAAAAAAAAAAAACCTAACTATCCAATTCCTTTTCAGGTGATGTCTAACTAGCGGAGGGGCACAAAAAAAAAAATATCGATTTTGTGCCCGGAACTCCGCTTTAAGTAGGAACAAACAAGCATTGCCTGAGCTCTTTTGAGGAGACTGATTGCGGCCTCATTTGTTGGTAGTGATTTCAAGCAGTAATCTACATAAAAATCCTTGTCCACAAATTGTCTGATATCTGACCCATACTCTGCCTCTCTATAAATATCAACTGCAAGGGAAGGACTGTTGCCAAATATGTGCATCCTCATGCAGTATTCTGTGATGTCTCCAGAGGAGTTGTTGTCCCTGAACCAAAGGAACATTAGAAAGTTTTGGTGTTCTTCTTTAACCACTTAAGCCCCGGAAGATTTTACCCCCTTCCTGACCAGAGCCTATTTTGCGATTCGGCACTACGTGACTTTAACGGACAATTGCGCGGTCATGCGATGCTGTTCCTAAACGAATTTGACGTCCTTTTTGTCCCACAAATAGAGCTTTCTTTTGGTGGTATTTGATCACCTGTGCGATTTTTTGATCATGCACTATAAACGAAAAAAGAGCTTCAATTTTGCAAAAATAACAATATTTTTCACATTTTTTATATGAAATTCCCCAAAAAAATGTAAAAATCGAAATTTTTTAACATTTTCAGCCAATTTGTTTTATGCTACATATGTTTGGAAAAAAAAATCGCAAAAAGCGTATTTTGATTGGTTTGCGCAAAAGTTATCGTGTTTACTAACAAAGGGAAAGATTTTTGTCATTTTTGTTGTTTTTTTTTTTAACGAGTAATGGCGGCGATCTGCGACATTGCGGCGGACAGATCGGACCCTTGACTGACATTTTTGACACTTTTGGGGTTACCAGTGACATTACTGCAGTAATCAGTGCTATACATATGCACTGTTACTGTAAAAATGACACTGGCAGGAAAGGAGTTAACTGTATTGGAGAGGGAGGGGTTAAGTGTGTCCTAGGGGCGTGTTTCTAACTGTGATTGGACATGGCTACTGGTGTAATGTAACATAGTAGAACCGTGTGATCTCCATTTTTACACAGGGGAGAATGACAGGCGGCTTTGTTTACATTAGCAGCCTGCCTTTCTCCCTTCACAGCGAACGATCGCGAGTGACCGGCGACCGCGTGCCCGCTAAGGCTCACAAGCGAGTGACAGGCTAGTGACGTACCGGTACGTCACTTTGCCTGGCCGGGGCTGACCGCCGCAGTATATATACTTGCGGCGGTCGGCAAGTGGTTAACAAAAAAACAGTGGAACATTTGTTGTATGTCTGCCATGAATGCAACTGAATCTTTGCGGAAGCGGAGAAGTACTCCTAACAGTTGGTTGTTAAGGTCAGGGCCAGAGAGAAGGACATAATTTAGGAAGACAACCCCATGCTTGGCGCTGGAGTCGAACACTACTCTGATCTGCCCAGGCTTCTTAGGGTGATAGACTACAAATATGGGTAAGTACCAGCATTCCTCAGAGTCTTTGAGGTTTGGGGCTATCTCAGCATGACCATTCTTTAATATTTTTTCCAGGAAGGAAAATAAATGTTCTCTTATCTCTAGTTTTCTTTGAAGCTTTTGTCTTAGGAAAGTGAAGTGTTTATATACTAGCTCCCTGTTGTTAGGCAAATGTCGTCTTTGTGGCCTAAAGGGAAGAGGTGCTACCCAGCTATTAAACTCGTCTTTCTCTATACTCTTTTCCATAACTTCCAGAAAGAGTCTATCCTCAATGGACATTGCTACCTGACTGTCCTCCTTTCGTCTCCTGAACACTGTGCATCCTAAGTCGTCTTGGTCACCGTCATAGGCATTGTTGTCACAGAGGGAACTCAGGAAAGGAAGAGGTACAGGGTTGCTGTGTGGTAGCTCCTTTATGAGGATGTGATTTTGACAGGACTGGAAGGACGACCATTCTCTAGTGTACTAGTGAGCAAGTTATTAACAGATGTCGGTTTGTGTGCGCCCCCCAGGCAAACATCACCTATAATGCCTCACCCAGGATCAAGTTTTTGGGCATATGGAGCGTTGCGAGGACCATTGATCTGCTTTCTTTCTTTGTGGGCTTGTAAGATATCTCTCCCTAGGGTCCACTAACTCCGGTAAGCCTTCTTATGGCGCGTTTCCACTGAGCTTTCTGGTACGGTTCGGTTCGGTACAGTACGCTATTTATGCCGTTTCCATTATGAATGGTACCCTAATTCCGAACCGTACCGTACCACTTTTTGGTACCCTTTCGTTGGGGTACCAAGCACATTAGACCCATACCAACTGGGTGGAGCTACACTCTGCAGAACTTTGATTGGTTGACAGAGAATCGTCTATCGCAGCTTTCCTGCTGTGACCAGCTACACCACGCCTATCATGAAAAGGGTACTATTGGCAGTGGAAAGGCAATGTGTACCGTACCGAACCGTACCGTACTGAACCGAACCGTACCGTACCACTCAGTGGAAACGAGGCATTAGTGATTGGTGTTGGATTTCTTCACAATATCTCCCTATCTTCACTAATTATTCTTTGGAGCACAATTCGAAGATGTATTCATTCACATTCACTGTGATATATAAAGACTTTATTTTTTTTGATTATTTTAGTATATGGTTTATGAATTCAAACTTGTTTACTGTGTCACTCAACATTTTTCCTTTTTTGCACCTATATATGCTATCTTTGGATATATAGTTTTATATATAGTAACCATTTATTAGCGCTGCACGTATTATTATTATCATTGTTTGCACTAGTTCAGTATTGTGCTGGCTGCTTATTTAAGACACTAGCGTGGTATTTAACTATAATTTATATTAAAATAACAAACATGTTATACTTACCTGCTCTGTGCAGTTGGTTTTGCACAGGGCAGCCTGAATCCTCCTCTTGTTGGGTCCCTGGGTGCAGCTCCTGGCCCTTCCCGTCTGCTGAGTGCCCACACAGCAAGCAGTTTCATGTCTTTTTTTAATTTTCTTTGAATTTACCTTTTTTTTTTTCAATTCAAAATGTTAGAGTCGATAAATTTTAAATCAGTAGAATCAAAAACTTTAGATTTTTTTTTTTTCAAATGTAGCAAAATGAACAAACAAAAGAAAAATCTTCATCAAATTATTACAATGACTCTTTAAATCATCTTTGGCTTAACAAAAACCGAATTATTTCAAAATGGTACTCAAATAACACACACAGTCTTTGATTTCAGAAATATGTTTACAGTTCGAATTCGACTGGAATTTGATGTAAGATTTGATTCAAATTTCAAATCAAATTTCCGAAATTCGGACTAAGTTGGTTTCGTTATTTGGAGCATTCGAGAAACTTTGTTTATACTGCAATTCCAGTATTTGAATATATCCAAATCTCCAAATAACGAAAATTTGTCTGAACGAACCTCACATGTCTAACAGTCTCTCCCCATGCCAGGTGGTCCCTTCAGTCCAGTCCATACAGCACTGACAGTCCCGCTCCTGGCTTACCTTTCTCCCGTCCTGCAGACCCACACACAAGGCTCTGGCCGCTCCACTCAGCTCTCTTGCACCATGACATCACACGACACGCTCAGCAGTGCCCCCTGCTGGCGCCGCCTGAACACACTGTAGCAGGCCCTCGGATGGTCTTGCCCGCCTCTGGATACGAACTGTGCATGTGCAGTTCTGAGTCGAGCATCAAAGCCATATTTTTTAATTGTTAACTTTTCCTGTCACTGCTATTTACTGGCAGGAGAAAAGTGCCAGTTTTTTACTGACTGCCAGTAAAAATACTGAAAGTTGACAATAATGCTGGTGTGGTTGTAGGAATCCATGTGAATATGGGGCCCTGCAGAAAGTATTTAAAGATTTATGGTGGGTTGCAAACTGAGGACCTTAGCCTAGTGAACAGAAGTCCTTAGCCACCAATGATAGATCTCGGTGCAGTCCCTTCCTATAAGGCTATTCATAATGTTAGACTGACAGGACTGTAAACCGCAATAAAGACTGATCGGCTCACAGTACTGCCCCCTTTCAAATCTGAGTGCGCTGCACAGACAATGCCTAGACACAGTCACTAGGCATAGTTCATAGCACCTTAACCACTTGCCAACCAGCCGCCGTACTTATACTGCGGCAGGTCAGCTCTGTCCCGCAAAAGGATGTACATGTACTGTACGTCGTTTCATGGGAAAGCTAGTGGGGGTGCACTGCGCTGATTGGCCACAGGAGGAGCCAATCAGCGGTTCTGGCGGCCGCAATGTCCTCCGGGCACCCGCGATCACTCCCTGTGGAGACAGAACGGCGGTCGGCCGATGTAAACACGGCAGATTGCTGTTCTGTCAGCAATGAACACAGGGATCCTGTGTTCCTCCTATTTAGAAACACAGATCTCTGTGTTCATCCAGCAAACCCATCCCTCACACAGTTAGAAAGCACCCCGTAGGGACACATTTAACCCTTTGATCGCCCCTAGTGTTAACCCTTTAGCTTCCAGTGTCATTAGTACAGTAACAGTGCATATTTTTTCAGCACTGATTACTGTAGTACTGTCACTGGTCCCCACAAAAGTGTCAAAAATGTCGCAGTCCCACTAAAAATCGCTTTTTATTTAATTGCCGCCATTACTAGTAAAAAATAATAAAATAAATAAAAATGACATAAATCTTTCCCCTAGTTTGTAGACGCAATAACTTTTCCGCAAACCAATCAATATACACTTATTGGCATTTTTTTTTACAAAAAATATGTAGCAGAATATATATTGGCCTAAACTGATGAAAAAGTTTGATTTGTTAATTTTTTTTATTGGGAATGTTTTATAGCAGAAAACAAAAATGATTTATTTTTTTTCCAGAATTGTCAATTTTTTTTGTTTATAGTGCAAAAAATAAAAAAGAAAGCTTTATTTGTGGGAAAAAAAGGACATCAATTTATTTGGGTACAGCGTTGCACGACCGCACAGTTGTCAGTTAAAGTAACGCAGTGCCGTATCGCAAAAAAAATGGCCTGGTTATTAAGGGGGGTTAAAACCTTCCGGTTCAGAAGCAGTTAAATCTATGAATATTTGATGTCTTCACAGGTAATCCAAGGCAGTGTGTAAGCACCTGGAAGTGCCCTTTAACTGGTATAATTGGCCCCTATTTTTCCATCACCAGAGGTTTACTTTTAATTAATCATTTGATTGCCGTTAACAAAAGCAAAAAGATTGCCTTTTGAAATTCCATTTCTTCCTTCCTGTATATATGTTTTAACGCATGAGCGAAAATAAAACCCATCTAAGTCACAAAAATATTACAAGGCACAAATGAAAAGGGAAGGAAGCCGGGAAATAAGAGAACGGTGCGCCTAGTTTGCATTAGCGACCAGGAGAGAAAAGGTAATTTATTTTGCTGGGTGTCAATGGGCCATGACATGAAGCAGTCTGTCTCTTTGTAGCTATGATTGGTGCGGTGCTGCAGTTTATCATTATGGATTGGTTACACCACCAGGCCCAGCACAGTCAGAAATATAATTTGTCTAGCTTCAAATAATAAAATATGGGAGATGGTATGGCACTGTTTTGTCGATCGAAAGGAGAAAATATATTGGAAACAGTAAAGATGCTTTTACAGGATTCCTTTAATGTGTGCACAAGTAATAATGGTAATGGCTGTGTCTACTTGTGCAGAATCAAAGAGTACCTGTTGCTAAAGTAGCTGTTTTGTCAGCTAAATCATTGTCAGTCTTAACCACTTTACCACCGGAGGATTTTCCTGCTTTACGTCCAGGCCACTTTTTGCTTTTCGGCACTGTGCGACTTTAACGGACAATTGCGCGGTCATGCAACGCTGTAACCAAACAAAATTTACGTCCTTTTTTTCCCACAAACAGAGCTTTCTTTTGGTGGTATTTGATCACCTCTGTGCTTTTCATTTTTTGTGATATTAATAAAAAAATGCGACAATTTTGAAAAAATAACAATATTTTTCTAATTTGACAGTTAAAAAATATCCAATATATTCAATTTTTGTCATATATTTAGGCCAAAATGTATTTAGCTACATGTCCTTGACAAAAAAATTCTCAATGTGCGTATTTTTAATCGCTTTAAGACCGGAAGATTTTACCCCATTCCTGACCAGGCCATATTTTGCGATTCGGCACTGTGTTACTTTAACGGACAATTGCGCGGTCGTGCGACGCTGTACCCAAATTAAATGTATGTCCTTTTTTCCCCACAAATAGAGCTTTCATTTGGTGGTATTTGATCACCTGTGCAATTTTTACTTTTTGTGCTATAAACAAAAAAAGAGCGACAATTTTGAAAAAATAACAATATTTTTCAAATTATTTTATATGAAATCCCCCCCCCCCCCCCCCCCAAAAATGTAAAAATCAAAATTTTTTAAAATTTTAGGCCAATTTGTTTTCTGTTACATATTTTTGGTAAAAAAAAAAATCGCAATAAGCGTATTTTGATTGGTTTGCGCAAAAGTTATCGCAGCTACTAACTATGGGAAATTTATGTCATTTTTATTGTTTTTTTTTTTAACTGGTAATGGTGGCGATCTGGCGGCGATCTGCAATTTTTTTTTGCGGGACTGCGACATTGCGGTGGACAGATCGGACCCCTAACTGACATTTTTGGGGGTACCAGTGACATTACTACAGTAATCAGTGCTATAAATATTCACTGTTACTGTAAAAATGACACTGGCAGGGAAGGGGTTAACTTTTATTGGTGATCAAGGGGTTAATGTATACCTGGTACTTACTGACATGTGTGGGGGGAGGGGACTGTGTGACACAGGCACAGATCGCATGTTCAGCTATGCTGAATCCTGTAATCTGTCCCTGCCTGTCACTTAGGAGATCCGCCCGCTTTGTTTACACAAGCGGGCGGATCTCCTCACTCGATCCCCGACGATCGGGGAAGAGCGGCGGTGATCACCGCCTCTCCTCCCCCTCCCCGCACCGCCCGCAAGAGGAGGAGTCCAGCTACGTAGACCTATGTCGCTGGACGATAACGAGCCACTTTGCCGCAGTACGCTCCATGTGAGCGGTCGGCAAGTGGTTAATGTTTCATTCTTTTAACAATTTAGGCTTACTATTGAAAGCTTTACATTAGCTTTATATCGGACTAATGTTGATGGGCATTGCTTTCCTGCATTTGACGTGCGTTTGGAACAAATGCAGGTCAAACTCTCAAGATCCCCTTGATTTTAAAGGGTAAGTGCAACTTTACACGCATTTCCGCAAATAGTCTCCATGCACCACAGTGCCCCAAACATATTAAAATGCTGTGCTGTATTCTCCAAAGAAATGCCCACCTCTTCAGCTGGTGACATCATTGTCCTTTCCAATCCATCCTACAGATGGCAAAATGCACCCAGCACTGGATGCGTGGCCTTAAATATCAATAAGGGAGCACCGCCAGTCTCCTTCCTCGTTTACTGCACAGTCCACTCCCCTTTAGGCCCGGTTCACACTGCCGCGACTTTGAAGCCGACATCCCAGTGCGACTTTGGCACGACTTGCATACGACTTCTTTAACAGAAGTCAATTCAAGTCATGCTGAACACCTGGATAGGAGGGGCGGCATGCAGAGAAATCACTGTCCTCCTTTTTCCTCCTGTAGCTGCAGGAGGAAAATGGAGGAGATTGGTTCCTCTGTATGCTGTCCCCGCCACTCCTCCTATCTAGTTCACTTGTGTTCTGCTGTCTCTGGGCCTCTGTGTGCTTCCCTGGTCCTTCTAAGCTTACCTGTAGGTAGAAGTCACCAAGTCACCAAGCTGTGTTTACTACCACTTTAAATTTTACATAAATTTAGGGCAGTGTTTTTCAACCTTTTTTCAATAACCCTTTAAAATTATGGACAGTCTTGAGGCCCCCTTCAAAATTATGGACAGTCTCGAGGCAGCCACCAAAATTATGGACAGTTTCGAGGAAGCCACCAAAATTATGGTACTTGAGGTTCCCCATTCTAAAATGTAAAAACAATTCTAATAGTTTTACATAATGCAGCAACATCAATACAGTAGGACACCTAACTTTAGAGGTGACTTCATATTCCAAAGCAAATACACTTTTGCACACCGGTACTGACTAGTATTCCAATGTTTCTCTTCTCCTTCAGTTTTTCTCCATAACTTAGCTAATTAGACCCCACCGCTGATGAAGAGAGGCAAGGGAGGGTCAAATAAGAATGATATACAGGCAACTGTCATCCTCCTTATCAGCTGATGATGTCATTGGTCATTAGGAGGTTGGCAGCTAGAAGGTTTTAATGGTGTACAATGAAAACCTGTGGCTTGGTGTAACTACAAGGGAGGTTTCATCCTACCCACCAGCTTGTATACAATTTTGGGACAATTTTTAGGAATTATGTCAAGGCACCCCTTAAAGCGGTAGTATACTCCGTCACTAAACGTTTACCTACAGGTAAGCTTATAATAAGGCTTACCTGTAGGTGAAATTAAGATCTCCTAAACCTATGCGGTTTAGGAGATATTCGCCCTGCATGCAGCCGCTGACACTAGCGGCGCATGCGCTCTGAAGGTTCAGCTAACCTTCAGAGTTCCTTGCCTTCCTTGACGTCATCGCGGCTCTGGCCACTCACAGTGCCGGACCTGCCGAACCCGGAAGAGACGCAGGGGGAGCATGACAGCTCCCTCAGCGGTGTCCGGGTGTCCGTGTCGGGGCTTCGTTTTAAGGTAAGTATTTCATAATGAGCTAGTATGCGATGCATACTAGCTCATTATGCCTTTGTCTTGCAGGGTTTGTTTTTTTCTTTTGTTTTTTTTTTTTTTTAGGCGAGGATACAACCGCTTTAAGAAACCTCAAGGCACCCTGGTTAAACGGCTTACAGAGTTTAATGCAACAATACTAATGCAAGATTGGAAATGTAGCAGTTTGGTTAAGAGCCTATGCGAAAGATTTGTTTCGCTGTATGTATTTTTGCAATTCCCCAGGTAGATAGAGAACAAGTAAATTAGCCCTTACTAGCTGATGTTCAGAATAGACTCTCCTCCCAAGAGGCCTATGCTCTGATGATCCTTCAGTCAGTGGTGCAGGTAATCCCCTACCGCTCTAACATAATTGATATACCAGCAGAGCAAATCAGAGGTCTGCATTGAACCGCTAATTACTACAGAACATCCATGTTGGCAGTAAACCCGGATTCACATGAAACAATTCACTCCTTCCCATATCCCTCTGACTTAAGAACAGGTCCCTGAGGGCCAGTTGTGTTTGCGGCCCTCCATGCTCTGCACACGGTGTTGGCCCACCATGTGTGAAAGTACAAGGTCTAGTGACTGGGATATTCATACCCTGAGTCGTAGAGAGAGTGTTGTATTTTGTCTTAGTCTTTTAATGCAATGCATCAATTGATTATTAGTGTGTACAATACACAGTATACTGACTAGTTATAGGCAGTTTTATTATACAGTTATAGTATGAGCTGTGCACAAGCAGTAGACCTGTTACTGTTATACAGCTAATACAATACATAAGCTTTGAGGATCAAGCTGATCCCTACTTCAGCTATTTTCTATAAATCCATTTGATGCCTGCAGCTTATAGACTCTGGCCACCTGAATCTAACACAGTGACACAATACACATGTAAGGAACTCATTTCTGCTAAATCCCACAGGTTTAACATGGCCAGCTAGAAAAAATATATATAGCTTTATATCTGTCGGCAACATTATTGTTCCACTGCAACTGAACTATATACCTCATTATCTTTTTTTTTAAAGGAAGCATACAGTTTTCTTTTTTGTAGATATACAGTACATTGAAAAGAGATGTAAATAATCTTATAAATGTGTGTTAAAACTGAAGTCTGAGCTTTGAACCTCCTACCCATCCCTATGCGGGTGGGGTCTACTGTGCCCATGCATGTGTGGTAACACTTTTGCTGAGCGTGCTTATCAACGAGGGTGTGTATACTGCTCAGGTGAGCATCTGATTGCAACCCAGTGTGGGTGCTCGCCTCGGCCCGTCACCGTAAAATGTCCAAGATAAAGGAGAAATTGGCCCCACACCACCACTGGACTGATGCAAATAAAATCCCTTATTGTCCTTACAGACAGAGAAGTAAAGCAGGACAAGCTGTTAACGCGTTTCACATTCAAATCACGTGTGTAATTATTTGATTATGATTGATTGTGAAACGCGTTAACAGCTTGTCCTGCTTTGCTTCTCTGTCTGTGAAGACAATAAAGGCCAAAAATTTTTTTTTTTTTTTTTTTGCATCAACCTAGTGGTGGTGTGCAACCAATTTCTTCTTTATCTCGTGCTTATCAATGCCCAGGACCAGGCGGAGAGTGCAGTCGTGTGAAACATCAGACATTAAGGCAGTTGCTCGACTTAGAGATGATCCTTCCCTGTGTGCAGTAATAAAATGCTGAGCTACTCTGAAAAAGGACTTGTCCCATGTCACTGTAACTTGTATGTGTGCATTAGGAGGGACGTGCTGAACCTGCACCCTCATGCGTGCTCTCACTTAACCCTGTCCTTTCCATACCTCGTAAACAAGGCCATAGATCCCGGTAACGCTAGTCTGCTCCCAGTTACCATGGGAGACAGACTGTTGGGAAGGGAGCCAGAACACGGACTCCCTCGCTACCGGAAGACCCGTCACCTTACCAGGTACCATGTCTAAGGACTGGTTGCTTGTAGCTTGTTCCTTTACTTACTTACCCATAGTGACTGCAATTCCTTCCTTGTCTTGCTGAGTTAACCTCTTGTAGTAGTGTTACACTTCATACCCCATAGTGCTATTCTAGACCCAGGTTCCTTGGAATATACCAGAACCAGCATGCATCCTTTGAATAACTTCAGACCAGGCTTAGAGTGATTATTATAACTTTACTCTAGAAGAGCACCATGGCAATGCAACATGAATAACGTCCTGTTCCTAAACCTTACTAAAATAGCGTAGTGGCCCAGGCATACTTCCATGGGGCGAGAGTCCATGTAGGCATTGTCCATGACTTGGATGCTATTTGTGACTCCCAGTATCTTCAGCATCAACCTAGAGCTCACAGGTGAATCTTTATACCTTTGGCACTACATACTCAACTCTGACTTCCGTCCCTCTCTCTCTCTCTCTCTCTCTCTCTGGCCTTAGCTGTCCTCCTCTTTATATAACAGGTGGGTCCACCAAAACCCAAAAGCCTGGGAACTGAGCAAAACATGTTTAACTCCTTCCCCAGCCTGGGCCAGCTACTGGACTAACTACATACATGCAACATGCCTACACTCATCACAAAAGTAAAAAAAACAATTATACAAACTTTTTTCATGTGTCTTTGGTCTGGTCTGGTAATGTCATAGGCAAGTGATGGCGAACCTTGGCACTCCAGATGTTTTGGAACTACATTTCCCATGATGCTCATGTACTCTGCAGTGTAGATAAGCATCATGGGAAATGTAGTTCCAAAACATCTGGGGTGTCAAGGTTCACCATCACTGTCATAGGCTCTCTTCTTCATTCAGCAGCTCCTAAATATTGGTGTTGCAGAGAGCAGCGCCACCTATTGACGTGGCAATACAACAGCATTTTCCGATAAACTCAGGACAGGCCCTAGTTGGCCTAGGTTCACAGGAAGAGGACTGACCCTGGAGAGGAGTTAAGGAGGAGGTTTTTTTTATCAGTTGCTGGAGGCCTTGGGTCTATGTAGAATTTCCAATTATATATTTTTGTACTGTAAGATTTAACTCCAGAAGTAGAGCTTTCCAGCAAATCTGTTTACTCAGAAAAGGTGTGATTAAGGACTCCTGCCCAATTTTGTTCACCAACCAAAGGTTCCTGTACATGGGACTTACCCTTGCAGAGGTTTATTGGCAACACACCAACACATACTGTACAATACATGGAACTGCCCAGCTTGGGCTGTACAGCCTCGCTGCCTATTCAAACATTATCTCTCACTGTACAAGATGTTGACCCACTCACTTTTCATCAGATTGTTCTTGTCAAAGCATCTGTATATAAGAAGAGAAAGAACCAGCACTCAGCATATAGACCTCAACGTTAAAATGAGTTAATTTTGAAATGATAATACAAAAAAAAAAAACAATACGCGATACATTTACATTTGACCATGAGAAAGTGGTTTGCCATGACCTGAAACGCCAGTGGCTCTTCCTCTTCTTATGGCTATGTAGCACTGCCCTCTAGAGGGCTGCTGAGAATTACAATTCTTGGGTCCCCTGGGTTACCATTAGCAACTGACAGTAGATAAATGGCATTAAAAGTTCTTGGCTCAGTCAATGATCAGTCCAGGGGATGTTGGTTTTTGTGTTTTATTTAGAACTGGGATAGGAGAAGGGATGAGTGGTATACTCCAACTAATAACTATGCAAAATTCTGAGGACAACTGACTGTAGAATGCGGCAAGGCCGCTGCTTCACCTTGCCACTGAAGTGAAGAAAAGATTACTGTTCCTGCTTGAATACTCTCTTCAGGGCTAATAACCTGGCACCCCCTTTACTCTCACTGCCTGTGTGCTGACATCTGTCTGCTGACTCTAGCCACTGGAGTGGTCCCTTTCCTGGGCAGACCCCTTGGCAAGCTTCCCGGTACTCACAGACACTGTTTTTCCAGAGTTGCTCTGCCTTCACCTCCACAGTCAGCTTCCACTGGACCTCTGGGTTCAGCCACACTTTCTGGTCCTCTAGGCCGACTGCCTGTGACCACCATCCACAGCAAACAGGAGGAGAGACAGCCATCACCCTCCTCCTGAGACCTGGCTTACCACCCAAAGACACCCTGACACATGTGCCCGTGGCTTTTATAACATATCCCAGGATGCACCACTGTTTGTGCCAACCCATTGAGATCGTTACAAAAGCCTGTGTGTCACTGGCTGGGTTTCCTCCACTGTACAACAGACTCCCCTATTGGATACAGTGGGGACACTCCCTCAGTCCAGATGAATCACACCCTGGACACATGCAACAGGCATAACTAGTAATCAGGCTCCCCTGATAAGCAGACAGAGCAACTATACTTTCCCTGCCTAGCACCTACTTAGGAGGGTGCTACAGCTATTTTACATTATCGCCCCTAACTATATATTCCCAACAATAAGAAAGTGGGAAAATGGTGCTGGAGGGATTTGATACCATGTTGATAAGGCCAGACTGTTCCGGACACATGCTCTTTGTGTGTCCACACACATGCTGCTCCTGCGACAGTCAGGGGCAACACGCATGACAATCAGTCTCACGCCTGTTTAGAGACCCATTGTATGCTGAACCTTGCTCTATCAATTCCTGTATCTGCTTCTTTAGAACATTTTTCTGCCACAGTACATAAACAAGATTTTGCTTTGGTGGCCATTAACCATTGGTCAATCAATGTGTCACTTTTGATGATAAAAATATTTTTTGGGAAATACTTTTAAAAGGTAAAGACCATTACTGGGCAAAAATAAAATTGACCTCCTCATCAAGTATTCACCATTTTTTAAAGCCCAAACCCAATTTCTCTTATACTTTCAGTTGACCCTTTGCAGTCCCCTTTTGTTTCCCCTTCACTGCTGGAGTCTTTAGTGAGAAAGCCACTTTTGACAGCCAAAAAAAACTGTCTATGGCACCAGGCAGCAACGAGAACCCTAAGTAGGACTCTACCATTATGCAGTCCAGAAAAGGGAAGACTGATTTGACTGAGATGAGGATTTGGGGCAATTATTATTATTTTTTTTTATTGTGGCAGGAATTTTACAGAGGATGTTGGGCTGCCAAGAGCACTTGTATGCCCGTGACATCTGTAAAAATCCGCATTTTGCATAGGCATTATTGCGTGTTAATGGGCGTTAGCACGTGTTCCCGCATCTGGCGTAAAAACTTCTATTGACCAGAATTCTGCATATTAGAATGCATTAGAAACACGGGAACGTGCCTAGTGTTATTGCGCGTTAAAGAACTTTTGAGCATATTTTAAAGTGATTTTGTTTTTTCTGCGCCCAATTTTCCCTGCCATTTAACTGCTGAAAACGCCTATAGTGTGCATTAACACATAGGGCTAACTTGGAGGGGAGTTAAAGCGGAGTTCTGGCCACCAAAAAAAATATTTCAATGAAAATACCCCCGGGACAGTCAGGGCTAGTACATTCCACAATGGATAGCCTCTGATCTGTCCCGGGTTGCACTTACCTGCAAGAAGAAATACTCACTTTTAAAATTTCTTCTCCAGCGCTGCCATCTCAGGGGTGGGCAGCTTGAAGCCAGCGCGATCCTCTTCTGCGTCCTCTTCCGTCCTCTTCGGTCCCACGATGCACTGCGCCGGCCCCGCCGTCACTTCCGGGGCCGCAGCGTCATCCCTGCACAGCTTCTGGGCATGCCCAGAAGCTGTTTAGCATGGTATGACGCGCCTGAACCGGAACTGACGTCGGGGCCAGTGCAGATGCAATGACTCCTGGGAGCGATGACGTTCAGCTCCCAGGAATCATTGCAAAGCGGAATTGACGGCGCGGGCCGCGGCCCACCGAGGGAGGAAGTGGAAGAAAGGTGAGTATATTTTTCTGCAATTAGAAGGTAAGTAAAAAAAAAAAAAATTGTAATTATCCATTTCTGTTTCAGGTGACCTATAGTAAGAGGATGGCCCAAAATAGACTATGTCGATTTTGGGGCCGGAACTCCGCTTTAACAGATGAAAAAAAAAAAAAAAAGCTCAAACACTCAAAGAAGCCGCTTCTTTGAGCTGCAGTGTGCATGAGGTCTTAAAAAAAAAAAATCACTTTTGAAGGATTTCCTTCCTATCTTGTTTAAGTTAAGGTAGGATTAAACCTTTAGGCATACAAGGTCCTGGATCTGAAGATTTGTCTGTTTAAAATGTTTCCTCAAGAGGTTAGTTCTTAGCAAAACAGGAGAAGTTAAATTGCAGAACGACTAGTTTTTGAAGCTATTGTCCCTGCCCTTTGGAAGGCAGAAGAAAGGGTGTCTACTCCTTAGTTTTTCTTCTCCTGAAGGCAACTTGAGGAGATGCTTTTGGTTCTTGAAGTCAAAATCTTTAGAAATGTAACCCGTTAACTGGCTCATCCCCACAATTTTCTGTTATTTATATATACCAACATCTTTTTTTCACCAAGGGTTTCTAGGGGCCTGCATTACATTTGCAAGCTATTAAAGCGGAGTTCCAGCCATTTCACTCACCTGTCCAACGGTCCAGCGATGCGGCCGCCCGAAGCCTCGATCCTCTCCCTCGGCGCCGGCATCACTGCTGTGGGCACCCGGCTGTGACAGTTTGCGGCTTCACAGCCGGGTACCCACTGCACATGCGCGAGTCGCGCTGCGCGTCTTGATTGGCCGGCAATCTTCTGGGACCTCTGACATGTCCCAGAAGATTGCAGGGAGGGAGGGGGAGAGGAGAACTTCCGTTCAGGGCGCCGCAGCGCTCCGAGCGGAAGTGGGAGCGGGTACCTGTCAAAACTAGGTACCCGCTCCCCCCCCAAAAAAAATGACATGCCAAATGTGGCATGTCAGGGGGTTAGAATACCTAAAGCGGAAGTTCCATTTTTGGGTGGAACTCCGCTTTAAGGTGCCAAGAATCTTGTCAGTTATTCTTTTGGCCCTTATTTCTCCAATAGAGTCAAAGATCTTGGTGGATATCTTTTGTAAGGTTGCCAGTTGGCCATCTTCAATAATTCTATTTGGATCACTACCAACTGGATGTGTTGGCAAGGTCTGCTTTGATTTTAGTATATTGCCTTGTGCCCTTGGTATTAAGATTCTATATTACTATTGTGATGTTTTATGTGTTGCCTATGCTTTGTTATTGCTTTTTGATACTGATTACCCAATCTCTTTGGTCCCCTTCCTACTTATGCAGGAACCACTTACTTGTGGCCAGGATCTCCTCCATAATAGGAGGTCATAGGTCATCTACAAACCCGATTCCAAAAAAGTTGGGACACTGTACAAATTGTGAATAATAACAGAATGCAATGATGTGGAAGTTCCAAATTTCAATATTTTATTCAGAATACAACATAGATGACATATCAAATTTTTAAACTGAGAAAATGTATAATTTTAAGGGAAAAATACGTGGATTTTAAATTTCATGGCATCAACACATCTCAAAAAAGTTGGGACAAGGCCATGTTTACCACTGTGTGGCCTCCCCTCTTCTTTTTATAACAGTCTGCAAACCTCTGGGGAATGAGGAGACAAGTTGCTCAAGTTTAGGAATAGGAATTTTGTCCCATTCTTGTCTAATACAGGCTTCTAGTTGCTCAACTGTCTTAGGTCTTCTTTGTCACATCTTCCTCTTTATGATGCGCCAAATGTTTTCTATGGGTGAAAGATCTGGACTGCAGGCTGACCATTTCAGTACCCGGATCCTTCTTCTACGCAGCCATGATGTTGTAATTGATGCAGTATGTGGTTTGGCATTGTCATGTTGGAAAATGCAAGGTCTTCCCTGAAAGAGACGATGTCTGGAAGGGAGCATATGTTGTTCTAGAACTTGGATATACCTTTCAGCATTGATGGTGCCTTTCCAGATGTGTAAGCTGCCCATGCCACACGCACTCATGCAACCCCATACTATCAGAGATGCAGGCTTCTGAACTGAGCGCTGATAACAACTTGGGTTGTCCTTGTCCTCTTTAGTCCAGATGACATGGCGTCCCGGTTTTCCAAAAATAACTTTTTTTCATGACAACACTAAAGGGGCTCACTTCCTGCTGAGTCTAAAGTACAGGAAGTGAAAGGACACCTCTACAATGGGACACGGATAGTAAAAAAAAAAAAAGAAATGACCCTCATCTATAAAAAAAAAAAAAAAACAGTGAAAAATCAGGTCACCAAACTATGCCCTGCTATAATCACACAGCTAGCTGGACACAAATTTAACACTATAGATTGTAAGCTTCTTGAGGTCAGGGAATGTGAATGTATGATATATAATGTGCTGCTTAACCACTTGCTGTCCAGCGTCATAGCTCCCAACTGTCCCTGATTTCGAGGGACCGTCCCTGATTTGGAAGAAAGTCCCTCTGTCCCTTTTGTATTTCCCTCATTTTGGTCTGACCGATATAGTTGTATATAAAATGCACTATTAATCTTTCAAATAGTGTTTCCAAGTGCTAAACCTTTCATCCAAATTCTAAGTTGCTGCATTTGTAGATGTCAAGAGCCAGTATAAAGGAATAGTAAAAAAAAAGGCACAATATTTTTTTGTATAACTCTCATAACTTTAAAAGGGCATGGCAGGGAGGTGTCCTATGTCTACCTACTTTTGCTAATGGGTGTCCCTTGTTCCCATCTCATAATGTTGGATCTGCTTTCTTGTAAAAGTGATCTGGACAGCTGAGCAGCTACCTGATCACTTTTACAGCACTTGGAACCTCTGTTCCCTGGGTTTCCCATTCCCTGGACTGGGAATGTTGTCACCAGAAGAAGAATGGAGGCAAAATCATCCAACGGGGACACAGATGGCTAAAAATAACCCTCTCTTTCTCTATCCCAAATGAAAACATTGCTTTAGTTCTATGGGGAGAGAGAAGAGGAGGTGACGGTCATCTTTCATTTGTTAGCACTACAGTAAGTCCTCTACTTACGAACGAGTTCCATTCCGGGAGCTTGTTCATAACTCCATCAAAGAACAGTGCGTTCAGACAAAGGCTGTGAGTGCTAATCAGTGTGTTCTGGTAGGGGGTCCCCCCTTGTCAGAACACAGAGACACAGAATGGGGGAACGCTGCACCAACAGGGCTTGTGTTGGTACGGCGATCCGTCTGTTTTTTTTTTTTTTTTTTCTGTTCTGCCCGCCGGGTTAAAAAAAAAAACAAAAAAACTGAGTGTGTGTACCCAGCTTTACAGGATTGGACATGCAAACACATGTTCACATCTTTGAAAGTCCGCAAGTTGAATATTCATATGTAGGGGACAAACTGCATACCTCCCAACTTTATACCTCCCAGATGGGAACAGGGTACACAAGTCATAGGACATACCCCCTGCCCCGCCCCCTTCTGGACTGGGTCTTTTTCCGACACTTGTTGTTTACAAGTTAAAATCATTTTTTTTGCTATAAAATTACTTAGAACTAGTGATTGACCGATATCGATATATGTGGCACTCTGCAATCATTGGGACAATGCTGTGGCGCTCTGCAATCATTGGGGACAATGCTGTGGCGCTCTGCAGTGATTGGGGACAATGCTGTGGCGCTCTGCAGTGATTGGGGACAATGCTGTGGCGCTCTGCAATGATTGGGGACATTGCTGTGGCGCTCTGCATTGAAAGGGGCATGTGCGCTGAACTCTGCATTGATGGGGGCACGGAACAGTGTTCATTGCATTGAAGGGGGCACAGCACAGTTGCATTGAAGGGGGCATGCACGCTGAACTCTGTATTGTGGGGGCACAGCACAGTGTTCATTGCATTGAAGGGGGTCACAGCACAGTGTTTATTGCATTGAAGGGGCACAGCACATTGTTCATTGCATTGAAGGGGGCACAGCACAGTGTTTATTGCATTGAAGGGGGCACAGCACAGTGTTCATTGCATTGAAGGGGTCACAGCACAGTGTTTATTGCATTAAAGGGGGCACAGCACATTGTTAATTGCATTGAAGGGGGCACAGCACAGTTGCATTGAAGGGGGCATGCACGCTGAACTCTGCATTGTGGGGGCACAGCACAGTGTTCATTGCATTGAAGGGGGCACAGTGTTTATTGCATTGAAGGGGGCACAGCACAGTGTTTATTGCATTGAAGGGGGCACAGCACAGTGTTTATTGCATTGAAGGGGGCACAGCACAGTGTTCATTGCATTGAAGGGGGCACAGCACAATATTCATTGCATTGAAGGGGGCACGCACGCTGATCTCTGCATTAAAGGGGGCACGCACGCTGGTCTCTGCATTGAAAGGGGGCATGTACGCTGGTCACTGCATTGAAAGGGGGCATGTACGCTGGTCTCTGCATTGAAAGGGGGCATATACCATCTCCTGTACCATGACCTGTGACATGCCTATACCATATCTGTGCCATGCCTATACCATATCTGTGCCATGCCTATACCATCTCCTGTACCACCACCTGTGCCATGCCTGTACCATCACCTGTGCCATGCCTGTACCATGACTTCAAAGTCACGCAATTGTTTACTGCGTTTTTTGACGCGAAGCAATACCTATTACATTTTTCTTTTTGCGCCCCCCCAAAAATTTTGAGCACCAGCCGCCACTGGTTGGCGGTGTGATAGGCTTCCCTTAAGAGATGAGTTTTCAGGGATCACCTGAAAGCAGCTAGAGTAGGAGATAGCCGTACAGGTTGTGGTAGAGCATTCCAGAGGATGGGAGAGGCCCTGGAGAAATCCTGGAGACGAGCATGGGAGGAGGAGACAAGGGAGCTTGAGAGTAGGAGGTCTTGAGTGGACCGGAGAAGACAGTTTGGGTGATATTTAGAGACAAGATTGGTGATGTAGCTCGCGGCAGAGTTGTGAATGGCTTTGTATGTTATGGTTAGTATTTTGAATTTAATTCGCTGGGCAATCGGGAGCCAGTGTAGGGATTGGCAGAGAGGGGAGGCAGACACTGAGCAGTTGGTAAGGTGGATAAGCCTGGCAGCAGCATTCATGATGGACTTTAATCGGAATACAAATTATTATATCTTTTTAGATTCATTCATGAGCACATTATTGTATTTATTGCATTTAGCTCATCATTTATTCACCCTTTTGCCCTCATGCACATATACTTATATAGAATCTTTTTGCTATTTAACATTATTTGCACATTTATTGGTACACAGATCTTTTTATTACATTCACCAGCACTTTTATATATATATTTGATGTTATTTCATGTGATTTTATATGTCATTTATTATTTTCACATTTGATGGACACTATTTGATATATACATTTATTTGTGGCATTTATATGGAATATAGCGCTCATTTATTCATTTATATACATATACATAGTTCCCAACTGTCCCTGATTTCCAGGGAGTGTCCCTTATTTGGAACAATATCTCTTTGTCCCTCTTTCCTCCTCTTTTTTCCCTAATTTTGCTCTGATCTCTATAAAATGCAGTTTTTATCTTTCAAAGAGTTTCCCAGTGCTAAACCTTTCATCCAATTTCTAAATTGCTGTATCTGTAAATATCATAGGCCAAATTAACGGAATTGTAGTGGTTAAAAAAAAAAAAAAAAAAAGCACTTGTGGGTATAACTAATAATTTTTTGGAATAATTCTCCTTTAAAGCAGTTGTACACCCAAAAAAAACCCTGCAAGACAAAGGCATAATGAGCTAGTATGCATCGCATACTAGCTCATTATGTATTACTTACCTTAAAACGAAGCCCCGACACGGACCCCCGGACATCGCTGCGGGCGCTGCCATGATCCCTCGGCGTCTATTCCGGGTTCGGCGGCTCTGGCGCTGTGATTGGCCGGAGCCGCGATGACGTCACTCACGCGCATGCGCGCGGGAGTGATTTTCCGGCAAGCTCCCGGCAAGCAAAACTAAAGGTCCCCCCCGGACCTTCAGAGCGCATGCGCTGCTCGTGTGAGCGGCTGCATGCACTGCAAATATCTCCTAAACCGCGCCAGTTTAGGAGATATTAATTGTACCTACAGGTAAGCCTTATTATAGGCTTACCTGTAGGTAAAAGTGTCAAAAAGCGGGATACTACCGCTTTAAGAGGGGGGGGGGAGGGTGTCCTATGCCTACAGATGTTTTCTAATAGGTGTCCTACATACATGGATCAGTAATACTGTTCCTCCATGTGTATTTTATTTGTGTTTGCATTAGTTATTTAAAGAAGCTGAATGGTTCATACTGTATGCAAAAAAATAAAGGAACAAAAACTCACTATTCAGGTCTCTGGGCAAAGCGGTGCCCATAACCAACATGGCGGCCGCAGAGCACGGAGGACGCAAATCGTGACTCATAGTCCGCGACCACTTCCGGTTTCCGGCGCGCGTGTTCTCTCTTTTCTCTCCGGCTCCAGCTGCAAGTGTGAACATGGCGACTCGCAGGGAACCCAACAGTGCTGCCGCTGTCGTTGAGACTCCGGTGAAACAAGTGCAGATAGACGGCCTGGTGAGTGTGGGGAGAAGGGAGCTGGGACATTACGGGAGGGCTCCAGGCCTCCAGCTCGGCCTGATATATCTATTATATATCTATGGTGGTCCTGTGAGTAGGTGAAGTGAGTGATGTGTGTGGATGTATGGAGGAGGTGTAGGCCTGGGATTTCTATCAGCGACACAGGGCTGTACACAGTATGACGGTGACATGTGTGACCACAAATAAAGGATAATGGAGGGAACGCCCTCGCGTTTATTTGCGCACAGCGCTTAAAGCGTACGCACGTTTACATTTATTCTGGTGCCTAAAATGGGCCTTTCATTGTGGTGCCTGGAAACCACAGCTGACGTCTTTTTTTTTTGCGTTGAATGCTGTGCGCGCCTTTACACGTCTCACCGCCTCTGCGCATGTTTTTTAGATGCCCCTCTATCTCCGATATCTAAAATAAATCTGCTCTCTCCTTTGAGGATTCAGGTGTACTAAAAGATCAGGTGGACAGAAAAGCAGACTCACTGCTGCGTAAAGCCTGGGATGTTACAGCTTTCTCCCTAGGTTCAGCCTTAACTTCCACATGTGTGGCTAAAATGTGGACGTATGGATTCAAAGATTGTATGGCTAAAGCCCCGTACACATGTACCGATTGTCGGCCGTAAATATTCGGCCGACGACCGATCGGCCGATTGTAGGCTTGTTAGTATGATGCTGCCGACAGCGCATTTTTGGCCGAACAGAATCTGTCGTGCAGGCATTAAAATTTTTGTTGGCCAACACCAGAACGGCCGATTGTTCGCCAGTCAGTACAGATTTCGGCCGACAGACAGCAGATTAGCAAGACTGGGCATGCTCAGAAAAGAAAAAACACAGGGAAAGTTAACCATCACATGACATCACTTCTGCAGTCGGCTGTTGTTGGCCGTCAAAATTCGTGGGCAGTCTTTTGCAGTTTTCAACCGACACGACAGCCCTGGACAAAAGACGGCCGATCGTTCGGCCAACGATCAGTACGTGTGGCTTTACTCTCCTCTGATACCCTGGTGGAGGAGATAAAAGAATCCCTTCCCCTGGTGGCTAAGTCCGTGGCATTCCTAGCTGACTCTACAGCTGAATCTGTTATGTCTGTAGCCATAACGTCAGCACTTAAAGCGGAGTTCCGGGCACAGAAAATAATTTTCAGTGAACATACCCCCGGGACAGTCAGGGCTAGTACATTCCACAATGGCTAGCCTCTGATCTGTCCCGGTTCGCACTTACCTGCAAGAAGAAATACTCACTTATAAAATTTCTTCCACAGCGTTGCCATCTCTCTTGTGGGCAGCTGAAGCCGGCACGATCCTCTTGTGTCTTCTTCCGCGTCCTCTTCTCCCAGATAGCGCCTGCACCGGCCCCTCTCGTCACTTCCGGTGCGGCGCTGCATTCCTCCACAGCTTCTGGGCATGCCCAGAAGCTATTTAGCAGGGAAGTGACGAGCGGGGCCGGTGCTGTGGCATTGATTCCTGGGAGCGATGACGTTCAGCTCCCAGGAATCATTGCAAGCCAGGAAGTGACGGCGCGGGCCACGGCGCAGAGGGAGGAAGTGAAGAATAGGTGAGTATATTCGATCTACAATTACAAGGTAAGTACAAAAAATAAAAAAACCTAACTATCCAATTCTGTTTCAGGTGAAGGAGAACAAGCGGACAGGCACAAAAAAAAAATCGATTTTGTGCCCCGAACTCCGCTTTAATTCCTGTAGACGTGCTATCTGGCTGAAGTCTTGGGAAGGGGATTTAGCTTCCAAGAAAATATTGTGTGGTATTCCCTTCGAGGGAAAACTCTTGTTTGGTTCTACTTAGGGATGCACCAAAATGAAATTCTTGGCCGAAGCCGAATAATAATAAAATGTTTGGCCGAAGGCCGAATACCAAACGCGGTGTTTTGCATTTTTTCCATTTATTTTGCCAATTTTTTGTCCTCTCTTGTCCTCTCGTGTCTCTCTCTCTCTCTCTCTCTCTCTCTCTCTCTCTCTCTTGTCCTCTCACTCTCTCTCTCTCTCTTGTCCTCTCACTCTCTCTCTCTCTCTTGTCCTCTCACTCTCTCTCTTGTCCTCTCACTCTCTCTCTTGTCCTCTCACTCTCTCTCTTGTCCTCTCACTCTCTCTCTCTCTTGTCCTCTCATGTCTCTCTCTCTCCCTAAATGTTACTGTAGGGAATGGGATTCAGTGCACACTGCAGCCTTGTACCATAGGGTTAATGTTAGTGACACTGTAGGGATTGGGAAGGATGCTGGGAATGGAAATCAGGAAGCATGCAGGCAGCCTTGTAAATTTTAATTGCAGATACAGGGCACTGGGCAGGTCAGGGTTAATGTGGTAACATCAATTACTCAGTGACAGTCAGTCAGTGTCAGTGTGGACTCGATCAGATTATACAGTGACAGACAGTCTCTCATAGTGGTGGTAGTAGGAGGCTGGAGGTGGACTAGTAGTAGCCTGGAAAGGAGCACAGCCACATACGTACATTACTCACTCGTGCACTGCAGCCCGCCCCACACATTCAGTGAGTCTTACTCTCCTCCCTAGTTTTTTCAATGGCACATTCAGGAAGCCAATCACGCCGTGAGTAGCGGCACAGCGGAACCAATCAGGTGTGCAGGCACGCGTGATTGGTTCGCTGTGCAGCTAATCACGGCGTGATTGGCTTCCTGAATGTGCCATTGAAAAAACTAGGGAGGAGAGTAAGACTCACTGAATGTGTGGGACGGGCTGCAGTGCACGAGTGAGTAATGTATGTATGCTCACCGCTGAAGTGTCCCGGCTTCCCCTGCCTAACACGGAAGTCTGTGAGTCCTCCTGTCCTCCTCCGAGTCCCTTCCCCCTGTAAATATCGTGACCTCGGCGATATGAATATCGCCTACGGCCACAGAACGATAGTCAATATCATATCGACTATCGTTCAGCCCTATTATTCGGCACAAAATTATTCGGCCTTTTGACTTATTCGGCCGAACACCGAAAGTGCTATTTTTTCTATTTTCGGCCGAATAATGTTCGGCCGCCGATTATTCGGTGCATCCCTAGTTCTACTTTAGAGGAAGAATTGGCACATTCTTCAGAAAAAAAGTAAGTGGTTTCCAGGGAGGAAAATGGGAGTCGGAGAGAATAATCTCTGCTGTTCCAGAGAACCAAAAATTTTAAGGGTTTTATTCCCACGTGTTTTGGTAAGAAAGCCCTCAGGCAAATTTCCTGATTATCAACTTAAGTGTCCTCAACAGATTTCTAGTTTACAGGCGATTCCAAATGGAAAGCCTCTATTCTGTCAGAAATCTGTTGTTGCCAGAGGCGCTCGTGATAACGCTCGATCTGCAGGATGCTTAACGTGACGTTCCAATTTGTCAGTCGCCACATATTTTTAGGGTTTGCAATTCTCACCGAGAAGGGGCCGTGTCTGGAATTTCAGAGCCCTGCCATTCGGGCTCTCGGCAGCCCCGAGAATTTTTACGAAAATTATGGCTGAGATTAGAGCTGCACGATTCTGGCTAAAATGAGAATCACGCTTTTTTTGCTTAGAATAAAGATCACGATTCTTGGCGCAACATCATCTTTTACGTTATATAAAAAAACAATTGGGCTAACTTGTATTTTTTTCCCCAAAAAACTGCGTTTGAAAGACTTCTGCACAAATACCGTGTGACAAAAAAGATTGCAATGATCGCCATTTTATTCTCTAGAGTCTCTGCTAAAAAAATATAATGTTTGGGGGTTCTAAGTAATTTTCTAGCAAAAAATACTTTAGCCCCGGTTCACACTTCTGCGAGTGCCGGGTTCGCATGTAATGTCGGAGCGCACTGCTCCGACATTACATGCGATCAGCTGTGCGGTGCGAGTTTAGCCATACAGTTTGTATGGCTAAATTCGCACCGCACCCGGAGCAAACACGCACAGGAGGCATTTTTGCAGCCGCATCAGGATCGGATCGCACAGCGGTTCACACTTGTGCGATCCGCTCCTGTGCGAACTGCACGATCGCACTGCGATATGCGATTAAACTGGGGGTGTCGTTAAGATTACATTGACACCCCCAGCGTATCGCATATGGCAGTGTGAACTGCCGGGGGTGCGTGTGCGATGCGGGAACAGGCTGCGAATTCGCAGCCTTCCCGCATCGCATAAATGTGATTCGAGCCTTACAGCCGGAAGTTCATTCCTTTGATCTAAAGAACGAAAAGATACATTGTAAAGCATTTTGTTTATACTTATCTAACAGCTTTAACAATGTTGATAAACATTTGCCGAATACTTTTTTTTTTTTTTTTTACAGCTGTGAGTGAGCAGAAAACTGCTCAGTAAGAATCGAGGACATGCAGTTTTTGCAGTTTTAAGATCGTCAGGGGGGTAAATCGAGATCGCGATTTTGCAGCTCTAGCTGAGATCATGGTCTATTTTAGTTTACGGAAGATATCGATAGTTCCTTATCTAGACGATTTCTTAATCTTTGCAAAAGAGAGGGAAAAGCTAGTAAGAGATCTAGAGTTTATTTTACAGACCCTTCAGAATCTGGGCTGGAAAATAAATCTAGACAAATGGTGTCTGGTACCCTCTCAAGTTCTCTCATTGGGTTATCAAATTTAGACAGTAGATCAAAAGATATCTCTTTCAGCGGCAAAAATATCAAAGACCATTCTGTCAGTACAAATTTTCAAATTGGTGCCCCAGGTCTCCCCTCGTCAGATAATGCATTTAAGTCTCATGACAGCAGCAATCCCAGGAGTACCATGCACTCCAGACCCCTTCAAACTTTTCTTTTCTGTTGAGATCGCAGGAAGGGATCCTCGAATCGAAGAATTCATCTTTCCGATGTAGATTCTCTGGGTCTTTCCTGGTGGGAACATCTGCAAAGGGGAAGGTCTTGGACACAGAGGTCACCTGTAAGTTACTACAGATGCCAGTCTTTGGGGTTAGGGAGTGCGCTCAATAAGGAGATTAAGTCATCCAATTTCAGAGCGCTCCTTGTAGTGGGGAGGGCTGTGTTAGCTCTCGAACCAAGAATCCAGGCAAGCGAGCTGTTGATTTTTTTTTTTTTCAGACAATGCCATATTGGTAGCATACATCAACAAACGGGGGTACCCGCTGAAAAAGTCTCTTATCCTTGACCCAGCAGATCCTGCTCTGGGCGGAGTGTCGTATCAGGACTGTCCACATTAGTGGCTCAAATATTCTAGCAGATTGGAGCTGAGTAAAAATCAGAAGCAGCAATTGAGAATTGAACAGGGAAGTCTTCCTGGAGATTACAGGGAAATGGGGAATACCCTCAGTGGACCTCTTTGCGTCCAGTGAGAACACGAAACTCCCAGTCTCCTGCTTTCTGGGGAGAGAGACTATGGCTTTGGGGGCAGATGAACTGACCTTTCCATAGAGGTTTAATCTTTCTTATGCCTTCCCGTCATTTGCCATGCTAACTCCAGTGATCCAAAAGATTGTTCAGGAATAAGCGGAGGTAATCCTGATAGCTCTTTGGTGGCCCAGAAGGAGTTAGTTCACGTTTCTAAATTCCCTCTCCACAGCTCTTCCCTGGCCCCTGCCAGATTGAGTGGACCTTCTCCAGCATAGGGCCAGTGTTCTGCCGAAACCCTTAGATTTACCAGCTGAGGGCCTGACGCTTGAACGGCTCATCCTACAGTTAAAGGGGTGTTCGGAAAAGGGGATTAGCACTATTCTAGACAGCCGTAGATTGGTCACAAGAAAAAATGATGGCAAAGTCTGGAAGACGTTTGTGACCTGGCAGAATAAGGCTGGAATTGATTCCTTTTCTATTCCCTGTATCCTGGATTTTTTACAGGGGGAGTTGAGAAGGGCCTTTCTGTTAGTACCTTAAAAGTACAGATTTCCATTGATTAAGTTTTCTTTTATCTGCAGCCAGACATACTCCTAAATTAGTTGTAGATACCTCCTTGGGATCTGTCTTTAGTGCTGAATGCGCTTACTTAAGTTCCCTCCGAGCCCTTGAGCGACAGGGTGGTTATTAAGCCAGACCCTCTGCATTTACCTAAGGTTTCCTCCAGGTTTTACAGGTCGCAAGAGGTAATCCTTTCTAGTTTTTGTACCTCCCCCAGAAATGCGAAGAAGGAAAGATTTAGTTATCTTGATGTTAGAAAATACCGCCTTCGTTATTTAGAGATGACCAGTGAATTAGAATCCTCTGTTTCCTTTAATGGGTCCAGGAGGGGGTCGAGGGTCTCTCAGGAGCTCCATTTCTCTGTGGATCAGGGATCCCATTTGTGAAGCTTACAGTTCCTCAGGTCAGCACCCTCCCAACAGGATTAGGGCACATTCTTACTAGAACTTTAGCCATATCTTGGGCAGAAAGAGCAGGAGCATTGTGGGAAGAAATTTCCAGGGCTGCAGTTCGGTCTTCTCATTCATGCTTCAGGCATTCTAGAGTGCAAGTGCTCCAGGCAAGACCTCCCCTTTGGAAGGAAAGTGCTGCAGACCATCGTCCCTCCCTAGGGTATAGAATCCTGCTTATCCTTTCTAAGTAATTGTTCTGGAAGATGAAGGGTTAAAACCCCAGTTAGGCTGACCGGTAATGGTATTTCCATGAATCTCCCAGGACAGCATCCGAATTCCCACCCTATCCTTTTTTTGGCACCTTGTCTGACATATAGCTTGCTGGTGGTGGTTTCTGAGTTTTCGCTCTATTTTTCCTCTTCCTTGTGCACATTGGTGGAGGTTTGCTTGATCTTTCAAAATAATTGAGGGTCAGAGGAAGGGGGAGGGCTTTTTAAATCCTTTTTTGGTCCAGATTTTCATATGTAGAATGAGGAAGGAGCTTAAAGCGGAGTTCCAGCTGTTTTTGAGTTTATTAAGTGTGTAGCTGCTGACTTTTAATAAACGCACACTCACCAGTCCCACGATCTGGCGATGCAGCCACTGGAAGCCTCAGTTCTCTCCCTCTCCTCTCCGAGGCGCCGGCATCACCTGGCTGTGACCACTTGCAGCTTCACAGCCGGGTGCGCACTGCGCATGTGCGAGTCGTGCTGCGTGTCGTGAATGGCCGGGCAATCTTCTGGGGCCTCTGACGTGTCCCAGAAGATTGCAGGGAGAGGGGGGAGAGGAGAACTTTGGCCCTAGTGGAAGCGGGTACCTGTCAAATCTACCCCCCCAAAAAAAATGACATGCCAAATGTGGCATGTCAGGAGCACTTAAAATGGAAGTTCCACTTTTGGGTGGAACTCTGCTTTAAGGATGCCCAGTGCATCCACGCTGAACTACCACTGCTTTAAATGGTTTAGCTGGTCAGTGCCAGTTTAGCGTGAAACCTATGGAGCTCTGAATGTTTAAATTTGTCAGGCCTTCTTTTTGTTTTTAATAACCTTATGTAATGTTAATTGGCCTCTTATAAATTGTCATTTTATACAAATGTCTCTATTATTGTAACATTGAAATCCGGCCTTCTATTGTAGTCAATGGAAACGTTGTGACTTTTGTAGTATGTGGTGCTAATTGTGTGTTATCTAATGCAGGGCTCGACAATCCCCAGGCGCCAGGTCACATTTGCGACTAGAATTAGCGACCTGGCGCCTGGGGTGCCCTGCAGAAGGTGTCCTGTCATTATTGCTCGGACTTCCGCGCAAGGACTTCCGGGCCATCCGAAAATTGAGGCCCCGGCTTTTCGGCCTACTTGAGATGACAGGCTTCCAATGGGGAACTGGCGCCCTCTTGTGGAGGCCGGGAGTAATGACTGTTGTAATGACTGTTTCCACTGCCTTTTTGTTCTCAATTCATTACCATCTCCCTGTCCAGTTAGTTACCTTTGACAGGGAGTGTGGTTATTATTTAATTTATTTTTTAAATGTAAAAAAAATATATATTTTTTTCTTTTTTTTAATTATTAAAAAAATAAAAACATTCTTTTTTTTCCAATTATTAAAAAAAAAATATATATATAATCATTTTTTTTTTTTTTTCCTCATCGCCATGCCACAGCCGAAGGCCCCTTTCACACGGGCTGTCTGATCAGGTCCGCCTGTTAGTTTTTCAGGCAGACCTGATTGGACCCTTGATTCTCCTCTATGAAGCAGTAATCTGCCGCCATCTGATCCTGTCCACCAAAAGCAGACCGATGGTGGTTCTATTTTCTATCCATCCCGTGGATCGGATCAGATGGCATCGGATGGAAAGAGACAGTCTGTTTTCATCCAATTGCGCTATAGAGGAGAGTGGGGTTCTAGTCGTATTTATGTGTAAATTTAGTATCCGTTTTATTAAATAAAGCTTGGTTGTTAGTTTAAAAAAAAAAAAAACTGGCTCCTAACTTTTTTAGCTGGCTCCTAGATTTCAGGAAAATTTGTCAAGTCCTGATCTAATGAATATGGCACACCAATAATTATAATTTATAGATCGTTGTTCTTTGCTATACCAGCAGTTTTGTAGTTCTACCACAGCTCTGTAGTTCTCTCCAAGGCTTTGCTCCACAGTTGCTTGTGTGAGTTCTGGTCCAAATGTGTTCCAGTACTTTTACGGACTCCTCTTCCACCTTGTGACATAAAGCACTTGTTAAAGTGGTATTGATGTGGTGTATAGCAGCATAGTATCAGACTTAACAATGCTTGCTTTCTCCCAATATCCTGTCACTACTTTACATTCTGCTGTAGAAGTTTCTACGTGCTCAATTTCAGTTTTGAGGGCTTCTCCATTGCCTTACTGCGGTGGTTCTCAACTCCTGTCCTCAGGGCCCACTAACAGGCCAGATATTACCCTGGGGAGATGCAGACTTGAATACTGCAATCACTAAGCAGCAAATGGTATCACCTGTGATGCATTTCAGTTATCTTGCAAACCTGGCCTGTTAGTGGGTCCTGAGGACAGGAGTTGAGAACCACTGCCTTACAGGGTCCCATAGAGCCACACTTTTGTGTGCAGTGTAAGCATGTGTCTTATAGTACTAGGGAAAAGGGGTGTCTGATAACCATCATGCGATGTGACTAAGGTGTGTGTGCGCGTGTTTCAACCTGGGGCAGGGTGCCAATGAGTTTAACAGGAAGAGTCTGTATACATATCTGACATTGGGGGCAGGCATGCGCTGAGTGCTATGTACAGCTGATGGATGGGACTGGGAGCATACTATGTATTGTCAGTGGAACAAGGGACCAAGTACTGCTGACGTGAGTGGTCATGTGACGGCTACAGTGCACCTGTGTACATCGTACAGCCAGACAGTTTCACACTGACAGGAAGACTCCATGAACTACCACAATGCTCAACAGCGCATGGTAGTTAATTGAGAACTACAATCCAACAGCCGCAAAGGATGTCGAGGCTTGTAGTGCATTCGCACACAGCCACAAAGGATGTCGAGGCTTGTAGTTCATTCACACACAGCCGCAAAGGATGTCGAGGCTTGTAGTTCATTCACACACAGCCGCAAAGGATGTCACGGCTTGTAGTTCATTCACACACAGCCGCAAAGGATGTCGAGGCTTGTAGTGCATTCACACACAGCGGCAAAGGATGTCACGGCTTGTAGTTCATTCACACACAGCCGCAAAGGATGTCGAGGCTTGTAGTTAATTCACACACAGCCGCAAAGGATGTCGAGGCTTGTAGTGCATTCACACACAGCCGCAAAGGATGTCGAGGCTTGTAGTGCATTCACACACAGCCGCAAAGGATGTCGAGGCTTGTAGTGCATTCACACACAGCTGCAAAGGATGTCGAGGCTTGTAGTGCATTCGCACACAGCCGCAAAGGATGTCGAGGCTTGTAGTTCATTCACACACAGCCGCAAAGGATGTTGAGGCTTGTAGTGCATTCACACACAGCCGCAAAGGATGTCGAGGCTTGTTTTGGGTTTTTTTTTTTTTGTGCCAAAATTATGGCCTGTTATCTTTAGTGCCCTCTTAGTCTGTGTTTTTTTTTTTTTTTTTTTTTTTTTTTTTAATCGTCCCCAGATGACCAATTTCTGTTTAATGTGTATGCAGTACGTCTGCGAAAAATCGGATATGAAAGACCGTGCATGATCTGAAGTTGCTGACAACCCGGAAGTCTAGGAACAAATGTCCCAAAAAAAAAAAATCGGACGAGAAATTTTGTGAACATTATGCACTGTCAACTAAAAACCGTTATGACCGCTGAGCATGAGAGAGAAAAATCGGAGGATATTTCGTCCGATTTTCGTCACCTGTGTACGAGCCTTAAGTCTAATATGTACCACATTTAAACCTCTAATAATACATATATCTTTCTCAAAGTGGATTAAATATCCAATTGTATAGCTGGATATTTATAATTACCACTGCATATAGATATTCAAGAATATTAACTAAATGGTACACCTACTTTTTTTTTTTTTTTGTGAGGGTTTTATACGATTAGTCGATTAATCGGCCAACTAATCGATTATGAAAATCAGTCGCAGTTCTACATACTGGCACATTATGCCATTGTCTGGAAGGTTTTTCATTTTATTATTTTTTAGGGTATACAACCACTTTAATCTGGCGCATTTTTCTGCATGAATTCAGCATCTTGTGTTTCGGTCAGGTCTTCTTTCGCGCCCTGGAAAGCGTTGACAGAGGTTTTATGAAGGCCATCATGAACATTTTACATTTCCAGCGAGTTACCAAACATACTTTAGTTATTGCTTTTTGGCAGGCGTTACACCTGGCAATATTCTGATACATTATTGCTTTTTCTTCAAGTGCTCTGCTCAGCAGTTTATTCTTTATGCAATAACACTATCATCACCTAACAACTCTCCACCCGCATCCAGTAAAACCTTGCCATGTTCTCCTCCATCAACTCTGTAAAGTGCCCTTTGTTAAGCATTTATGGATCCTTCTCTTGAAAATCCATTGTGACTAGCACAGATCCTGATCTTACAGGCCGTAACTGTTCATCTGCACTAAATATTAGCTTACCCTTTTATTTGTGTCATAAAGACCAGAGAACTTTTGTTTGGAATATTTTATAGTCACCTGCTTTATGATTGTGCAAGAGCTTTTACAGATGATTCGGGCACTCCATTTGTGGTTTTTAAATTCCAGAGCTTACCTTGTTTTTTCAGAATGCTGTAAATTTTTTTGTACAGGGATGTAGCAACTTCCCCGCTCCCTTTAAGGGGTGCTCACAAGATCAGTCTTATGTCTGCTTTGTACACATTGATATTTTTTTTTCCTGTCACATTGGAGTTTGTCCGGAATTTTGCAAACATTTTCTCAGCCTCTGAACAGTACTCAGGATAGATTCAAGCTATCTGCTGAGGTGCATTGCATAAAGCATGCTTTTTTTTTCTTTTTAATGATTTTTGCATGCTATGTTAGGCATTGGGTAGAATGATTCGACTGGCAACTCACCACAGCGAATAAAATAACATGTTCAGGGTTTGCTCCCCCAATTTTTTGCTTGAATAAAATAACATACCTGCAGCTTTTCTAGCAGTGCACTGCGAATCGCCATCTGCAAGGTGTGCTGGGGCACCATACGGAATAATGGCACTGCATCGCATCAACGAAACTAGTGTGCGATTCTGTGTGCAGGAATTATACCCCCAGTCACTTTAAGCGGGGGGCTGTTGGCCATAAGATGTAAACCTTTCAATGTGAAATTGTGTGAATGCATCAATGCAGTGCATGTTATCTCAGCTTGCAGAGCTTGGATTCATTGAATGAGTTTACAAAAAATGTAGATATTGCAGAATATACAGCCTCATGCTACACAACTAAGCTCAATTGCATGTTGAATCAACTAAATTATTAATGTGTCTTAAATGGAAAACTATCTTTAGATTTTTTACTCCAAAAGCATTTTATTAAGCATTTATTTAAATTTTCATTAACCACTTACCAACTGCCCAATGTATATATACGTCCTCCGTTTAAACCTAAATACCGGTGTTATGGCAGCAGATAGCTGCTATAACCCTGGTATTTTTTTAAACGGTGGGCGGTTGGCTTTCCGATAAGGGTGGTCCTTTTTCCACGTTTACCGAACCCGCCGGCAGTTGGGAAAACAATCCGGTCCCGGATCCTCACAGACAGGATGTCGAGTGAGGGCAAGCTTGCCCTCACTCGACTCTATGGTCTTGGAGGCCCGGAGCGACGGCAAACGTCGTTGCCTAGCAACCGGTTTAAAGGTCCCTTTTTTTTTTTTTCTTCATTTTTTAGTGTACTTGTGAGATCTGAGGACTTTTTGACCCCAGATCTCACAAAAAAGAGGTCCTGTCATGCCTATTTCTATTACAAGGAATGTTTACATTCCTTGTAATAGAAATAAAAATGATCAAATTTTTTTTTTTTTTTTTAAATGGTGTAAAAATAAAAAGTAATAAAATGGTTGAAAAAAAAAAAAATTAAAGTGCCCTGTCCCCGTTAGCTCGCGCGCCAAAGCGAACGCATACGGAAATCCCGCCCACATATGTAAACGGGTGTTCAAACCACACATGTAAGGCATCGCCACGATCGTTAGAGCGAGAGCAATAATTTGAGCCCTAGACCTCCTGTAACTCTAAAATGGCAACCTGTAGAAATTTTTAAAATGTCACCTATGGGGATTTTTAAGTACCAAGGTTTGTGCCATTCCGTGAGCGCGCGCAATTTTGAAGCATGACATGTTGGGTATCTATTTACTCGGCGTAACATTCTTTCACATTATGGAAAAAAATTGGGCTAACTTTACTGGTTATTTTTAATTCAAAAAAGTGATTTTTTCCAAAAAAATTGTGTTTGGAAGACCGCTGCCCAAATACGGTGTGATAAAAAATATTGCAATCATGTTGCTAAATATTGCTAAAAAAAAATTTTTTAGCTTGTAAACACCAAGTGTCAAAAATAGGCCTGGTGGGAAAGTGGTTTTAAAAAAAAAAAAAAAAAAAAAAAAAAAAAATTGTAAAAAAAAATATATTTATATACATTTGTTTTTTTTTTTTTTTTTTTTTATTAAAAAAAAAAACAATTTTTATCCACCCTGGGCTGGTGTCCAGTTTTTGCAGGGTGGAAACAGTTCAAAAGTTTACTTGTGGTTTTTTTTTATTTTTTTTTTTTTTGCTTTGAGGGCTGTTTGTTCAAACCAGATACAGTCCTGTGCATTATTTTATATTCTGCATCAAAATGCATGGACAATGTTTACCATGGAATGCAATGGCCCTAGTTCACACCAGTGCGGTGTTCTGGTGCAGTCAACAGAAGTAGAATGTTTTTTTTTCTGTATAGAACGCATCTTGAATGCGGCAAAATGCATCAAAAATGCACCAGGATGCACATGTCCTCAATTGAGATGAAATGAAAAAAAAAAAAAGGAATAAAGGGAAATGGGGGGGGGGGGGGGGGTAGTTCAAAAAATGTACCTGATTACTTATTTTTTTCTCTCTGAAATATGTACATTTCCTTCCCATTGATATATCTATTGAAGTACATACTTTGAAAGTTTGCCGGAATGATAACTATTTTGTATGCTATTTGGTTGTAATGCTCATTTTATCTTTTGATGTGTCAGATTTCCATATTATTGATGTAATGGTTTGGTTCAGCCCTTCCTGGGCCTCAATACAAATTATATTTGAAAAAACAAAAATAGAGGAATAAAAGCATCAAAATGGACCAAAGATGTGCATGCAGAAACTGGCCCCGTAAGTGTGTTGAAATGTAGACTTCATTTAAGTCTTTGCACTGCAGTAGAGTGCGATGATTTGTGGTGCCATCTAATGCATTGCAGAAAAATGCATGTTTCCATACCACACTGCACTTCACCCCAGCATTGTGGTTTTACTGGGGTGTAAATTGCCCCTGTAATGACTGTTTTTATGGGTAGATAAACCCCAATCACCACAAATAGTGTGAATGGGCTCTAATCCTTTTTGAATCTGAAGCTTTTTCTAAATATCTGGTTATCTTATGAAGGGCCTTGTTCTTGCATTTTCCGTACAGGTGACAGCGGTTTATCTCAGTCTCCCAATTACTCTTCTGTCGTCCTCCTTTGACGTGCACTTCTAGTGCAAACTGCAAGAGGTTGTGCTATGCAAGTGCAGGTAGACAGGAAGTGGCTGCAGGAGATGGACAGTACGGAGATGACGAAAAATGTGAAAGCATTGTTTTTTACAGGATAAAACATGGTGGTTGTGTTTTAGTAAGCAAAATCTAATTTAGGTAGGGTTTACACCTTGTCAGAGAATTGCCATTGCCAACCATTTTCTGAAAATGTTAAGTGCTTGACAGTCTGATCTTCAGATCCCAGATGAACCCAGAAAATCAGAACTCCCTATACTTGTTCTGGATCATGACTCGATGCAGAGAAATGAGAGGTTTAGCATGATTGCAGTGCCACACTGTGCCCTAAAAACATGAAGACTGCCCATAGATGGATGCTTTTTTTTTTCTGTTATCCAGTGGGGCTGATTTCGGATTTTGGACTTTCCTGCTGTGTTGTATTCTGACAGTGGGGTCGTCTCCCTGCTATCAGAATACACTCCTAGAGCTGAAGCTGCTGATTGATTGTAAATTTACATATTCCAATTTGACAGAAGGTAATTGTTGTCCAAATTTGTGCATGCATAGATCAAATAGGGAATGCTTAAACCCTGCATGCATTCACTATATTTGGTCTCCCACATTGCATAGAAAATGGAACTGCAATTATTTTTGTAAATATAAACTGCTAAATATCTTTCCTCATTTGCAGTCTTGTGACTTCTATTAGTGTCTGGTTAAAGCTTGTAGGAGAAGTTTTTTCATCTCCTCTAAACTATTCTATGAGGCTGTATGACCCCTGATCCCCTCTGTCTGGACAGTGCTAATTGGCCCTGTGCTGATCACATGCGCCGTCCCAAGAAAAAAAGAAAAAACAAAAACACTAGAAATGCACACCAAACTGAGCAGAGTGCAGTGACTCCTAAGGCTTTGTTATATCCGGAGATGAATTGAGAACAGTGGAAAAAGTGGAGGATCAGAGAAGACAGGATCAAACAACCTTTTTTCCAAGTCATCTTCTAGAATGGCTCACAGAGAGAAGCTCCTCCCACCTAATACAGGAAACACATGGTCCACATGATAAAAGTGGTGGCTCACCAGCAGTACCTCAGTATATGTTCCCCTGGCCAGACAGGAAGAGTTTATTTTCTCTGGCCTTTGTGCTAGGTGGCAGGGGCCTCCTGGCTGCTGTATCCCGGTTACAGGGGCAGTGTGCCTGGGTATACACTTAGCTTGGTGCATCCAGGGCTGTTCTCAGGAATGTACAAAAGAAGCCAGGATGCTGCAATCAGGGACCCCGTCTCCCTACTTCGTGTCAGCAGGTCCCCAGTGGTGGATGCACTAGTAGCAGGGAGGGTTTGACTTACGGAGTCTCTCTCCTGAGTGGTGCTCAGGTGAGCAGCTCAGCCTTCTCCCCATGTGGCCTGTCTTTCCAGCACCGGCCGGGTGCACAATGATGATGTAATTTCCTCCAGGGGGCGAAAGTGGTGCAGGTGCCATTTTGGGTAGGGGAAAATGCGGTGTGGACACTGGCAGAGATGGCGGGGCACCACAGCACTTCTGGAGGTGCTGGATCCACAGCGCCAGTCCAGGTCTCCCCTGCTAAACTCTTAAACCAGTTGTCTTCTAACTATGGCCCTCCAGTTGTTCAGGAACTGCAATTCCCATCATGCCTAGTCATGTCTGTGAATGTCAGAGTTTAACCATGCCTCATGGTATGTGTAGTTCTGCAACAGCTGTAGGGCCGTAGTTTTGAGGATCCCAGCCCTAAACGCTTAAATATTACAGATCACCGCGGCGGTCTGTCGGAAGGCAGGTCTCGAAGCATCAGCAAAAAATGGACTCAAGGTAAAGAAAAAGGGGAGCTGTGTAGTGCCCTTGTTTTCCTTTTTTCCCCGGTGGAGGGGGTACTGGGGTGTGAGGATTAGAGAGAGCCTTCTAGGTGGGATGGTGGGGGTTTTTCCTAGTCATGGGGTGGTGGGACCCGCACTAGGTCATAATGTATACATACCGAGGCTGGTTGTACTGAAGTCGATTGATGGATCGACTTTAGCACAATCAACCTGCTCATAGATGGATTGAATTTTGTCTGGCCTCTACTGAACCGGCCGAGATTGGATCCATCTAGTGCTGGCTTTAAACACTTTCTTTTTTGCAACTCTACATCTATTCTATCTTTCTATCTTTCTATCGAGAGATATAAATCTATGTGAATTTATTTTGGTTTGTGCTTTTGCCCTTGTATTGTAAACTCCAATAAAAATGTATTGAACCAGAAATGTGTACTTAGGCTTCTTGTGGTTCCATGGTGACCGAGAAATGAGTGTAGACCTTGGAACCAAGTGATTGGCTGATGTGCTCATAATCACTCTTTTCCGCACACTTAAACTCACAGTAACTTTGTCAGTGCAAATTTACCAAAAAGAAACATTTGGCTGTGGAGTTAGTGTATTAGGAGAATGGATCGTCTGAATATATAATTCTTTTTGTAAGGCCCAGCCGATTAATATGACTCTAATGACACAGATAGTGAATCCTCTTGTTCTCCTGCAGGCTAGATATGCATGTCTAGCCGCTAAATAGGTTGATGGATTTAGAGGGATTCTGATCTCTCGGCGTTGTTTACCGCTCTGGGAACACGGGAGGTTGTCTTAGCAAGATGAAGAACGTGCTTTTTACGTTAAAGACAGATTCTCTTTCCTAAGCTTGCCAAAATTGTCTGAGCGATGGGACGCCACTGCGGAGGCCTCATCTCAGCAGGAGAAAATGAATTGAGCCTTTTGTCCTTTGACAACTCTTGGGAGCAAGATGAGGACAAAGTGTCCGGCAGATAAATGGCACACTTTTCCCCGCGGACAAGCGGTATCTTGAGAACGGCGAGGCTAAAAGCGAAACACTGCCTGGGAGGGTGAGTAACATGCAACGCACAGTGGAACCCTTACTGATAATGTTTTGGAGGCCTCTTACTCAGGGAAATTTCTACTAAAGATTATACCAATGTATACATATCTGTCCTGTAGCCATAGATTATTTTGCTGAACTTTTATCACAAGACTTTGTGTGCTCTGCTCCATTAACTATAGCAAACCATGAGATGTAATTCACAAGGCTAGATGTTTTTTTTTTTTTTTATTGTTGCACCATAGAAGTGAATGATCTTACAGGGAATCCAAAGATTTTAAGATTTATAGAACTGCGTAAACGGAACCTATTTGTAGTAATGTGTCTAAACTAGCAATCCTGTGTGGGTATCTTTTAATAATCTGTTCAGTCTTTTTTTTGTGTGCTTGGGAGGCCCTTAAGCCTCGTACACACGTACTGATCGTCGGCCGAACGATCGGCCGTCTTTTGTCCAGGGCTGTCGTGTCGGTTGAAAACTGCAAAAAACTGCACACGAATTTTGTCGGCCAACAACAGCCGACTGCAGAAGTGATGTCATGTGCTGGTTAACTTTTCTTGTCTTTTTCCTTTTCTGAGCATGCCCAGTCTTGCTAATCTGCTGTCTGTCGGACGAAATCTGTACTGACTGACGAACAATCGGCCGTTCTGGTGACGGCCAACAAAAATTTTAATGCCCGCACGACAGATTCTGTTCGGCCGAAAATGCGCTGTCGGAAGCATCATACTAACAAGCCTACAATCGGCCGATCGGTCCTCAGCCGAAAATTCACGGCCAACAATCGGTGCGTGTACGAGGATTAAGATGTCCAAGTGCATGCTATTAACAAGGTCTCCGCTTCTCTCCTACTTGGCGGTGTCTAGCCCCATCCCCTCCTGGATCTGAAGTTAAGGTGGTTGTAAACACAAATCACAAGCACGCTATACTTGTCAGGGGTGAAATTTCTATAAAAAAAACTGCTTGTCCAAGGGACTAAATCAGGGTCCCAATCTACTTGTACCTCCATGATAATCTACTTGTCCTGTTTAAAAAAATAAATTCCTAAAATGGAAAAAAGAAGAGTTGATATTTTTAGGCAGAGGTGCGTTAAATGTCTGCGGCTTTAAAGGACGAAAGGGGCTTTATGGTGACTTTAATTTTTAATGTTTATTTTTTGCTAGAAAATTTATTGGAGCCCCAAAACAGTATATATTTTAAAGCAGAGACCCCAGAGAATAAATTGGTGAGTGTTGCAATTTTTATGTCACACTGTATTTGCACAGCTATTTTTCAAACACAATTTTTATTTAAAAAAATACACTTTTTAGAATTTTAATGCAAAAACACTACTCTTCATGGGGAGATCTGGAGTCAATAAGACCACAAATCTCTCCTCTGCCCTTAAACGCATTTGATCACACCAAAATCGGTGTGATCAAATGCTTTCCATTTTTAAAAATGGCGCAGAGGAAACCGGAAGTGATAATATGCTCATCGCTTCCTGTTTCTTAAATCATAGAGGTAGACAGAACGGTTCTGGTCTTTGTCCACATCTATGAATAGCTGGCAGAAGTGCTGGGTGGTTGATTGGGTTTTCCAGTGGGACAGGACAACGCTTGGAAGGGGGCGGCAGGAGGGGTGTGGGTGGATGTCGTGCCCCCCCCCCCCCCCACTTGTAAAAGCAATACTCGGATTGCTTTTACAAGATAGCTGGCGGTCGGCTCTAGACCCTGCCTGCAGGGCTAAATGTAAAAAAATAAATACTTTGCCCAGAACTACATGTCCTTAGTGTTGGGCCATGGGAATTAAACATCCCTGTATGGGTAAGTGACTGTGTGCATGTATGGGTAAATGCGTGTTCAATTGTATGGATAAATGACTGTAGCGCTGCCTTATTGTCAAGGGAGTATCAGTAAAAACTATAATATACGGTTTTGGTTAAAATGTGTTTATTTTTTGATCAGGAAAAGTAGTTGTCATGAGGGATGAGTAGCTTGAGACCCCGATTTAGTCACTTGGACAGTTTTTTCCACACCCCTGGTGGTAGTGACCTGGCCATCTCAGTGATGGCAGGAGGGAGGCTGCGGCCTGGGGGTTGTGACTTTTCAAGCTAAAGCCCCTTACATCTTCAGATTGCCAACAACTATGCATGCTGTAAAGGGAAATATGAAATGGTTTTGTAGTATCTCATAGTTGGCAAATCCTATAGATGAAAGAGCTCTGCACGAGGCAAGACAGAACTCTCCTCTCTGGGGCCAATGTCTCCTACCTACTTACCTTCTGTTACCTTTATTGAAGCCTCCATAAATGTCTTTTGCATTTGGCACTTCCACTTCCCGCTGCATGCTGTGGTTTCTTCCTACGACCCTCTATGGCACTACAGCAGTGTTTCTCAACCATTTTGAGTCAAGGCACCCCTTAAAATTCTGCACAATCCCAAGGCACCCTCTAAAATTAAGGAAAGTCTTGAGGCACCCCATTCTAAAATGTAAAAAACTATTCTAATAGTTTTACATAATACATCAACATCCACACACATACGACACCCAATGTTAGGGGTGATTTATTCTTCCAAATCCAATACACTTTTTTGCACACTGGGACTGACCAGTATTCCAAAGTTTCTCTTCTCCCTCAGTTTTTCTCCATCACTCAGCTATTGTGACCGCAGCACTGACAGAGGGGCAGGAGAGGGTCATTGGTTGTTAGGACACCGGTGGCTAGAAGGTCGTAATGGTGCACAATGAGAACCTGTGGCTTATTTCACTGAAAGTCAGGCTTCATCCATCAGCTGGCTTGTATACAATTTTTAGGCATTTGGCCAAGGCAGCGTGTTTGAAAAAGGCTGCACTACAGTACTCAGCAGAAAATTGGCTGTATGCTCGAATCACCCTGTGCAGCGAAAGGCATCTGACCTTACCACAGGCTGTAGCACTGATATAGAGGGGAAGGTAGAAGAGACAAGCTGCCGGAGAGGTGAGTATATTACTTCTATTACAGGGACCTTTTATCTATATTTTCGAACTTGACACGGTCACTTTAAGAAACTGGTGTTTACAGAATACATTTTAAGGTTTTACACACATTCTTCTCTATATTGAATGGGAAGTTGAGTTTGCAAAGGCTGTATGTGATCCATAAATTGATACATGGGCTGCAAGCTCCGTTCTCAACATTCCTGTTTCATTTACGTTGACCTTTCTTATTGACTGGCTGCTAGTAAAAACCACTCTGCTGAAACCAGTGGTAATTACACACCCATGTACTGCTTCTGCTTGGCTATATAATTTTCAGCCAGGGTCCTCACCTGTGTCTCTGGCAATTGCCTTTAATAACTGCTGGCTGATTACGGCCTTCCTGTGTGCTATGAATTATAAAGGGATCTCTCTGCTTAAACTTCTGCCTAGTTTTTGTTTTAAGCAAAACTTTACTATGTGTAGTTTAGTAGGGAAGAACAAAACTGCAAAACATGGCAGCCCTTTGAGTCTTTACATCTGTGTGATATAAATCATTACAGCTAAAAATCCAGCGCCCTGTTCATGGATGATGAACACAGCTGGGTTTGACAAGCAGTAGGAAGGCCTTATATTGCCTCCGAACTACCGTGGCGTAACCGCATGTTTTGCACACAGTTTTACGGCCCTATTCTGTCAAATTGATTATGATCAGTGGGTGATACTGCCTGCCGAATATAGGGGGGGTGTGGAGTAATTTTTGCTGCGTTGCGATGCAAAGCACTGTGTGGTGTACAATTCCATCCACCTTTACAGGCCCAAGGGGCAGCTGCTGGGAGGCAGTATAAATGTGGTTCAACTCCGTGTTTTTACCCTTTAAACCACAAGCTTAAAGTGGTTCTAAAGGCTGAAGGTTTTTTTTTATAACTTTTATGCATTCTATGCATTAAGGTAAAAAACCTGTGTGCTGCTATTGGCTCCCAGTGCTGTCAATCACAGCCAGTGAGTAGAGCGAGCAGGGGGCTGTGCCAAGCCACAGCGCTGTGTCTTGTGGATGCGTAGAGCGGGGCACAGGAGTGAGCACACGCCAATGCACCCATCGCATTGGGGCTGTGTGTAGGTATTTTTTGTGATCGAGTTGTTTTTAGAGAGACCCTGTCAGGACTTTTTCAGCAACAATATTCTTATAAGATTTTATGTACATTTTAAAATATTTTATGCATGTCTTTTACTAGGTTTGCACCAATACCGCTATCAGTGCTGATACTAGGCATTTTAACGAGTACCAGCACTTGAGAAAATTCTCCGATACCGGAAGTGACATCAGCTTGGGATCACCTCCTCGCCTCTGGCTAGCCGTCTCCTTTGGCGGGTGCCATCCCCCCGCCTCCTCCCATTGGCATTAGGGGGGAGCGGACCGGACCCTGGTGACACCCAGGGCCATATTTAACTTGTGGTAAATGCCCACACCAGTGGCAGAAGTCCATTCTCTTTCAAGTCCTGCCTGTCAAAATGATTGGTTTCTGGGCCCGTCTAACATCCTAGCAACGAATAAGGTGCATGGAGGCCCTGGCATTCAGAGGAGGAGGATGTAACTTCCTCCTCCTGAGCTGCTCCGCCTCCACCTACTTCACACTGACAACAGAAGGGCTGGGAGTCTGAGGAGGCAAAGGAATTTGATACAGTTCCCCACAAACGCTTACTGTACAAACTAAAGTACATAGGTATGGACCATAGAGTGAGTACCTGGATTAAAAGCTGGCTGCAGGGGCGAGTCCAAAGGGTGGAGATAAATGGGGAGCACTCGGAATGGTTGGATGTGGAAAGTGGGGTCCCCCAAGGATCTGTCCTGAGACCAATCCTGTTTAATTTATTCATAATTAACCTAGAAGATGGGATAAACAGCTCAATCTCCGTATTCGCAGACGATGCTAAATTAAGCAGAGCAATAACTTCTACGCATGATGCAGAAACCATACAAGAAGACCTGAACAAAATAATGGGGTGGGCATCTATATGGCAAATGAGGTTTAATGTTGGAGGACTCAGTGATTGCACATCCGTCCCACGTTCAGCGGTGAGCAGCGTGCCGTGAGCAGCTGCACAGCTAACCAATCACGCGTGCCTGCACACCTGATTGGTTCCCTGTGCCGCTACTCACGTGATTGGTTCGCTGTGCCGCGCTCATTGCTTGGTCAAGAGAACTAGCTGCAGGGCGGCAGACTGAACGTGTGGGACGGATGTCATGTCGAGCTGTGTTCTTCTACTTCCTTCCACCACTGTGCGTCCCGACTCTGCCTAATCCACACTGTCAGTGTCTTCTGCATTCCACCCAGTTAAATATCGCGATATATATCGTTGAAAAACGAATATTGCAATGTACTTTTCTTTCCCAATATCGTGCAGCCCTACTCTATAGTATTCTTCTTAGCTCTTCCCCCAGCAGCTACATGAAAGGTTATATGGGCGGGGAGGGTTGGGGCAGCTGGGACAGCATAGACGGTAATTAGACATTTCTAGAAGAGGAGACGATATGATCTGGAAGGAGGGAGTGGGCTGTGCTAGAGAATAAATTCTCCTGGAGTAGCCAAATTTCTACCAAGGCAAACTGCATGTGAATAAAAAAAAATTTATGGAAATTAATAACACTGCAATTACGCAATTAAAATACTTGATTTTTCTGTGCTTTTACCTGCAATTTTATAGGTTTGTGACAGTTTTTCTTTATTTTCTAGTTAAGGTAGAATCCCCCATTAGCTGTCTGATGATCCTATAACTGTCCCATAAATTAGAGGATGGCAATGGTTAATATTCCTTACTGGCAGAGGTGCATTCCCTAAATCACACAAGTTACAGGTTTTATTTCCACCTTAATACTCCCATGTTCACAGCTTGTAATGAGCGTGCAGCTTGAGGCCTTTCCTGGCTGGAATGAAACAAGCTCCTATTTGCTGCTGTCTCGCTGCCTGTGCCACTCTCATAATAAGAGTTATTTGCTGTGACAAGCACAAGTATTGGGATTGAATCCGGTGCTGTGCTCTGCCGTAAGAGAGCCGCCACCGAGGAGCTGCGGGGTAAGGCTGTACTGCTTGGTTTGTCACACGAAGCACTGATGTAAGCCACTCTAAAAAGATGGGAAAGATTACAATGCCTTGGGTGAGAGCCACACAAACTTTACTTCATAAAACCGTTAACTGGGGAAAAAAATGGGAGAGATGCCATCTACAAACTCACCTGTTTTTCTGCAAGTTTAGCGTTGAGGCCTAAATGAAAATGCCACTATAGGACACGAAAGTAGGATTTGTCTGACCTAACTACTAGGATAAAAAAAAGAACAGTTTGGGAGACTCAAAACTGAATATTCAGTCTTGGTATCTCTCCATGTTAAACTCTGGGGGACCAGTCTAATGCCTCGTACACACGCATCGATTATTGGCCGGGAATTTTCGACCAACGGCCGATTTGTCGGCTTGTTAGTATGATGCTTTCGACAACTGACTCCGACTTTTCAGCCAAAAAAACTCTGGTGTGCAGGCTTCAAAATTTTTGTTGGCCGTCAACACAACGGCCGATTTTCCGTCAGTCAGTACAGATTTTGGCAGACAAAAATCTGAGCAAGACTGGGCATGCTCAGAGAAGAAAAAACACACGGAAAGTCAACCATCACATGACATCACTTCAGAAGTAGATTTTTGTTGGCCAAGAAAAATCGTGCGCAGTCTAGGCACATTCCAACCAACAAAACACCACTCTGGACAAAAGTCGGACGATCGGTCGGCCGATAATCGTTGCGTGTGTACGAGAGGCATAAGGCTAGCCATACACATGCAGGATGGAGGAATCTTCCCTGCCGACTGTTTTCTTCTGACAGTTGAAGGTTAGCAGTCACTGCTCAGCCATGATTTTCAGACTGAAGTTTGTCAAGCTGGGTGATTGTCTGGTTTGATCCATCATAAGCTTTTGCGGCCTCTTTATTGGCCATCAAGGCGCAGGAAAGAAAACAGTTTTGTTGCACCTGGACCACATGGACCTTGTCCTGCTACTCCGTTTCTAGCATGGGCTAAGGATGATTCCCTTTTTACCTCTACTCAGCTGTGATGGACTGTATCCACCCTCTCATTACCATGCCTGCTTTTTCTGCTTCCTGACCTTCTAGCTCCTTGTTAATTAGGGATGCACCGAAATGAAATTCTTTGCCGAAGCCGAATAATAATAAAATGCTTGGCCGAAGGCCGAATACCGAACGCGGTGTTTCGCATTTTTTAACATAAAATATGCCCATTAGCGTGTCCCTTAACATAAAATATGCTCATCAGAGTGCCCCTTAACATAAAATATGCTCATCAGCATGTCCCTTAGCATAAAATAAGGGGCACGCTGATGGGCTCATTTTATGTTAGGGGGCACTCTGATGGGCACATTTTATGTTAGGGGGCACGCTGATGGGCACATTTTATGTCAGGGGGCACGCTGATGGGCACATTTTATGTTAGGGGGCACTCTGATGGGCTAAACAAAACATTTAAATCAGCATTGCTCTTAACATAAAATATGCCCATTAGCGTGCCCCTTAAAATGAAATATGCCCATCAGAGTGCCCCTTAACATAAAATATGCTCATCAGCATGTCCCTTAGCATAAAATAAGGGGCACGCTGATGGCCACATTTTATGTCAAGGGGCACTTTATAGGGCACTGTGGCAACAACATATGGCAGTCTGCACACTAATGCTTGTGCAGCTGCCAGCAACTGTATTCTTCTCTCCCAAATGTGCTCAGCTGCACATCACATACCTCTATAACTGCAGCCAGAGCCAAATGCCGCGAACAGGGGGGGCGGGGCGTGGACTAAGTGTGAAGGAGCCGCCAGTCAGGAGCAGGGGGCGGGACGCGCGCGTGACGTCACACCCCCCTACGCGGCCGGACAGGACACCAGCGGGAAGGGAGCCGCGAGCCGCGGTCAGGGCGGAAGCTACAGAGAATGCATACATATCAGAGGGTTACTGCAGAGGACATAATAGAGGACCGCGAGCCGCAATGAGGTGAGACATTGTTCGGCTTAAATTATTCGGCCTTTTGATTTATTCGGCCAAACACCGAAAGTGCCATTTTCCCTATTTTCGGCCGAATTATGTTCGGCCGCCGATTATTCGGTGCATCCCTATTGTTAATCTGTTATCATTTTTATACAAAGCCAATCTTTTTACTATGCAAAATGATCACCAATGTATATCAGGCAAATGTGATTCCTCCAGCATATACCTTATCCATAACATAGTGTTCGAATGTTAATTCACTTTATGAAGCCCTATATTTTTCTTTTTTTGTAAATGAGAGAGATATATATATATATATATATATATATATATATATATATATATATATATATATATATATATATATATATATATATATATATATATATATATATATATATATATATATATATATATATATATTATCTATATCTCTTTTTTTTTTTTTTTTTTTTTTTTTTTTTTTTTTTTTTGCAATATTTTATTAATACCCTGGAAGGGTCAAATCAAAACATAACCTCAATTACATTTTACAGTAAGTACAGGAGAGATGGCAATACAATTGGCACTTGGAACTTCTTTTTTGGTAAGAATCTAGAGTAGGGATCCTCAACTGCGGCCCTCCAGCTGTTGGGACTACACATCCCATGAGGCATTGTAAAACTGACATTCACAGACATGACTAGGCATGATGGGAATTGTAGTTCCCCAACAACTGGAGGGCCATAGTTTGGGGACCCCTGATTCTAGAGTATAACGCAAAAAACATTTGATCTTTTTGGTCTTGTCTTTTCCTCATCTGATCTTCCACTCTTATTTCTTCATCCATCAACAGATCATACTTTCTGTGTTCAGGCCTTGTGGACTTATGCATATATATCATCAATTTTGATTATATCTATTTTATTGAATTTTTTTGTACAAAATAAAAATGTTTAAGGTTTTAAACTTTATGTGGATAGAAATTTTTTTCTATCTTGAATAGGCACAAATAAAGTCCCCACTGTCCAGGTCTGGTAGTTCCTTTTCCCCTTTTCCCATGTGATTCCCATTACCACACCTGGATCATATCTTCCTTCCCAATTAATATTTTGGGGATGGTACCTGTGTATCTTGTTTACAGCCTAGCCCTCTCCATACAATTTCAAATACACGCTTATTTCTTTTTTTTTTTTCCATTATTACCATCACTCATTCCTTCCCTTTTCAAGGACACAAGAAACAGGGTGGGGGAAAAAAGAGGAAGAAGGGGGAAAGGGGTAAGAACTGTAGGGGAAGCTGGCGATGGATTGGGCAGTCAAAGTTGGTAGATTCCGTGTGTCGGTCAGCTATCTATGATTTTAACAGCTTAATTTCCTCATCTGAGCGAATAAACAGATTCCATAATCTTCAGATATTGTTCCTTTTTGTTGTGCTGTGAGGATCAGATCTTCCATTCTATTTATATCCTCTACATTGTGCAGCCAATTTGCAATTGCTGGTGGTAGTTTATCTTTCTAACGAAGAGGAATACAAGATTTAGCGACATTTAAAAGGTGACGCACAATGGAAGTTTCGCAGGTATGTTGGAGACCTGTAGAAGAAAAGATGGGGTCATCCAGAATTTTTTACTCCGTGAAACGGAGTTGTATTTCTTCCTTCCTTCCTTCCTTCCTTCCAGTATTGTAGTAGTTTAGGACTGGACCAAAAAATATGGAGTAACGTGCCGTCATCCACCTGGCATCTCCAACAGCGATGAGTTGTGTTTGGGTAGTATTTGTGCAGCTTATGTGGGGTGAAATACCATATTAAGATTTTGAAGTTTGTTTCTGGGATTTTTGTGCAAATGGATGATCTGAGAGAGCACCTGATGTGTTGTACTTGAGTTGGTGTGAATGTACGATGAAGGTCCATTTCCCATCTCTTGATTCATAGTAATTGTGGTTCAGGTGGTGTAGTAAGTAAGGAATATGTCTTAGATAAAGCTTGCGTAAGATTACCTGTATTTGAGCAATATTCTTCGAATCTTGTTAAACGTTGGTGAAAACACTCAGGGTTCGGGATGGAATGTAGAAAGTAATGTAGTTGGAGAGCTTTTCCCCAAAAGGGGACTTTGCTGCTTGTCAATGTCATAGAGGGCCATCTGCCATCAACTACAAAATGAGAGGCCTGATCATACCCTGCTTTATGTAAAGCGATTAGCTCCCAAGAATTGAAACCTGGGGTGAATTTTGGATTCCCGATGATAGTAAATACGCCCTACATTTTCAATGCAACAAAGTCCGATACCAAAGTTTGTGCTGTGCACCTTTTTCATGTTTCTGGATTTCTCTTGTAAATTGAATCTGAATTTGACTGAACTTTACATTGGAATTTTCTAATACCAAGTAGTGTACTTGCTATTTGTACTTGCTGTATGATTTATAGTTCAATAAAATGAGACCAAAAAAACAGTCGACTAATGCGCTTCAGTCAGGATCAAAACACCTAATGTGCTGCTATGTTTTTAAATGGGTGGAATAAATGAATGTTTTTAAAGATGAATTTTAGGCAAGCTGCCAAATACAGATGAAATGCATAATGTTTTATGTGCCAAGGGGTTTGTAATTCTTTCCGTTCAGTTTGATATGTACACTGCTTTACCACACTGCACACCCCTCTCTGGTAGGATGGAAGATCTGATTTTTATCTGCTGCCATTAGGTAATACTTGGGGCCAGTTCACACCAGGAATCGCACAGGAACGCGCTGAGCTCTCCTGTGCGATTGACATGCTGTAATGTGTGGTGCAATTGGCTGAATTTGCACCACACTAATTAGTGCATGCACTACTTAAGAAAGCTCACTGCAACTGCATTGCATGATATTTGTCTACCATGTGATCTTGTACAGGCAGATGGACAGGGTTTGCGAACTGCGTTTGGGGTGTCCATTTTAATAATGACACCTGCTGTGGATTGTAATTGCGGCGCCTTTTGAACGTAGTGCGAGAAATGTTTACTGGACTTGGGTTTCCTGCACTAAGTTTTGGTGTGAATTTTGCTAGAAAAGTACACAGAACCCCCAAACAGTGTATATGTTTTTTAAGAGACCCTAGAGCAGTGATGGTGAACCTTTGCACCCCAGATGTTTTGGAACTACATTTCCCATGATGCCCAACTAGACTGCAGAGTGCACGAGCATCATGGGAAATGTAGTTCCAAAACATCTGGGATGCCAATGACCTAGGGAATAAAATGTTGGTTGTTGCAGCTTTTATGTCACACGGTATTTGTGCAGCAATTATTCAAACAGATTTTTTTTTTTTGGGGGGGGGGGGGGGGGTTATGAATTAAAAAAAAAAAAAAAAAAAACACTAAAATTAGCCCAACTTTTTTTGTTTGTTGTGAAGGATGAAGTTACAATTGCTTTTATGGTGCAGGGAATAAGAGGATATCTGAATGATGCCAGGAGCTGCACCCATTGTTCAGCTATCCCCACTCAAAGTCCAGGACGTCATATGATGTCCCTGGGCTGGAAATAGTTAAGCACTCCTGATTTGCTGCTTATGCTGCTTTTCCTTCTCCCAGAGCACATAATGTAGGAATATAGGCCAAATCCTTTTTTCCCTCGTATTAATAGAGCAGGGGGGGGGGGGGGGGCTAGAACCCCTGTCAGTTTACCATTTGTCCCATTGCAAAGATTTTCCTGTTCTGTAGCCAAACAGGAAGTGAGAGGAAATCCCTGCTAATTAGGAATTGGCGTCCCCATTGGAAGATTTCCCCTCTATTACTTTTCTGGGAACAACCCTAAATTTGAACTTCTTTCACTTTAGATAACTGTAAACAGGGCAAATAGGGAGAATCTCTCCAAAGGGGACACAGACAGCAATAAAAACCTGTCAGGTGATCTAATCCCTCTCTGTTCTATCCAAAACAAAGTTTTGCCTTTACTTATTTATTCCTTTAAGCACTCCTGATTTTGATTTTGCTTCTTATGCTGCTTTTCCCTCTCCCAGTGTGAGCTCTGCTGTTCCGAAGATTGTGGACTCTTGATAGTCAGATTTGAGTCGGTCCTGAAATGTGCACACAGAAGAGGCTTTAGGACCGGGTCAATAGGCAATACTTTTTATTTGGATGTGTTTAACCATGAAGCGGAGCTCTGGTACTTTATTATGGAAAGCCTTTCCCTTTGTATGAGAGTCTAAGGCGTTTCTGACTTACTGTTTTCTAGTACGGCGCCATCATTTGCTTTTTAGTGATGGCGGTGCCTGTCAGCACACCGCGTTATATATGGCACGGCACCAGAAAACAATCCCGTTGTCCAGCACTACAAGGATGCGGAACTGATTATTTTCTCTTGTCTTCAGCCCTTGCTGCACAGCAGATTGCAATCCTCATTCCCAGCTAAAATATTACTGGATAAAATGGAGTTACAGCATCGTAAAAATGCTGACTCTGGTACTATCTCTGCTATTTCAACAGGCCCATAAAAAATCAGATTTAATCAGCACAAATGTGGCTGTTCTGTTAAAAGGGCTGTAAAGTTAACAAACAGAACAGTTGAGCCCTTGTTACACTAAAAAAAAAAAAGTATCAAGGCCGGATAGATATTCCTGTGACTTTCTTCTAACATTTTTTTATTTTTATTGATGTTTCTTTCATTGTGATGAGGGTGCAGAGACTTGATATAAGAAGTGTAATATTTGTGAGATATGTAACCAGCTTACCTGTTGCTCTTCATTGTGTTCAGAGGCAATATTGAAGCCATCTGCTGTGTTGTGGTGTGTGTGTGTGTTTTTTTATTTTTTTTTTTGAATTGTTGCATTTCATAGTGCCAGATTTTTATGACGATTTTGTTTTAGAATTTAAAAAGGGACAGTCATCTGAAGTCCAAAATGTTTGTCAATGGGGGGAAAAAAAAAACTTTGTATGTGTATATATATATGTATATATATGTATATATGTATATGTATATATATATATATATATATATATATATATATATATATTATAATTAGGGCTGCAACTAACGATTAATTTGTCTGTCGACTAATCTATCGATTATTTAAATTTTTTGTTTTTTTTGCTTAATTTAGTGTTTTTTTGATTAGCTAATTAATCCTGTAATTAATACAGACCCCTCAGTAAGCCCCCCTCCTAGTACAGACCCCCACAGTAAGCCCTCCCACCCAGTACAGACCACTTAGTAAGCCCCCCTCCGAGTACAGACCCCTCAGTAAGCCCTCCCTTCTAGTACAGACCACTTACTAAGCCCCCCCCCCCAGTACAGACCCCTCAGTAAGCCCTCCCACCTAGTACAGACCACTTACTAAACCCCCCCCCAGTACAGACCCCTCAGTAAGCCCTCCCACCCAGTACAGACCACTTAGTAAGCCCCCCTCCCAGTGCAGACCCCTCAGTAAGCCCTCCCACCTAGTACAGTATGTACTGGGTGGGAGGGCTTACTGAGGGGTCTGCACTGGGAGGGGGGGCTTACTAGGGGGTCTGTACTAGGTGGGAGGGCTTACTGAGGGGTCTGCACTGGGAGGGGGGCTTACTAAGGGGTCTGTACTAGGTGGGAGGGCTTACTGGGGGGTCTGTACTGGGAGGGGGGCTTACTAAGTGGTCTGTACTGTACAGACCACTTAGTAAGCCCCCCTTCCAGTGCAGACCCCCCAGTAAGCCCTCCCACCTAGTACAGACCATTACAAGCCGGTGTAGCGCCGCAAATGTGACATGTCTAAGTAGCTGGGTGATCGGGGGAGGATGGCGAATGTGTGTTGCGGCAGAAGCTGTGGCAGTACAGGGAGTACAGGGGTGCTGGAGACGGTCAGCGCTCACCTCTCGTCTCCGACAGAGCCCGGCGGGGGAATTTCACCCGGCCGGCAATGCTTCAAGCGGCGCGGCGGCTGGCCGGGGGCGTGCGACGTGACGTGTCGACGCATTTCCCGCACGTCGACGATTTTTTGTAGTCGACGAGTCGTGGCAGCCCTAATATATATATATATATATATATATATATATATATATATATATATATATATATATATATATATATATATAATATATTTATATATATTTATTAATTCTGACAATCCTGAACCACCACTGCATAATGTGTTGTATCTCGTAGGGCCATTTGCAGTGTCAGTTGGAGGCCTACTTCACAGGGTGACAGCGCAAGAGCGTAAATGGGATACAAGGGTGGAGCTTTTGTCACGATTAGGGCCCTTTCCCATGGGCTATCTGATCAGGTCCACCTGTCGTTTTTCAGGCGGACCTGAAAGAACCTTGCACTCCGTCTAGCGGTTTGAATGAAAACGGACAAGCGGTCTGTTTTCACACGATTTCGCTATAGGGCAGAGCGAGACTGTGCGCAGAGACAGTAAGACAGACCTGTCCATCCGCCTGGCCTGCATGGATTAGCGGTGCGATTTCCCCCCCACTGAGCAAGCGGATTCTGTGCAACAGAGTCACCCGTGTGAAAGGGGCCTAACAGAGAATACCTGAACAAGGCCCTTTTTTGGTAGGATCATAAAGTGTCCTTTTAAAGCTGACCTATACCCACCTTTTCGAATATTTTTTTTCCCCTAAAATGTATAGTCATTTTTTTTTTTTCTTGGCATCTTTTTTATTTTAATGTCTGCCCACTTATGAGTTTCTTGCTTGGGTGAGAATGACATTCCCCAGCAGCCTCCTAGGATTCTCACATTACTGGCCACAGGAGGCTTTCAACCAAAAATGCACAGGGGGGGGAGGTGGCTGTCTCTTCCTGGTTTTTGCAGCTGGACCCCTGATGATGAAGGGGGTAGGTGTGAAGTTTCTCTATAACATCTTTATGCTTTCGCCTTCCTGCTCTTTAAGAACATCTAGATGTCAGGAGGTGGAGGCAGTCATTCAAGTCATGTGACCGCTGTAATTGGCTGTTACAGCAGCCACATGATCAGAAAGCTCCCAATTGCAAGTATACATCGGGAGCTTTTCGGTCCCCGGTGGTGACTGTGCAGGGAGTGTGCTTTCATCCTAGCTTGTGTTTACATAGGGCCACATATATGGCATTAACATAAAGTTTTTAGGATTTAGATTGGGTTTACATGTTTTTGTGAATTTTTGGATTTTATCAGATTCGTTTTTAAAGTGATTGTAAGCGATCACCTTATGAAACAACCCATGCAGTTTACAACTGAAATGAAAGGCAAAACATTTTTGTATAGATATAAAAAAAAAAAAAAAGATAAATACCGCTTTTACCCTTTTTTATAAGTGATCACATTCCCTCTATTCTCAGCTGCATAAGAGCTGGGGGGAGGCAAAACAGCAGTACACTGAGCTTCCCAGTGAATGGCTGTGCAGGGGGAGTGGTGTCAAGTCTGATCATTGGTGGAGAGCATACTGATTTCCCAGCATAGCTAGAGAACGGACCACTGTGTGTTCTCATGCTTAGTGTGGTCAGTTTTTAAAAGGAAAGCAAGACTAGCAGGAACACCAGGGATTTCACACAAAAGGAAGCAATACAAAGAGAACGGGAGACTTTCTCCTACAAGTACATGGTACATGGTACAGCAGCCACAAATCAGCAATATGAAGTTTTGGGGTAACAAACGCTTTTGCTATGGGGGCACCTGAGCCGAGTCACAGCTCCATGTGTCTAGTTAGACAGAGCCGTGGCCCTGCCCCTCTCTCTCCTGATTGGCTTAATGGGTTTGATTGACAGCAGCTGGAGCCAATGGTGCCGCTGCTATCTCTCAGCCAATGAGGAGGTGAGTTCCGGAAGGCTGAGACATTCCTGCAACATTGCTGGATAAAGATGGGCTCAGGTAAGCATGAGGGGGGCTGCTGCACACAGGGTTTTTTTTGTTATGCTAATGCATTAGGATAAAAAAATAAACCTGCCTTTACAATCCTTTTTAAGCATTTAAAGCTTTCAGGGCTTCTGGGTCAGTTTTACTTAAAGCTCAGTTCCTGCTTTGCAATCCTCCTAAAGGAGTATGCTGTGCATTGTAGTGCTCCAGTAGCAGTAAGGTCTCCATTTTGTTGTAAAGTACCTCCGAGCCGCTCAGCGGATGAAATAGATTGAGCCTTGGCTTGCATAGCAGATGAACGTGAATAATTCCGATATCTTGGCCAAGCCGTATTTCCTCTTTGAGTCTCTTGTGAAGCAATTACTGAGAAGATTTTGCCAGCACAATGTGAACAAATCGCCAAAGGTGGTGTTCTGCATGCGAAGGCGGTTACGCTGCTGCCTAAGAACTGGTTATAAATTGCCAGGAGTAGGCCCTGATGCTGCAGGCCTGCTAGAGTGTTTGCTTGGCAGAACATCCACTCTGAGAGATGAGACCATGAAAACTGGAGCAAAGGAAAACCTTGATACTGGTCATTTAAAAGACTTGACAAAACCCAGAATCTAGCTTTTCTTGTCGTTTTAGTTCCTTGATTGTGTCAGCCCTGTACAATGGCTATTCTATGTCATGTGTCAGCCCTGTACAATGGCTATTCTATGTCACGTGTCAGCCCTGTACAATGGCTATTCTATGTCACGTGTCAGCCCTGTACAATGGCTATTCTATGTCACGTAATTTAACATCTCACGTTCTGCTTCATAGGCAACAAACCCCACATACCTTATTCTGCAAAGGTCTTCTAATAGGTTTGCCCTTGTTAGAATGTTGCTTGCTTTAGTTCCCTATGGGTGACTGCTATAGGTCAGTGCTTATACAGAGTTTAATAAGAAGGTGGAATTTTAAGCAAATGGCCTAATGGAAGGCTGGAGTGTGTATGCATGAACTCCTGTCCTGCTAGAAGACTTTTAAATCGGTTTAACCATTCCTGTACCTCTGGTAGGTTTGTTAGTTAAGAGCCCATTCAGACAGGGGCGACACGACTTGCTGGGGCGACCTGTGAAGTCGCGGTGCACCGCGACCTCGGCGCGACTTGCACGGACTTCATATAATTGAAGTCAATCCAAGTCGCCTCCAGGTCGCCCCAAAGTAGTACATGACCCTTTTTCTAAGTCGGAGCAACTTGTGTCGCTCCTATTAGCACGGGTCCTGTACTACTCTATGGCAAGCGACGGACTGCGACTTGTCAGGCGACCAAGTCGTGCTAGTGTGAATGGACCCTCAAGCGTTTGTTACCCTAAAAAAAATATTGAGAAACTTTCCTTATAGCAGGTTAAACAGCACGGTGCTTGTGCTATCTAACCTGCCCCTCTGAAAACTGTAAAAAAAACCTGGCTGATCCTGCCACTTCCCATGTCCCCCTCTGTGTGCTGACCAAGATAATCATGGCTAGTAAGCCCTGACCACCATGGTCAGCCTGCGTGCCTCCGTCATCCTTAGCTCTTCTCTCTGCTCTCACCTCCCCTCCCTGCCCGTTAGCTCTGTGTATCTCTGTCCCAGTCCCCCCACCCCCCTGCTGCTGATAACGGTCAGATGTCACTGCCAGCTCCTCTCTGGTAAGCTCCTATCCTGCACCGTGTAACTGCTTGTAAGAAACGATGCCTCTAAATCAGGGCTTGAAAAATTTGTTAGGGATCTATGAGCCAGCTAAAAAAGTTAGGATACAGTTTATTTTTTAAAAGCAAAGCTTTATTTTCAATGACGAAATAACCGATCTTAAATTTTAAACCGTGCAGCAAGGTTGGGGCGATAGGAGATCCAGTGACCAAGAGTAACATATGCCACCTTAGGCCCCTTTCACACGGGCGCCTACGCTAAGCAGAATCCGCATGCTCAGTGGGGATCTCTCTGCTGATCCCCGCTGAGCAGGTGGATGACAGGTTCTGTCCGCTATGCTATGCAGACACAGCCCATTCTCCTCTATGGGGCAATCAGATGGAAACAGACAGTCTGTTTCCATCCGATGCCATCCAATCCAATTCACTGGACGGATGGTAAATAGAACCACCATCCGTCTGTTTTTGGCAGCCAGGATCGGATGGCGGCGGCTTGCCACTCCATAGAGACTGAAGCGACAGGACATCTCCTGCAGTGCACCCCAGGCGCCAGGTTGCTAATTCTAGTCGCAAATGCGACCTGGCGCCCGGGGATTGTCGAACCCTGCTCTAAATACCTTTTTGAGAAGTGTACTTAGATCCGTCACGTGACTCCCGGCCGCTCTGATAACACAATCCAGGGCTACAGCAGGAGGAGCCGAGCGGCTAGCTCGCCAGTCACGTGACTCCCGGCTGACATCAGAGGTAGGGAGAGTCCCGCTGTCCTTGTCAGTGGAGGCAGCAGCGGGACTTGGGAGCAAGCCCTCATGGATGCCCCCATGGAGGGGATGGAGTGTCAGCTGGGGACCCCAGAAGAAGAGGATTGGGTTTGCTCTGTGCAAAACTATTGCACAGAGCAGGTTTAAAAAAAAAAAAAAAAAACCCGACCGTTTTACAATCACTTAAATTTTTTAGCATCTAATATAAATTTCTGCTAGTAAGTAAAATGATATAGTAAAGCTGTTTTACCCTATTTCACCTGTGAATATTTTTTTTCTAATAACTATATCAGGATATTTTGCTTCAGGCAATATTTGGAAGGGATATTGGGTACGTTGCAGTGTAGATTAGTTGGCCCCTGCTTTCATCCATTTACAATGTTACTCCGGAGACCTCATCCTCTTCCCTGACCATTTTCTCCGGCAGCGGTGTTGTGCTATTTCAGCCGTTTGCCCCGAGCATTTGCGTAGTTTTATGAATGCTTGTGGAAGAACTGTTCTGTGTCTTGTTTAAATAATTTACATTCACTGTATATCCCAATACTTGTAATACCGATTTTGGTCATTTTTCTCAGGTTCCTGGCTTCTAGTAAGCTGTAGACAATGGATAGTGGTGCGAACACATAGAGACTTGGTGTGAATTTGAATCCATGCAAAACCATGGCCTGCTAAAGATAATACTGAATAAAATGATTCTGAATTGTGTTAGGAGGTCAATGAAACAAACCCATTGGTTTCCCTATCCCTTTAGCAGACTTCATTACAGATTCGGATTTTGTTCTGTGCTGAAGAAATAAATCTACAAAAGTTCCAAAGCAGCTTGAGCTGCGGTCGGTAGCTGTCCTCTTTCCGTAGAGCCCCTTTAAGCCTCGTACACATTATACAATTATCTGACAAATTGTTTTTTTTTTTTTTTTTTTTTTTTAATGCAAGTCTGATATCAAATAGTAATAGGTTACTAAAGTTACGAAAAAGTCTCATAAGACAGAATACAACTTGGGAAGTGATGTATTCTTCAATTTCTGACCATGCTTGGTCTTAAACGCACAATGTGTGTTTTTTTTTTTTTGGATAAATGCCATAAAAATTTAACGAAAATTGATTGTTCTGTTATCATATCACTACGAAAGTGATTTTCCCATTGCGTGTACTAGGCATTAGACTTCCCTACCTTGGGATTGCTTCATACAACAGAAGTCTATGCTAATCACAGTGATATCGGGGAAAAATTAGTACAGGAACCTTCTTCATAGTTGCTGTGACATGAGTCAAAAAAATAGTTTACTTTAAATGTAATTGTAATGCCTTCTACTACCTCCAGTCTATCAGCCTCCACCTTCTCTGGGTTCAGACGCTGATCTTCCCGACAGTCTAACCATTTCCCGACCACCCGCCGCCTTTTTACTACGGCAGGGTGGCTCTCATGCGCAAACCTACGTAAGTCTACGTCGGTCGCGTGCGGTAAGCTAGGGGGCGAGCGCGCGCCGCCAGCGGCACGCTCCCGCCGCCACTCGGCAGCGGGGAAGCCGATGCACGGGCCAGGCGGCTCAGATTGCCTCCTGACACCCGCGACCGCTCCCCATTGAGAGAGGACGGTCGTCGGTCGGCTGTTGTAAACACAGCCGACTGTCCTCCCTGAAATGATCAGAGCTCATATGATTCTTCTATATTAGGATCACATGTCTCTAAGGTCATCTCAGAAGCCACGCCCCCCACAGTTAGAATCGCTCCCCTAGGCTCACATTTAACCCCTTGATCACCTATACTGTTAACCCCTTCCCTGCCAGTGTCATTATTATAGTAACAAGTGCATATTTTTAGCACTGATTACTGTAGTAATGTCACTGGTGCCCCCAAAAGTGTAAAAAATGCCAGTTTGGGGTCTGATCTGTTTGTCGCAGTGCCACAAAAAATCGCAGATCGCCGCTATTGCTAGTAAACCAACAAAAAAAAAAATTACCAAAATCTTTTTCCGTAGTTCGTAGACACCATAACTTTTGCGCAAACCAGTCAAAATTCGCTTATTGCGATTTATTTATTTTCTCCTACCACAAATATGTAGCAGAAAACAAATTGGCTTAAAATGTTAAAAAATTTAGATTTTTTTTAAATAATGTTATATAGCAGAATGTGAAGTTTTTTTTAAATTGTCACACTTTTTTGTTTATAGCGCAAAAAATAAATATCGCACATATGATCAAATACCACCAACAGAAAGCACTATTTGTGGAGGAAAAAAGGACATAAATTTTTTTTGGGTACAGCGTCGCACGACCACGCAATTGTCCATTAAAGTAACGCAGTGCCGAATTGCAAAATAGGGCCTGGTTATTAAAGCGGTAGTGTCCCGCTTTTTGACACTTTTACCTACAGGTAAGCCTATAATAAGGCTTACCTGTAGGTACAAATAATATCTCCTAAATCTGCATGGTTTAGGAGATATTTACAGTGCATGCAGCCGCTCGCGCTCTGAAGGTCCGGGAGACCTTAAATTTATTTGCCGGGAGCATGCGCGGGAGTGACGTCATCGCGGCTCCGGCCAATCATCGCGCCGGAGCCGTCTCTTCCGGCCAATCACCGCGCCGGAGCCGCCAAACCCAGAAGAGACGGCGAGGGATCATGGCAGCGCCCGCAGCGATGTCCGGGGGTCCGTGTCGGGGCTTCGTTCTAAGGTAAGTTACACATAATGGGCTAGTATGCGATGCATACTAGCTCATTATGCCTTTGTCTTGCAGGTTTTTTAAATTTTTTTTATTTTAGGGTTTACAACCGCTTTAAGGGGGCAAATCCTTCGGTCTTAAAGTGGTTAAAGTGATTTTTTTTTTAAAACAAACATGTTATACTTACCTGCTGTGTACAATGGTTTTGCACAGAGCAGTCCTCTTCTGGGGACTCCCACTGGCGCTCCTGGCTCCTCCTGCAGCTGCGAAGTATAGTATAGAGCGCCCTTATAATAAGATAAAAAAAAAAAAAAAAAAATTCTGCCTTTTAGAACCACTGACTTCCTGCCCAGGACTACATGTCCCATGAGGCATTGCTCCTCACACATTCACATGTTCTCAGGCTCTTACTGACATGTATGAACGGTGTACTGAGCTGTATGTGTGCTGCACTGTGTATACTGACATGTATGGATGGTGTACTGAGCTGTATGTGTGCTGCACTGTGTATACTGACATGTATGGATGGTGTACTGAGCTGTATGTGTGCTGCACTGTGTATACTGACATGTATGGAGGGTGTACTGAGCTGTATGTGTGCTGCACTGTGTATACTGACATGTATGGAGGGGTGTACTGAGCTGTATGTGTGCTGCACTGTGTATACGTGCATGTATGGAGGGTGTACTGAGCTGTATGTGTGCTGCACTGTGTATACTGACATGTATGGAGGGTGTACTGAGCTGTATGTGTGCTGCACTGTGTATACTTGCATGTATGGAGGGTGTACTGAGCTGTATGTGTGCTGCACTGTGTATACTGACATGTATGGAGGGTGTACTGAGCTGTATATGTGCTGCACTGTGTATACTGACATGTATGGAGGGTGTACTGAGCTGTATATGTGCTGCACTGTGTATACTTGCATGTATGGATGGTGTACTGAGCTGTATGTGTGCTGCACTGTGTATACTGACATGTATGGAGGGTGTACTGAGCTGTATGTGTGCTGCACTGTGTATACTGACATGTATGGAGGGGTGTACTGAGCTGTATGTGTGCTGCACTGTGTATACGTGCATGTATGGAGGGTGTACTGAGCTGTATGTGTGCTGCACTGTGTATACTGACATGTATGGAGGGTGTACTGAGCTGTATGTGTGCTGCACTGTGTATACTTGCATGTATGGAGGGTGTACTGAGCTGTATATGTGCTGCACTGTGTATACTGACATGTATGGAGGGTGTACTGAGCTGTATGTGTGCTGCACTGTGTATACTCGCATGTATGGAGGGTGTACTGCGCTATATTTCCTGATATGTAAACAAATACATTCTGTATGCAGGCCAACTAATTGGCTGATCAACTTATCAATTATGAAAATCTTAACTATTTTCATAATCGATTAGTTGTCGATCAAACGATTAGTAGTTTCGGCCCTACTAAATTTTATTCTCCCATGAATACAACTTGGCTATTTAAGACCACCTGTGTGAATTTTTCTTTTTTTTTTTTTTGCAAGTCATTAGAAAGCAGAGGTTTGATGGCATCTGATTGCACCTCAGCTTGTACAATTTTTTCTGATAGTGGTCCAAGCGGGACAAAGATGGAGCCGAAGTACTTTACAGTGATGAAATGAGAATAAAAAAAAAATCACTTCTTCAGGAAAGGCATTGATTCATGACAATGGAAACGTTCCCAGCTTGTTCTTATGACTCATCTCCAGGAAGAACTGAAAATACCTCCATTCAGGATCAGTAGTGTTAGTGCTGTAGAGTGGAAGGATTCTTGTAAATGACAGTGATTAGACTGACAACCTTCAGTCGCTGGGTAGGTCTGACACCTGGCCTGACTTCTTCTGATTACTTTATTCTTTGGATGAATGCGGGGCCCCACAGTAAACTCTCACTAATGATGCCAGGGTGCTTCCAGGAGTCATGATAGTTCACATTGTGTTCTAGTATAATGTTTGGAAACTCTCTGGTCTTCTGCTTTTGTACTCTTCGAATCTGAAAAGATTTAGATGATTGTTCTCAATGGTCATTTTTTTTTCTTCCTTTTAAAGTAACAAAAACCCAGTTACTAAAATCTCATATGTACCTGAACATGTAAATGTCATTTCAAAAGTCAGTTTCGACATTTTCAGATATGTAACTTTAACCACTTGCCAACCGTGTCATGTACATTTACTGCGGCTTTTCAGCTCTTACGCGTGAAATCACGTACCTGTAGGTAATTTCATGCAGTAGCCTCTAGGGGGCACATGTGCGCCGCTAGAGGCCCAATCGCGCACCGATTGGACAGAGGGGGAGCCAATCGGATCCGATGTTCACCCACCTGCGATTGTTATGGAGAGAGGCAGAACGGCGGTCTTGCTATGTAAACAAGGCAAATCGCCGTTCTGACGGGATAAGAAGAAGATCTTGTGTTTCTGCTAAGCAGGAACACTGATCTGTGTTCACCCAGTCAGAGCAAGCATCCCCTAGGGACACAGTTAACCCTTTGATCGCCCCTGATGTTAACCCCTGCCAGTACAGTAATAGTGCATGTTTTTTGGCACTGATCACTGTATTGGTGTCACTGGTCCCCAAAAAGTGTCAAGTGTCAGATTTGACCATCAGTGTTGAAGTAATGCTATAAGTCGCTGATCGCCACCATTACTAGTAAAAAAAAAAAAAACCTCCATAAGAATATCCCAATGTTTGTAGACGCTATAACTTTTGCTCAAACCAATCAATATACACTTATTGGGTTTTTTTGTTTATACCAAAAATATGTAGCAGAATACATATTGGCCTAAATTTAAGTACCGATCGCATATTTTTTCTATAAATGACACAGGAGCAGTTGGTGTTAAATTAGAGAGGGGATTAAATCATTTTAAAATTCTGAGAGCAGCAGGAGGGGAGGGGGCGGCACTGACGAGCAGACAGGCGGGACGAGGAGGACAGACGAGAGTGCAGGGCTGTGGATGACAGAGACACTGACCACAGAGTCAGGGCTTAGCAGCCATGATACACTGTGGTTAGTGTACAGGGGGGAGGGCAATTACACAGAACAAGCACTGTGCTGTATACCATGCTTTAACCACTTCTGGACCTGAAGGATTTGCCCCCTTAATGACCAGACCATTTTTTTGCGATTCGGCACTGCATTACTTTAACGAAAACTTGCGCGGTCGCGCGACACTGTACCAGAAAAAAATTGTCCTTTTTCTCCCCACAAATGGAGATTTCTTATGCTGGTATTTGATCACCTCTGCTATTTTTTATTTTTTGCCCTATAAACAAAAAAAGCGCCAATTCTCAAAAAAATATACAATATTTTTCACATTCTGCTATATAACATTCCCCAAAAAAATGTAAAAATCAAAATGTTTTATCCTTTTAGACCAATTTGTGTATTCTGCTACATATTTCTGGTAAAAAAGATTTACATTGGTTTGCGCAAAAGTTATTGCGTCTACAAACTAGGGGAAAGATTTGTCATTTTTATTTGTTGTTTTTTTTTTTACTAGTAATGGCGGCGATCTGCGATTTTTAGCGGGATTGCGGTGGACAGAATGGACCCCTAACTGACATTTTTTGACACTTTTGGGGGGGACCAGTGACATTACTACAGTAATCCGCAGACATGGGAGTAAAGCCCTGTACACACGTGATTGTCGGCCGAACGATCGGCCGTCTTTTGTCCAGTGCTGTCATGTCGGTTGAAAAGTGCTAAAGACTGCACACGAATTTTGTTGGCCAACAACAGCCGACTGCAGAAGTGATGTCATGTGATGGTTAACTTTCCGTGTGTTTTTTCTTCTCTGAGCATGCCCAGTCTTGCTCATCTGCTGTTTGTCGGCCGAATTCTGTACTGACTGAGGAACAATCGGCTGTTCTGGTGTTGGCCAACAAAAATTTTAAAGCCTGCACACCAGATTCTGTTCGACCGAAAAGTCAGTCGGTTGTCGGAAGCATCTTACTAACAAGCCGACAATCGGCTGATCGGACGTTGGCCCGAATATTTACGGTCGACAATCGCTACGTGTGTACGGGCCTTAAGTCACACATGTGCAAGTCACAAGCAAGTCTCAAGTCTTAACCTTCAAGTCTCAAGCAAGTCCCAGGTTACTGTGGCGAAAAGCAAGCAAGTTGAGTCCCTGCTAGAAGTCAAGCAAGTCAAGTCATTTATTTTGGTCAAGTCACAAATGAAGTCAAAATACTGATCTACCCCAAATTTCACCTTTAAATCAGTAAAAAGTCAGTGGTCAGGAAAGGTTTTGTTTTATTTTCAACATTAACAAAACTGCTTAGTGATTTTTTTCTTGGCATATTAAAGAAACACTTTGAATGCCCAAAAAAAGCTCAAAATCCTTCGTCCGGTCATGTTTCATCACCACAGTCACTAAAAACATGTTAAGTATTTCCATTGTTAAACAGCCAGTGTCCTAAAAATCAGAACACACTGAGGTTTTTTAAGTGACTGTGGTGTCAGAAACATAACAGGCACATTCATTTTGCTTTAACACATCTTGAGAAAATAAAAAATATTTAATAACTTAAAGTAAAGTCATTTCGAGTCATATATGTCTCAAGTCAAAGTCAAGTCTCAAGTCATGAATACCAAGTCAAAGTCAAGTTGAGTCTTTTATTAATTTTAGTCAAGCAAGTCTCAAGTCCTCAAACTGGTGACTTAAGTCAAGTCATGAGACTCAAGTCCTCCACCTCTGTTAATCAGTGCTAAAAATATGCACTGGTACTGTAATAATGACATTGGCAGGGAAGAGGTTAACCAAGGGGTAATAAAAGGGTTAATTGTGAGCCTGGGGGAGTGTTTACTAACTGTATGGGCCTGTGAAAGGATCATGGAGACCTGTGATCCTATATAGAAGGATCACAGGCGCTCTGTGATCATTTCAGAGAGAAGAAAGGTGTTTACATCATCTGACCCTCCTTGTCTCTCAGCGGGGAGAGATCGCAGGTGCCCGGCGGCAATTGCAGCCGCTGGACCCATGGATCGGCATCCCCCGCTGCCCCGTGCATCACCCCCCAGCACCACGCACGACCGACCGACGTAGAGCTATGTTTCGCACAGCCGAGCCTGCCTGCCGCAGTTAAAATGCGGCGGGTGGTCGACAAGTGTTTAAGTGAACAGGATCTTTGTTACCCTAAAAAAAAAAGGTTTAAGCAGTCTTTTTGTTGGAAATGTGACTATAGTGTGGGAGGTGGTGATAGATTATTGCAAGAAATGTAATGCAAATTCTAGTGTACCTTAAACTCTTATGGCTGTGATGGCAGATACAGCTTATACACAGGATTTGGAAGGTAATGTAACTAGTAGTTGAAGATAATTGATTCTTGGGTAATGGAATATGATGCCTGGGCTCAGACTGTACATCACTCCTCCAGCGCAGCAAAGATTATGTAAATGACGTGCAAATGATCTGTAACGGGCTTCTCTGGCGGTAGCCGTTTAGCTACATGCTGACCAGCAGATCTTAGATGCAGTTTCTTATGTAGTGTGCCTGACATTTACTGAACTGCTGCTCCTCGCAGAGTGCCTGCTGAGTGTTAGTAGATAAAGGTCAGGATAATTTCCCGGCTTTGGGAGTTTAGGCTGTCTCGCTTTTCCATTTATTTCATTAATGTTCCATGCACCTGGTATTATTATCCCTTATCAGCCCTCCACGAGGCCCAGGAGAGATTGTCTGCGTAAGCATTTTTTTTTTTTTCATTTGGGCTTCTCTAGTTATTGATTACAGGGTGAAGCCACCAAATTTTATTTAGGACTGGAGCTTGAATCGCTTGCGGAGGAAGAAGAGACACATTACAACATAATCACCCGAATCTTATTCTGTATGCTGGAAATTGAAGTGGAACTTTATATAGCCGTGATGGTCGGGCTCAGTGATGTATCGCTGGTTGCTCGTGTACCATGTTTTATCTATCTGCAAACTCATGTTTTGTTTAAATTAAGGGATTTGCTTATAGTTCTACTTTAGCTACCTCCCACCCGCCCTGTAGCCGAAAGACGGCTACAGTGCAGGCTTTTTTTGCTGGGAGGGCGTAATCCCATTATCACGCTAACCGCTCGCCATGCTCTGTAATCGCTGAGTCCAGATCACAGATTGAGGTAAAGGGCCAATCACAGCGGCCCTTTGCCATGTGAGTAGCTGTCAGCCAGTGACAGCTGATTACAGGATGTAAACACAAGCCAGTTATTGGCTTTTCTTCACGCTGGCCGCATGAGGAGGGAAGAAAGCTGATAACCGGCTTATGTTAAAGGGGCACTGATAATCGGGGCCCACCAGTGCCACCCCATCAGTGCAACCTCACCCGCGCATATCCGTGAAGGAAAAAAAATTACCTCTTTGCTAAATTTTATAACAAACTATAAATGTCTCTTTTTTTGTTTTAGCAAAAAAAAAAAACAGTGGTGACACTGGTTCTTGTAGTGATTAACTGTTGCATGGGATGGCTAAACTTTGACTTGCATCTTGGTGCAGACTTCAGTTTTTTGAAGAGATTGTGTTGCCTTCCCTATATCCCAGGCCTAAACATCCTGAGGAAATTGCTCTTCATTCCCTGGATGTGGTTCGGGCAATCAGGGTGTACCTGGCAGCTACAGACTCCCTATTTGTACTCATGGTTGGACCTCCAAAAAGGTTGGCCGTTTCTGCTGCGACCATTTCCAGATGGATCAGACAGTGATTCAGGGCTATTCAATTAGGGGTCAGGTTCCTCCTTTCCCTGTTAAGGCACACTTTACTAGGGCACTTGGTGCCTCCTGGGCCTTATGTCCTCAGGCTTCAGTGATGCAGGTTTGCAACGCGGCTATCTGGTCGTCTATAAAACTTTGTAAAAGTGTGCACAAAGTGGGTGTGTTGGCATCTGTGGATGCTTCTTTTGGCCGCGAGTATTTGCAGGCTACTGTTTAGAGGACCTATTGTTTTTTTTTTGTTTTTTTTTCAGGTTAGCTCCAGTTGTTTTGCTTGAGCTCCGTGTTACCTGGTTGGCAATGGTTAGCCTTGGAAATTTTTTCTGAGGTTTTTCCCACCCTCATTTTTAACACTGCTTTGGGTCATCCCAATGGTTAAGAAGAATCAGAAGCTGTGTCCCTCAATGAATGATAGAAAATTAGATTTTTTACTTAACGTAAAATCCATTTCTCTAATGTTCATTGACGGACACAGCACCCACCCCTCTGTGAAGTTGTTTACTGCTTGTAACAAAACTGAGTGCCTATAGCTGAGTGTGGGAGTATACCTCCTGGGACTGCCCATAGGCATAGTCAAGCTTTTTTCTACCTAGTGTCCTACTCCTGTAGGGGACAGCATAACCCAATGGTTAAGAAGAATCAGAAGCTGTGTCCGTCAATGAAATTGATTTTACGGTAAGTCAAAAATCCCATTTTCCACCATCTCTCCAAAGTCTACAAGTGACTTGATCCCTTATGTGGGAGACCCATAGTTTTGGGCATGGGCTTTCTCAATGAGCGCTTGGGAGAATGGTTGGAGGGTCAGCTCCAACCTTTAGTACATACTTTACCTGATCTTTTTTTGAAAGTCAGTCATTAACAATCTATTATGGATACATTACGTGGTCTAATGATGACATATGATGTATCTAGTTTGTATTCCTCCATACCAAATGATTTGACAATGCTAGATGTCTCATTTTTTCTCAATAGTTGCTCCCAGATGTCAAAAGAATGACTCTCTTGAGGTTCTGGATTTCCTGTTGACTTACAATTGTACTTTTGATGGGGTTTACGATCTCCAGAGATGTGGGGCCACGATGGGAGCCAGATTTTCCCCCTCACTCGCCAACCTGTTTATGGGTCGGTGGGAGCGGTCCCACATCTTTGGAGAAGGAAACCCCTTCAGAGAACATATTAGTTTGTACTTTAGGTACATTGACGATTTGATTTTTGTTGGTCACAGGGAGATCGATTTTTCCATTATTTTTATCATATCTTAAGAATAATGAATCTACTTTACGGGACTTGGCAATCCTGAGGAGATATTTTTCTTGGACGTCTCACTTGGCCATAAATCAGACAGGGTCTCCACTCGGCTGTACAGAAAAACCCTACCGGGAAACAAGACTTTTGTCTGCTAAATCTAGTCACCCACATCATACCATAAAGGGTATTCCCATTGGGCAGCCTGTCAGATTGAGGAGAATTTGTAGTTCAGTCTGACTTTAAGGAGGCTTCTGTGATGTACAATAGGTTTTCAGCAAGGGGTTATCCCAAATGGTCTTTGGACAGAGCTTAAAATATAGCTCTTAACAAAAATCAACATGATCTTTTATATAACAGAAAGATACACAATACTGTTTCAACTAGAAATAGAAATCCCTGATTAGTTCTCCCACATAGTCTTGAATTTAAACAGATTAAACACATTGTTCTCAAATATTTACCTTTGTTTAATGATGCGGTGTGTGCACATATTTTGGACAAAGGTATCAATGTCGCGGCTAAAAGAGCGAAAACATTGGATAGTTAGCACCTAGCTTTTTTCAGCCATTGAGGGGGGGGGGGGGGATGTTTTCTGTCTCCTCTGCTCCATATAAACTCCAGACTTTTTGTCAGAATGATCATTTGCATTTTGCCATTTCTTTTTCCTCTTTTTGGTTTCTTACTATATACATATTTTTATGATACGTTTTTTTTTTTTTTTTTTTTTCTTGCCTTTGGACTTGCTAATGTATTTGGCCCCCTTGAACTTTGCGACCTTTTGCCACATTTCAGGCTTCAAACAAAGATATAGAACTGTAATTTTTTGTGAAGAATCAACAAGTGGGACACAATCATGAAGTGGAACAAAATGTATTGGATATTTCAAACTTTAACAAATAAACTGAAAAATTGGGCGTGCAAAATTATTCAGCCCCTTTACTTTCAGTGCAGCAAACTCTCTCCAGAAGTTCAGTGAGGATCTCTGAATGATCCAATGTTGACCTAAATGACTAATGATGATAAATAGAATCCACCTGTGTGTAATCAAGTCTCCGTATAAATGCACCTGCACTGTGATAGTCTGAGGTCTGTTTAAAGCGCAGAGAGCATCATGAAGAACAAGGGACACACCAGGCAGGTCTGAGAGACTGTTGTGGAGAAGTTTAAAGCCAGATTTGGATACAAAAAGATTTCCCAAGCTTTAAACATGCCAAGGAGCACTGTGCAAGCGATAATATTGAAATGGAAGGAGTATCAGACCACTGCAAATCTACAAAGACCTGGCCGTCCCTCTAAACTTTCAGCTCATACAAGGAGAAGACTGATCAGAGATGCAGCCAAGAGGCCCATGATCACTCTGGATGAAGTGCAGAGATCTACAGCTGAGGTGGGAGACTCTGTCCATAGGACAAAAATCAGTCGTATACTGCACAAATCTGGCCTTTATGGAAGAGTGGGAAGAAGAAAGCCATTTCTTAAAGATATCCATAAAATGTGACGTTTAAAGTTTGCCACAAGCCACCTGGGAGACACACCAAACATGTGGAAGAAGGTGCTCTGGTCAGATGAAACCAAAATTGAACTTTTTGGCAACAATGCAAAACGTTATGTTTGGCGTAAAAGCAACACAGCTCATCACCCTGAACACACCATCCCCACTGTCAAACATGGTGGTGGCAGCATCATGGTTTGGGCCTACTTTTCTTCAGCAGGGACAGGGAAGATGGTTAAAATTGATGGCAAGATGGATGGAGCCAAATACAGGACCATTCTGGAAGAAAACCTGATGTCTGCAAAAGACCTGAGACTGGGACGGAGATTTGTCTTCCAACAAGACAATGATCCAAAACATAAAGCAAAATCTACAATGGAATGGTTCACAAATAAACATATCCAGGTGTTAGAATGGCCAAGTCAAAGTCCAGACCTGAATCCAATCGAGAATCTGTGGAAAGAACTGAAAACTGCTGTACACAAACGCTCTCCATCCAACCTCACTGAGCTCGAGCTGTTTTGCAAGGAGGAATGGGCAAAAATTTCAGTCTCTCGATGTGCAAAACTGATAGAGACATACCCCAAGCGACTTACAGCTGTAATCGCAGCAAAAGGTGACGCTACAAAGTATTAACTTAAGGGGGCTGAATAATTTTGCACGCCCAATTTTTCAGTTTTTTATTTGTTAAAAAAGTTTGAAATATCCAATAAATTTCGTTCCACTTCATGATTGTGTCCCACTTGTTGATTCTTCACAAAAAATTAATTTTATCTTTTGAAGCCTGAAATGTGGCAAAAGGTCGCAAAGTTCAAGGGGGCCGAATACTTTCGCAAGGCACTGTATATATTGCATGTCACGTATCCCATATGTACTCTATCGGATATGCTTTACTTCTCTTGCCTTGTACACTGTAAGGAGGAGATATGCTCATGTTTCCATCTTCAATCATTTATCTAATTGAGGATGCATGTCCATGTTTTGATGTGTGCGCTGCATGCATGGGTTAGGCAAAACCTTTGCACAGTGCCAGGTAAGTATAACCTGTTTTGTTTTAAAAAAAATCAGATCCTTTTACAACAGTGGTCCTCAACTCCCGTCCTCATGGCCAACTAACAGGCCAGGTTTGCAAGATAACTAAATTGCATCACAGGTGATCTAATTTGCTGCTCAGTGATTGCAGTATTCTAGTCTGCATCTCCCCAAGGTAATGCTTAAAATCTGGCCTGTTAGTGGGCCTCGAGGACCAGATGTGAGGACCGCTGCTTTACAACACCTTTAATGGCACCCCCACACAGCACAACCTGCAGCACACTTGCGGGTGCATGAACCACAGGAAAATTGCATGGTCAACAACACCATGTGATTTCCCTGCGAGTGCTTTTTTAAAAAAGCCCAAGCCCCCTTCCCCCCTTTTTTTTTGCATATTACGCAGACAGGGCTGCCTATTCAAATGAATGTGCAGCCCAGCGCACGCCAACATGGCTGCACAACCCAACTCTAGTGTGAATGAGTAAATGAGTAATTGCAGTTTACCACTGAGAGGCTCCCTATTGTGGTTAACCAAAACTTTGTAGTATGTTCTAGCATGAAAGAGAAACTTTGTAAAAATGTGAAAAATATAACTTGTTAATCCTAAATATTCACTAGGACTAGCACTGAAGATGCACTGATTAAATATACAAGCTACTGTCCCTTTAATGCCAGTTCATGGCAAATCTTTGAAACTATTAGGGAACGGTGCTTTTCCCCCTGGTACTTTCAGATCTCTTATTATGTCTTAATCTCCCCAGAGCCACATGATTGCCTCCTGACAGCCTAGTAATGACATTGAATGCCCTGCTGCTGAAACAATTGGTGTCCTGGCGTGTCCGGATAGAATTCATTTTTTTTCTCCCTCCCTTCCCATACATTGGCAATATTAGTAAGGTGCCGGGCTGCTTGAGTTTCTATGGAAATGAGCTGTAATGGATATGCTTTGCCGGTCACCCTGTGAAAGTGTTATGCTAAACTGTATCCTCACTTAGATGAGACGATTGTAATTCCTACAGAAAAGGGGATGTGACACCAGCTGCTGGTTACAATGCAGAGACCACAGTGTGAGCCATTTCCCCAGCTGTTTAGTGGTGGCAGTTCATCAGCAGTCTAGTTTTAATTGCTCCCCCCCCATGCCGCTTGTAAAGTGCATAACTAAAATTCTGTTTTGGAACCTTGTAAACTTTTGTCCTTGCTGAGCTTTTCTTAAAGTACAGACTATAGATCAGAAATGGTTTCCCCTTCTGACTGTACCACAGGTGGGCAATGAGGGTACATTCACACCGTGAATGACTAAGCAGCAGGGTATGTGTGAAACGCGTTAGCTGTGCTGTATATTTAACCATCTGTTTGCTGTATGGACTGTTATTTTATATAGATCAGTAAAGGTGATTGCATTTGTATGCGGCCATCTTGCCTTTTTTTCACCACATAGTTCTGTTGCATGCAGGGCCGGAACCTTCTCTGTATGCAGTGGCGGTGGGGCGCAGGGGTGGTGACCTTGAGCAGTATACTACTCATTTCGGGGGTACATTCACACTGTGAGCGGTGACTTGGTTCAGTCTGCACAGGCTCACTGCAAGGGCACTTAGAAACATTTTTTTATGTGGCTTGTTCACGCTATCAAGCTGCATTAAGGTGGGTTTTGGTGTGTATAAATGCAAACCTTACTGACAAATAAGGACACTCCCTATGGGACTTTGTAATCAAATACACCCAATAAACAAAATAAGTAAGAAATTAATTATACCAAACTTTATTATACAATCATAAAGGTTTTAAATGTACATATGAGAACAATGCAAACAGACATTTTCGGCATATGTGTGCATAACCTATATTGCGGTCACTATACCTTCTATGTCCAAGATGTCACTTTGGCGGAGATTTACTAAAAACCGGTGCACTCGTACATGGTAGCCAATCAGCTTCTAACTTCAGCTTCAATTAAAGTGTTACACAACCGTTAAATCAGTCTGTATATACAGTAAAGCATGCTTGTTATACTCCCTATGGAACCTAAGGGGTTAATCCTCTGCATTATAATATAATGGCACTTTTCCACTGCAAGTACCGGCTCGGCTCTACTCGGCCCTGCTTGGCCCGGTTTACTTTTCCACTGCTGGTACCGCATGGTACGGTGTTGGAACGGTTCGGTACGGTATAGGTTTGCTTTTCCACTAAAGTAGTACTAAAGTTAAGTGGGTGGGATGATAACGGGGTGGGTGGGATTCTTTGACCAATCAGTGGCTAGTAGTGACTGCATGCAAAGGATTGTGGGATATGGTACCAGTTATGGTACCTGTTGGAACCACAATCGAGTAGGTACTGTTTTTTCAGAGCCGTACCGTACCGTTTGGCTCCATGCAGTGGAAAAGCGCCGCTGTGCCGTACCAAACCGTTCCGACACTATACCTTGCGGTACCAGCAGTGGAAAAGCACAAAAGTGTGCCGAACCGTTCGGTTCCATGCAGTGGAAAAGCGCCATAAGAGAGTGACCAGCGCTATGGAGTACTACACATAGAGGATATAAATTATCATAAAAAAAGATGTAAGCTGCCACCAATCAACCCTCGAGGTGCAAGGGTGAGAATAAAGTGATAATGCGTGAAGATTGGTACCGGCGCTACCTGTATGTGTGACTGAAAAAACAAACCTCGTGATGCACAGTATAAAATAAAAGGTGAATGTGTATAACTGTGTGGGCGGAGTCTGAACGTCATAGGTCACTTCCGGGTACGGAGCCGTGGAACGCGGAAGCTTCCCGGTGCGATCTTTTCACTGATCCTGATCAGCGAACGAGTGAGTGCATATCGTCTTTCTACACTACTACATTGGCATTTTGTACATCATGGGGTTTCATCTCTGTTGGAGCTTTTAGAGCAAGATCATCAGCTCACAGTCCTCCAGAAGCGGAGTCCGAACCCCAGAACCACACGAGCAGTGGGGACCACGCACAGGTCGTATTACCAGCACGCCACCTAGTGGTATATTTGGAAGAGCACATGCACCTTTCTTCATTTATTTTACATACACAAATTTGTGGTGTTCACCAGCATCGAATAACTGAGGTTCTGGTCTATATAGACCCAGTTCTTTGACACATACAAGTCGGTTTAGACATTGTCTGTGATCACTCAGGTTTCCACTCCTGTTGGGAGGAGTCTTTATCCCTCAGGATTCACTTGGAGTGTTTCACGCACACGCACAGTCTTTTCTTTGTTTATACTTGCACTGTTCTAATAAAATATTATTATTTTGCTAGTAATATTTATGGTAATTTTTTATTCCCAGATCACACCCACAATTCATTTGGGTTACACCGTTATACACATTCACCTTTTATTTTATACTGTGCATCACGAGGTTTGTTTTTTCAGTCACACGTACAGGTAGCGCCGGTACCAATCTTCGCGCATTATCACTTTTTAATCCTCTGCATTGTGTAAAAATTATTTTTGACTCTGTATGCAGAGATCCTCCCCTTCTTGCATTGTCCCCAAAACCTGTCCAGATAAGACAGTGGAGTCAGCCTGCACAATGCTCAGTTTGGTGTGTATTGCTAGAGTTATTTTTCTTGGGAGAGTGCATGTGATCAGCACAAGGCCAATCGGCACTGTCCAGGCAGAGGGTCAGGGGTCTTGCATCCTGATAGGACAGCCAATGCAGTATGAAAACTCCTCCAAGCTTTAACCAGCCACTGAAAATAGTCACAAGACTGCTATATACTGCTGATGAGAAAATGCATTTAGCAGTTTAAATTTAGTAAAACGATTGCATTTCCATGTTCTGTGTACTGTGGAAGACCAGATATAGTGAATGCAGGCTCCTGGGTTTAGTAACACTTTAAGCTTTGACAATAAAATTTGGAAGCTGATTGGTTTCTGCGCAGCGTTGCACTTGATTTAGCATCATGCAGTTTTAGTAAATACCCCTAGAAAATGTCAAAGTAGCTCCTAGTGTATAGCATCCGGGCAATGAGAGCAACACGTTTTGGAAATAATTTTCCTTCCTCAGGGGATAAGTGGGGGAGACCTCATATCATATATACTAGATAGGAGTGTCTGCCAAGGTTTAGGCTCCATGCACAATAATGGTTTTCACACAATTTACATAGTTTGTTCGAGCCAAGCTGGCCCAAATGTTTAATGAATACAAGGCTTCCTCTAATTGTCTGTCAAAGGTCAGAGGTGTGACATAATCAGCCCGCCTCCTTGACTCAGCCAATCAGAGGAAGCTTTATATTCATTGATAGAATACATTGCTTCCTCTGAATGGCTGAGCGCCTCTGCTGTAGACTCTTCTGTGTTCCAGGTATGAGACTGGGAGGTCTCGGCTGGCACCCGGAACACAGTGCGGCATGCTGTATGGAGCTGCATCTACATTCAGTGTATACAGCACATCCAGAAGCCTCACAGGTTAGTGAGGAACATGCCTGCCAGCCAGCCAGCTTTGCCCAAACAAATGTAAATTGTGGGAAAACCTGTAGTTCTTTAAGCTCCTAGATGCGATTATGAGCATTTTTTTTTCTACCAGAAGCGATTAGTGTTATCGGGTTCATGCACGCTATTTTATGCTAAAAGCATTTTCTCTAGCGCTCATCGACAGACGTAGTCCTCGGTGATACACCACCTTCGGGTTATGTTACCTCCGCAGGAGCAGGACTAGACAGGAAATTAAAAAGCTCTGGCCACACCCTAGGGGCAGTCCCAGAGGGTATATCCTCTCTCTCTCTGCCTCAGCAAACCAGTTATTTTCTGTCTAGTTAGGAGTAAGGACCTAGATACCTTGCTGGGATCTTAGGTCCTGGCAAGAATTTTTTTCTAAAAGGATTTTTTGGACAGCTTTTTTTCTCCAGTGTTCCTGTGAGATCTTCAAGCAAGAAAGCTGAACGGGGCGACGGGCTGGATGTTGAGATCCGGTGGTCACCCCAGTTCAGCCTACGAGCGCGTGCAGGCCATAGCTCCGCGCTGGGTCGGCCGCGACAAAGTCCCATTAAAGGACTGAACCCGCGAGTTAAACGTCTCGCTGAAACGCCAAAGACCATGAGTCACGGCGTCCGTATCGGTCGACAGCCCTCCCGCCCCGGTGGAGAGGGGTACTGTCAGGAGTTGGTGCCCGCCTGGTTCCGGTATGGTGAGTAGTATGTTCCCCCTTTCCCCCTGACGGGTTTTGTGGTGAACGCGGGCCCCTCTCTGTATGGTAAGAAAGAGTTTCTTTCTATCCTATAACATGTCACAAATCCTCCTACTTTGAGTGTGATTTTATGTGTGCAAAAAGCCAGGAGGCTTGGTTTGGGAGCTAACAATCTATTGTATACATGTTTTAAAGATGTAATCTGTGGCATTCTGGGAATCTTATGGGTTAAGTATAAGCTACCTACCAGTCAGAAGCCACGGACATGTAGACTGCCTTCCAAGTCAGATCTCCAGCTAATAGCAGGCCTCCCGAACGGCCATGCGGTCCGCCAGGGCCGGTACCGCCAACCACGCCATATCCCCATGCAGAGAGAGTGTTGTGTGCCTGCAGCACACCGCTAGTCAGCACAGGCCACCGCCATTTTTTTTGCTGGATCGCACGAGCCGCCATTTTGGCGTAGCCTCGTGTCTCCAGCATGGGGGCGGCCATGTTTGAGGTGATTCTACACCTCGTGGAGCTTGGGGGAGGCGCCGGAAGGCGTGCAGAGGGGCGGAGCCGCCTCCTTTCTTCCTGGGCAGCCAGCCAAAAGACTTCCTGTTTGTCTAAGACAGCGCTGTAAGCTGTTGCAGTTCAACTCTGTACATCAAGTGGTGAGCCTGGGGGTCTATCTCTCTCTCTCTCGATCGATAGGGATCCCTAGCAGGTAACACTAAGGGGTTTTTTTGTGGCGCTGAGGGTCAAAAAAAAAAAAAAAAAAAAAAAGTTTTTTCTTTACTTTGAATTATATCATCCAGGAAGTAACTGGAGTTATTATGGACCCTGCCACACATATTCCCCCACCTGTTTCCCTCGAGGGGGCCTCGGGACCCGCCGGTGCACAGAGTATAGAGTCATTTACAGCAATTTTGGAGTCTATGGTGGCTCGGGTGGAGGCGGCCTGTCAGGGACGGGGGTCAAGGAAGCGACCCCCGCCTACCCCTATACTATCTGACACCTCTGACTCTGATTCAGAGATGGTCACTGCAGTTGCAGGTTCCTCTGCAAGGGCTGCTATCCCAGGTAAAGCCCCCTCAGACAGTGAGGAGGACGCTTCTTCTCCTGCTATAATTCAGGAAGAAGCATTGGTGGACGCACTAGTTGTTGCAGTGCAAGAAACCTTAAAACTTGAGGCTTTACCGGCAGAGGCAACTGAAACAGAAAGGCCTTTTGGTACTAATAAGCCCATCAAGACGGCGAAGGCTTTTCCTGTACCTAAATGTTTTGGTAATCAGATTAAAGGAGAATGGGAGCATTCTAAACGTACCTTTACTATTTCCAAGCGTATTGCTAGACGCTATCCGTTTGAGGAATCCATCATTAAGAAATGGACGGTACCACCAGTCGTGGATCCGCCTATTTCCAGGCTGAATAAAGCCACGGTTATTCCAGTGGAGGACACTTCGTCCTTTAAGGATCCGGTGGATCGAAAGATAGAAGCGGAGTCCCGCACTATCTTTTCTCTGATAGGGTCAGCATTTAGACCAGTAATTGTTATTGGTCTAGTTTCCCAGACACTTACAGAATGGGCGAAAATGGTACGCCAAGATCTTAGGGGAAAAGATATTCCCCAGGAGACATCTGATTTGATAGAACAGATCATACAAGGGCTACGGTTTATCTGTGACGCAGCCTTGGACACTACTCCCTTGTTAGGGCATGCATCTAAGTTAGCAGTGATCCTCAGACGTGTGCTGTGGTTAAAATGCTGGTCAGCTGACCTAGGTTCCAAAAAGACTTTGACCAATCTCCCTTTCCAGGGGAATCGTCTATTTGGAGCCAACCTAGATGAAATCATTAAGGATGCCACCGGGGGCAAGAGTACTTTTTTGCCACAGGCTGCAAAAGCTAAGGGACCTCGCAACAAGCGAGGACCTTTCTTTACCGCCCATAAAGGGCGCCCGGCTGGTACTCCCGGGAAAGGCAAGACTCCTCCAGGAGGGTTCAAGAAGGGCTGGTCGGACAAGCAGAGGACCAACCCAGCCAAACCCGAAATAAAGGAGTACACAGCCTGAAGGTGCGCCCCCACCCGATTTCAGGGTGGGGGGACGTTTTCACCGGTATTCAGGACATTAGATCGAGCATCAACCACTACTACCGGTGCGATTCTTCCCTTCCAACATTTAAGTACAGGAAGCGGTAGTTACCGTTCCCTGTATAGATCTTTTCCTTTACCTTTTCCTAAGATTAGTCCCGATACCTCACAGGAATCGGATCTGATTGACCAGATAGGCCAAGTAGCCTCTAGTCGGGTGACTTCGGTCCCTGAGGTTCAACCAGAAAAGATCACCTTTCCTGATAACTATCAGGTATCTGATAAATGTGTGGGAACAGAAAACGACCAGACTTTCTCGGATGGTCGGGGCCAGATAGCTCTAGGGACGCCTGGTTCAGATCCAATCAGCGCCAGTGGTCCTAGAAATTCTAGGCTGGCCTCTTCAAGCCGGCCTGGCCGACTTGGACATGTTAGTCGCAGACGTTCCGTGGGAACTTCGTCTCAGGGAGTGTCTGTAGTCTCAAGGACCTATTTACCTTCGTGCTTTACAGTCGCTGGTTTTAATGGCCTGGCCATTGAGACCCAAGTACTGAAGGACAGAGGTTTGTCTACTTCAGTCATTCCTACCCTTATTAAAGCAAGGAAAGCGACTTCCAGCAAAGTCTATTATCACACATGGAAGATTTATATTGCGTGGTGCGAATCTTTAGGATTTCCTCCACGTACCTATTCGGTGTCTCGAATATTGGCCTTTTTGCAACAAGGGGTTGAGCAGAAGCTAGCCTTGAGCACCATCAAGGGTCAAGTTTCAGCATTAGCAATCTTCTTTCAGAAACCTTTAGCTACCAAATCCTTGGTGCGGAATTTCATCCAGGGGGTGCGGCACCTGGCTCCTCCAGTCCGCGCGCCCTTACCGCCCTGGGATCTTAATTTGGTTTTGTCGGTTCTACAGAAACCTCCCTTTGAAAACATCAGGGAGATTCCCTTGCTTACTTTATCCCAGAAGGTGGTCTTCTTGGTGGCTATTACTTCTGCTCGCAGGGTGTCAGAACTGGCTGCATTATCATGCCAGTCCCCATACCTAGTGATTCATAGGGATAAGGTAGTACTTCATCCTAAGCCATCTTTTCTTCCTAAGGTGGTTTCAGATTTTCATCTGAATGAAGATATTGTACTACCTTCCTTGTGTCCTCAGCCCAAGCATCATCGGGAACATGCGTTGCATTCCTTGGATGTGGTTCGGGCAATCAGGGTATACCTGAAAGCTACGGAATCATTCCGTAAGATGGATTCACTTTTTGTGATCACGGATGGCCCCAGAAAGGGTTTGCCTGCATCTGCCGCGACCATTGCCAAATGGATTAGACAAACGGTGGTACAGGCTTATTCTATTAAGGGTCAGAGTCCTCCGTTCCCTGTTAAGGCGCACTCCACTCGAGCGCTCAGTACTTCCTGGGCCTTTCGCCATCAGGCGTCAGTGGTCCAGGTATGTAAGGCGGCCACTTGGTCGTCGGTACATACCTTTACTAAATTCTATAAAATTGATGTGACGGCATCGGCGGATGCCTCATTTGGCCGCAAGGTTTTGCAGGCCGCAATTTGAGGAGACCGGTGGTCTACCTCGAGGGTTTTTTTCTGTTTGAAAAATTTTTTTTTGTTGAGTCTCATCATTAAGGATGAGCATTGTAAACTTCTAGTTGGCACCGGTTGGGCCTTCTAGATTGGGATTTGATTTCCATTTTCCCACCCCTCAGTTGTGATACTGCTCTGGGACGTCCCGAAGGTGGTGTATCACCGAGGACTACGTCTGTCGATGAGCGCTAGAGAAAAATGGATTTTTGTAAAATCTTACCGTAAAATCCTTTTCTCTTAGCTCATCGACAGACGTAGTCCCCGCCCCTCTGTTTTTTGGAGTTGGGTTGGGTTAAATTCTCTAAGCACTGCTTTTTCACATAACTGATTTGCTGAGGCAGAGAGAGAGAGGATATACCCTCTGGGACTGCCCCTAGGGTGTGGCCAGAGCTTTTTAATTTCCTGTCTAGTCCTGCTCCTGCGAAGGTAACATAACCCGAAGGTGGTGTATCACCGAGGACTACGTCTGTCGATGAGCTAAGAGAAAAGGATTTTATGGTAAGATTTTACAAAAATCCATTTTTTCAAGCTTCAAACTAGATTTTTTTTTTTCTTTTTTCGTGCACTGTAAAAACGCTCCTAAATGCTACTACAAGCTGGCACAAAAATGTTATCAGCGTTTTTCATTCAGCATTTTTTTTCAAACTTTTTTTATAGCTTATAAAAAATGCTAGTGTGTAGGGATGCACCGATCCAACTTTTTTGGTCCCGATACTTTGCTTTGTGAAATCGCCGATCCCGATCCGAAAGTACTGTTTTGTGAGCTTATAACAAAATAATACTTCCGGATCGGTATTGTCAGATACCTTTTTTATAACAATTGTGCATTCAAAATCTAAAATATCATGGGTTTTGTCTTTAAGAGACGGTTCACACTGAGGCGACACGACTTCGGGGGGGGTGACCTGTGAAGTCGTGTGCACCGCGACTTCGGCGCGACTTGCAGGGACTTCACCTAATGGAAGTCTATGCAAGTCGCTCCGAGGTCGCCCCAAAGTAGTACAGGACCCTTTTTCTAAGTCGGAGCGACTTGTGTCGCTCCTATTAGAACGGGTCCTGTACTAATCAATGGACCGCGACTTGTCAGGCTGACAAGTCGCCTTGCAAGTCGCGGCAGTGTGAATTGGCTCTAAGAGATTAAACTTCCCTCCTCCGGCAGACAAAACGAAAAGATACATTGTATTCATTGTGTTTACTTCACTGGGAGAGTTGAAAGGCATTTGCAGGAGGCTCTTTTTTTTTTCTTCTATTTTTCTTTGACAGCTGTTCTCTGCTCCCTCACAAGCTATATAAAGAGCAAAACAGGATCGGCCCGTGGATTGGTTAATTTTACCGATTCCTCCGATCCAGCTATTTTGCCCGTATCGGGGCCGATATCCTATCCGAATATCGGATCGGTGCATCCCTACTGGTGTGCATGAAGCCCTTAGCATGTACTCAGATAAGAAAAATGTTTCCCAGAACGCCCAAAGCTCAAATGTTTCTCCCTGACCTTGGGCCAAAAGTCTTTTGGCTGAGATGGACTAGAAACTTTTGTCGACATTTGCAGCATACTCCATCTACAGTGCCTCCAGTGTAGGCCTGGCACTGGACTTGGGGCAATCCGGGAAACCTTTTGACAACAAGAGCAGTTACAGCACACAATTTTTTATTTTTTAGGCTTTTTTGTTTTAATTAGAGGTGAGCTTTAGGGCTGCCAGTTCTGAGTGGCATTAGTTGTCTTGAACATCCAGATAGCCCGTTTCATTTACAGATACAAATAGAATGAGGTTGCACCAGAAATGTTCTGCATTGTCTAGCTAAATCATAATTTGTCTGTGCATGGCTTTAGATCAGAAAAAGGCAGGCTTCCTGTTCATGTTCTGGAAGAGATTAATACTGCAGGTTATGATAGCATAGACCTCTGAAAGACTTCATCCCTGGTTAAGTTCCCCACTTACCAAAGTGGTGTAAAAAGTGATTGATGGGCTGGTAGCTTCCAGACTGTAAAAACTGTTTGCCGCTGTCCTTGAGTGTGTTTGATGGGTAATAGCAAAGCCTTTTATAAGAATTACAGCTACTGGCTTGACAGTCAGAAATAAAATAGCTGCTAGCTCTGTCCTGGTCTTTATTTCACTGTGTTCCCGTCTGCCTGGGAGTCTGAGCAATCCTACTTGTCAATTTAACCCTTGGATACCCCAAACTATATTGTGCTTGCTTTGCTTCTTTCAGGTGATGAAATCAGGGCGTGCATGTGCATAATTTGTTTTTTTAGGAGTCAGCATTTAAAGTGTTAATAAACCCAGGAGCCTGCATTTAATATATTTGGTCTCCCACAATACACCAAACATGGAAATGGAATTATTTTGGTAAATATAAACTACTAAATACCTTTTTCTAATCAGCAGTATATAGCAGTCTTGTGACTTCTATCAGTGTCCGGCTGAGCACTGGTTAAAGAGGTTGTAAACCCATATTACTTTTTTTTTTTTTCCAACCTGTAAGAGAAACACATGAGCTAGTATGCATTGCATACTAGCTCATTATGAAATACTTACCTTAGAACAAAGCCCCCGCCATGCCGCCCGCTCACCTGTATGACGGCGACATGTCCAGTCGCCCGTCTTCCGGATTGCGGCTTCCAGCCTCCAGCCATCTGATTGGCCGGAGCCGTGGTGACGACGTCACTCCCGCGCACGCGTGCGGGAGCCGACTGTCGCGGCACGGGGCTCTGAAGAAACGGCACCAGCGGCCGTTCCTTCAGAGCGCATGCGCCAGTGACGTCACTGGCTGCATGTAAGGTAAATATCTCCTAAACTGTACATGTTTAGGAAATATTTACAGTACCTATAGGTAAGTCTTATCTTAGGCTTACCTATAGGTAAAAAAGTGTCAGAGGAGGGTTTACTTCCTCTTTAAAGCTTGTAGGAGTTTTCTTTCTCCTCCGACTGTCCTATGAGGCTGCATGACCCCTGGCCCTCTGTCTGGAGAGTGCCAGTGTTCTGCCCAAAACTTTAACTCTCAAATCCCCAATCATGTCCCTTCCGGTGACTCTCGGCAGCAATAATTGCAGATTTCGACGAGTTGGCTGTTTTCACAGAACACTGGCAGTGTATACACTAGGGTACAGGACGAGTTGGCGTTTTTGACAGAACACCGGGTAAGGAGGAATAAAGTGGTCACTGCCTTAGAGGTGGCCATGTTGGTTAGCGGGTGGACTAACAATGTCCACTCATATCCTTTACTGTAGTGTATACGCGGCTGGTGTTCTGTGAAAGCAGCCAAGTTGTCAAAATCTGCAATCATTTCTGCTGGAGACTCACCGGATGTGATGTGGTGTGAGATTTTGGTGAGTGAAGTTTTTGGCAGAACACCGGTTTGCCTTGTGCTTATCACGTGCACCCTCCCCAGAAAAAAAAAAAAACACTTAAGCAGTACGCACCAAAATTAGTATATGCAGAGTGCCCCCAAGTCTCTGTATGATCAGCAGATGGCTTGGGGGACTGTGGAAGAAGAGGAGGATCAGAGAAGACAGGATCAAACAGCCCTTTTTACACAATGCAGAGGATTAACCCTTTAAGTTCCACAGTGAGTATAACCAGCATGCTTTACTGCATATACAAACTGATTTTACTGTTGTGGGTTTAGTAACACTTGGGTATCCTATGGTTTATTAGCAAGCCTATTCTGGGTTATTAAAGTATTTTTGTTCAGATTTGTAGATTTTACTTGACTGTGTTGCGCTATAAAGGACTCATTCATACCCTTGTACTGTCAAAAATGCTGTATACGCGATTTATTTACTACAAGTAGTTGTATAGCGCTGCTCTATTACGGTGCTTTGGGCAGCGAATTCAAATGAATACGCTCCCCTGGGTTGAGTGTTTAATGCAGCAGACTTGGGTGGTGTGAATGGGCGATAAGGCCTCATTCACACAGCTGTATTGATTTAAACCAGGGGAAGAGACAGCGCAAACTGTCGTAATACTCCACACACATTATTAAAGGTTTATAATGTACCCACAAGGGTAAAAACACTGGCACATCAAGGCAAAGGGGCGAGAGGGGCTGCTGTATCACAGAAATGTCCCACAAGCAGATGGATGAGCTAAGAAAGAGGAGGATTCCTTGAAACGCATCCTTTGACCCAGCACACCCAAGGGTAAAACCATCCATGCTGTCATTGGGAGTGAGGAAGCGTTTAGCCGGCTCTACAGTGGTGTGGATGCTACAAGCCGAAGCTCATCCATCCTTCCTGCTTGTGGGACATTGGTGTGATGCAGCGGTCACTCTACCCCTTTGATTTGATGTGCCTTTGTTTTTATCCTAGTTAGTAAAATATGTCTTGATAGAGTTTGTGGAGTAATCTTACACCGGAGAGTTGGCGCGGTCACTTCCTCTTGTCAAGGTGTGTTTGACAGGTGTAGTCCCTCCTCCCTGCTGACAGCTGAATTGGTTTTAGTGTTAGTAGACTAAAGGATAATATCACCTCTTGTAACATTTTACACCCATAATCGGGGTGTAATTTGTAACATGCTACAGGTAAACCGGCCTCTACCTACCTGAGGTCCCTCTCTGTCCAGCGATGTCCACAAGTCCCTCGGCCATCCAGGACTCTCCCTCCTGATTGGCTGTGAGACAGCTGCAGTGCCATTGGCTGGCGCTGCTGTCAATCACTCAGCTAGCCATTCAGGAGAGAGAGAGGGGGGCAGGTTTGGGGCTCTGTGTCTGAATGGACACAGGGAGCGGTGACTCGGTTCGGGGGCCCCCATAGCAAGCTGCTTGCTGTGGGGGCACTCAACAGGAGGGAGGGACCAGGAGGACAGAATAGGGACCTGAGGAGAAGAGGAGGTTCTGGCTGCTCTGTGCAAGTCCACTGCACAGAGCAGGTAAGTATCACGTTTGTTATTTCTATAGGAAAAAAAAACACTAGACTTTGCAATCACCTTAATGGCGGACTTACCTGTCAAACGATGCCTTCCAGTGCTTCCACTAGTCATGGACACTTCCATCTTCTTCTTGTCTACCTTCCAGGGTTTGGTCTGTTTGGCTGCTTGAATGGCACAGCTGGGTGCTGTAAATTTAGGCTGAGCTTTGCCTACGTGGTTTAGTGTACACTACTGCCGACAGGCTAGGAAAAGCATTTATGACAAAAGACCAATAGGTTCTTTTCTGCCTAAAAGCCCTACCTGTCAGCGTGTGTTTGTTTTTTAATTTCCACTTTAATACTTGGATTAATATTCATTTCTTCGTGTGGTGATGGGGAACAGAGGTAGTAAGTTTGGTGTCTATGGTTCTTTGTTTAGAATACTGGATCTCAATTTGCGCTGGCACAGGCTTCTTTTCCTTGGCAGCTTTTGACTGCTGGTCCTAAAACTTTAATGTTTAGTCCATCCAAATGTATTTGGTAACAGATGCTGGAAAGTTATTGTGCCAGTGAAAGACAGAAATGTTGAAGCTTTAGTTGCGGACTTGTTTTTAGACCCGTTGGCTTTGGGACTGTCATCCTGATCCATAGTTCTATGCTTACCGAGTCACTGAATTGGAATTATCAAGACTGAGAATTTAGGGTTTGTGGTCTGCATGCTTGATTCACATCAGTGCTTCAAAAATAAAAGGTATCAAAAGAATCCAGTACCCCCATTTCCATTTCAGCCCCCCTAAAACTTACCCCTTGCTGGACAGGTCCCTCTCTGTCCAGCAATGTCCACAAGTGTCCGAGATTCTCCCTCCTGATTGGCTGAGACCCAGCAGCAGTGCCATTGGCTGCCAATCAAAGTCAGCTAGCCAATTAGGAGAGAGAGGTGTCGGGGCTCCGTGTCTGAACAGACACAGGGAGCTGTGACTTGGCTCGGGGTGCCCCCATCGCAAGCAGCCTGCTGTGGGGGCACTGAATGGGAGGGAGGGGCCAGGATCACGGAAGAGGGACCCGAGTAGAGGAGGATCCAAGCCACTCTGCAAATCCACTGAAACAGAGCAGGTAAGTATAATGTGTTTTTTTTTTTTTTAAATAGGAAAAAAAAACGACTTTACAATCACTTCAAAGCTGATCTCCATGTTTAACTTTAAATTCTTTGTTTGGACCAAGTTGGTTCAAACTAACCATTTCCTTGACGATCAGTTGAGTTGGCTGTGTGCTGTATAAACTGTGTGTGGCCTCGGCTATATACTGTATACAACGCTGTGCTCTAGTGGTGGGATGAGAACCTCCTGTCCCCCTCCTGGAACAAAATTGAGTTGGGCTGAGTGCTGCTCAGCTATTCACAAGAGTTGGTGTGGTGACGTCACAGTCTCCACCTCATCCAATCATAGAAAACTTTACATGGCACCTGTGCTGAGCAGCTGAACACCTTTAAGCAAGGCAGCCACTCGGTGCAGGACCCGGAAGCAAGATTAGATCACTGGAGTAACTTTGTTGCACTTGGAGGGCCACTCTTATCTGACTCTTCAGACGAAGTCAATGAATGCATTCTTAAATCTGCGCCCACACCAGAGCTACTACAGGTCATGGGCCCCTAAAATAAATGTAAAGGTGTTTATTTTGGTAGTAAACTGCAGAAGAAAAAACAGGATAATGTCATAATCTGCTAGTATGCACCCCATACTAGCACAATATTGTCTGACTTGCTTTAAAATAAAGCCCTCCAGCAGTGCGCTGCCTTTTACTTACACAAGTCTGAATATATTTTAGTTGCCGTTTATGAAGCCCTTTACAGATAGTCTTTCATTCCCATCTGTCCTGTGCCAGCAGTGACATATGTTCTGCGAGGTCCAGGAAGCGGCCCATGACACCAAGATTTCAGTGTAATTTTTTGCTCTCTGCTTCTCAGTCACTAAAGTTATTTAGGCTACACACGTGCACCCAGTGCTCTGGCGTTTTCCAGTTCCTCGTCATTGCTCCGCCGGCTCCCTTCTGAAGCCATTAATTTCTCTTGGCTAATGGAATTTCATGCTTTCACTCCAGACACTCTTATCGTCGGGCTCTCCATTCCCCTAGCCAGAGAGATGCTTAATGCTACTGCATCGAGGAATTAATATTGCTGCGGCTGATCAAGCTTTTATCTTTTTTTGTTTTTTCAATTTTCGTGGAAAAGCAATCACACTAGATTGGGAGAGAAGATGCAAGTATATGTTATTTTTTGTTGTTATAAATCCCGTTTTGTTCATTGTGAGATTCCCCAGTTTAGATGGTTTCTGTGGGTTCCTGTGTGAAATGACAACTTGGTGTTTGATTTGTGATTTTGATGATATTGTATTGAAATCAGTGTGGATCAAGCAGAGCTGAAGAGGGCATTTCTGTGGAGCAGGTGAGAACAGGTAAACTGTTATGTTGCCCAGCAAACACTCTTGCAGAAAGTGAACATTCACCCTATTTTCTCTTTCGTTCATTAACGGTCATAGCTCCCGTCATTCTTGATTATTAGGTTATACTGCCAGCTACAGGAGTAGGACACTAGGCAGAAAACTTCTGGCTACACCCATGGGCAGTCCCAGGGGGTATACTCCGTCTCCCTGCTATAGTCACAACGTTTTTTTTTTTTTTGTTCTGTCTAGTCAGTAGTAAGGACCTGGGGGCTGGGGCGGGTGCACCGCCGATTGATCGACTGTGGGGGGGGGTTGTACCTGGTGAGGGCTCCTGCCAGTCCCCAGTCCTGCCTGGATCTGTCCTTGAGGCCTAGTCTCCTAATTCTGGGTCTCTGTATGCCGCGCGGGGCCGCCATTTTGTTGTAGCTTGTGTATGCCTTTACACGGTGGCCATATATGTGTAGTCCGGAGGCCATTTTCTTGTGGTTTGCCATTGGAAATAGCGGTGGCCATGACAGTGGAGCCCTGTGGTCGGCGATTTTGGCGGTGGGGACCCCTCCTTATCCTCTGGTGCTGACTCCTGGATCATTTAGCTTCCTGATCACCACACGTGTAGTGCAGATTCTACTGGTGGTTGCCGGTGCCTTTGTCGGCGGGTGGCGAGTCTGGTGGGGTCCTCTCCCTCTCTGCTTAGGATCGCTCTGTGCCTTGTGCTTGGCGACCGGGTGCTGCTGCCAGCGCGGTGGGGGGTTGTCCCTTAGTGTGTTACACCTTTTTGCGGGGTCCCCTAGTGACCAATGGAGTCTTTGGCACACATTTCACCACCGGATCCCCCTCCCTGAGGCTGTGGGGCCCTCTGTGTCCCAACCAACCCTCCATGCACTGATGGCTGTCCTGGAGTCCCTTGTGGGTGGAGGCAGCTTGCGGGTGACTGGCTAGCAAAAAGTACCCCCCTGCCTTCCCCTGCCTCATCAGATCCTGAATCTGATTCGGCCACCACAGACATGGGTCACCCTTCTGGGTCTGCTACCACGTGCCTGGAATCCTCTGATAGTGAGGATGATTCCTTCACGTCTGTGACTGCGCATGAAAGGGCGCTGGTGGATTAACTGATTTTATCTGTGCGTGAGACCCTGAAGATGGAGGACTCAAACTGAAGCTGTTACGGAGACGCAGGTACACTTTGGCCCTCACAAGCCATCCAGAGCGGCAAAGGTGTCTCCTTTCCCTGCTTATTCTGACAGAATTTTTACTAAGGAGTGAAGATGGCCAAAGTGTCCTTGTGGGGTTCTTAAGCGCTTTACTAGGCATTACCCCTACGGTTTCCATATTAAACAAGGCAACCATGATACTGGTTGAAGAATCCCTAGCCTTTAAGGACCTGTCTGATAGGAAGGCGGAGGCTGTGGACCGCACTATGTGCACCTTAGATGGTTTGGCAATGATGCTGATATTCACCATTGCCCTGGTGTCGCAAACTCTGACCGAGTGAACTAAGCTCCTATGCCGTGACCTGGAGGGAGAATAGCTCCCCCTTGCCTTTGCTGAGCTTGTGGACCAGCTAGTCCAGGGGCTGCATATTCCTCTTTTAGATGCGACTTATCTGGTGGCTCGCCTCTCTGTTTTGGCGGTGGTCCTTCGGCGGGTCTTTTGGCTCAAATGCTGGTCTGCGGGCCAGACTTCTAAAAAGGGTTTGAGTGATCTTCCCTTTTTAAGGAGATCGCCTGTTTGGAGCTACCCCAAATGCCATCATTAAAGGTCTCCCATGGGAGTAGAGTACCTTTCTTCCGCAGGCTACTAAGGGAAAGGAAACTCCTCATAGACGTGGACGCAGAAAAATACCCAAGCACAATTGCATAATTGGAAAATACTTGCTGTGATTCAGTGCTCAGGCTGGGGTATCCCCACTTGAAAAAAAAAAAATCTAGGTCTGCTTTAAATTTGATGTGAACCCTTACATATACCCAGTGACGTCTATGGCCTCAGAGGATACACAGAGATGAAGCAAATCCTTACATAAGCTTTACCTGTATATCTGCTGTCTTCCCCTTACTACACCTTTTGCAAAGTGAGGTTCTGTTTAACAAGTCTTCATCTTTCAGCAGCACATAGGGGTGGGTGGTGAGACTGTAATTACACTGTGTGAGAACTGATTGGAGGAAAGGCACACACCCCCTCCACATAGGCAGAGGAACGAAGGAACATGCGGAGCTGTATTCTGAATAGACCAGCTCAGTGCTTAGCTTCCTCCTGACACAAATTTTGAGCTCAGGTTATCTTATGTAAAGAACTTGTCAGAAGTGACTCATGCTGATAGAGGAACTAAGCATCAGAGAGAAACCACACTTAAAGCTTTAACTTTTTCTTTACCCCTAAGTGTTTCTACATTTTGGACAACATTTATCAAAGAGAATTGCTAGGTTCATATTGCGTGCCATATGGGGTGCCAAGTCCATATTAGGATATTTTTATATTTGAGAAACAGCAAGAAACTTAGGCTGGGTTCACATTTATGCAGTGTGTGACACTGTATGTGATTCGGATAGAAATCGCACCAAATGCCTATTCAAATCACATGCAATATCTGTGCGGTGCAATTTGAGCCATAACTTTTTTGACTCAAATCGCACCAAATTTGCATAAAAAAGGCACCGGACCCCCCCCTTTTTTTTTTTCTTATTTTTTTTTTTTTATTTATTTTTTTTTTTTTTGTGCCCTGAAATCAGATCGCATTTGTGTTTTAACCTATGCGATCTGATTTTGTCAAAACTGCAGAGAAGTGTTTTTATATGGTCCCTGACTACATGTTTTTGATAGCACTATATGTGATATTGGTTGTGGCGTGCATAATCCTTCATTTGATTTGATATAAAAAGTTTACATTGTATGTCCCTGTGGGTTAAAGCAGTTATGAGTAGTCTTTGTTTTTGGACTTTGTTCCGGCAATTATCCCAGGAATTACTCAGAAGCGGATATCGGATCATCCATCAGCGTCCTTTCATTTCATGTAGCATTCAGCTTCCCTCCTCCATGGCCTTTACGCACAACACCTCCTCAGGATTCATTTTTTTCTGCCTGTAATTAAGCATAATTGGGTAATTAAGGCTGGCTTTTTTTTTTTTTTTGTAATCCTGGTTTAAGGTAAATTGAAGCTCCAGAGGACAGTGTGTATCTTCTTGTGATTTTTTTCACTTTGCCCAAGTAGAGAGAACTCCTGAGTCATGAACCTGGGGCTACACACAGGGTCTCGCTCCAGCGTAAGCAGTGGGAACAGCTGCCATAGGATCTGACTTTCTGTTCATTGGACCAAATATTGGTGATTAGCTTAATTAACTCCACTCTCCATGCCGTGCACTGCCTGCCCGTTTGGCAACAAACGTGTATGCATAGATATGCCACCGCAATTACATTTACTTTTAATTCTTAGATGTTCCCTCTAGAGTGTTGGCATTCTGTCAACCATTGGCAAATGAAGGACTGAGATTCTTTGGTGCCTTTGTTGGCTTGCAATGTTTTGCTTAGATTGCAGAATTAAAGAACACTGGTCTATACAACTTCTCTACAGTATTTAGATCAGGGGCCGTAGTTCCTTAACAAAAAGGTATTAACGTGCAGGTTCTGGATCTGTTTTCCCCCTCCCACCACAAATCCTGTCATCTGATAAATTACACCCCTCTGTCAGGTTGTTACGCCTAGTATTTAACCTACTTTCTCTGAGCCCAGGGCAACAAGGACACTCCTTTTTGGGGCCAGACATAAAGCTGGCTTGGGCTCCAAGTAGAATGGTGCAGAAAGCTGGCTTTGGCTCCAAGGAGAATAGTGCAGAGAACAGCTTCCATTCTATTGGGGCATCATTCAATGCATTATACAGGACCGCCATAGCCGGAAGAAGCAGACTATTTAAAGACATAATGTGACTGTCTACAACAATTTGCATGCATCAAGAAAAACAATTCCCCTTGCTATGGAAGGGTGGTTTATTGCTCTGATTGTGGGATCTGCCCAACTTGAAGTTGGGCCTTTGGAAACCAAGAAGCCCCCAAGTGAACCATGGCAAACCAAACCTATTTTCACTTGTATTATACATACAACAAACAATGAATCACCAATTTAAAATCGCACTGGGCTCTGGTATAAAAAAGAAAATTATATTTAAGAATGTATTCCTAAAGGAATTGTAACGTCAGAAGGTTTTTTTTATCTTAATGCATTCTATGCATTAAGATAAAAAGCCTTCTGTGTGAAGCAGCCCCCTTATACATATCTGAGCTCCATCTCTATCCAGCGATGTCTACGAGTCCCTCGGCCCTCTGGGGATCTCCCTCCTGATTGGCTGAGATACAGCTGCGGCGCCATTAGCTACCTCAGCTGTCAATCAAAGGCAGCCAATCAGGAGAGAGAGGGTGCTGGGCCGAACAGCAGGTCCATGTCTGAATGGACACACGAAGCTACAGCATGGCTTGGGTGCCCCCATAGCAAGCTACTTGCTGTGGGGGGAACTCAACAGGAGGGAGGGGCTAGTAGGACCAAAGAGGGAACCGAGAAGAGGAGAAATGCGGGCTGCCCTGTGCAAAACCAACTGCATAGAGCAGGTAAGTAGCATGTTTGTTAAATAAAAATTAGACTTTACAATAACTTTAGGTCAAAATGTACCTTCTGTTGATCTTAGCCTTCCCAATTTTTTTTTTCTCTTTCTTGTGTGGTGTGCTTGGGCGACTTATATTTTGCTAGGGGATAGCTACATTCATTATCCATGATCCCATCTTTATGAAGGAATGTAGCAACCCTCTATTCACATCAGCCTTTGTCAACCTTTTAAACACAAAGGAACCCTTGAAATAACTTTCCGGTCTCAGGGAACCCCTGCTAAAAACAATTCTATATCTACAACTCATGATATTAGTGTATCCATTGGGACGAATCCCCCCCCCCCCCCCCTTATAGATAGCTAAAATGATCAATGGTGTCAGTGGCAACTTATCTGAGAGGCAGAAATTGATCATTGCTCAAGGAACCCCTAGCAACCTCTGGAGGAAGCCTTGGGGTTTCATGGAAAAACCCTGCTCTAGGTGGACTATAGAGGATGTCAAGTGTATATCCAAAACAGCCACTTGATAGTATAGGCACAGCCTAAAATTATAGGGTCATGTGTTCCAAACTTGTATTTTCTTGAGAGACAACAACAACAATTTCTTTTGAGCAAGGCTGTCTGATGAAAATCTTATCCTGAGCTATCTGAAGAGTCAGGGTGGAGGGCCTGCTTTGAATGCCATGTGTTATGGATTTCTAAACAGTCTTTTTCTCAAGGGAGCTACACAAAAAGAAGCGAAGAAAACCACCCACTGGCTGCGTTGGAAAATACTAAATATTTATAGACAATATTATGTATTACCGCGACAAAAAAAAACTGAAGGAATACAAATTTAGGGTAACGCAGATGCATGAAATTTTTTGTGAGAGGGCCAGCTGTGACAAACCATTACCTTGGTTTGTCCCCATAAAGTACCCTATTTATCGGCATATAACACGCACCTAAATTTTAGGAGAGAAATTTCAGGAAAAAAGCTGAAATTGAAAATAAACAGCTTTGAACATTTTTTTAAATCAAATGCAGTCTCACCAGTGCCCACAAATGCAGCCTCCTCATCAGCGCAATGTCCATCATTGTAGCCTCGTCCGCGCAGTACCCATAATTGCATTTTCGCCAGCGCAGTGCCCATAATTGCAGCCTCGCCAGCGCAGTGCCCATAATTGCAGCCTCGCCAGCGCAGTGCCCATAATTGCAGCCTCGCCAGCGCAGTGCCCATAGTTGCAGCCTCGCCAGCGCAGTGCCCGTAATTGCAGCCTCGCCAGCGCAGTGCCCGTAATTGCAGCCTCGCCAGCGCAGTGCCCGTAATTGCAGCCTCGCCAGCGCAGTGCCCGTAATTGCAGCCTCGCCAGCGCAGTGACAGTAGTTGCAGCCACGCCAGCGCCTTTGACACTATTGGGATCACTTTTTGAAAACGTCCAGGAAGCAGCGCCGAGGTAGAAGGGGGCGGGCGGGACCGAGGAGAAGGAAGGATGCACGCGCTGTCATCGGAAGTCCCGGCGCCTATGATAGACGTCAGCATAGGAGGCGGGACTTTCGATGACAGCGCCTCCTTCCTTCTCCTCTGCGCCACCCGCCCCCTTCTACCTCTCGGCGCTGCTTTCTGGACTTTTTTTTTTTTCATATCGGCGTATAACATGCACAGCTACTTTTTCCTTCATATTTAGGAGGAAAAAGTGCGTGTTATACGCCGATAAATACGGTAGTTTTTTTTTTTTTTTTTATTGCAATTGTTTTGCTGCTTTTTTCTTATTGCTCCCTCCAGCTGCCACTTGTAAACATGCAGTTTCAGCTTTGGCTGCCCACCTTTTCTCTGGGCCATTTTCCTGATAGTGGCAACAGTGGACCATGTCTGTGCAATGTGCGTCACCACAGCTACTTGTAGACTTCATTAGGAGGGGTACATGTGACGGAGAGTAAATTTATGAACAAGGAACTGATTGCAAGGATCTTTAGATATTTTTGATGAAAATTGTCGATCCAACAAAAACTAAAAAAGTTTTTGAAATAGGTTAATGCTTGTTTGGGATTTTAGTGATTAGGTTTCAGTCTACTTTGTGGAGCTAAACTCCATGATACTTGCCTCTTTTCATTGGTCTAACGTCCCTCGCTGGCATCTTCTATCCAGCTTCTTCCGGGTGTTAGGTTGTGGCCGTTTGCATTGGCTGGTGAGGAATAAAGTTGTGTAGGGAAAAAAAAAAAGAATAAAGTTCCTCCTGAGCTTGCACAGGAGTGCAGTCATCCTGGCACACAGGCGCCATACTTGCACATCTCAGTCTACATTGCATAGAAAACTGCAAGCAGACAGGTAGGTTTCTTTTAATGCACAAGAGATATTCTGCAATGAATAGCCTGCCTGCTCGCAATTTTTTAAATAGGGGGCTGGTTAGAGTTGGTCTGATCATTGGAATGTGGCACATATCAGTATTCCACACTGCGGTTAACAGTTGTAACGTGTTTCCGTGGTGACGGTTCCTATAATTCATTGCTCTGTCAAACAAAATGTCTATTTACATAGATAGACAAATAGTACATTATAATGGCTGCACATTAAAATCCCAGCAGCTTTAGTAGAGTGATAACAGGAGCAGTTATTTCTCTATGTAGTCTTCTATTGCGTTTACAGCTCCTGAATTTAAGCGGTTTCATAGTGGAGCAATGTGTAAAGTGGAGCCCTGTAAGTCTGAAATACAGAACGGAGGTTATACTGATTGGAACTCTCTGCAGAAACAAAATCGGCCAGTTCTCCAATCTGCTAAGAATTGGACCTCTCCTCTCCGCTGAAATTGGGGCATTGTAGCTGCAAGCAATAGGAAATCATACATGCATTGTTGGGAATAGTATGAGTGCAAAGCTTTTTACCTGCGTCGTTAAGAAATTGCCTGTGACGGCCATTATCGTTTTTTTTTTTTCTTTTTCTCCTTTTGAAATGGTTGTTGCCATAGAGATGTATTAATGGGAAGCTGGAAACCCCGCACCCAGCATATACCAGTGGATCTGGAGCATGTGGATTTAGTAGTTCTGCTGACTGAAGGAGCTGGATTCATACTGAACCTCATCAACTAAAAAGTGAACATATAACGTGCATGGAAACCAGACTCTAGATTTCAAAAATGTTTTTTTTATTCGCTTCCAGATAGCAAATGATGGGCAACTTTTAGTTATGAGCAATTCCACTACTTCAGTTTATAATCAGTTGGTGCCCCAAAGTGTTGGATAGCATTCACAGCGCACTCATACTTGCACATTAAAAAGAAAGGTACAGCAAAACTCCAAAGCTGTTGAATAGTCATTTTCCTTCAGTGCACCATAGTACTTCCCAGCTTTCCAAATCTAAAGAGGAGCATTTTGCTTTCCAAGTCAGTACAATGGCAGTTTATAGCGTCTGACTCTAACGCAGGAGGCAGATCTCTGAAAGGCTGTATTCTGTAACAAACTTTCACCCTGGCAAATGTCTCCTTCTCTAAGTCCAACCACATATCCGTATGGATTCTCTCCTGCCTAGGCTTTTGGAGGGTTTTCTGAAGTGTTAAATGGAGATATTAGACCCGTCTAATGATGGCCATACACTAACGAAAAAATTGTTAAAACTAATTTTGGGAAAAACGAACACTCGGACATTAGAACAAACAATCGTGCCACCATGTAACGACTGATAAATTGTTCAATGGACATAAATGAATCCGTTTTTTTTTGGTTCAATTTTTCACATCTACCTAGTTGTTCTGTTCTCACTACACGTATGCCCCAGGCGTGTGCAGCTCAACATACAGTTAAACCTTTAATCCTGCAATAACCAGTCCTTTTGTAACTTAAGGCTTTATTCCAGAGATAGAATAGTGGTCACAGGTTACAAGTCAGAATAGATATGCGAATAGGATTGTGAATAGAGAGTCAGGACTGATTAGATAGGATTAAGAATATGGAGTCAGGACTGATTAGATAGGATTGAGAATATGATGAAACAGCGATGCTACAAAGGGGGGTTCAGAAATCATCCCACAGGAACCTCAGATGCTGACTGGCTGTCACGAGGTAAATCTTAGCATGGAAATTCTCCTCAGAGAAGGGTTGAACTAATCCAGCAATAGAGTACAGGAAGTACCATAAAGTGCTGTATAACAGTCTGTCACAGTGGCATCTTGTGGACAAGATTGGTAATACAAGTTCCAATAGAAATAATTACTTCCTTATGCTGGAGGCATGACACTCCCCGTCTGGTATCATCAGATACCACTATTTACTCCTCAGATAACAGCAAACTAGTTCAGAAACTGGTCTGAGGAACAACTTTGTTGACACTAGTGACACTAGTGCAAACAGTTTGGAGGAGAAACACATCCTTTCAATTTATTGCTCATTCGGCCAAACATTTCCGAACCTGTCCTTGGTTTTTTTCGGCTCAAAAACATCATAATCAGTTACCAATTTGTGCCTATTAACTGGCCGAAAATCGAAAGAACTGTCCAAATGAGCGAATTTCAGGTGATTTTTCCTAAAGTGTTCGGCCAGCATAAGGATGTCAGGAGGTTTTTCCCGGATGTCCTCCGCAGCCCAGAAGAGCCTGAAGAAAATCCCAAAATATACAGCAACTGCTGGCTGTATGGAGAATATTACACCCCTAAAGCCCCGTACACACGTAGCGATTGTCGGCCGAACGATCGGCCGTCTTTTGTCCGGTGCTGTCCTGTCGGTTGAAAAGTGCTAAAGACTGCACGCGAATTTTGTCGGCCAACAGCCGACTACAGAAGTGATGTCATGTGATGGTTAACTTTCCGTGTGTTTTTTTTCTTCTCTGAGCATGCCCAGTCTTTCTCAGCTGCTGTTTGTCGGCCGAATTCTGTACTGACTGAGGAACAATTGGCCGTTCTGGTGTTGGCCAACAAAAATTTTCTCTATCGCTCATTGACAGACGTAGTCTTCTTGATTCTCAAGAGCTGGGTTATGTTGTCTCCGCAGGAGTAGGACTAGGCAGAATGACAAAACGTTCTGGCTCCACCCTAGGGGGCAGTCCCTGAGGGTATATCCTCCCTCTCTCTGCTACAGGGAATCAGTTTTTTTCTGTCTAGTCAGGAGTAAGGACCTAAGTTCCTTGCTGGGATCTTTTGGTCCTGGCAAGACTTTTTTTCTTTAAGAAAAAGACATTTTTTTAGGTAGTTTTCTCCAGTGTTTTTTTCCTGTGAGATCTTCAAGCAAAAATGCCGGACTGGGCGACACTTGTGGTCACCCCAGCCGGCCTACGAGCGTGTGCAGACCAGGCATTGCGCTTGGTCGGCCGCGACATATTCAAGTAAGTATGCGGGGCCGGGCGACGGGCTGGATGTGAGATCCAGTGGTCACCCCGGTTTCTGCCTAAAAGCGCGTGCAGACCAGTGCGCTGAGTCGGCCGCGACGGAGTCCCAGTAAAGGGACTGACTTTGCGAGTTAAAAGCTCGCTTGGACGCCAGGACCAGAGAGTCGAGGCGTCCACAAACCCCCACCTCGGTGGAGAGGGTATTATGAAGAGAGGGTGCCTGTCGGTTCGGTATGGTGAGTAAAACGTTCCCTTTTTTCCTCATTTATGAGGCAGTATATATTATGGGCCCCTCCATATATGGTCAGTATATATCTGACACTTACAAGTCCCCCTTGTAATACAGCATGTGTTTGTGGGAAGTGGACTTGGTTCAAGAGCTAACACTCTACCCAGCAGACTGTAACATTACAGCAAACATAGGAGGTATAATCCTACCTTATGTGCAGTGTATCTCTGTAGATCCATATGTCACCTCTCAGCAGAGTGCAGGTGGATGTGCTGGGAAGACGATATCGGCGGTCCGCCGCCATTTTGCCGTAGACCGAATGCATGTATGTCCTCAGGTCACGCCGGCCGCCATGTTTTTGGAGTCTTATGTCTCTTCTATGGGGGCGGCCATGTTTTAGGAGCCCAGCTTCCTCGTGGAGGGCTGGGAACGCCGGAAGGCGTACACAGGGGGCGGAGCCACGCCTTCTGCCCGGGAAAAAGCAAACAGCTCCTTCCAGTCTGTGTAAGACAGACGCTGGCTGCAGTTTGTTGGAAACTGCACTGCATCGGTTGGTGAGCCTTGGGGGTCCCTCTCTCTCTCTCTGGGATCGAGAAGCAGGTACTCTGAGGGGCGCTATTGCGCTAGGGGGAGACACACAAAAAAAAAAAAAAAAAAAAAAGTTTTTTTGTTTATTGCTGGCAAAAGTGTCCTGTATTAACATGGACCCTGCCACTCATGTATCTCCTCCGGATCCCCTCAAGGGGTCTGCGGGATCCTCCAGCACCCCATTGACAATTGAATCTTTGTCAAGCCATTATGGAAACTTTTGTGTCCCGGGTGGAAGTGGCTTGTCAGGGACAGGGCGCAAGAAAGCGACCCCCGCCTAACCCCTTATTATCTGAAACCTCGGATTCAGACTCTGAGCCTATTTCTGCAGTTGCAGGTACTTCATCTGGTATTGGTGCCTCGGGTCCTGTCTCTTCAGACAGTGAGGAGGATGTTTCGGCATCTGCCATAGCCCGAGAGGAAGCGTTGGTAAACGCACTCATTGTATCTGTTCAAGAGACTTTAAGGTTACAGGGTATTCCATCAGAAATAGCTGAAACTGAGATCCCTTTTGGGACTAAAAAGCGCATCAAAGTGGCAAAGGTTTTTCCATTGCCCAAATGTTTTGGCAATCCAATCGATGAAGAATGGCGTCTGCCAAAACGCACTTTTAATATTTCCAAACGCATTGACAGGCGTTATCCGTTTGAGGAAACCCTTATTAAGAAATGGACAGAACCACCTGTGGTGGATTCACCAATTGCTAGATTGAATAAAGCCACGGTTATTCCTTTAGAAGACGCTCCGTCTTTCAAAGATCCAGTGGATCGCAAGATAGAAGCTATGTCTCGCACCATGTTTTCCTTGATTGGATCAGCTTTCAGGCCAATAATTGCTATTGGTCTGGTTTCGCAGGCTGTAACTGAATGGACCAAGTGGTTACGCCGGGACTTAGAAGAAGTCCCTCAGGCGGTATCAGATTTGTTGGAACAAATGATACAGGGGTTACAGTTTGTATGTGATGCGGCGTTAGACGCCACTCCATTAATGGCGCGAGCATCAGTCTCAGCAGTGGTTCTCAGGCGTACACTGTGGCTAAAAGGTTGGATAGCCGACCAAGGTTCCAAAAAAGCATTGGCTAATATCCCCTTTTCAGGAGAACGTCTATTTGGAGCCAACTTAGATGAGATCATTAAGGATCTCACCGGTGGAAAAAGCACCTTTTTACCGCAAAATTTTAAAGGTAGAGGAACTCGTCAAAGACGAGGGCCTTCTTTTTCTGCTCACAAGAGGTTTTTTCGTCCAGCGGGTGAAAAAACTAAGTCCTCCAAGGTTCCTACAGGAGGCGTCAGGGGTCGTTGGTCGGGCAAGCAAAAGCCCGCCCCCTCCAGACCTGAAGATAAACCATCCAAAGCCTGAAGGTGCGCCCCCACCCATAACTGGGGTGGGGGGACGTCTTCGCCGGTTCCCGGATCCATGGCTTTCCAGAATCCCGGACAAATGGGTTTGCGAAGTCATAAAGTCAGGGTACAAGATCGAGTTTCGATCTCTCCCACCGGCGCGATTCTTCCCTTCCAATATCCGACTATCTCCGGATCGTCTAGAAGATCTGCGGAGAGCAGTCACAGATCTACTACAACAAGGAGTGGTAGTCCACGTTCCTTGGACAGAACGGTTTCAAGGGTTTTATTCAAACCTGTTTACAATACCCAGGAAAGAGGGCAAAGTGCGTCCAATTCTGGACTTAAGAGCACTCAATTCTTTCGTCAACATAAGAAGATTCAGAATGGAGTCCATTCGCACGGTAGCAGCCTTCCTGCATCCAGGGGATGTCCTAGCGTCCATAGACATCAAGGACGCCTATCTTCACATTCCCATTTTCGCAGGACATCAGCGTTTTCTACGCTTTTCCGTAGAGGAGAACCACTATCAGTTTGTGGCGTTACCTTTCGGTCTCGCCACGGTTCCGCGGGTCTTCACAAAAGTGTTGACCCCAATGTTGGCACTTCTGCGCCAAAGAGGTATATCGATTCTAGGTTACCTAGACGATCTTCTGCTTCATGCAGAGTCTCCTCAGACCTTGCTACAAAACATAGAAATTACTATGATTTCTTTACAGGAATTCGGGTGGCTGGTGAACCAGCAAAAGTCTTTTCTGGTTCCCACCCAGAGGCTCGAATATCTGGGTCTAATTCTAGACACAGTCAGGACAAGAGTGTTTCTTCCGGTAGGGAAACTTCGAAAGATTCAATCAGCAGTCCAGTTGTTACTGTCCAACAGCTGGTCTTCCCTTCCGACTTGCATGAGGGTTCTGGGGTTGATGGTGGCTTCATTCGAAGCAGTCCCATTTGCCCAGTCCCATACCCGAATTCTTCAGCAAGAGATTCTCCTCAGATGGAATCGGAATCCGGAATCCCTGGACAATCAGATACGATTGAGCAAACAGACCAGAGAGTCTCTGGTTTGGTGGCTTCGGTCTCCAATGCTCAGCCAGGGAAAGTCTTTTCTGCCAATATATTGGACGATAGTGACCACGGATGCCAGTCTATCCGGATGGGGAGGAATTCTCGGTCAATTATCTGCCCAGGGACTTTGGTCCCCGGAAGAATCCAGATTACCGATAAATGTATTGGAACTGAGAGCGATCAGACTTTGTCTGATTCACTGGACCGAGCAGCTCCAGGGCAGCCCGGTTCGGATCCAGTCGGACAATGCCACGGCCGTGGCTTATGTCAATCACCAGGGGGGCACCAAGAGTGTCCGAGCGGCCAAAGAAGTGGCTTGCATTCTTCGCTGGGCGGAACGATTTGTTCCAGCAATCTCTGCGGTGTTCATTCCGGGGGTGGAGAATTGGCAGGCAGATTATCTCAGCCGTCAGACCCTGGATCAGGGGGAATGGTCCCTCCATCCAGACGTTTTCCACCAGTTGTGCCTACGGTGGGGCACCCCGGATGTGGATCTGTTGGCATCACGATTCAACAGGAAAGTTCAGAGATTCGTGGCTCGCTCCCGCGATCCTCTAGCAGAAACCGCAGACGCACTGATCGCCCCGTGGGGGCAATACCAGCTAATATATGCCTTCCCTCCTCTCGCGTTACTGCCAAGACTTCTTCGCAGGGTAGAGGAGGAAGGAATCCCAGTAATCCTGGTAGCTCCGGACTGGCCTCGTCGAGCTTGGTACGCCGACATGGTCAGACTGGTGGCGGACGTCCCGTGGAGACTTCCTCTCAGAGAGGATCTACTGTCTCAGGGACCGATCTTCCATCCTGCTTTACGATCGCTGGCTTTAACGGCCTGGCTATTGAGACCCAGGTGCTGAAGGACAAAGGTTTGTCAGCTTCAGTTATTCCTACTCTAGTTGAAGCAAGGAAAGCGACTTCCAGAAAGATTTATCATCGCACATGGAAGTCCTACATTGCATGGTGTGAACCTTTGGGGTTCCGTCCTCGGTCTTATTCGATTAGTCGAATATTGGCTTTTCTGCAACAAGGGGTTGAGCAGAAACTGGCCTTGAGTACTATCAAGGGTCAGGTCTCAGCATTAGCCATCTTCTTTCAGAAGCCTTTGGCTACTCATTCCTTGGTGCGGAATTTCATCCAGGGGGTGCGACATCTGGCTCCGCCAGTGCACGCGCCGTTACCCCCCTGGGATCTTAATTTAGTGTTGTCGGTTCTTCAGAAACCTCCCTTTGAAGATATTAGGGAGATTCCTCTACCCACGTTGTCCCAGAAGGTGGCCTTCTTGGTGGCTATTACTTCTGCACGCAGGGTGTCAGAACTGGCCGCATTATCTTGTCGTTCACCATATCTGGTGGTTCATAGAGATAAGGTGGTTCTTCGTCCGAATCCATCCTTCCTACCAAAAGTAGTTTCAGAATTTCATCTGAATGAAGAAATTGTATTACCTTCCCTGTGTCCTAAGCCCAGTCATCCTCGGGAATTTGCTTTGCACTCCTTGGATGTGGTCCGGGCGATCAGGGTATACTTGAAAACGACAGACTCGTTTCGCAAGACGGATTCACTTTTTGTGATCCCAGATGGACCCAAAAAGGGGTTGCCTGCATCTGCCGCGACCATTTCCAGATGGATCAGACAGACGGTAGTGCAGGCTTATTCTATTAAGGGTCGGGAGCCCCCGTTCCCTGTTAAGGCGCACTCCACTCGGGCACTTAGTGCGTCATGGGCCTTTCGCCATCAGGCGTCAGTGGTCCAGGTGTGCAAGGCGGCTACCTGGTCGTCGGTGCATACCTTCTCTAAACATTATAAAGTTGATGTAATGGCATCGTCTGATGCCTCATTTGGCCGCAAGGTTTTGCAGGCCGCAATTTGAGGAGACCAGTGGTCTACCTCGAGGGTTTTTTCCGTTGGAAAATTTTTCTTTAGTCTCATTCTTTGTTTATAATGAGCCTTTAAAACTTCTAGTTTGGCACCGGTTGGGCCTACTAGATTGGATTTGATTTTGTCAATCCCACCCCTCATTTGTGGCATTGCTTCTGGATGTCCCAGCTCTTGAGAATCAAGAAGACTACGTCTGTCAATGAGCGATAGAGAAAAATGGATTTTTGTAAGAACTTACCGTAAAATCCTTTTCTCTTAAGCTCATTGACAGACGTAGTACCCGCCCCTCTATCATTGAGTTGGGTTGGGTTAATTTCTCTGTACTGCTTTAAACAGAACTGATTCCCTGTAGCAGAGAGAGGGAGGATATACCCTCAGGGACTGCCCCCTAGGGTGGAGCCAGAACGTTTTGTCATTCTGCCTAGTCCTACTCCTGCGGAGACAACATAACCCAGCTCTTGAGAATCAAGAAGACTACGTCTGTCAATGAGCTTAAGAGAAAAGGATTTTACGGTAAGTTCTTACAAAAATCCATTTTTAAAGCCTGCACACCAGATTCTGTTCGGCCGAAAAGTCAGTCGGTTGTCGGAAGCATCATACTTACAAGCTGACAATCGGCCGATCGGACGTTGGCCGAATATTTACGGCCGACAATCGCTACGTGTGTACGGGCCTTAAGATAGGGACTACTCTTGTATCCATGGTTCATAGTTTGGAATCATCTCTACTCTGCTTAGGAATGCCTATGATCTCTGATGATGGGATAGGCTATGTCACTCTATTAGACTATGCAATCTGTGTGGAATTGCAGCCCTCTCAACTTCTCCCCGAATCCTTGGCCTGGCGCTTCAATTAAACTTTATTGCGAGGCCCTTAAACCATTTCAAACTTAAAGAACAAACTCTGTGACAAATCTTTTCATACTCTGGGCCTCCCATAATTGTAGTTCCTAAAGCTAGGGACCGAGATACCCTGGCACATGCCCTCAGATCTGGCGCACCTGTCCTCTTTCCCTTAGCTTCTGGCATTTTATGGTTCCTCAGGTTGGAGCCCCTTACCCTCTCACTCTCCCCTCACATTTGGTTTCTTAGACCCTACCTCCCCATTCCATGCTGTGAGGTTCTCCCCAGGCCTATAGCGTTTACAATATAGAGTAGTTTCACTGAATAATTGCATGCCTTCGCTGTTGTTCCTCACTATTACACTGGCAATTGTGCTATAATACAGTTAAATTATGTAACTTGGGCAAAATCCCATCAGCCCACCATGTAAGGGAGATGAACACGTCCAGCCTGTGAGACAACTATGGTTCTTTCCTTAGAGTGAAGAAATGAACGTAGCCACAGGAGGTGTTATTCATGGGATTGCCAGGTGAAAAACGAATGCAGTCACCACATCTAATGACTTTTTTTTTTTTTTTATGGAATCTTTCTTTAATAGCGCTATATTGTGTGAAAGGGCTCTTATAATAGAATTGTATAACTCTTGTCTCTTAGCCTGTAGCACATTTTGGATGTGCACCATGTTGTTTTCAGCTCTGTTGGAGGCGAGTGTCGGGTTTGAATTGCAGGTCACAGGAAGTGAGAAATCTGAAAACCTTTCCAGCGGCTGTATAATAAGCATTGCACGGCTCCATTTACACGCACACTCCCCTCCTGACATGCATGCACACACTGTATCTTTCTTAGGTAGACTGATGCTTTCACTTATCACATTATATACATTTCCCATGTTATGTGATATTTGCTTACACATGCTGTGCTGCTTTATTACTCTTGCCACACACAGTACAATGGGTTCTTACAACTCAAGTAACCAGGTTTGATGATGATCATTGCAAACATGTGCAGAAGCTGCTTTCAGCTAAAAAGGTGGCCTCTGTAGAATGGGTCTTGTATGGAAATGATTGACTTGAAAACTAATGAGGGTCTACAACCACATCGGCACTGGAGCAGTTGAATTGTTTGCACACATGTAAAAGATCTGTGTTTTTGACAAAAAAATACTTAAAACCGCCCAGAACATTATATATTTTCTGAAAGCAGGGGCTTTGTAGAATAAAAAGCTAGTTGCAATTTCTGATGCTGCATATGTGCAACTGTGTGCACTAAAATTGATTTTATTCAAACTTTTTACTGAAAATATGCATTCAATAAACACCATATATACTGTGATTATTTATATATATATATATAATATCTATCCTAATGTTTTTGGTGGTGTATATAATGGGGAAGCATCCAGGAAAATGATACCAAACATGCCTAGTCTTAAAAGTATGTGTGCCAATGATACTGTGAAATACAATGGTGTCCAAGAATCTCTGTAGGCAACGCCTTAAAAACCTTTACAGCTCATTAGTTTAGCATCAACTGTGATCTGATAGCTAAACTTGGTGCTCTCACGCCTTCATTTGGGTTGATACCTTACATGTGGGGTGCGAAAATAAATTGCATTTTTATTCCAATTTTTTTTTTTTTAAAGTTTAACTCTATTTGCCATTATAAGGGGTTAGCAAACCTCCATGTAATAGCATTGGGCAGGTGACCGGTACTTTTTTGGGGATATTGGGGGTCTAATAGACCCCAGTGTCTCCCCAACCCTCCAAAGCAACTAACAGAGCAGAGTTGTTGAAGCTGGCCATACTTGTGTGGTTTTTACCCCCAATCAGCTTTCAAATTGATGCCTCTAGCCATACAGCGTGGGTGAACAAATATCCTACTTCTTCTATTATATTTTGACAGCCATTCCCACCAGCTGTCAAAACCCTGAAGAGCAACTGCACCTTAATGATTGTAGCTGTTGATTGGCCAAAATGTTTCCACATCCACAGAACGATTAACTTTTGCTGAACGGAGTGGGACAGGCAGGGCCACCCCCTGAAAGAGCTTCTGCTTGTTCATCATTCACACAGTGTATGGTCAGCTTTAGTTTTAAGACATTGTGCGGAACTAATTGCGCGTATGTTTTAGGCATTCACTTCTCCATAGCGCTTCTGATGGGTTGGATCTGAGCACTGACTTTCTTTTGTTTTGCTTCTAAACGATATCCTGATTCTCCATAAAATATCCATAGCCTTCCCCTGCTTTTTTTAGCAATGTCCTCTTTTTTTCATGCAATTATTATAGAGCCGGTTCACACTGGGGCGACTCAGTCTCCCCGACTTTGAGCCGCCCCGTGCAGCACGACTTTATCGTGGCTTGCAAACAACTTCTATAATAGAAGTTAATGCAAGCCGACCCAAAATTGTCGCTCTTTTTTTGTTTATAGCGCAAAAAATAATCACACAGGTGATATAATGCCACCAGAAGAAAGCTCTATTTGTGGTAAAAAAAGGACGTAAATTTAGTTTGGGTACAGCGTTCCTTGACCGCGCAATTGTCCGTTAAAGTAACGCAGTGCCGAATCGCAAAACGGGGCCTGGTCAGGAAGGGGGTAAAATCTTCTGGGGCTGAAGTGGTTAAATACTTGAGCCTCTGGATAGGACCAGCAAGCTCATACATTGTTAATTTTAGGATGAAGTTTTGCATTTCTGACCACAAAGTGTCACTTTGCATATGTCAGTTAGCAGACCCCGGCTAGCTCCAAATGTTCATCTGTGGGCACCTATTATAAGTTCTCATGTTGACGATTTTGCTATGATTTTTTTCCCATTGCCTTTTTTTTTTTTTTTTTTTAGTTTAGTGGAAATCTGGTAATTCTGCATGTAATGTAGGTCGACCAAGCAGAGCGCTTTGTGATTATTCATACAGTTGACTGTAGTATTAGAAACTCATCAGTGTACCAGAATCCCAGCATGCAGTATTTCTCCAACCAGGTTGAATGGAAATCCATTATCATAGCTAGAGCGCCCACAGACATGGAAATCAATAGTGCTTTGTTAGCAATAAAACGTTTTCTTGCATGACTGGCTCCGAAAGATGAGACCTCTGTTACCCGCCATGTTGCGGAGCTCCTCTGGACATGCTTCCTATCACTGACACTCTTGTAGTTAGCTGGAGGAAGTGATCTTTCACCTCCATGTGTTTTTTTGTTTTGAACTTCCTATCGATTTTATATTTCATTTGTGGAAAATTTTGTTTACCACTTTTAGGTCTGCCAAGTTTAATTTTTATATATAATATAAATATATATATATATATATATATATATATATATATATATATATTGCTTTTAAGATGTGGCCAGTTAAGTCGTCAATATGCCTCATTATATTTTGTTTTTTTTTCTCCAAGGAACCACAAAGACAGAAAATTGAAAAACAGTTTGAAATAGACATATGACCCTTTACCCTTTTGGCAAATCTAGCCAATTTTGTGTACCAAAGGAATATCCTTCCTAATTCCTCTGATCCCTCTAAGGTTCAGTTCACTGGGCCCAGTTATTCCATTTTTATTCAGTTAAAAATAGTTTCTCTTTCATTAACGGACACCGCTTCAGATCTTCATAACCGTTGGGTTATACTGCCCCCTACAGGAGTAAGACACCAGGCATAAAAAGTCTGGCTATACTCCCTCTCTCTGCTATAGGCACTCAGTTTTTTTTCTGCCTAGTAAGAAGTAAGGGCCTAGTTCCTTGCTGGGATCTTTTGTCCTGGCAATTTTTTTCTTTTTAGATAGAAATTGTTTTCTCCTGGATTTTTCCTGTGAGATCTACAATCAACTGCTGGACTGGGCGAAGGGCTGGATAATCGAGATCCAGTGGTCCACCCCAGTCTAGCCAGCGAGCCCGCGCAAACCTCAGGTCCGCGCTAGTTTGGGCGTGGCATAGCCCTACTGGACAGGGGCTGGCCTGCAAGTGAAACTCCTCGCGAGGTTGCATACGACTGGGTCTCGGCCCGAGTCTCAGCGTTCCTCCTGGCCGACGCCCCCCCCTATTTCGATAGAGAGGGGTTCTGTGTGGAGCAGTGCCTGTCTGGTTCCTGGTAGTAGCTACCCCCTCCCCCTGGAGGTTTTTTTTTGGGGTGGACTTTGGCCCCTCTTTGGGACGGTCGGACCCCCGGGCTCCCCTCCATGTCAGGCACCCTCCCGTCTTCTGTCCACTATTATTTTCCCTCTCTCCACATATGTTGGGGCTCTCTGGTCCACCTCCTGGGGTGGGGAAAGGGCGCTATGTAGGCGATGGTGGCCCGGGGGGGGGGGGGGGTGCCACTGGTGACTGGACCATCGACTGGGGGGGGGGGGGTTGTACCTGGTGGAGGCTCCATTCAGGGCCCCTCGTCCTGCCTGGGTCTGTCTTTGAGGCCTGGGTTCCCTCCTGGTGCCTCCATCTTGTTGTAGCCTGTTTTTCTATGCACGGCGGCCATTTTGCGGTGGATTGCCTTTGAAAATAGCGGCATGCATGACAGTGGAGCCCTGTGGGCGGCAATTTCGTTGGTGAGAGGCTCTCCTCATCCCCTAGTGCTGATGCCTGGATCTTTTCACTTCCTGTTCACAGGGGGTGGAGTGCAGATTAGCCTGGTGGCTGCAGGTGACTGTTTCTGCTGGGTGGTGACTCTGGTGGGGTTCTCTCCTCCTCCTGCTGAGAATCGCTTGGTGCTTGTGCCTGGCGACTGGCTGGTGCTGCTAGCGCGGTGGGGGTTGTCCCTTGCAGTGTTCTACACTTTTTATGGGGTCCCCCTGGTGACTCATGGAGTCTTTGAGCACATCTCCCCACCTGATCCCCTCTCTGAGGCTGTGGGCCACCCGGGTCCCAACCATCCACTGATGCACGAACGGTGGTCCTGGAGTCCGTGGTGTCCCAAATGGAGGTGACTTTTGGGCGACGGGCTTGCAAAAAGCGTCCCACCGCCTTCCCCTGCATCATCTGTCTCATCGGATCCTGAATCTGATTCAGCCCCAGCAGACATGGCTCAGCCTGTTGGGTCTGCAACCACGCCCTCAGTATCTTCTGATAGAATGATTCCTCTACATCTGCAGCCACACATGAAAAGGCGCTGGTGGAAACACTGATTGCGTGAGACCTTGAAGATGAAGGATGCACCTGCGACAGAGGAGCAGGTTCCCTTTGGCACTGAAAGGTGTTTCCTTTCCCCGCCTATTTTGACAGAATTGCCGCTAAAGAGTGGGGACGACCAAAGTGTCCCCGTGGGGTCCCTAAGTGCTTTACCAGGCTTTACCCCCTATGTGGGGGTCCCTTCTTAAGAAGTGGACTGTTCCACCGGTGGTGGACCCTCCAGTTTCAAGATTGAACAAGGCAATCATGATTCCGGTTGAAGAGTCCCCGTTCTTTAAGGATCCTACTGACAGGAAGGCAGAGGCTGTGGCCTGCAATATGTACACTCTGACTGGTTCGGCACTGAATCCAGTATTCTCCATTGCCCTGGTGTCGCAAACTCTGACCGAGTGGGTTCAGCTTTTACTCCGTGACTTGGAGGTAGAACAGCTCCCCCCTGCCTTTGCTGAGCTGGTAAACCAGCTGGTCCAGGGGCTGCAGTTTATCTGTGATGCCTCTTTGGATGCGACTCACCTAGTGGCTCGGGTCTGTTTTGGCAATGGTCCTTCGGCGTGTCTTTTGGCTCATGCTGGTCGGTGGACCAGAATTCTTGGTCTTGACTGATCTTCTCTTCAAGGAGGTCGTCTGTTTGGATCTACCCTGCATGACATAAAAGGTCTCACAGGTGGGGAAGAGTATCTTTCTTCCCCAGGCTACTAAGGGCATTTGTCGTAGACGTGGGCTTTTCTTTTTGGCTCATAGGAAGTTTTTTCGTTCCTCAGGGTCGACTGACAAGAGCTTAAAGCCTTTCAGGGCCTCCTCTGGGGGATCCAAACGAACCTGGTCTGGTAAGCCGAGAAGCGGGCTTCTCCAGACCCGCGGACAAGGCTCCTTCAGCATGAAGGTACGCCCTCACCCGTATCGGGGGTGGGGGGGGACGCATTTGTGATTTAATTATCTCCTCTTTATCATTTATACAGGTTATGACTTTAAGCCAGTTAGCCAATATTCCAATAAAATGACTTCAAGCATTAACATACACACAGGTGGTAATGGTGGTTGGAAGCGGCTGCTTCAGCAAGAGAACGTGCGAGCAGTCTTCCTAGCTGGAAGTTCCTATGTCTGGAATCTTTGTTCATTAGCAAAACAGTCACCCTGTGCAGTTTTCTTTCAGTAGGATGTGGAAATGACGTATGTGAGGCACACTTGTTTGTTACTCAAAAAGGCCCCCATTACAGGGCCGTTCAAACCAGGTCCTTTTTGGAAAAAAAAAAAAACAGGTCCGCCTTTTAGTTTTTCAGGCGGATCTGATCTGATTTCACCCAGCACCCTCCCTCCGCTAAATATAAACTGGAAGGGAATCCGTCCTTTTCCTTTTAGGCAGAGTGGGTCGTGGGTAGTTGTGTGTAAACACAGCGGGGAGTCTGTTTACTCCCAGACTCCCATACTCTGCAGAAACTGAGCAGACACAGATTTTTCCTCTGCCCGCTCTGCTCCGATCAGCAGGGGATCTGCAAGTTGATCTGATGATCAAAATGGAAGCTGTTCGCCTGAAAGTGGCTAAATTTTCTGCGTTAAAAAAAAAAAATGCCATCAAGAGTGTTGCGTATCAGGTTTAAAGTATAACTGAAGGCAACATATTTTTTTTTTTTTTTTGTTTTGCATAGTGGAGATTGAGAAGACCAGCTGTAAGGTTTTTTTTTGCTGTCTGTGCCCTCATTTGATTTACCCTCCTCTGTTTGTCCTGTTTTACTGTTATCACTGAGGCTCCATTAACACTTGTGCTACTTGTGCGACTTTGAACATCAGTCGCATGACAAGTCGTAGCCCATTCATTTGAATGACACCCATCCAAATGTGCATTTATTTTTTGTTGCAGGAGCCTGGGAAGTATTGCACCATCATATCGCTGATACCATGCATGTCTCCTGCAGACCTGTCAGTGTATCTGCTCGCTCGTACCTCATACAAGGAAAGCCGATACATTCTGACAAGAAGAATCAATGAACCACCACAGATCTCACAGCACCGTGTTCTTTGAAAACTACAAGCGGACACCCGCAAATGCTGTGGGGATTTGTAGTTCATTCATACACAGCTCTGCATATGAATGATGCGGCCGTGCGAGAGACAGCTAGTATGGAGAACTTGTCCCCATACTGCTGCCACAGGGAGGGGGCGCAGCGGGCAGCAACTGTGACAATAAGAATGTTACATGTTCCACCCTAAAACCAATTGGAACATGTTCCTAAATGTCAACTTGACCTTTAAACACCTGTCACTTGGACAATAAAATTTACGTAAGCTCCTGAATATCTTACCATTAGCGATCTGCCACTCTAATCAACCCTGTTTTTCTTCCATAGTTACTATGTTAATACAAAGCATACAGTACTTCCCATGTGTGCCTGCTGATAGGCGACTTTGGCACCAAGTATTTTATTTGGGGAAGACCAGTGGTGGGGTGCGCCATTACCTTGAAGTTTAGGCTGGCTTGAATGCTAAGCTGTAACCTCAGGTGCCAGGTGTGTGGCGTTATCTTAAACTCTGGCAGCCCATGTAACGTATATGTGTGGCGGTAAAGAGGGCGGGCTTTGATGCCCTTGCACAGCTCATAAACTTCCATGAGTGGCAATGCTTTCTGTGTGCTCCTAGAAAAGGGACCAAGCTGTCAAAGATGACTGTCTATACTAATGTGGAACCGGTGATACTGGCTCCTGATCCATGTTACCACTGTGACAACTAGCCACAGTAGTCACATGACTAGGCAGACCTTCCTGCCTTCTGGGCATAATAGTTCAGTTAAAGTGACACCCTGGGCAGGCAGGAAAGAGTTATAAGAGAAATGGGAAAAAAAACAAAATTGGCATCTTCACAGAGAAGCAGGTAATTTAAAAGTACCCTTCCATCTCCACCATTTTACGGTCAAGTCCTCCAGAGCTGCCTCTACTGCCTTAAGCCCCGTACACATGATCAGATTATCGAACCATCTGTTGTCTGTTTTTTTTGTGGCATGCTAGTCTGATGTGGAAAGTGAAGAGGTTATTTTCATACGAATTTTCCCGTATGACAGAATTCTACTTCAGAAGTGATGTCATGTGTTGGATTGTTTTGTATGTGTTCTTTCGTCTCTGAGCATGCCTAGTCTTCCTCTTAAGATTTTTTTTCGAAATCTGTACTAATGAGACGAAAATCGGACGTTGTTTTGACGGATGACAAAAATTCTATAGCCTGCACATCCGGATTCTGTCGGCCGAAAAGTCGGAGTCGGCTGTCGAAAGCACCATACTAACAATCCGAAAATCGGCAGATCGGTCCTCGGACGAAATTTCCCTTCAGATTTTCTTATCGTGTGTACAGGCCTTTAGGCAGAGGCAGACTTGTTGAAAGCCTGAGCGTAGTCATGCACTTGCGATGCAAAAAGCAGTATGGAGGCGTGTCTTAAAGGGCCCAGTTATTAAGGCCTGGTAGTAAGTGCCAGGTCAGGATGCAAGTTATTATGTGCATAGGGAGCTAGGAGGCTCTTTATTACTGCTTGACTTGTGAAATGATGTTAGCGTTCCTAATCAGGTAGCTTGGCCTGTAATTTGCCATATTAGCAGTGGATTAAATGACCTTGATCTAGTAGCACTAGCCGCAAGTTGGAAAGGCTGCAGTAGCTTGCTTATGGAAAAATGGGTTAAAAGTGGAATTTGTCTTTGGCAGTGCATTGAGTGAAGTTGTAATGACAATTTTACCTGTATCTCTTTAATAAAAAAAATTAAAGTTGGAAAAATATAGAGTAATTTAATTATTTTCATCCCACTGATCATTAATGGTAGCAAGCAGTGGATTCTTCCATTAATTATCAGTGTGGGGAAATGACTCAAGTGTGTTTTTCATCTGTTATTAGGTGATAATTGTGTTTCTTCCTGAGCGCTATAAGCATATCCCGCTTTGTCTCCTGGCAGGTGGTGTTGAAGATCATTAAGCACTATCAGGAGGAGGGCCATGGAAGTGAGGTGGTGCAGGGTGTTCTGCTTGGACTTGTGGTCGAGGATCGGCTTGAAATCACAAACTGCTTTCCATTCCCGCAACACACAGAAGAGGACGCAGAGTTCGATGAAGGTAACAAAATGGCTTCCACTTCAGTAAAGGCTGCCAGCAATAAGAATTACGTTCAAACGTGTATCTAGTTCATATCCCTATGGCCCCCATCCTTGTAACCATCCTATTCTAAAGACACTATAAACTTTCACTATTGGGTAGATTTACTAAAACCGGAGCATACAGAAACTGGTGCAGCTCTGCATAGTAACCAATCAGCTTCCAGGTTTTATTGTCAAAGCTTAATTGAACAAGCTGAAGTTAAAAGCTGGTCTGCACAACTGCACCAGATTCGGCGTGCTCCAGTTTTAGTAAATCTCCCCCCATGTGTTCTGCTTCTGCTACCCCTCAGCAGGTCATAGTTACTGTATTGACAAATGGAAAAAGCTAATGCAGCCACTACATCAAATAATTGCTATGCTTCATTAAATACATTTTGTTTTTATGTTTAAGACCATTGAAAATTCTGTTTAAATCAGTTAAATGTGTCCAGGTGCATAAAAACAAGATATTTTAAAGCATTATATTAATTTTTTTAAAGAGTCTCTCTACTACCAGCATGCTGTAAAGCAGGTATCCTCAAACTACGGCCCTTCAGCTGTTGCATCCCTTGAGGCATTGTAAAACTCTGACATTCACAGACATGACTAGGCATGATGGGAAATGTAGTTCCTGAACTGGAGGGCCATAGTTTGAAGAACCCTGCTGTAAAGGGACCCTTGCAGTCTTTGGGATCAGTGGTCCCTGTGCAGGGATCCAACACAACCTTTGCTGAGTCAGAGCTAGAGATTTACGACCAGCAGGGTGTATGATCTCCTGCAGAGAGATCACTGCTTCCACACACAGCGTGGGTCCTTCTCACTACAACATGCTTTTCTTCTCAGGCTTTGGATGCATACTAAAGAAAACCAGCTGAAAATTGACTTTGCACACCTTTTTTTTTTTTTTTGTCTTAAAGCACCTGAAATGTATTTAGCTGATTTTAATTGGACCTGGCTAGCATCACAGGTATCCAGAGCACCTGAGAATATAACAGTGCTGCCTAATTTGTATGAGCAATTTCTACTTTGTGTCTTGGATCTTTTAAAACAGTTTGGGTCCTTTAACACGGAGCGGACCGTTTTTTGATCCGCTCTGGCACTTTTTTTTTTACGGACACGGATGACACTTGTGTCATCCGGTCCGTATGTCAGTTTATCATCCCATCCATTTGCGGATGATAAACATAGATAATGCATGTCAATGGGATTGCGGATGACACCGCTGACATCCGTTTTTGTGTCCGCTCTGTTTTTTTTTTTTTTTTTTTTTTTTTTTTTTTTTTTTTTTTTTTGCGGAAGAAAAATAGGGTTCTCTTCCGTTCAAAAAAACTGAACTGATCGGAAAGGACGCAAATCGGATGTCAGCGGAATACGCAATCCCATTGACATGCATTATGTCTGTTTTTCATCCGCCAAAAATGGGATGAAATACGGACATACGGACCGTCCGTGTGAAAGGACCCTTTGTCTTTTGTACTGAATGGGTTTTGAATTCTACATTTTTCTACACCTGGGAGAAATCGTAATCCTTGTGATTCCACCTGTGGGTATTTGAGGCTTTCCTTGTCACTGTCCTGCGTGAGAAGACTTGCCGCATTATGTAACCAGGCTGGGTAGGCGGTAAGGGTAATAAACCTGAAGGGTTAATAATGCAGCCAAGGAGACAATGATAAAATCAGATTTGAAGAAGAAGAAAAAAACCCCCGCTGCTCAGGATTTAACAAGAGTAAATCAATTTACCTCGAGCAAACTGCAGTACATGCTGCGCGGTGTGATGTGACAGAATGATAAACAGCCTTTTCTCCTACTGCAAACAGTCTTTGTTTTTTGATGAATGGATTAAAATTTTTAAGTGGTTTACAGCATGGCCGCGCTGGGCTTTATCTTTCCGCTTATCTAGAGGGCATCGGGCGTCGTCTTCCCCAAAACCGTCCAGACTGGAAGAAGTTTGGATAACTGGCTCTGCCTTTTCGTCAGCTTGCCCATATTGGCTGTAATAATTAGAAGTGATTTTGCCCCGAATACTGATGAGAATCCATTTGCGATTTGTCTGATTTGTCCAAAATTGATTAGCCTTTTTCAGGGAATAACTACAGATGAATATCATTCTTCGCCACGTTGTTGTGTTTTTTTGTTTTTGTTTTTTTTTTCCAAGTTCAACTAGTGAAATTACCTAGAATCCATCTTTGTCTCATTGCTCCACAGTAGCTGAAGATTGAAATCAGACTTGCAGCATAAGGAAACGGACAGAGGGAGCTGTTGGTTGGGGTGGGATGTTAAGAGTCCAGAGAGCACTCAGGAGCAGCGACAAGGAGTCTGCAAAATTGTAGTTATTGAAATGTGGTAACTTTTTTTTTTCTTTAGACTGGGTTCACACTGTGCGGATGCGGCTCACAGCAGGGGTCCAGTGCGTCTATGTTCCCTGTTTAGGGATGAATCCTGCCCTAATTGTTGCCTGAATTAGGAGCTGAAACTGAGCCAAAGCTACGCTGCGCATGTGCAATGCGCTCCACTGCTGCCCCGGAAATGTGAACTGGCTCCATTGAGAGCTGGTCAGTCTCCTGTCATGCGAATTGAATGCAGGGAAAATTGGCATGTAATGGTGCCAATGAGACCACAGTCGGGTGGGCACACATGCACCCCCTACCCAGAAATGCAGAATCACGAATTGGTCACCGCCTGGTGCCAACAGTGCATGGACACAACTTTTAGTCGCCATGGCGACCTGGTGCCTGGGATTGGTCAAGCCCTGGGTTAGTTCACCTTAACCAGAAAAATGGTAAGGGGTGCCTGTAGATAAACAAAGATACAACTAAAGGCTAACTTTTTTTTTTTTTTTTTTTTTGGATAGTGTGGAGATGGATTAGAACGCCTGTCAGTTTTTATTGCTGTCTGTGCTCCTGCTAAGGAGATTTACCCTCTATTTCTCCTATTTACCATTATCATTAAAAGCAAAAGAAAATACCAAATTTTGAGTTGTTTCCAAAAAAGTAATTATAAAGGGGACATCTTCCCATGGGGACACTAATTCTGGTGACCAGGTGGTCCCCAAGAAATCCCCTTAATTTGCAGGGATTTCCTCATTTCCTTTTTGGCTGTAGGACAGGAAGTATATGGAAATCTCTGCAAAGGGATAGTTTTTTCTTTTTTGCTGGCTGACAGGTTATAACCTCTCCCTTGTGCTATCCAAAATTTAAAAAAAAGTTTCTCTTTTGTTCATTGATGGACACAGCTTTTGATATTCTTAACCATTGGGTTATGCTGCCCCCTACAAGAGTAGGACACAGAAAAAGTCTGGCTATGCCTATGGGCAGTCCCAGGGGATATACTACTACTCTGTTATAGGTACTCAGTTATTTTTTGCCTAGTCGGGAGTAAGGACCCAGTTCCTTGCTAAGATCTATGGTCCTGGCAATTTTTTTTTCTCCTGGATTTTTCCTGTGAGATCTACACACGGTGTGAGTCTCATTGCGTAAGTCTCTTGGGGTTCATCCTCGCTCCTTCTCGGTGGCTCGGATCTTGACCTTTCTTCAAGGGGGGGTTGAACAGAAATTTGAGCCTATCAAGGGCCAGGTGTTGGCTTTGGCGGTCTTCTTCCAATGACCTTTGGCCTCACATTCCTTGGTGTGTACCTTCTTCGGGGTGTCTGACATTTGGTTCCTCCAGTGCAGGCTCCGTTGCCGCCTTGGGACCTCAATTTGGTGCTTTCGGTCCTCCAGAAGCCTCACTTTGAGAATCTTCTGGAGATTGCCCTGCTTACGCTGTCCCAGAAGGTGGCCTTTTTGGTGACTATCACCTCTGCGCGCTGGATGTCGGAACTGGTGGCGTTTTATCCTGTTCACCTTATCTGGTGATTCACAGAGATATGATGGCTCTTCTCCCTTGTCCGTCATTCCTTCCAAAGGTTGTCTCTGATTTTCATTTGAATGAAGACATTGTGTTGCCTTCCCTTTGTCCCAGGCCTAAACATCCGAAGGAAATTGCCTTTCGTGCCTTGGATGTGGTCCTGGCAATTAGGGTCTACCTGACATCTACGGAATCTTTCAGAAATCCAGACTTTGTGCATCACGGATGGGCCTTGTAAATAATTGTCTGCTTCCTCTGCGATGATTTCCAGATGGATCAGACACAGTGATTTAGGCCTATTTCATCAAGGGTCAGGATCCTCCTTTCACTGCGAAGGCACACTCTACTAGGGTTGCTTAGTGCCGCTTGGGCCTTCCGTCATCGGGCGTCAGTGACACAGGTTTGCAAGGAGGCCACTTGGTTGTCAAAGTTTTATATAGTGGATGTGTTGGCACCTGCTGATGCCTTTTTTTGGCTGCAAAGTTTTGCAGGCTGCTGTTGAGAGGACCTGATCCTCTTTGAGGGTGTATTTTTCAGGTGGGCTCTAGTTTTGGTTGAGCTCCTGTTGCTTGGTTGGCTACTGTTTAGCCTTGGGAATTTTTTTTTCTGTTCCCACCCATCATGTTTAACACTGAGTTGGGACGTCCCAATGGTTAAGAAGATCAGGAGCTGTGTCCCTCAATGAACGGAAGAGAAAATGGGATTTTTGACTTACCGTAAAATCCATTTCTCTGATGTTCATTGATGGGACACAGCACCCACCCCTCTGTGGAGTTGTATTCTTCTGACACTGCTTGTAACAAAACGGAGTACCTATAGCAGAGAGAGGGAGTACCCATAGGTGTAGCCAGACTTTTTTTCTGTCCAGGGTCTTACTCCTGTAGGGGGCAGTATATCCTAATGGTTAAGAATATCAGGAGTTGGTTCCGTCGAACATCAGAAATTTTACGCTAGGTCAAAAATCCCATTTTTGCCTATAGTTCTACTTTAAGTATTGCTCTTGCTATAGGTGTAGGCCATCTATGTACCTCCCAGAGATGCCTTGTTGCTAGGATGTTGCAAAGACATCTCACGTGCACTTTGCCTCTCCTGTCGCAGTAGCTCTGAGCTCAGCGATGCTGATCCCTTTAATTGGTTCAGTTTGCCATCCTGGAGGTGTGCCTATGGTTTCCACTGAATAGTATTGACTGGCATATCTTGTGTGAAAGGCATTTAGAAATGCTGAATGGATGTGTGTGTCAGACAGCAGCAATCTGCTTCCTTGGTAATGAGAGCCAATAATGTTTTATTATGTGTCTATTCAGTTACAAATGCAGTAAACGTTTCCAATGCGCACAGAACAGAGCACGATTTCTCTCATTAAGATGGCTTAGGAGGGTTTTCAAGAATGCACTAAATTTAGATGGGGCTCTATTGAACTGTTTGAGTAATTGAAGATAAAATTGTTTTTTTTTGTGTGTGAAAGATGTGCGGCTATTTACCGTAGCTATTTTTCCTTTTTTGCGTGTTGATTGACGTAGACTGTAGAAATTAAATTACATCCTTTTCTTGTATGTGAAAGTGTGTTACAAGGTATGAGCCTTCCACCTAAAGTCGCCATTTATTTATTTCAGGTACTTATACAGCGCTTTACATATACATTACACAGTCACATCAGTCCCTGCCCTCAAGGAGCGTACAATCTAAGGTCCCTAACTCACATTCATACATACATAGTAGGGCCAATTTTTTTACAGGATCCAATTAACCTACCAGCATGTCTTTGGAGTGTGGGAGGAAACCGGAGTACCCGGAGAAAACCCACACAGGGACAGGGAGAACATGCAAACTCCAGGCAGGTAGTGTCGTGGTTGGGATTTGAACCAGCGACCCTCTTGCTGCTAGGTGGAAGTGCTAACCAATACACCACTGTGCCGCCCATACATTTATTATTCATGCTGATTGGCTTAAAGTGGAAACTCAACTGTATTTGAGCACCACAAACTGAAAATGCCATTTAATTCATTTTTAATTATTTGAAGAAAACTTCCCCATCTATCCATGTCTCCATGCTTTATTTTGCTGAGAGATCACTTTGGAAAACACTCACTCAGCATTTCTAGTCATGTTCATTAGGGGCAGATGACTCTTGTAGCATTTACTTTCTGGAATCCATCTGTTTTTAGCTCGGGCATGCAGACAGAAAGGTGTGCTTATCTGAGCTACTACTCCTCCAGATGAAAGAATAAAAAATGCCCATAAAACTTCTGGGATATGACATTTTGTCCTAGGCCAGAAAACAGGAAGCAACTGAAGAATTTTTTAAAATAAAGTTCATTGGCTGCGACATCACTGGTAGCCATTGGCTTCCACTACTGTCAATCACAGCCAGTAAGGAGAGATGAGGCCAATGAGGAGAGAGCAGGGACGGGGCCAAACACTCCATTGGTGAATGGGGATATGGGACAGCAGCTCGGGAGCCCCCATAGCAATCTGCTTTCTATGGTGGCACTAGGCAGGTGGGGAGTGACCTGGAGCGCCAATGGGGGACCCGAGAAAAGGAAGATCTGGGCTGCTCTGTTCAAAATTACTGCACAAAGCAGGTAAGTATTTACATGTCGTTAAATAAAAAAACCTGGGCCTTGTGGTGTCTACCTTCGAGGAGAGAGAGGGAATCATCTATGGTCAGCCTAACTTAAGCTTCATGTACACATGGCCTACTTTGACCACCAGCCGCAGGAAAATGCAAAACTGCGTTACAATTTTACCGCGTTATGCGGCCGGTGATCAAAACGTTCTTATCCTGAATGCGATTCTTCCACGTTCACAAGAGGGTGGTTGAGGGAGGTTGAAGCTCCCCTAACAGCAGTAGCTCCTAAACTCTGGTAAAACCCTATATGTACATGGACGCACAGGCTTTAATAAAGTTCAGATTTGGAGCTTTGGCAAAAAAAATGCCAACTCAAGTTTTAGGAGCTGTAGTGTACATAAAGCCTAAAACTAAAATTAAAAAAAAAAAAAAGATCAGCACAAGAGACATAGCTAACAGTGAGTAAGTGTCCCTTTTGCTGATTCTTCTGCTTTCAATAGAAATCTTTTTCTATCCCCGCACAGCCGTGGCAGTTTTAAAATGTGAAAGCTGCTGCTGGGAAGAGGAACACCCCTGTTGCTGTCACAGGGAGGGTTGGGAGAGGGGGGTTTTGCATGAACATGTTATACCCTAAATACAGGTTTAAAAGGTGAACTTGCCCATTAACCCTGTAATTGCTGTACAGCTGGTGCGGTCGCAGTGCATCCTTATAGAACTGCATTTGTTGCATTCAGTGGAGGCACCACCTCCCAAAAGCAAGATACGGTTTGTTTTGCTGTGCTATGTGTACAGCCGTGAGTAGTGGAGGGTAGTGGAAGGATGGTAAAGCCATAGCTCAACCAACTGTTTTTACTGCTGCACCAGCTGCACAGGTTTTCAGCCTCATTCTCATATGAGGTTTGGGGGTAGTAAAACCCTAGGGTTGATCCACACTTTTATTGCCACCCTGCCACTACTCCCTTTATCTTCAGAGGCTTCACTGCTGTGGTAAGAATTATACCCTGTGCCATTCTCCATGGATGTAGCACCCGCCAAACGTAAATGAGGCCACTCCACAAGCGTACTGTGACCTCATGCAATGCACACAGTTGCGAAGCGCTAGTGTGGATATCAGGTGGTTAAAGCAGATGATAGGGAAGGCGAGACAACACCTCACTGCCTGTCATGCTCTCTGAACAGCGATCCGAATGCAGATCGAGCTTCAGAGATCACTGCTAGTGTGTCCTCACTTCAGCACTAAATGAATTAAAGAGCAGAGGAAGGACTCATGCAGATAATTCCTTTATGTACTCTTTGCCAACTCTGCATTCAGACCTGCTGGTTTATAGCTCATGTACAGCCTAAAATCTCTCCTCATAGCCATTGGCTGCAGTTTGCATGCAGCTGTTGTAGGCTTGTTGTCAGTGTAAACCAGAGAATGTGCAGAGGGGTTTGAAGAGCAGAGACTGATTATACAGAGGGGGCCAAAGCAACCAAAATGCTTTAAAGTTCAGTAGGATAATATAGGAATTTTGGAGTGATGGAAAAATATACTTTTGAAAATCAACAACCTTTAAGACTCAGCGACCGTACAGGATTGGGGGTAATAAAGAGCGGGTAGGCATCATATACCAGATAGTAAGGCTTAAATACAAGAAATGCAACATAATAAATATTTACTGTAATATTAACCCCCCCCCCCCCCCCCAAAAAAAAAAAAAATATAGGTATTTAAATTTGCCCAGCCATTCTTGGATGATATATTCCAAACAGCTGCTCTCTGAGTGACCACTGGAGGGCAGTGTTGTCCAACGTTTGCCATCATATCCTCATCTATTTATTAAGAATCTATGAAGAAAGACCAATGAACCTTCTTTTTTTTTTTTTTTTCTAATGGCAATTTTGCTGCTTTCTCCATCAGCTTTCCAAATAATAATTCTACATAGTTTTGAAATAAGTTACTCCTCTATTAACCCACCTTACCCTTTTTTTTTTTTTTTTTTTTTTTTTTTTTACAAAAAAGTGTAGCGTTACTTGTAAATGATCGTTTTCTTCATCATGAAGAGGGAAAAAGAACAATTATTCTTCAAGGTGAGAGCATTGTGATTTGTTCAATGTATCTGTCTTGTGCTATAGTGGACAGTGTGTGGAACTCGTGCATTTCCCTCACTCCTACGATCGTCACGAATCGTGTATTGTGTGACCTTACAATGCAGGATGCGGTCTACTTCTTCTAAGACGTTTGTTCAAAATTATTTTCACCAGTTATTTTTTAAATCTGAAGTTTTTTTTCTGCTTAGGTTTTGCGTTTGCCGGTTCCTACCTCCCACTTAACATGCTAAAAAAATCTATATATTTCCATTACATACCCTGTTTATGGTCCAGCGGGGCATCACTGGATCTCCATGCAGTGCAGACAGGTCATGGCTGGTGGGAGCGGCCAGCAGGGGGCAGTACTTGGCTTCTTAAAACATTACAGCACCTCTGCTCCAATTCAGACCTCCCCCCTCGCCAACCACAGGGGAGTGGCCCTTGGGAGGGACCACCCTAGGTAAAAGCCCACATATGATGCGGTGCTTGCTTAATCAAATGAACTGAAATGAAGTTAATGAAAGGGACAGGCCAGTGGGCAGTAAGGCTAGAATCATACCTATGCGTTTTTCAGTGGCTTTGCAGAAACTCACTACAATCCATTTAACATCGGTTCCCATGGGGTCACATCTATGCAGTTTCCACCAGTGCGTTTTTTGGAAAAGGTGCAGGGACTTTTTTTTTTTTTTTTACACATAGTGGAAACTGCATGGATGTGAACTTTTTTTTGTTTTTACGGACCCCTCCTCCTAGCAACATTGACACATCCCAAAAATGCTTCAAACGTGCATGAAAAAAAAAAAAAACAAAAACACAAAATGGGCCTCCACAAATGCATCACCCTCACACGCATAGATGTGAACTTAGCCTTAAGAGCTACATGATGCTGGATGTCCTCTAGCCTTGAAATGAGGCAGGCTTCGTTCGACCTGTGGCATCTGCCAGCGCATACTGTGTGAAGATCAGTGTGCTGTGAAATCAGAGTAAGCAGTTTCAGTACAAAAAGGGATCCTGTCCAACTTTGCAAAGCTAAAGGAAAGGCTGGAGTTCAGCGTTAACCTTTTATCAATATTCCTAATTTTCACTTTCCTGCACCCTGCCCCTGACCCTGATTCCTCGTTGAAGTTTCCTTGATGGAGCTTTTCACGTATATGCGAGTGATGAAAAAAGTGGCTGCTTAAGGTTCCCCTAGCTTTGATTGTATTGCACTTGTGTATACTGCAATTCACAGCCGCCTTGTGTGGTCCACGATTTTCTCCGCCACAGCTTTGCTGAGCTCTGAATTACTGCGACGGGGGAGAGAGTAGGTGCGAATGGGTTTCAATCAACTGGGAGTCTCTTAAGCCGGCCATAGATGGGATCAAATCTCAGGTGGTTCAGCAGGAACTGGCCGAGATCTGATCCGTCTATAGGCAGGCTAATTGTACCCAAGTTGATCTATGGATTGACTTGGGTACAACCAGCATGTCAGATTTTTAGCATGTGGTTATAGCCACTAGCAGTAATCGCTGTGCTTTTACAGCAGGGGTGGCTCCCCTGTGCCTCCCCTGCCGGGAGAATAGAATAACACTGTGGGAGGGATTCTTTTTTAAAGAGGTTTTAAACCCCAATTTTTTTTTCAACCTGAAAGAGAAACCCATAATGAGCTAATATGCATCGCATACTAGCTCATTATGAAATACTTGCCTTAGAACGAGACCCTGCCGTGCCACCCGCTTACCTCTGATGGACGACATGTTCAGTCGCCCGTCTTCCAGGATCGCGGCATCCGGCCATCTGATTGGCCGGAGCCGCGGTGACGTCACTCCCGCGCACGCCGACGGTCACGGCACGGGGCTCTGAAGGAATGGCACCAGCGGCCATTTATTCAGAGCGCATGCGCCAGTGACGTCACTGGCTGCATGTAAGGTAAATATCTCCTAAACGGTACATGTTTAGGAGATATTTACAGTACCTATAGGTAAGCCTTATCATAGGCTTACCTTACCTATAGGTAAAAGTGTCAGAGGAGGGTTTACTTCCTCTTTAAGTGATTTTTCGGTTGCAGGAAAGAAAATCACATAATCTATGACCTGCCTTAGCAACAGGATGATGTAATCTGAGTTATTTGGTCAGGATTTGGGGTTTATGTAAATGGCCTACATCTATAGCAACTTTGATCAAAGCTGCAAAGTTTGTTTTTATTTACAAGCACCCTTACCTGCATATGCGTTTTTTGGTTAAAGTGAACTAATGCCAGCTAGATAACCCTAACACCCTGGGCATCATTACATTTCTAGTGTTCACCTTTTAGGCTTTATTCACATTTGACATTTTGGGATCTCTGGCAGGAACGCTGAGATTTTGCCCGTGATCTCAAATCGCACTGCAGTCGCACAGCGCATGTTGGAGTGCCATTTAATTTTCAATGGTGCCTAAAACGTGGTGCAGTTTTGCCGTGATTATTGCGCCAAACTGCAAAGTGTGAAGCTCGTTATCCGAAATAGGGACAGGAAAAGGTTTGTGAGTTGGCGTTTGCTGTAATTGCCGCAGGATTTATCGCGTGATAATCGCAGCAAAACGGCACTGCATTTAGGTGCTATTGAAAATGAATGGCACCCGAACGTGTTTTGCGATTGCAGTGCAGTTTGACATCTCGGGCAGAATTGCAGCGATTCTACCCGAGATCCTAAAACTTCCAATGTGAATGGAGTCTTAGCGCTGCTGGCCACACCCACTTCCTGTCACTATGCAAATACTCCAGTGTCTGCTGCACGTCAGTGATCAGGGCCAGTTCCCTGATTGGTCAATGCATGTACAATGTTCTTCATGAAAGGATCACCAGGTATATTCATAAAAGGTGCATATATAAAAACATTCCAAACCAATGTCAAAGTTGAATAAATCTATTAAAGCTTCTATATGATTTCACTGATAAGATTTAAAGACCGTTTAAAAAAATTCATAGCTGGCTGCAGATTAAGCGAATGAGGGTATTTTCACTGATGTAGAAAAGTAGCATGTTTTGTTTTGTTTTTTAACTAAGACTAAGCGGATCGGCCCTTTAATTATAATTGATGAAATCCCTATAACTTGAGCAGGTCATGGCTGAAGACATTGTATATGGGGAGAATTTAGGACCCCGTGCAATTGCAGCGTTACCACACGGAGTGCGTATGGATATTATTCATGTGTTTTCTTGATGAATTGTAATGCATTTCTTGTTGATTCACGGCCACGGGGTATTGAAAGCTATATTTTCCGCTCAGCCCCATTGTAAATTACGGCGTTAACTATTTAAGTGGAATGTCGCCTTCCATGCTGCCCCCTGTTCAGGTCCATTAATCAGCGCTCAGGTAATGAATCTGAGGTTTAACTGGCTTATCACAGGTTCAGAGGAGCTGCCGCTGTCTCCCCTTGTCAGGCCAGGGATGGCCCTTTATCTGGCGGCCCTGGCTGCACATTTTTTACACGCTGTAGACGGGCTGTCGTCTTTGAAGCACTGAGAGGATTATCTGATGTGCTGACAATATGGTCACAGCAGGGTTTTTCCTCTATGCTCATTCATCATAAGCCTGTTTGTGTTGCCGCATACATCTCATCTGCAACATCCAGTAAAGAGGTTTTCACCTGTATCCGTGTTGTGTAATCTCTTCGGCGAGGAGCGAGCTCTTCACAGCCCCGAATTGTGCACAGCCATTGTACGAGGAGCGTGCAGCGCATATCTCACCTTTTTACATACGCACTCTGGCTTGCTTAATGTGCAAGTCCACTAAGGTCTATTTGTAATTACTTTGACCACATAACGCAATCCTTGTGAAGTTTTTATTTTTTTTTTGCCTTGCATGGGAAGGTCCTTGAAGTTGTTCCCTATTAAATTCACATCATGTCATCCTATTTGTACTTGTTTTCTTGCCAATTTAGAAAGATTTCATTTTGGAAGTTGGGATGTCGGAATGCTTGGACATTTCGTCTACCGACAAGATCCCACAGCGTTGTACTGAGGAAGCATTGTAGGAGTGTAAGAACAGCTTTTATCCTTATGGTTCTCATCTATGCGGTTAATGCGTTTTTATACCAGTGGTTTTTATTTGTTTTTTGCATGCAGTTTTGTGCTTTTTTTTCCTCTTAAGGCTAAGTTCACATGTAGGCGTTTATGGGGGTTTTTGTGGAGTTTTTCTGCTCTAGGATCAGCTCAAAAAATGCCCAAGACAAATCCTATTCATTTCAATGGCCCCTGTTCACATCTGAGCATTTTGACGTTTTAAGCAAAACGCCCAACGCTCAAAGTACATGAGCTTCTTTTTAGGCAGATTACAGGCGTTTTTATTTTTTTCCATTGGTTACTAGTCGACCTAAAAACGCCTGCACAAAAACGCCCATAAAAATGCCTAAAAAACGCCTGTAAATGGCAACGCCAAGATGTGAACGCAGCCTTAAACTGTGATTAGCTGATAAGGAGCAGGTCGGGAAACCGGCCACCATGTCCTTAAGAAGCAATGAATCTGCTGTCAGCGGCATTCCCCACTGACAGCTGAATGTAAAAAAATAAAAAAATGCTGGCAATATATGAAAAATCGGGGGGAAAAAAAAACTAAAAAAAAACCCCACATGGGTGTGAACCTTGTGTTCAAGTGGAACTATGGGCAGAATCAAAACTGACACATTTAAATGCAGTCTTTCGATGGCATTAATACAGAGGCCTGTTTTTCTTTGTTCCCTGTAACATACTTTTTATCTGGTGGTAAAATGACCTAGAAGTGGTATTTATTTTTCATATCCAAAAACAAACGCAGTCACTACGCTTAAGTTACTTTTACAATAGCGTGTCTCCAAAGCTGCACGATTTGCAGTGTGACTTTTGGTGCATCTTTGATCTGAATTTACATTTCTCTTTCGTTCATCGTCTGACACAGCGCTCAATAAATCATATCAACATGGTTATATCAGGAGTAGGACTAGGCAGAAAAAAAAAAACTTTGCAATGCCCATGGACTTTCGTTTTTTTTTTTTTTTTTTTTGTTTAATACTGACCAGTGTGGTCCTTCCTCTGGACAAATTTCAGGAACCACAGGCTGTGATTCACCGGCTGCTGTTAGACAGTTCTCTGAAGATTTGCATACAGGTTCTGGGTCTGGTGGTATCTACCTTCAAGACAGTTCTGTTTGCGCAGTCCTGCATGCAGCTCCTTCAGCAGGTTCAGCTCCACAGGAGGATACCGAGGTTCGTTGTGAGTTCACTGGCCCCTCTGGCAGACGCCGCAGACTTTCTAGGGGCACTGGAAGGCCAATATCAACAGGTCAGGCCACGGTTCCTGCAAAGAATCAAGGTAGAGAGTGTCTTCCAAACATTCTGTTGGCCGTAAGCATCCCTTGGGGGCTACCTCTCAGAGAGGACCACTTGTCCCAAGGATGGATTTACAGTCCTGCTTTAAAGTCGCTGGTTTTTATAGCTTAGCTGTTGAAAGCCAGGTATGGAAGGATAGAGGTTTGTCTGGTTCAGTGTGGTGAAGTCGTCTTCCAGCAAGATATACCATCGTACGTGGAAAGTGTTAATTTCTTGGTGTGAGTCAATTGGCGGTCATCCTCGTTCTTTGTTTCTTGGATCTTAGCCTTTCTTCAACGGATCGTTCTACAGAAATAGTCCTGGAGTACCATCAAGGGCCAGGTTTCTGCCTTGGCAGTCTAATTTCAGCGACCCTGTAACATGTGGCTCCACCTGTAGGGTTTATTTTGCCCTCATGGGATTTAAACTTGGTACTGCCGGTTCTCCAGAAACCTCCATTTGAGAATATTTGGGAGTTTCCCTTGCGTACGTTGTCCCAGAAGGTAGCATTCTTGGTGGCTATTACCTCGGCCCATTGGGTATCGAAATTGGCGGCATTATCCTGTTGTTTTCCATTTAGTGGTCCATATAAATAAAGTGGTTTGTCGTCCCTGTCTATCGTTCCTACCGAAGGTTGTCTCTGACTTCCATTTGAATGAGGACATTGTATTGCCTTCCTTGTGTACCAAGCTGGCTCATTTCAAGGAACTTGCTTTGCATTCCTTGGATGTGGTTTGGGCGATTCAGGTGTATCTGGCAGCTATGGAGTCCTTTCAGAGGTTAGACTCGCCTTTTGTGGTTACACAAGGACCAAGGAAAGGGGTGGCCGCTTCTTCGGCTGCCATCTCTAGATGGATCAGACAGATGGTGACTCAGGCTTTTCTGTTAAGTCAGGTTCCTTTCCCTGCCATGGCGCATTCTACTCGGGCGCAGAGTACTTCCTGGGCCCTCCGTTATGAAGCGTCAATATCTCATGTTTGCAAGGCGGCCACTTAGTTGTCGGTGCATACTTTCCTCAAATTCTACAAAGTTATTTTGGCATCTGTGAATGCTTTTTTTTTGGCCACAAGGTTTTGCAGGCTGCTTTTTGAGGGGCTGTTCCCTCTTGAAAGGGTTTTATCTTTAAATTTTTATTTCAGATGGGGATCCTTTGACCCGGGTAGGGCTCTTGTGTTTTGCCTTGGGTTATTTTCTCCACACCTCCTTTTCCTTTTGGCACTGCTTTTGGACGTTCCTGTAGTTATTATTTATGGAGCGCTGTGTCCATCAAATGATAGAGAAAATAGGAATTTTTTTACTTGCCGTAAAATTCACTTCCCCCAAAAGAAAATTAAATGTTAATGTCAGGCCCATTTTTTCAGGGGCACTGTCGGGTAGAAAAAAGGTGGCTGAGGTGCAGTTTTACCTTGCCTCAGATGTTTTTTTTTTTAAACCAGGCAGTGTCCGCTGGATGGCCAGTCTACAGTGCTGATTCTGCAAACTTGTGCTAAAAGAAAAATGGGCATGTCTTGTTCAGCAGATGATATCATCTGCCACCATGCTCCAAAGAGATGAATGGGGCCATGCCTCAACCGCTTCCAATGGACCTGGTTGTGGAATAGTGAAGAACTGGGTACCCCCTCTGGATGGCCTGCTAGACATGGGCCAACTGCTGCAGGGCTGACAATGCGATGCTGTGGAGATTGAGCCAGCAGCTAGGCCTTTGTGAGCAAAGCCTTTATCGTCTTGGTCAAAACACGTCCATGGAAGATTACCCTGTCCAATGCTAAACCTTTTTGTCTTTATAATTTTTAACAAAGACAAGTAAGACATGAGCTGGTCAACAAATCCAGGACCTAATAGGCTTTGTACGTTGACAGATCAAGTGCATCTTGATGAACACATCTAGTTATCAATACCTTAACACTGATATCTTAGGCTATAGTCAGTAAAGCCGAACAGTAGGTAGCATATGGTACCCAAGGTAGCTCAAAAGGAAAAAAGAACAAGATTTACATCACAACCATGTCGTGCACCTGGACCAGGTTGAGGCCCCTTCCATGTATAACAAAGTAGGAAAACTAACACAGAGACCAAAAGAAAAGAGAGAAAAATAAAGAGGGGGTGGTGGCTGTTATGAAATGAGAAGGGACATGGGGGCGAGATTTTGGGAAGAAGGTACCGTCCAAATGGTGAGTAAATTCGGTCCAGTGAAACCACATTTTTACGGCAGGGTACATGACGTATTGGAAATTATATGTGAGGGACTTTGTGCTTGGGTGTGACTTGTAAAGAAAATGTGTACATCCTGTAATTTATTGTATTCTATTTGGTGTGTATTGCACACTGCACTCATTGTGCACACAGCACTAATAATGTTTTCATTACATGTTTGCATTCTTTCGAGTCCTGATTAGAATTAGCCTGCCTATGTTACGCCCCTTGTTACCAGAAAAGTACAATTTTAATAATAATGCGATACCTATGTAATCATGTGTATAAAAACCTTCAATTACATCAAATAAAGCAAAACAGTTATTTTGGTAAGATGCAGAGTGTTTTTTTTGTCTGTTCCCTACAAACTTTAATTTTTTACAATTAAAAAAATGTTTTTACTTTTTTTTTTTTCCCCATCACATCGGGGACACTGGAGCCGCTCAAATGGTTCCACCTAACAAGTGAGCCCTGCTGCTTGCCCGCAGCAGGATTAAATGTAGAGAAAAAAAACTACCTGCCTGGCAGAACTGCATGTCCCAGGCACTTGGCGATACAAATTGTGCATCTCCAACAGTGAATGGACAGAACACAAGTCGACATGGCGACCTGTCGCCTGGGATTTTTTGAGCCCTGGGTGTTTTCTTTTCTGACTGCCCAAAGTTCAGCTTTAGAGCCCATTCACACTGCAGCGGCACAACTCTACTACTTCGGGGTCGACTTGTGAAGCACCGCGACTTCGGCGCGACTTGCACAGACTTCATATAATGAATGTCTATGCAAGTCGCTCCGAGGTCCCCCCGAAGTAGTACAGGACCCTTTTTCTAAGTCGGAGCGACTTGTGTCGCTCCTATTGGAACGGGTCCTGTAGCAGTCAATGGACCGCGACTTGTCAGGCTAACAAGTTGCCTGACAAGTCGCTCTAGTGTGAATGGAGCCTTAAAGTAAATTTGTAACATACAATTCTGGGAGCTGTTTGTTTTTTTTTTTTGTTTTTCAAAGCGAGAACTCCACGACTAATCCTGGCTTTAGTCCTTATTGGCCGGAAACAAGCATGTAGGCAGTCTGAACTTCTGTAATGCATGCTTATCTTAGCTCAGTGACTCAACCCCGTAGTGAGGACAGGATCATGATTATAGAGCAGAACTGCTTTATGGTCGTATGTGGCTGGCAAAGTATGCTGGGGGAAGGAGCGAGATCTGTATGTAACTGTTGCCTAACGTCTACCATTACCTAATGTTTGCCAACAGCCTGGATCAGATGAATCCTCCCACATGCGCTTGCCGTTGAGATTGCAGGCAGGTGTGGATATCTTGTGCTGATCTGACATGTCAGGTATGAAAAGCGTTAAAGCGAGACCCTGTGTCAGTCTTGGATGAGTGTAGTGAGAGCAATGCATCCGGGACTCGCTCTGCGTTGTGCAGAGACCACACCTTGAGAAACATGATGCAGACAGCCTCGTCTCCCCCCAGTCACCAACAATAAAAGAAGAACCCTTGGCCGTCACCAGCGTGCTATGTGATTTATTAAGTGAGGCTAAAAAGACTGTCCTTTCTTTGCTGGAATTATGAAAAAAGATGTGGATTAGTGCAGATGAATGTCATTTTTGTCAGGTCTTTCTGGCCACATGTTTTTATATTAAGCTCAGAAGAAGCCAAGGCATGTTGTCTTTGCCAAATACATTTTTGTATTGTGCTGCATGACTCTTGTTCTGCTGTCCCTCAGTGTTCTCTCTGTTTCCCTTATTCAGGAAACCTGATCTACACTTTTCTTATAAGGTCAGCCCACCTAAAACTTCAGTTTTTGGTAGCTGCTGGTGTTAAAGTAGTATTAAACCCTCTGTCTTTTTTTAGCTTAAAAAATTGAGCATAATAAAATAAGCATTCCCCTGTAAACCATTTTAAAATTTTCCCCAGCACCTGCAATTTACAACTTTCAATGCTGCTGGCTCCTGATCTCTCAGCACTGCTTCCCTGAACGTTTTGGACCTTTTTAGAAAAGTTAACTGTGGACAGTGCAGTCAGAGAAGGGAGAATCAGGCGGGTGCCTTGCCATCTTAAACTATGAGGCTGTGTTTCTGTTGTTGCACAGAATATGGGGAGATGCAACTGTAGTCCCTGCATGCAAGGGTGGCTCCATAAAATGCCCCAGAAGTAAGGAGCCACTCTGAAACAGGAAACCTGGGGCAGTGATCATGTCACCAACTTAAACTGGAACATAGGTAAGAATTAAAAGATCTCTCAGTAAGTGATTAAACCAGCTGCTGAAATTCCCAAAAAACGGTGTTAAAGGAGAAGTACAGCCAAAGCTCGTTTGGCTGTAGTTCTCCTGTGGATCAAAGGAGTGCAGTTCATTCTGCACTCCTGTGATCCATTTTCAGCAGACAACGGGCTGAAATCTGCTGACATCACAAAGGCGGTACAGGCTCGGGCAAGATTGCGACAGTGGCGTCGGGATCCACTCACATGATATGGTGGTTTTGGGGTGATGTGCCTTTTGACTTCCAAACATGGTTTGTATTGTGGCATCCAAATAGATCATTTCTGGTCTCATCTGACCAGAGTTTCTCCCTGTATTTCACAGGCTTATCTACATGTTGTGCAGCAAACTTTAAATGAGCTTCAACATGCTTTTTCTTCAGCAAGGGAGTTTTGCATGGTGAGCGTGCATACAGGCAATGGCATAACCTATTGTTATTGAAACAATTGTAGCTGCTAATTCCAGGTCTTTCTGAAGCGGACATGGACAAGTGGTCCTTGGCTCTTGGAAACTCTTCTGATTTTCTTTTCACTCCTCTGTCAGAAATCTTGTGAGGAGCACCTGGTCGTGGCCAGTTTATGGTGAAATTTTGTTCTTTGCACTTCAGGATTATGGCACCAATAGTGCTCACTTGAACATTCAGATGTTTAGAAATTCTTCTATAACCAATGCCATCAATATGTTTTGCAACAGGGTTTCAAAGGTCTTGAGAGCTTTGCTTTTACCCATCATGAGCTATTTCTTGTGTGACACCGTTTGCAATGAGACACCTTTTTATAGGCCATCAGTTAAGACTGAACCAGCTGATATTTGTACTGACGAAGTGCAAGATTGCTTTCTAAATACTGAAAGATCTCAGCTGGTGTCTTGGCTTTCCATGCCTTTTTTTACCTCTTCATGTGTTCAATACTTTTTACCTGTCCAAATTTTTACACATAACTTAATTTCTGAACTTTGTATGTATGGATTGCATGGGTTGTTACTGATGTGGTGAAAATTTCATGTCAATAGCCCCCGTTAGAAATATATTTACCTTGAAAAATTGGCCAAAATTTTTTTTAAAAATTAGATTTTTACATTTTTTTTTTTTTTTTTAGATTTCTACTTTTGAGCCGACTTCAGTGCGACTTCCCTCTATAATGAGGGACAAGTCACACTGAATGCCGCAAACAACTTTCACTACGAAGTCTCGCTAGAAGTAGCACGACTTCGTAGCCCCGGCAGTGGAAACGGAGCATAAGAGAATGTCAGGAAAGACCTACTAGAACAGCTGAACTTTATTTGGGGTTAATCAGAGACATTTTAAATGATAGGTGTGTACTGACTCCTGTTTAGCCCCATTTTGAATGTGATTGCTTAATTCTGAACACCGCTCCATCCCCAGTTATAACAGGGTGTGCACACTTATGCAACCACATTATTTATTTATTTTTTTACCCCCACCCCCCCGAAAAGATTAGTTTGTTTTTCAATTGAGTTGGTTACATTAGAGGTGGAAAAAGTTCTGAAATGATTTATCTTTGATTTTTTTACATCAAACTTTTTATTTCCATTATAAAAAAGTGTAACAACTATAAATAATTTGACAAGTGAATTAAAAGTGCACAAAGTTCCACAAAATCAATTCCTAGTAAACACAGTCCCATAAGTGATTAGTAGCATCCAATCGCCCAAAATGATGAATCACCTGTGACCTGGTGTGTCTCCTCCACCAACATTCATATGTGCATCACACTTACCAGACTGTATTGACCCCCATTACAGGTAGTCAAAACCAGCGTAAATAGAATTTCCCGTATGCAGAGAGACAAATCTGGGAGAGCCTGTCAATGGCGATATCCCTGTATGTCTAAATACTCCTGGTAACCCATGTAGAGGTTAAAGAGAAACTCTCAGCGCAGTATGTACAAGTAAATTTTATTAAAACTTTAAAAACACACTTTCAATCGATAAGTATTCTGGAGCATGATTATAAACCAGGGGACGCGGAAATGTGTTCCACCTGCGTTCCAGGAAGCAGAAGTGGTGTGTCCCGTAACGTTCGGTCCCCTCCATCGTGCTTCGTCAGTGTGTCTGACGTCATCAGGGGTCACATGTCCGTACACGTCACTTCCCATAACTTATATTCACAACCACTATCCAAAATGATCCAATCCCATTCAAGACTTCCATATCAGTTAGAATTGCCACATAAACTGCTTTAAATGTACTCTATATAACAGGAGATATTAAGACTTAAAGCGGAGTTCCAGCCATTTCACTCACCTGTCCAACGGTCCAGCGATGCGGCCGCCCGAAGCCTCGATCCTCTCCCTAGGCGCCGGCATCACTGCTGTGGGCACCCGGCTGTGACAGTTTGCGGCTTCACAGCCGGGTACCCACTGCGCATGCGCAAGTCACGCTGCGCGTCTTGATTGGCCGGCAATCTTCTGGGACCTCTGACATGTCCCAGAAGATTGCAGGGAGGGAGGGGGAGAGGAGAACTTCCGTTCAGGGCGCCGCGGCGCTCCGAGCGGAAGTGGGAGCGGGTACCTGTCAAAACTAGGTACCCGCTCCCCCCCCCCCCCCCCCAAAAAAAAATGACATGCCAAATGTGGCATGTCGGGGGTTAGAATACCTAAAGCGGAAGTTCCATTTTTGGGTGGAACTCCGCTTTAAATTAAACATCTATTTTAAATGGACTACTAAAAATATAAAAAAGGTTCCATAGACTAAGTGATTCATTTCTTTGATTGTAAGCTCTAAGGAGCAGGGCCCTCGGATTCCTCCTGTATTAAAGTGTATTGTTTTTGTACTGTCTACCCTCAAGTTGTAAATCGCTGCGTAAACTGTCGGCGCTGTATAAATCCTGTATAATAATTAAATTACTTAAGACTCATATGAGACCTCTGGTGGCTAGAGTTATGACTGAAAACCCAGTCTATTGCCGTCTAGTGGTGATATCACCTAATTGCACGTATTCCCAATACACCTATAGACCAATTAGTGAAATAACTGAATCCCATGAAGGTAAATCCAATTGGAACTTTTTTTTTTACAAAAAATTGTATCGGAAATACTTAAAAAATATTTTATATATTCATTGTAGGTCTGAGGCTGGTCAGAGGTCATGGACAGCAGGCAAAGGACAGACTAGAGACTAAAGCCTTCATCAACCCTAAAGACAATAAAAATGTTTGTTCCTTTTTAAGATGTCACCGCTAAAATCCAGTAATGTGGACGTTCCTTTTCATCATATTGCATGCTTTGGGCCCAATGATTTTATCTGCTGAAGTGTTTGTGGTATAGACTCTCTCCTCGTGCTGTCTGTTCCTCCAACTTTGCTTAGTCTGAAGATATGTAAATGGAAGGCACTTGTATGTAGATCTGTGGACAGGAAATTGGCATGGCACCGTGCCGTGACAATTCAAAAACGTGACTTTTCCTCTATAAGTAGCTGGCATGTGCACGCAGCCAAATCTTCTCACCCTGTGTTCTAGTATCTTATGATTTAAAGCAAAAGGCGATAAAATGTGCCTCTGAATAAAATGGCTCTTGCTATCCGCCAGACTCCTCTTGTGATATACAGTCAGGCCACTGCGGCATGTGAGAGATGAATGCTGTGTCACTCATGCTGGGATTCACTCCTGTGCCATTTATTGCTCACTTCCATCTGTGTCTCTTCTATCTGTTCTAACATTTTCCCTTGTTTTATTAGTAAGCTACACTGGCAGTTCATGTAATATATTGGCAGCTGTGGGGATCCTAGTGCCTCAATCTTTACCTTAAAGTGGTTGTAAAGCTCAGACATGAAATATGGACAAAACATTTCCCTCTATAGTGTGTACTTGTCTTAATCCAGAACATTGTGTCATTTCTGTCTGCTGCTTCTTTCCTCTATCAGCATGAGTCACTTCTGACAAGTTTTCCTGACACCAAGAAGTAAAAAGATGACAGGGAACGGAGGTCCAGCACACAGCCTGTGATTAACAGCCTCAGGTTTGTTCCTCTATGCTGTATAAAGGGGGGTGTGTCACCTTCCCCCAATCAGCTCTGAGCTCTCCTCACTGATCTCTGCAGTGTGTAATTTCAGCTCTCCGCCCTCTGGTTTCTGACCCCTCACACACTTGATAAATGCTAATCTTTGAATGGATGTATAGAAGAGAATACTGCAGATAAACTGAGATGAAACAAATCCTCCTGCATAAGTTGTATCTGTTTATCACCTGAGGTCAGTCACTTCACTGGGTGTGTATGTAAGGGTTTACAACCACTTTTAAATGGAACTCTGGCCAACAACATTTTACTTTATATTCCTTAATAGCTGCACAGGATATAAATCCACTTTGTGTGCTCCAAATGCCTTTACAAACCAAGTTACTAACTAGTAAAAGCAGCAGTGACATCACTCTGCTGTACATAACCTATGCAAGAGCAATACAAGCTGCCTGGAGCAAACTGCAGGAGGGGGCGAATACAATGCCAGTGACTGCCTCTGTGCAGGAGCTTCATGTAACAAGACCAAAATGTCTTGCTGATTTACAGCACAAATCTGGGTGAAACTCGGAGCACACCAAGAATACACATGCCTCTTGTATTCAGACAATTTTTGCATATGTCTGAGTTGAGCTTTGAAAGCTTACCTACAGTTTTTAGAATCTAGGGGTGGTTCTTCTTGCTGATTGTTGTCAATTTTGACTCTGCCCATACATTTACATCATTCATTCACATTGTTTTGAATGAGAAAACTACCATCATGATTTTCCTCAGTAACATACCTCCACTAGATGTCATTAGTCTTAGGTGTCATTAAACCTAAAAGACTGAGGAAATCCTGGAAATGCAGGGTGTCCTGGATCTGCCCCATGAGTAGGTATCGCTACTGTGCCCTTTGCATACAATGATTTAGAATGGGCACTTACTGAGAGATCCCGGGGTGAACCGACCCCTAAATTTTTACCATGAATATGCTTTAAGTAAATGTGTAAACCTTGTTTTAAAACGTGTCAAACACCAGGCCTGCGGGGCGAATCCAACCCAACAGGTTTTATTTGGCCCTTAAATCCAGTTTTTCAGTCGGAGCGTGGTGAATTTCATTCTGCCACCTCAAGTTTTGACCCCCCACTTCCACTCCTCGCTGTCACTTGTAAACACAGAAGCCTTCTGTGTTTACAAGGGACAGTTTTTCTCTCAGCGACTACCCAGTTCTAACAGATCGCTGCAGGCACTAATGGCATGGCACGTTACTGACAGATCATCTGAATCTGAGAGAGAGAATGATCTATCTGCAAGGTGAGGCAGAGTCACCTACACAGGAAGGTACTAGAGACGAAAACATGGGTAGTAGAGCCGCCTTCACAGGGAGGTAACAGCTGCCTAAATGGGGAGATACTAGTTGAGCCATGTAGGAGAGGGAAATGAGAAGACGCTTTAGGGGGTTTTGAACCTGTGCATAGCACACCGCTAAATCCTGCACTGTTTACGTAGTGCACCCCTGAACTCTGCATGCCTGAGCGCTGTACATAGCTGACTCCAAACACAACCAGCCCTTTGAGTGCAACCATACAGCTGATGCAGCCCCCCAATAAAAATGAGTTTGACACCCCTGTTTTAGATTACGAAGCATCGGAATCCCTTTAACACCGACTCATTTACCACCACAAGACCTGTCGTAAACGCTAAAAAGTATTCTTTCCCGACAGCTACCAATCCTTTTCAGACATCCAGATAAATTTCTTAAGGGCAAATTTTGAACCTGGTGCTGGAAGGAAATTTCATAGTAGATACACAATGATACCTGTTAAAGTCGGTACAACTTCCAGCAGTTCAGAGAGATGCGTTTGGATTGGCTTCAGCTGTAGGTTGCATTGGGTACATGCTGCTGCATACTAGAGGGACATGCGACGTGTAAAATCCTCTGTGACAATGGGCAAGCATGTATTCGAGCAACAATAAAGCAAGGGCTCCGAGCCATGTAACAATAATGGCTGCACGCTACACCATTAGTTCATGGTGAAACTCTTACATGGCCGAGTGCCTTCACTTTATTGCATCTCCAATAAAAGGTGTCGCTCTGCTTTTCTAATTGCCATAGTAATAAAAGCAAGTCAATCGCTCTGGAGGTTCAGCTCTGCTGATCGATATACTGGAGCCTCAGTCAGACAAGAAATATCATGCAGCCGCTTGCTACCTCTTGTCCTATACGTATCTAATGCTCTTTCTGTTGTAAAGTTCTGTAAAATTACTATTGCTATACAAAAGATAAATAAGTAAGCACTTTACTGCAATGTAATTACTTGGCTTAGATATTGAAAATCTTAATTGCTGGGAAAGGAGCACTATGGTAGCATGGGCATCACAGATCTTCACATTCAGGACTGTTTGTGGTGTTTGTCATTTGATGTTTGCGATTAATGAGAAAAACAAGGGATCGCCATTGCTAATTGCTAATGCCCTGCTGAATTTGAGTATGCAGATCGAGTTCACCTTGCAACATGCTTGGTTTAGGTCTGACATAGAAAGGACTGATGTCAGAGACAGCCTGCAGTTTATAGAGCAAGTCAGCAATGGTAGCTAGTATATTTTCCTTTTATATTATTTATATAAAATCCTGGCAGGTTTCCTTTAAATCAGTGGTCCTCAACCCTGGCCTACAGGGCCCACTAACAGGCCAGATTTTAGGTATTACCTTGGGGAGATGCAGACTAGAGTACTGCAATCACTGAGCAGCAAATGATATCACCTGGGATGTATTTCAGTTATCTTGAAAATCTGGCCTGTTAGTGGGCCCTGTAGGCCAGGGTTGAGGACCACTGCTTTAAATAGTACATGAATAAAGCCAGTTGGTGAACTGTAAAAGGAAACTTGTCATGCTTAAAATGTGCAAGCTACCATTTTTGATCACTTTATTCACCTGGCTGTCATGCTGACCCTTGATGTAGGTAGGGACTTTTGACGTTCTCTTGCTTTCCTGACCTGCAGGCTTGTTCTTGGGGTGAGACTTTTAGTTTTTAATTTTGAAATTTATTGTAACAAGAGCAGCATAATACCCAGGCAGCTATAATTTCTTTAAGCAGTTTAGCAATGGCAATCCTAAGTTTTTCATTAAAAAAAAAAAGTTTGCTTTAACAAAACATTTGCGCAGGGGTGTTTTACTGTGGTCACCATTAGTAGGCCATCAAGAGTAGCTGCATGTAAACAGGAAGTGGTTAAAAGAGGCTGTTGGAGATCAGCAGCACTAAGATATGGGGGAAAAGAGATGAAAACGAGGAGAAAACGGTATTTACGAAAAGGCAAAACGATTTGTACAGTATGGAACTGTTTAATCATCACAACTGGTTTAAATGCAGTAACCTTCAGGAGATGATAGGACCCTAGCAAAAAAAAGGCTGCAAGGACATCTCAAGATTTCTGCTGATCCATAGCCACTGCGGCTCCGAATGCAACTTCTGGATCACTTGACTTCTCAGAAGAGCCTTGGAGAACTGTACCTGGATGCCGGCAGAGCCTGGGAGAACTGTACCTGGATTCCGGCAGAGCCTTGGATAACTGTACCTGGATGCCGGCAGAGCCTTTGAGAACTGTACCTGGATGCCGGCAGAGCCTTTGAGAACTGTACCTGGATGCCGGCAGAGCCTTTGAGAACTGTACCTGGATGCCGGCAGAGCCTTTGAGAACTGTACCTGGATGCCGGCAGAGCTTTTGAGAACTGTACCTGGATGCTGGCAGAGCTTTTGAGAACTGTACCTGGATGCTGGCAGAGCTTTTGAGAACTGTACCTGGATGCCGGCAGAGCTTTGGAGAACTGTACCTGGATGCTGGCAGATAGAAGAAGCAGGGCTGTCCTTTAACCACTTTACCACCGGAGGATTTTGCTGTCTTCCGTCCAGGCCACTTTTTGCGATTCGGCGCTGTGCGTATTCAACTGACAATTGCGCGGTCGTGCGACGCCGTACCCAAACCACAAACAGAGCTTTCTTTTGGTGGTATTTGATCACCTGTGCGATTTTTACTTTTTGCGCTATAAACAAAAAAAGAGCGTTTATTTTGAAAAAGTAACAATATTTTTAACATTTTTTTATATGAAATTCCCCCCAAAAAAGATGTTAAAAAAACAATTTTTTTAAAAAATTTTTGGCCAATTTTTCTGCTACCTATGTTTGGTAAAAAAAAAATCGCAATAATCGTATTTTGATTGGTTTGCGCAAAAGTTATTGCGTTTACTAACAAAGGGAAAGATTTCTGTCATTTTTGGTGTTTTTTTTTTTAACGCGTAATGGCGGCGAGCTGCGATTTTTTTTTTTTTGCGGGACTGCGACATTGCGGCGGACAGATCGGACCCTTGACTGACATTTTTGACACTTTTGGGGGTACCAGTGACATTACTGCAGTAATCAGTGCTATATATATGCACTGTTACTGTAAAAATTACACTGGCAGGGAAGGGGTTAATTTTATTGGAGAGGGAGGGGTTAATGTATGCCTGGTGCTTGCTGACGTGTGGGGGGGGGGGAGGTGACTGAGTGAGTCATGGACAGATCGGATGTCCAGCTATGCTGAACAGTCCGATCTGTCACTCCCTGTCACTATGGAGATCCGCCCGCTTGTGTTTACACAGGCGGCGGATCTCCACACTGGATCCCCGGCGATCGGGGCAGAGCAGCGGCGATCGCCGCTGCTCCTCCCCTGGCCCGACTCCCGCTGTGAATGAAAACAGCGGGAGCGAGCCTCCGGCGGCGCGCAAGCGCCGCCCAGAAGGGGGAGTGTCTGACGACGTAGTACTACGTAGTCAGACGATAACGAGCCACTCTGCCGCAGTAATATTACTGTGGGCGGTGGTAAAGTGGTTAATGTTTCTTCCATGCAATGGATTCTGCTCTAGGCCCAGGTGAGGTTAAGGCCTTATTTAAAGCTCTTTTCCTTGATGTGCCTTTCCATGCAATCTGCTTTTGCTTCTTTGGTAGTCTGCCAGACAATTGTCATCTGCACAATAAAGTTGACCATTTATTCACACTACTTTAGTTTCCACCATCCGTGCAAGTGAGATAGAAAGGGGAATCCTACCCGCTGCTGTCAACCTTTTGGTCCTGGAAAATCTCAGATGCCTGTGTCCTGCGTGCCATTTCCAGGGCCTAAAAATTGAGATTGCGCACGCTCTTCGCCCTGCTTCATACTTTCAAGCCGCTTTTCTGTCTGGTCACCGTGGTAGGTCTGGTTGCTGCTGTCCAGCAGCTCTTGTCTCAAGGGGCCATTATCCACGTACCAACAGAAGAATGCTTTCAAAGTTTCTACTTTTAACCTTTTTACAGTTCCCAAACCAAATTGGGGAGTTTGGCACATTTTGGATCTGAAAACTCTCTACCTGTTACTATGGGCTCAAACGTTTTGTATGTGATATGCCAAATTGGTTATTGTTTCTCTCCCTCTAGGGTAATTTCTGGCCTTGCTAGGCATTCAGGATCTCCCCCCGTGTGCTCTGTCTCCTTGGGACCTTGATTTTGTTCTCTCGGTTCCATAGACTTGGCCTTTTTAAACCTGTTCATGAGATTCCTTTGCCTTATGGCACTTGGCTTTTCTTGTTGCTCTCACCTTTGCAGGGAAGGTGTCTGAGTTGGCGGCCTTATCCTGTAAGGAACCATTATTTGTATTGCACAACGATTAAGTTGCCTTAAAGCCTAAGGCCTCCTTCCTCATAAAAATGGACTGCTTTTGGATGTCCCAGTCAGAATTAAAGAGCCTGAATCATGTACTGTGACTTAAGAAAAATTGGATTTTTGACCTACTAGTAAAATCTGTGTTGGACTACACTATGGGACACAGTTCTGTTATGCTCCCCTAAGCCCCCATTCACACTAGGGCGACTCACGAGGCGACTTGTGTCGCCCCAGGTCGCCCCAGGTCGCTTGACATGACCAAACCAATGTAAATGAATCAGTGCCGTCTTAATTGCCGCTATTAAGGTCGCTCCGACTTCAGAAAAGGGTCCTGTACTACTTTCAGGCGACCAGTGATCCGACCTGTCCCATATACTTCAATGGGAGTCGCCTCCTTATCTTAATTGAAGCGACCTGTAATCCGACTTGTCATCCGACTTTGCTAAAAAATGGCGGTGAACAAGAAAAGAGCATAATTTTCTTGCAGGCATTAGCGGTCATTTTTTTAGGCAGGCATGTCATTTTTTGGATTTCGTTTCTGGGGGGTCTAAAAAGTGTCCCTGTCAAGTTTCAGCTCTGTAGCATGTCCAGAACCCCTAAAAAAAAAACATTTTTCTTTTAATTTTTTGTAGTGTCTTTACCAGCTGTCTTTTATACTTGCAGGCATTCATCAGCGGTCATTTTTTTAGGCAGGCATGTCATTTTTTGGATTTCGTTTCTGGGGGGTCTACAAAGTGTCCCTGTCAAGTTTCAGCTCTGTAGCATGTCCAGAACCCCTAAAAAACAGCATTTTTACTATATTTTCAGGAATACGGCTTCTCTGCGGCTGGCTTTTTTTCTTGCAGGCATTTAGCGGGCATTTTTTTAGGCAGGCATGTCATTTTTTGGATTTCGTTTCTGGGGGGTCTAAAAAGTGTCCCTGTCAAGTTTCAGCTCTGTAGCATGTCCAGAACCCCTAAAAAAAAAACATTTTTCTTTTAATTTTTTGTAGTGTCTTTACCAGCTGTCTTTTATACTTGCAGGCATTCATCAGCGGTCATTTTTTTAGGCAGGCATGTCATTTTTTGGATTTCGTTTCTGGGGGGTCTACAAAGTGTCCCTGTCAAGTTTCAGCTCTGTAGCATGTCCAGAACCCCTAAAAAACAGCATTTTTACTATATTTTCAGGAATACGGCTTCTCTGCGGCTGGCTTTTTTTCTTGCAGGCATTTAGCGGGCATTTTTTTAGGCAGGCATGTCATTTTCTGGATTTAGTGTCTGGGGGGTCAAAAAAGTGTCCCTGTCAAGTTTCAGCTATGTAGCATGTCCAGAACCCCTAAAAAAAATCATTTTTCTTTTAATTTTTTGTAGTGTCTTACCAGCTGTCTTTTTTTCTTGCAGGCATTTAGCGGGCATTTTTTTAGGCAGGCATGTCATTTTTTTTATTTAGTGTCTGGGGGGTCTAAAAAGTGTACCTGTCAATTTTCAGCTCTGTAGCATGTCCAGAACCCCTAAAAAACAGCATTTTTACTATATTTTCAGGAATACGGCTTCTCTGCGGCTGGCTTTTTTTCTTGCAGGCATTTAGCGGGCATTTTTTTAGGCAGGCATGTCATTTTTTGGATTTCGTTTCTGGGGGGTCTAAAAAGTGTCCCTGTCAAGTTTCAGCTCTGTAGCATGTCCAGAACCCCTAAAAAAAAAACATTTTTCTTTTAATTTTTTGTAGTGTCTTTACCAGCTGTCTTTTATACTTGCAGGCATTCATCAGCGGTCATTTTTTTAGGCAGGCATGTCATTTTTTGGATTTCGTTTCTGGGGGGTCTACAAAGTGTCCCTGTCAAGTTTCAGCTCTGTAGCATGTCCAGAACCCCTAAAAAACAGCATTTTTACTATATTTTCAGGAATACGGCTTCTCTGCGGCTGGCTTTTTTTCTTGCAGGCATTTAGCGGGCATTTTTTTAGGCAGGCATGTTATTTTCTGGATTTAGTGTCTGGGGGGTCAAAAAAGTGTCCCTGTCAAGTTTCAGCTATGTAGCATGTCCAGAACCCCTAAAAAAAATCATTTTTCTTATAATTTTTTGTAGTGTCTTACCAGCTGTCTTTTTTTCTTGCAGGCATTTAGCGGGCATTTTTTTAGGCAGGCATGTCATTTTTTTTATTTAGTGTCTGGGGGGTCTAAAAAGTGTACCTGTCAATTTTCAGCTCTGTAGCATGTCCAGAACCCCTAAAAAACAGCATTTTTACTATATTTTCAGGAATACGGCTTCTCTGCGGCTGGCTTTTTTTCTTGCAGACATTTTACGGGCATTTTTTGGGTGTCTTTGGAGGCATGTGCTTCTTAAAAATTATAGGAAAAAAGCTCTTTTTTTTTTTTTTATGTTTCTGGACAGACAAACAAAGCTATGTGAGACACACAACACTGCACACATGGGAAAAAGGAAATATGTAAAAAAAAAAACACAGGAAAAGGAAATTAGGTCACAAGACATCAGATTGTGATTGGCCAAATAAAAAGTTGCCTCGCGATTAGGTCGCGTCAAAGTCGCGCTAAGTCGCGCCAAAGTCGCGTCAAAGTCGCGTCAAAATCGCGTCAAAGTCGCGCTGGAAGCGACGCTACTTTAGTGGTAGCGGCAGTGTGAACCAGCACTTATTGCTTGCTACAAACTGAGGCTAGCTGGGAGAGTTCATTAAGGGGATTTCCCTTCAGTCTATTTGTTGGGTCAGTGTCCAGTCATCTGATGGTAGCTCCATACAACCCTTTCATAATTATTTAGTCTTCATCTTGTGCTGTACTCAGATATCATTTCTAACCAGCCAGTGAAATCTATTTTATGAAGCACTGTGCTTTTTCAAATTCAGGCCAAATTCACATATTTGCATAATGATGCATTTTTTGCTTGATGCATCTCCCATTTACCTCAATTGAAACATCAAAACTCATCTCAAAGCAATAACTTGCGTTTAAATTGCACATAATCCCACATCATAAAGCACAACAATGCATGGTGACATTGAATCGCATGCGTTGCTGTACAGTATAAAATGCATTACAGTAAACATGCGGTTTGATGCATTTACATTGATTTCTGGGGTTAACCGATTAGGAAAAAATGCAAAGCTGGACAAAATATATTCTAAATAAGATTAGGATTAGTTACTTTTAACTCTTTAATTTTCAAGCAAGTTGAATTTGTCTGTGCAAACATGGCCCAGTGATAAATTGTTCCATTGCCCTATGTGACAAATGAAGCCGCTTTACTGCAACATGCAGCCACATCCTTTTGAATAAGCAAATGTAGTCTTTGCGAGTGAAGAAGCATTTCAAGACATAAGTGATTTGACAATGCCTGTACATCATCGAGGCTATCAGGAGAATGAAGTACGTGTGAGCAGAGAAGATCAAGTAGACATCCTTGTAGGCTTTCTTAACTACACTTCAAGAGGACGTCAAGTGGATGGATGAGAGTATGGGAGGCTCCTGCTTACTCTAGCAATAACTGGCCTACTGCCACTGCAGCTTACCACTGATTAAAGTGAACCCATCACCTTTTATATATTGATGTATCCATTGGATGACATCAATAATAATCTGCCTTTCATGCTGTCTGCAGTTGTGATAATAGGTCCTTGTATCTCAATAGGGCTAAATTATAAAAAGAGCCGCACTTCCCAAAACTTTTAAAATTATAAACCATAATACCCAGTGTGCTAGTAAAGTGCTCAATTATGGAATATAAAGTACTAGAGTTAAAAAACATGTGTAAACAAAAGCACAGACTTGTAATGCAATGCGTGGATCACTATAATCACCCTGTGTATTCTGCAATTATTCATAAGACCACTATGGCACTTTCTCCTTAACCCAGTATCTCAAAAAAAGCGAGTGCACTCCTTACATTTTTGTAAATATTTTATTATCTTTTCATGTAGCAACACTGAAGAAATTACACTTTGTGACACTTTGCTACAATGTAAAGTAGTGAGTGTGCAGCTTGTATAACTGTAAGTTTGCTGTCCCCTCAAAATAACTCAACACAGTGCCATTAATGTCTAAACCGCTGGCAACAAAAGTTAGTACACCCCTAAATGACAATGTCCAAATTGTGCCAAATTAGCCATTTTCCCTCCCCGATGTCATGCGACTCATTAGTGTTGCAAGGTCTCAGGTGTGAATTGGGAGCAGGTGTGTTAAATTTGATATCGCTCTCTCATACTGGTCACTGAAAATTCAACATGGCACCTCTTGGCAAAGAACTCTCCGAGGATCTGAAAAAAATAATTATTCTTCTACATAAAGATGGCCTAGGCTATAAGAAGATTGCCAAGACCCTGAAACTGAGCTGCAGCTCGGTGGCCAAGACCATACAGCAGTTTACCAGGACAGGTTCCACTCAGAACAGGCCTCATCTTTGGGAAATAGACGCATGAGTGCTGTAAGCATTGCTGTAGAGCAGGGATCCTCAAACTACAGCCCTCCAGCTGTTGCGGAACTACACATCCCATGAGGCATTGTAAAACTCTCACATTCACTGACCTGACTAGGCATGATAGGAATTGTAGTTCCCAAACAACTGGAGGGCCGTAGTTTGAAGACCCCTGCTGTAGAGGGTGGAGGGGTCAGCCTGTCAGTGCTTAGTCCATATGCCGCACACTGCATCAAATTAGTCTGCATGGCTGTCGTCCCAGAAGGAAGCCTATTCTTAACCACCTCCCACCCGGGCCATTGTAAATATACGGCCGGGTGGGAGTCTCCTCCTCCTTCTGATCGGACGTTCCGGAACGTCCTTCAGAAGGAGAGAGATCGCGCTGTCGCGGGCACCCGCAGCGGCGCAATCTCGATGTGTCTGTGTCCCTCGGACACAGAGCAACATCATTCGGCAGGAGGGCCCTGTGATTGGCCCTCCTGATCACATGACGGCTGTGTCCAATCACAGCCGTCATGTAATGTAAATAGAGCCGTTGTAACGGCTTCGATCTCTTCTCCTCCTGACAGATCCGGTCAGTGAGGAGAAGATCATTGCTGAAGCTGGGGTGATCAGTGAGTATTTCTAATTACTCACTGATCACAGGGGGGGTCTGTGCTGGTAATCAGAACATTGATTACCAGTGCAGCCCTGGGGGGGGTGCCACTAGAGCCACCAGGGATGCCCACCCATGACCACCAGGGATGCCCACCAGGGATGGCAAACAGGGCTCAGAGAGCCCCCCTAGTGCCCTTCCTATCAGTGCTGCCCACCAATGCCATCTATCAGTGCTGCCCACCAATGCCATCTATCAGTGCTGCCCAACAGTGCCGTTATTGCCATCTATCAGTGCCGCCCACCAGTGCCCATTATTGCAGATCAGTGCCACCTATCAGTGCTGCCTATCAGTGCCCACCAATGCTGCATATCAGTGCTATCTATCAGTGCCACATATCAGTGCTGCATATCAGTGCCACCCCATCAGGGTCTCCTCATCAGTGCCTGTCAGTGCGGCGTCATCAGTGCAGGAAAAAACATATCTATTTACAAAATTTTATAACCTAAACAAAAATGTTTTTTTTTTCACTTTTCAGTCTTTTTTTATTTGTGCACCAAAAAAGAAAAAAATCTGACGTCGATCAAATACCACCAAAAGAAAGCTCTATTTGTGGGGAAAAAATGACACAAATTTGGTTTAGGTACAGTGTTGCATGACCGCGCAATTGTCATTCAAATTGCAACAGCGCTAAAAGCTGAAAATTGGTCTGGGAAGGAAGGGGTCTTAAGTGCCCATTATTGAGGTGGTTAAGATGATGCACAAGAAAGCCCGCAAACAGATTGCTGAAGACAAGCAGACTTAGGACATGGATTACTGGATCCATGTCCTGTGGTCTGATGGGATGAAGACAAACTTATTTGGTTCAGATGGTGTCAAGCGTGTGTGATGACAACCGGGTGAGGAGTACAAAGACAAGTGTGTCTTGCCTACAGTCAAGCATGGTGGTGGGAGTGTCATGGTCTGGGGCTTCATGATTGCTGCTGGCACTGGGGAGATACAGTTCATTGAGGAAACCATGAATGCCAACATGTACTGTGACATACTGAAGCAGAGCATGATCCCCTCCCTTCGGAGACTGGGCCGCAGGGCAGTATTCCAACATAAATACCCCAAACACACCTCCAAGACGACCACTGCCATGCTAAAGACGCTGAGGGTAAAGGTTATGGACTGGCCAAGCATGTCTCTCTAGACCTAAACCCTATTGAGTATCTGTGGGCATCCTCAAATGGAAGGCGTAGGAGTGCAAGGTCTCTAACATCCACCAGCTCTGTGATGTCATGGAGGAGTAGAAGAGGAGTCCAGTGGCAACCTGTGAAGCTCTGGTGAACTCCATGCCCAAGAGGGTTAAGGCAGTGCTGGAAAATAATGGTGGCCACACAAAACATTGACACTGGGCCCAATTTGGACATTTTAACTTAGGGGTGTACTCTTTTGTTGCCAGCGTTTGACATTAATGGCTGTGTTGAGTTATTTTGAGAATAACAGCAAATTTACACTGTTATACAAGCTGTACACTCACTACTTTACATTGTAGCAAAGTGTCATTTCTTCAGTGTTATCACATGAAAAGCTATAAAAATATTTACAAAAATGATAGTGGTGTACTCACTTTTGTGAGATACTGTAAATCATGTGCACTGTAAATCATGTGAGTTTGCATGTTCTCCCTGTGCCCGCGTGGGTTTTTCCTCCGGATACTCCGGGTTCCTCCCACACTCCAAAGACATGCTGATAGGTTAATTGGATCCTGTATAAAATTGGCCCTACTATGTATGTATGAATGTAAGTTAGAGACCTTAGATTGTAAGCTCCTTGAGGGCAGGGACTGATGTGAATGTGCAATGTACAGTATATGTAAAGCGCTGCGTAAATTGACAGCGCTATACAAGTGCCTGAAATGAATAAAAATAAATGCTGTAAACCTAGTGTCCAAATTAGTCTTCCAATGTCAATCAAAAAGCGTGAAACCGAGTTATAGCCATAAAACAAGAAGTAACTTTGTAAAACACATGTGCCCGTGTGTATATATATATATATATATATATATATGTATATGTATATGTATATGTATATGTATATATATATAATGTATGTTGCTTAGATTTAGATACACTTTAACACACACACTATATTAACAAAAGTATTGAGACGCCTGCCTTTGCACGCAAGTGAACTTTTAATGGGATCCCAGTCTTAGTCCATAGTGATCAATATTGAATTGGCCCATCCTTTCCAGCTATAACAGCTTCAACTCTTCTGGGATGGATGTCCACAAAGTTGGGTGTGTCTGTGGGAAGGTTTGACCATTCTTCCAGAAGCACTTTAGTGAGGTCAGGCACTGATGTTGGACAAGGCCTGGCTCGCAGTCCTTGCTCTAATTCATTCCAAAGGTGTTTCTTCGGGATGCGGTCAGGACTCTGTGCAGGCCAGTCAAGTTCCTCCACCCCCCAAACTCTCTCATCCATGTCTTTATGGACCTTGCTTTGTGCACTGATCCAAATCATTTGGTGGAAGGGGGGATTATGGTGTGGGGTTGTTTTTCCAGGGGGTTTGGGCTTGGCCCCTTAGTTCCAGTGAAGAGAACCCTTAAGGCGTCCGCATGTCAGAACAGTTTGATGTTGGCCCTTCCTTTTCCAACATGACTGCGCACCAGTGCACAAATTGGGGTCCATAAAGACATGGATGAGGGAGTTTGGGGTGGAGGAACTTGACTGGCCTGCACAGAGTCCTGACCTCAACCCGATGGAACATCTTTGGGATGAATTAGAGCGGAGACTGCAAGGCCGCCTTGTCCAACATCAGTGCCTGACCTCACAAATTTGCTTCTGGATGAATGGTCAAACATTCCCATAGACACACTCCTAAACCTTGTGTACAGCCTTCCCAGAAGAGTTGAAGCTGTTATAGCTGCAAAGGGTGGGCCAACTCAATATTGAACCCTACGGACTAAGACTGGGATGCCATTAAAGTTCATGTGCGTGTAAAGGCAGACGTCCCAATACTTTTTGTAATCTAGTGATTTGATTGCACAGATGTTGATTTGGCCATATAAATGAGATGTTGATCCTATACGTGATCTTCCTTTTGTACTAATATTTAATAATCACTGCCATTAGTGAACACCGTAACAGCACACTGTAAGCTGTGTTTTCACAGAACAGGAGTCAGCTTGGTGTTTTCCATGTTTGTATTGCGCAGCTTTTAAATGCGAGAACTGTTCCATGTGTAAAAAGAACTGAGATGTCAGAGATCAGCAGTGTAAGCAGGAACCACGGGCCCCACATATAATAGCCCTATTTACTAATGAAATAATTGCAGCCTGACCTCCTAATATGAACATTCCTTCAAATCAATCATTCTTATTTTAATCTAATTTCTGCCTAGTAGATTTCCTGCACAGACGGGTTGACTAGGTTAATTTTTAATACAAGTGCAATAGAAATAATTTTAGTGTTACAATTGGGTACTAATCATTTTTTCCCCTCTTAGTGCAAAATCTTTAAAACCCGTTTTTGTATAAACGGATTTAATAGTATTGTGACTACATGGTATGCTAAAACCTTTCATAAACCAGGACAAGATATATATACGCAGGTTCAAATCCTTTCCAATTTTTGTTACAGTAATGTTACCCAATACATTTTTTTTTTTTTTTTTTTTACTTCCTATGCCTTTGACCTGGTCACCTGGAAAGGAAGTGATATTTCCGCATTGAAGACATGGACAACAAAAACAGACATGTCCGGTCTCTAAAGGGCCATACACACTATAAGATTTTCTGAAGACTTTTTCCTTCAGGCTTAACAAAACCATATAATATGAGGTCAAACCTAAACACTTTCAATTTGTATTTAATCAGGCAAGCCCTTGCATTACATAGAAAAGGTAAATCTGAAGGAAATCTAACCACAAAAGTTGGATAGTGTGTATCCAGCTTTACCTACAATACTAAATTGTCTGAAGTTGGATTTTGAAGTATAATTAAAGGCAAAGCTTTTTTTTTTTTTCTCCCCCTTTTGGGTCAGGTCTCTCTCCCTAATTGTCTGGTCACCAGGAATAAAATTGAGGGTAAATACAATATTAAATCCAAGGAATAGAGGGGAAATTTTTTAATGAGGAAACCTCTGAGCCTTTTGGTGTAGTATTTGTTCTGATCAATTTTCAGGGACAACACTGGTTCCCTTTAACAGATGAGGGCATCCGTAATTCCCAATGGAATGGATGGGATCCTATTCCCCTCCCAGGTTAAATCTGGTCTGGTTAGCCAGGCTTCTCTCTGGTTTTAGGCAGGACTCTAAGAACTTGTTTAGACTTGCGGTTGAACCGTGTTTTACCATCCATCCCCTTTAAGTTGCCATATGTTGCGGATGGGAATGTTTACATGCTGCCGCGAGGTTTGCTTCCTGACCGTGGCTAACTTTAACTGATGTGTAGCAATGGACGTGTGGCAAGCCCATGAGCGCTACACATGCAAGTCAATGGGGAATTGCAACAAATGCTCCACGTGCAGTGCACGCAGTTTCGGTACGATTGTCAGCAGAAATGGGAGTTATACCAGGTGGTGGTGAGATGTCTCATCTCTTCCTCAGCACCTGTCAGTAGCCTCTGGAGCGCCATCCAGAAGTGGATTGGGCTTTAGAGGCAAGGAAGATTTTAGATGCAATGTATGAGTCTACTCTAAATACTAATGCCTTTCTGGTAAGAATGGGGCTGCATTTGTCTGGACAGTATCCTGGCAAATGCCTCTGGAGTGGCAGTCCAGGTGTGCCAGAAAAAATATATTTACGCCTCTGTGCTACATTTAATACATGTTTTTTATTACGCCGAGGAAGGTGACCGCTATTTATAGCAATGCAGCACACCACAAAGTGATGGTAATGCTTTGCCGTGTGGTGCACTGCAACCAGATGTGGCGTTAAGATGCTTTGTGGTAATGTGCGTGCATTACTGCAAAGTTAGTCTGAAATCTGGCGTTGGGGTTTACATCTACATTAAAGACCTAAGAACCAGTGGATGAATTACCATTCCCTCATCTAAAATAGGTTTTGGATGGACGGAGCCTTCAAAATTTCTTAGTTCCATCAGTTTTTCTGTGTACGTGTAACCCGGTCTGTTACTAATGTTCTGTATTGTGCCTGGAATGTGCAACTTGTATTGTCCTGCGGTATACACCATGGTGGAGAGGCATTCCATTATTGACTTCCTATGTAATACTATTTTATTTCTGCATTCTCATGAGTTCCACGTGGTGGGCTGGGAGCTGCTTGTTGACAAATAAGTCGTGCATTAGTGCTGGATATTGTCTCTCAGGGCATATACAATTCATATACAGTGATGTCATTCTGGTACAGCACGGCATACTTAGCATGCACAGGAGAAGGTGAACCATATCCCAGCCTCTTCAATAGGACATTGATTAATTACACGTTTCATATATCGCCCCATCGCAATTGTTTCTTATGAAAATTGTCAGCAGCAAACCAAAGCAAATATTTCCTCTTATGCCTTATGAGCCAGAGGGACCTACAATACATTGCTTTCTCATTTGCAACTCTACATACAGATATACATCATAAGAGCTGCCTTTATCTGTCTCCCTGGGTTTCCACAGGTGTTTGTGTGTTTTCTCTAAAAAAGGCCTCAACTTGCTAAACCCTAGACAGTGGGTGTCTGGAATGGTCACTTGATTTCAGTGTATATAAGCATATAAAATGAGTGCATTTCTGTGTCAAAAAACCCTCTTTTGTGCTTCTGACAAGTTACATTTTTTTAAATGGAAGGACCTGTGTTTTGGAAGTTTGTGCCTAAAAAAAAAAAGGCAAAGCAAAGGGCTTGTCACCTGAGGACTTGCAGATGATCTTACCTTACCCAGTTATGGACTTACCATGCTTGTTCTGCACCATGTCTATGTGGAGGGGCGGCCATCTTCGTAGAGGTAAGTTTGGCTGTTCATGTCAAAGCTGCGCTGCTAATGCCTGATAGGGTGCAGGGTAGGCTCAGGTAAGTATTTGGGGGGGGGGTTTGCAGTTTTTTTTTTTTTTTACGTTCATGGGTAGAATTCATGAAGGTAAAAAACTGAGCCTTTAGAACCACTTTAAGCTAGTCATTGCTTTAGCCATGGGTGGTCATGTGGATGACACCTGGCTCTACAAAAGTTGATTTAAAACCCTTTGAGCCAGGTTAAAATTGCTTAGTGGAACAGTGGCTACATCCTATCAGATGCAGTCACTGTAAGTGTATTTAGGCAACGGCTGGTGTAACGGCTGCTTGGGTACAAAAGCTGGCAGAAGATTTTTCCATCCATACTCTATAGCATTGTTGGGAGAAACAAATGGTTTTCTCTCATTCAGCCCTCTTAACGTTTTATAGCTAGCCTTATTCCTTTTTCACGAGACACAAAAAAAATGGCCCAGTAGAAATTCACAAAGCACAGTGCTCCACAAAGCAAGCAGCCCTTTAATGGTTAGACAAAAACAAAATGGTAATACCCGGTGGTTAATGTGTGGTGTGAAAGTAGCAGTGCTGTATACCATTTAATAATCTCAAAAAGGAAATGGGATACCACAAATCATAATAAAGCTAATACACAAATGGAATCGGAGTGTTTAGCCAACGTTATACAAATAAATGCTACACTGCAGCCCACAATTCAAGAGGGGATACTCCTTCTAGGATGCACACAAGGGGAAAAAGCAAATAGGCACAAGGGCCACCATAGTATAATAATAAAAACCCTTTAGTAAAAAAACTGCAAGTTGCGTTCCCAAAAAAACTGCAAGTTGCGTTCCCAAAAAAACTGCAAGTTGCGTTCCCAAAAAAACTGCAAGTTGCGTTCCCAAAAAAACTGCAAGTTGCGTTCCCAAAAAAACTGCAAGTTGCGTTCCCAAAAAAACTGCAAGTTGCGTTCCCAAAAAAACTGCAAGTTGCGTTCCCAAAAAAACTGCAAGTTGCGTTCCCAAAAAAACTGCAAGTTGCGTTCCCAAGAGCAAGTAGAAGACAAGACAAGTAACCAGATTCGCAGCACTGGAGCTCAGTGTCTGACAGTGAAGCCAACAAGTAACCGCCATAGAAATGGTGTAGGGCACCAGGTGTTGCTGTGTAGAAACTGGGTCTCATCCATCCATCCATCCATCCAGTCAGGGAGCAGCCCTGATGACAGGGAACACCCTCCTCCTGCCTGGTGTCAACATCTCTCAATGAGCATGCACAGTCAATAAATGAGTTTCCAGCTGATGAAGCGGTAGATATGCCTAGAAACACGTTCATTGCCTGTGCGTGCTTCATGAGTGATGTCGATACAAAGCGGAGGAAGGTGTTCCCTGTCATTGTGGCCACTTCCTGATTGGACGAATAAGCCCCAGCTTTTATACAGCGACACCCGGCGCCATGCCACCTGTCTGCTTCAATCACGATCGGACGCTGAGCCCGGATGCTGTAAATCTTGTCACTTTCACCTGTCTCCTACTTGCTCTTGTGAGTGCAACTTACAATTTCTTATTAGTATTTTAATACTACACTATAGTGGCCCATGAACCGGTTTACTCTCTCCCCCCTTGTGTTATTCTCTTTTCATACCAGACTCACAATGCTGTTGGCATGGGGTTGTCCCAGTACTATCATATAGGACCTGAAAAGGAGTCATTAGGCTTGTGTAAGCTCTAAATCAATTTGGAGCTCGCACAGAGCTAGCTTATCCTGATGGCCTAAGGGAATTGCAGGGTAGTACATGCTATTGCGGGTTATTCTTTTACTTTTTCCTGCATGAGCAAATGAATAGGGGTCTCTTTAAACCTCCAAAAGTGTTTAGTAAGGGCACTTATCTGTAATTCCATCTTTCTCAAATCGTCTTTCAGGGTAGCACCTGGAGAGAGCATAGCTCCACCCATCTTCCCAGGAAACACTGCAGTCATGGCCTTTAAACACAGTCCCCTGGGGCCACCATTCTCTGTTTTAGTGTTGCCTCCGCCATGGTGGAAACGCTACAGGGAACCATGGGTGTGCTTTGCTTTCTCCAGATGGAGAAATATAAAGGGCATACCTGTCTGGGGATTTTTTTTTTTTGTTCTAGTAGGCCTTCCCAGTACACCCCCCAATGGGAGCGGGGGTTTCTGAGTCCTTATACCCCTTCCAGCCTGGTGAGGGTAATGGCAGGCAGAGGGGCCCGTTCTGGCCCTCCCTCTGGTCAGCAGAAGTGGAGGCTGCATTTTGCCAGGATCCTGTTTTGGTGGACTGGGAGGCTGCGGCGTCTTGGGTCTCTTCTGGCTTCAATGCCTTCTGTCCCGGATGGTGGGGGATGTCACTTCTGGTTTAGGGGGGACATCCGGCGACTGCAGCAGTTTCTGGTTCTGGCTGCTGGAACGCAGGGGGAAGGGGCGGATCTTCACTGGTCTCAAGAAATAGTTCTACCAACTTTTTGTTTATTGCCATCTTGTCCTAAGGAAGAAGCTTTTCACAGTCTGGACGTAAAAAGATGCTTGTTGCATTATCTGGAAATCACGAGGATGTTTAGGAAAACAAACTCTCTCTGTTCTTAATATTTTTTCAGGACCACGTAAAGGTTTCAGGGCTTCCAAAAGTACAATTGGAAGATGGCTTTGAATGGCCAATAGAGTCTTATATGCCCTCGGGGGTGGGGGGCCTCCCCTGGAGGTTGGAGCACATTCAACCCAACATCCTGGGTGGAACAAGCTGGTGCTCCGCCAGAACAAATCTGCAAAGCAGCCACTTTCTTGGCAGGAAGGGTCCTGCAAGTGGTGGTCCCACCCTAGAGTAAGAACTGGCTTATCTTCTCCAGGTTCCTGTCCTGAAAGATGATTTGAGAAAACCTTAGACTTACCGGTAACTGTATTTTTAGGAGTCTTTCAGGGCAGCACCTATGACCCTCCCTTAATTGTGATTTTTACTGTGGTGATTGGTGCAGTTTTGTTTGTTTTTCTAGCATGGCTGGGGGTCCCCGATTACAACTGAGGCGGCCATGGTGGAAGGGGACTGTCTTTTAACCACTTGCCGATCAGCCACCGTAGTTATACTGTGGCAGGTCGGCTCTGTTATGTAAAACGATGTACATGTACGTCGCTTCGTGTAGCAGTTAGTGTGGGCGCACGCTGCTTGAGGCGAAAGCATGCACCATTTCGCTAGAGGGAGTTCCAATCAGCGGGTCCGGCGGTAGCGATGTCTGCAGGGCACCCACGATCGCTCATCGTGGAGAAAGAATGGCGGTCTGCCAATGTAAACACGCAGACCACAGATCCTGTGTTCCTCCTATTTAGGAAAACAGGTCCCTGTGTTCATCCAGTGAGCCCATCACCCACACAGTTAGAAACCACCCCTTAGGGACACATTTGACCCTTTGGTCTCCCCTGGTGTTAACACCTTCCCTGCCAGTGTCATTAGTACAGTAACAGTGCATATTTTTAGCACTGATTACTGTAGTAATGTCACTATTCCCCCCGCCAAAAATGTTAAGTGTCCAATCTGTCCGCCATAATTTCACAGTCCCGCTAAAAATCGCTGATCGCCGACATTAGTAGTAAAAAAAATGTAAAATGACAAATCTTTCCCCTTAGTTTGTGGACACGATAACTTTTGTGCAAACCAATCAATATACACATATTGGGATTTTATTTTACCAAAACTATGTAGCAGAATACATATTGGCCGAAAATTTGTTTTTTACATTTTTTTTTTTTTTTTTTTTTTTTATTGGGAATGTTCTATTGCAGAAAGTAAAAAAATATTGATTTTTTTTATCAGAATTGTTGCTCTTTTTGTTTATAGCACAAAAATAAAATTGCAGAGGTAATCAAATACCACCAAAAGAGAGCTCTATTTGTGGGGAAAAAGGACATCCATTTTTTTGGGTACAAAAGTCTCAACACTACACGATTGTCAGTTAAAGTAAGGCAGTGCTGCATTGCAAAAAATGGCCTGGTCATTAAGGGGGTAAAACTTTCCGGTCCATAAGTGGTTAAAGGTCATGACTGCAGTGTTTCCTGGGAAGATGGATGGCGCTATGCTCTCTCCAGGTTCTGTCCTAAAGACTCCTAGAAGTACTGTTACCGGTAAGTCTAACTATAGTTTTTTTTTTTTTTTTTTTTCTTCCCATTTTTTTTTTTTGGGGTTTCTAAAAGAAAAATAAATAGTGGCATACGTCACATGAAGTTAAAGAAGCATTAAATATGGAAAAGATTATTTAACAGATGGAAAAGCCTTATTTTCTGTGTTGTGCCTGATCCATAGCCAGTAAAGTTAAAATAAAGCTCCCTAACTTAACTTTCAATGTTGGTATTGTGTTTTCTCAGCAGCTTAGTGGTCATTATTAGTATATATCTCTGGGCCGCACAATTTTTTTGCTTTCCCTGTGGACTAATTAGGTTGCAAAACATGAGAGGAGCCAAAAAAGTAAAAAAAAAAGTTCTCTGAAACAGGAGAAAATGTAGCAGGCTGCCCGTTTCATAACTTTTTATTGTATGAAATGGAGTGCGGAGCTGCTGCTTTAATAGCCTGCCTTGAGTTTGCCTTGGGGAATTTTCTAAAATGCAACAATTGAATCCAGATCTAGAAATCGCTGATAGCTTAATTTAGCTCACTCAATTAGCTTGGAAGTTGCGTTCGTTTGCAAAACAAACCCCCTTTTCTTTCCTCTATTAAGGCTGCTTGTGAGCAGAGTTAAATCTGATGGTTGATTTGCAGAACGGTTTTGTTCATGCGGCTTTTAAGTCTGAACACCTGCGTTACACGAGTTCCCAAAATCTTTGCAGGAAGTTAAAGAATAAGTGCTCCATTACCATAAGTATTAACTGTTATGTTGTTTCTTATATGTGGTTATTTCAATACTAGAAGCACTACAATGATGATTTCTACACCGCACATGTCTTAAAGCTAAACGGCAAGCAGAAATAAAAATGAAACATTGAAAGCAGTTATGTAATTTAGACCTTATTTACTTGTCCACAGGGGGCTGTACACTGTCATGAAGGAGCGTATTTGTGTGTAGTAGTCACAGGTGTTTGCCTTTAAACTGTATTAAACCCAAATGCAAACGTATTCTATTGCAGCTTACCAACCATTAGATGTGGTGGCTGCATTTGTTTACATTTTTGTTGTCTGCTTTTTCTTCTGAATTCATCTGGTGATACAGCCAATAAGTCTGTTTTTTTTAAAAGCACAAGCTCTCAGGCAGGATGCATCGGTTACAGAGATGGGACAAACCATTCACCATTGACAGAGGTGCTTACAATGATCAGCTTCTATGTAAAACCTTTATTAATCAGTTACAGCAGTTTTCTTCCTTTTAGGGTAAAGTGTGAGCTGGAGTCTGGCTTCAATTTGTTAGTGTACTTAAAGCAGTAGTATCCCGCTTTTTGACACTTTTACCTACAGGTAAGCCTATAATAAGGCTTACCTGTAGGTACAATTAATATCTCCTAAACCTGCACGGTTTAGGAGATATTTGCAGTGCATGCAGCCGCTCACGCGCTCTGAAGGCCCGTGGGGACCTTCAGTTTTGCTTGCCGGGAGCTTGCCAGAAAATCACTCCGTGCGCATGCGCGGGAGTGACGTCATCGCGGCTCCGGCCAATCACAGCGCCGGAGCCGCCGAACCCAGAAGAGACGCCGAGGGATCATGGCAGCGCCCGCAGTGATGTCCGGGGGTCCGTGTCGGGGCTTCGTTCAAAGATAAATACTAGCTCATTATGCCTTTGTCTTGCAGGTTTTTTTTTTTTTTTTTGGGGTGTACAACCGCTTAAAATCAACTGGTACATTTAACACCGGGTCTGACAACTAACATTCCCCAGGGCCGGTCCTCTGACCATCCCACCAAATCTGCCCGCTGGCAATCTCACCTTCAGTGTACCCACTTTTATTTAAACACTCTTACATTTTAATATATGAAAATGAATCCAATCCTGCAAAAAGACATCCCCATATATTCAACAAAGCGATATCCCAATCCAGCAAAGAGACATCCCTATTCAGCAAAGAGATGGCCTCATATATTCAGCAGAGACAGCCCAATCCAGCAAAGAGACATCTCTTCAGCTGCATCAGCTTACTCTGCGGCCATCCTGCTTTAGCAATTGCTAGTTACTACAGCAGCAACAACTTGATCTTGTTGGTTGGGCCTGGGCAGCTGGGCCCCATGAAATGCCTGGGCCCCCTACATGTATATGGGCTGTCCCCCCCTGATGGCTGCCCTGCCTGTATTACATTATTGGACATGGTGCCTTTGTTCTGCTATGAGAACCTAGAAGCTGACTTCAGAGACCTGGGGGGAGGGGCTTCAGGAGTGATCGTTGGAAAAGTTAGTTGCCAGGCTGTCTTGCTAATTGGCGGCTTCAGTACTTTTGTGTCAGTGAGAAAATGTTGAAACCTGAGAGACAGCCAGGCAACCGAATATACTTTATGAACTTGAACTCAACAGTGGCTTGCTGTCGGTAGAGAGATGAACAAGTAGAGCTTTTCCTTAACCTGGCTACAATTTCTGCAACCAGTAATTACATTTTTTTTCGGTGTTTATGGCTTTGGCTTTAGTCTGATGTCTAATTATAACCATTCATTTTTTCACTTTACGGAACCAAGTCAGAGTCCTATAATAAACACGTTCTGCAGCTAAGATAAGGTGCAGCTTTCTTCTCCAAGTTCTATATTCATCTAAACCTGTTATCATAAATCATTCATAGTGTTTGAAAAATATTAATTCTTTCTTTTTACCTGCTAAAACAAAGGTCTGTTGCAAGAGGGTACTGGTTTAGGTAATCGCCTCAGACACAAGGACCTATCCGATCACTTTGTGCTGGTATCCTACAGTTCTAGTGTGGCCAGATGTGCAGGCTACACATAGGGGACCAGACTCAAACCCAAGTGGAAAAAGACTGAAAACGACATACTGAAAACAGCGCCCAAGGCCAAGTCAAGTCCAGAATGAGTAACGGGTTCAGGGAGTAACAGATTGAGTATACAAAGGTGCTAAATATCCTCCCAGCAGGCAGGATTAGGTGGTGACTCTTTGCCGGGACCTGCTGACGGCTAGGAAATGTCTGCTGTTGCACGCTGGAACTAAACTCTTCCAGTTTGGTAACTGTAGCCTGGAGAAAGTTCTTCCTGTTGGATATTCCAGTCCCCACTAGAGGGAGCCGAAGGGAAGACCAGAGATGTATTGGATAAATGAGCAGACGTTCCTCTAGTGTCAAGCGGTGACTGAGAACAGTTACAGCAGGAAGTCAAGGCAACTGTTTATCTGCAAAATAAGTGTTGGTAATCGGATTATGTTCATCCCTTGGATGACCAGTGAGGCCCTCTATTGGTACCGGAAACACACAACAAAACAAAAGACAGGTGGGTTCAAAGCGTGTTTAATCTTTGATAGCGTATGAGGGTTATATGCAAGAGGTAACATAGGGAGGGCGAGGGTCCTTAACCAATCAGAATATTATATACAATGCCACCTTCCATAGTGACCAATCAAAGCATGATAGACAACATCACCTCCCATCACATACAGCATAAAGTCCAAAACTTGTAATAATCAAAGTTCAGCATTAATGTCCTGATCAGCATTAGAAACATTACCCCTTGCAATTTTTTTTTCAAAGCAAACGGGTAAAAAAAAAAAAAAAAAAAAAAAAAAATCTACCCAGACCTAATCGCAACCTTATGCATGTTTGGAAAGGTGTTTTTCTTACCTTTTGCAAATAAATCATTCTTTGTGATTGTAATACTGCAGGCATTGACAAATCGCTCCCCAGGATCCTGCATAATTAAGGACGGTATGTCCATTATTTCCAGTTTTGTATGACCGGTGGGCTCTGTGCCTCTTCTTCCTCACCACTGGTTTTGTATCATCCCTGCCGTAGTTCGGTTTTTTTACCACTGGTGTCGCAATTATGTAAATTTGTACTCCTATGCGATCTCCATGCTTTTACCTTTCCATTGAGTTGCTAGCGGTCACTGCTGCACGAGTCAGTGTGTGAAGAGAAGAAAGAAAGCTTTAAAAGAAAATATATATATATGCAGGGAATGCATTAAGGTAAAAACACATTTTGGCTTTAGAACCACTTTAATATCTCCTCATCCAATTAGTGAAATATCAAATCATAAACCGCCTCTTAACAGTATGTATTAAAAACAGCCATGCACTTACATTGGTTGGTGCACTACAGAGCAATAAGCAGTCGGTATATCTTGTTTGTATAGGGCGTCTCTCACTCGCTGCCTGTTTATATCATCCACCCTCCTATATGTCCGCTGTGCTGGGTGTCCATATAATGCTCAGTTCCGAACACCTTACATTTAGTCTAGTGCCTCTGGCTGGGCCTGGCATAGGTAATGCTGGGCTTATTTTCACACAGAGCACAAGGTAATAGCAGCACATGAAAGGCAAACCACTAAAAATAAATTTGGATTGGAAATGTTCATAGATTATTCTAGTTTGCTTATAGCTCTTTGATTTTGGGTTTATGCTGGGACTATCGTCATTCTATGTGGATGTGGGAGTTTGTGTTTTAGAGAATGTCTGCAGTTCTTATCGCAGCGGTTGATGTTGTACTCCTGTGAAGGAGCACAAAGAACAAGTCAAGCTGCTCAGTTTATAATCGGCGAAAGGAAAGGAAATTTACTTGCAGGATATTTCTTCCCCTGATCTCACTTTTTCCAGGTAATGGAGCAAATTGTAATTCAAAGGTTCACCCTAGCTAAAAGTGATTTTAGTTCTAGGTGGAATGAGTCACCTCATGGCGTTTGGTCTGGTCTCTGTTTTATGAGGTTGGAAAATAAGAAAAAATATTCAATCAGCAATTCACACACTACAATACAACTTGTAAAGGCCATATTTGATGTGATAAAACAGTGGCTAAGTAGTTAGCATGTCCGCCTAGCATTGGAATCCCAACCACGGCACTACCTGCTTGGAGTTTGCATGTTCTCCCTGTCCCCGTGTGTTTCCTCTGGGTACTCCGGTTTCCTTCTACACTCCAATGACCTACTGATGAGTTAATTGGCTTCTGTCAAAATTGGCCCTAGTATGTATGAATGCGAGTTAGGGACCTTAGATTGTAAGCTCCTTGAGGCCAGGGACTGATGTAAATGTTTAACCACTTGCCGACCGCCGCAAGTACATATACTGCGGCGGTCAGCCCCTCACGGTATGGGTACGTCACTAGCCTGTGAGGCTCTGGGGAGCGAGCGCCGCCGGAGGCGTGCTCCCGCACGGTCACGGACTCCCCCGTGCGTGACCGGCGGACCCGATGTCTGCCAGTCACTAGCGATCGTCGGGTGGAGAGGGAGAAAGGCAGGCGGCTAATGTAAACAAGCCGCCTGTCATTCTCCCCTGTGTAGAAACAGTGATCATACGGTTCTATTATGTAGGACCGTTGATCACTGTTCCTACACCTCAAGATCACTGTTCCTACACCTCAAGCCACAGCCAATCACAGTTAGAATCACGCCCCTAGGGACACACATAACCCCTCCCTCTCAAAAAAGTTAACCCCTTCACTACCAGTGTCATTTTACAGTAACAGTGCATATGTATAGCACTGATTACTGTAGAAATGTCACTGATAACCCCAAAAATGTCCGTCAAGGGTCCGATCTGTCAGCCCCAATGTCGCAGTCCCGCAAAAAAAAATTGCAGATCGCCGCCATTACGCGTAAAAAAAACCAACAAAAATGACAAAAATCTTTCCCTTTATTAGTAAATGCGATAACTTTTGCGCAAACCAATCAAAATACGCTTTTTGCGATTTTTTTTTTTTTTTTTTTTTTTTACCAAACATGTAGCATAAAAAACATTGGCCGAAAATGTTAAAAAATTTTGATTTTTACATTTTTTTTGGGGAATTTCATATAAAAAAAATGTGAAAAATATTGTTTTTGCAAAATTGTCGCTCTTTGTTTATAGCGCATGATCAAAAAATCGCACAGGTGATCAAATACCACCAAAAGAAAGCTCTGTGGGGGAAAAAAAGGACATCGAATTCGTTTAGGTAAAGCGTCGCACGACTGCGCAATTGTCCGTTTAAAGTCACGCAGTGCCGAATCGCAAAATACCCCCTGGTCAGGAAGGGGGTCAAATCTTCCAGGGCTTAAGTGGTTAATCTGTTAAACACTGTGTAACATGACTGTGTTATAAAAGTACCTGTAATAACTGCAAACTGTATCACAAGGCACTCACCTGCAGACATAAATGTTTATTACTTTAAAGGAGAGGTATTGCCAAAGCAATCTTGTTTATACTTCTCCTGTAGGTCACAGGAGTGCAATTTGTTCTGACCCGCTAAAGCCTGCTGTCGGATGATGTCCATCAGTGCTCAGAAAATATCTCTACTTGACAGTCAGGAGCCACCCAGATGCCTGAACTGGCATCTGGATCAGCGCCTCAGCGAGCCGCTGGGAGACTGAGCCAGCTGCTCCCCCTCCCCAGCACTCCTGTGAGCCCTGGAGGGGCAGAGCAGAGAGCCATTGACTGACAGCCACCAGCTCTCTGCTAAGTGAAAACTGACAACTGAGCAATCAGCGGTCTTTGATCACTCAGTTATCAGACTTGGAAGCATCGGATCAATGCTGCATCTACTTAGGTGAATCTCTTTTTATTGTAAACTTCAATACATCAGATGAGACATTTTGTCTTTTTTTTTTGTTTACCTTTTAACATTTTAGTAAGCAGATGCTATAGTTTCTAAAATTGACAAATTTTAATGTCTCATCTGTGCGTTATGTCAGAGGATGTTCTGAACCTAATTTGTGTGCAGAATAACCTGAGGCATCTTTTTATGCTTGTGTAAACAATCTCATTAATTTTCCCAGAGGATTGCAAAGAATTAGTAATCAAGTTAGAGGCATTCCCTGCAAAAGGAACCTCCTTATTCCTGATATATTTTCTATTTTCTAAGCCTGTTTATTGCTAAAAAGGGATATTGAGTGCCAGTTCACATTGGTGCGGTACAGAAACCCTGCGAATCCACTGCGAGTTCCAGCATCGCACCCAATTTGTGGGCAGTCCATATGCTAACTGCTGGGGGGGGGGGGGGTGTCAATACATAGATAACGACACCCCCATATTAGTTTGCATATCGCTGTGCTAACTGTCAGTTCGGACAGGAATTGGATAGCATAAGTGTGAACCAAAAAAAGGGTCCTGTTCGACTTTTTTCCGAATGCGATGCAAATTCAGCTATGCAATCTGCATGGCTGAATTCGCATCGCACAGACATGGCATGTGATTTGCACAGCAGTGCGGTGCAATGTCTGACGCATATGTGTGAACCGGCACTTAAAGCAGATCCTCTTGTCCATTTGAGAAAGGATATGGAGAGTCAAACTTCAATTTCTCTTACGTCCTCCGACAGTCGCCGCCACCTCCAAGTTATCACTGTTGGGTATTGACTTCCGCTCTGCAGGAGTAGCTAGGCATATAGACTTTGTCAAAAGACAAAAGGCATTAGCATATACACACCCATGGGGGCTGTCCCATCTGGTCAATAACCCCCCTGCAGTGACCACTCCCAACTCAGTTTTAATCTGCCTAGCGTCAGGAGTAGTCAGGCTTCCCTGTGCTTTTTTTTTTTTTTTTTCTCTCCTGCAAAAATCTGCAGCCTTTTTTTAAATTATAATGCCATGAGAGTGGTTCCTGGGGCATTTTCTGGTGTAGGGTGACAACATTGCTCCTGCACTGTCATCTGGTCACATGTAGGGGTCCAAATTACACAACACAAGCACTGTGCTCTATAACATGCTTTTTTTTTGGGGGGGGGGGTAACAAATGCTGTAAATATGTGATATTCAGCAGCATTATTCAGTTGACTTGGCAGATTCATAGGTTGTATGTTGTGCTTCCTCCATGACAGATTTCCAAGCAGTGGTGCTGCGGGAGGTTCTTCAGGCTCTGGAAGGATGAGGGAGTCGGGTTATTTACTGATCTGATATGATCATTGCCTTGCCTTGCAAATTTTGTCAGTAATATATACAGTTAGGGTTTACAAATGGCATACAAGTACTCCGTACTAGAAAATTATTATTCATCATAAACTACTTGTAAATTTATTGTTAGGCAGCCTGACATTTCAGAAAAAATCCTGGTAACAATGGGGTGGCAGCTGAAAATGTGACCCAGACTGTCGGCTTGTTGCAGGTCACTGAACAGCAATAACAGGTTATCTGAGGGGGATTTGTTAGCTGGTGGCAGAGGGACGGTGTACCAAGTTCATCAGAGGCCTGCCGTGTTCGCTCTTTGTGAGGCCACGGACAGGCTTGGTGAGGAGGCAGAAATGCTGAATCTCTCATCGGCGTGTTTTTCATTTCTTTTTAATATATTATTCACAAATGTATGTCTGCACAAATGTGGCAAGTTTAGTATTGTAACAACTATGAAGTCCACTGGAGCCTCCTTTCTGTGTGTTTTAAGTTATTTTAGGAATAAAGTTGTGTGTTTTTTTTTTTTTTTAAACAAGTTTTAAAAATCGTGTTCTATGATTAAACTTATGTCCACATAGGGGATTCTAACTTATTGCCTCTTTAATACCTCTATGGATCTCAGTTTTGCCTGACTGCAGCACATCCTGGATACATTATTGGTCCATTATTATGGGATACAGCAAGTTTTAAGTTTTGTTTTTGCGCATCAAGTCATACAGTAGTCGTCCTCAAGATGTCTTGATGTATATTACGTATGTGTGCTTACTAATAGGCAAGCCAGCAAAGTTTTCCATTTTATTGATTTGCATTGTGGGTGCAGCTATTTTGCAGTACAAAAAATGGCCACTGCCCTCACCTATAACTGGCCTTCGCAGCAAGGAGCACATGGAAGGGCAACGCGTGTATAAAAAAAAAACAAAGAAAATTCCCGTCTCAACTTGGCAGGCAGCCTGCACCCAACCAAATTATCCGGTCTAACAGTTTGCGTTAAAAACGGGTTTAGTTTGCACACATTTAAAAATTCATGTGTAAGCCACTTCATGGCTCCCCAGTATTATCTGCAGTCCTAACTCTATGAATATGAGAGCCGCCATAGTAGAAGCGTATGCATAAAAAGGCCCCTTTCACACGGGCGCACTGCCCGATGGAGTCCTTTCTGCTCAGCGGGTTGGATCGTTCTGCCGATCCCTGCTGAGCAGGCGGATGACAGCTCCGTCCCTGCACGGTGTGCAGAGACTGAGCAGTCAGATCCCCGCTGTTCTCTATGGGGAGATCGGATGAGAACTGACCGCATGTCCGTTCTCATCCGATCCTCCAGACGGATGGAAAATAGGGTTTCCATCCATCCGGCATTAACGGACCGGATCGGATAGCAGCAGGTCCACTGACACCCACTGCCCCATAGGGATGCATGGAGCATCCGATCAGGTCCACCTGAAAAACTGACAGGCGGATGGGATCTTCCGTGTGAAAGGGGCCTAATGGAAAGGCTCACCTGCCCTCTGCCTATCCGTTATATGTGCTTCTACTATGAAGACTCTCAAAAATGTGGTGGCTCTGAAGCTTACGCAGCTTTTTTGCAGCCCAGTGCCTACTGTCCTATATTTGTTTTTCAACACCCACTCTGCAGTATCCTATAGACTAATGGCACTTTTCCACTGCAAGTACCGGCTCGGCTCTACTCAGCCCTGCTTGGCCCGGTTTGGTTTTCCACTGCTGGTACCGCATGGTACAGTGTTGGAACGGTTCGGTACGGTATGGTTTGCTTTTCCACTAAAGTAGTACTAAAGTTAAGTGGGTGGGATAACAACGATTCTCTGACCAATCAGTGGCTAGTAGTGACTGCATGCAAAGGATTGTGGGATATGGTACTGGGTATGGTACCTCTTGGAACCACAATCGAGGTGGTACTGTTTTTGAGAGCCGTACCGTTCGGTTCCATGCAGTGGAAAAGCGCCGCTGTACCGTACCGTACTGAACCGTTCCTACACCGTACCATGCGGTACCAGCAGTGGAAAAGCACAAAAGCGAGCCGAACCGTTCGGTTCCATGCAGTGGAAAAGCGCCATTAGAGTCCAGCTAACATAACCATAAGGGTGTAAGCACATGGGTGTACAATACCATGATTCAGATTCCTAATTTATACAAATCTGAATACTGCAGTATTGTGTTCTATAAAACCATATTCAGTGGCTCCTATTGGTCTGCAGCATAGACATGCAATACCAAAATAGGAGAAAATTACTTTTGAGGATGCGCATATGGAGTACACTTTACACGGTGAGCATGTAAACATTTGCAACAATGTTTTAATTTGCACTGTGCAAATTTCATTCTGTTAGCCACCACTGTCGCTCAGGGTTGTAAGCATCAACAGTGTTAAAGCGGAGTTCCACCCATTTTAATAAGTTTAGATGTACGTAATCCCCTTTAAAAATGCTTTTACCAATGTAAACTATTTTTTTTTTGGCAAGGAAATACCTTTTTTTCTTTATTCATCCGCAATTCCGGACGATACTTTTGTATCTTTTTATCCATTCTTCTGCAGACCAAAGGGATGAACTTTGATGTGCAGATGTCAGTTAAAGCAACCTAACAAATGTTTAAACCCATATTAACCTTCCGTTTTCTCTAATCAGTCCTAACAAACTCCTTATTCTTCTCAATTTTATTATTTTCCTGCTGATATTTTATTTTTTTTTTCTATTTTATTATTTTATTAACCATTCATATTTAAACTTTTTTTTTGTTTATGAATATGTTTATACATGTAACATATATTTTCACATTTTCTATTTAAAAAAGCACAACATTGGAAAAACACCAAGGACACTTTATTTCATTTGTAAATAACTTTGCAATGCTTCGCACCAGAATCCATAATGTAGTGTCATTTTTTTTAAATAGAATGGAATTAGAATAAAATTATCATTTGTTATCTGCATTATTTATAAAAAAATTTTTAACATGATTTTTTGACTTTTTTTTTTTTTTTTTTTGCATTTTTTTTGAAACACTGTTTTATTTTCTAGGAATTGAAAAAAAAATCGTTGCAGATTATATCATGAATAGAAAGCATTATTTGTCCTTTAAAAAACCCCCCAAAAACAATGTGTTCGCTTTAGCAATGACCGAGAGAGCGCTGAATAAAAAGGTCGTTAGTAGAAATGTACCAATTGCTCTGGTCCATGGGGCGTGAATAGGTGTGAGCAGCAGAGTGGTTAAGGAATTTTTTTGGATCCTTTACTAGAAAAAAAGGTTAGTTTTGTGTTTGTTTTTTGTTTTTTTGCATAATGAAATTGCTTTAGCTATGTAGCAATTTAAATGCAGATAGTTCTTAGCAGAGATCTTCTTTTAATGACCTCTAAGCTTGCCCAAAATGGACATAAAAAGCTCAAGACATCATTTGAACGAAGTTACACAGAGAGATTTGCTATTCTGTGTTCTTATATTGTCTCTGTATATATGTTGGTAAATGTACAGGCTCTGCGTGACCCCATTCTTCATACATCATTTTATCCAGCCGTTTTATTGATTGGCATTTGGGTACATGCTGACAATTCGCTGATTTCCTGCCTGCACAATGGAAATCTCATTGCAGCTCGCTGTTCACTCTCCAGTCGACATCTACGGTGACATGTCTGAAATTACACTGCGCACACTTGCTTTAAATGCTTTATAAATGTTTATGGGGTCGACAGCTCAAATGGAGACCATAATGTACAGTGCAAAAAAAAAAAAAAAAGTTGCTATCCAGTTCATTGCTCTCTAGCCTTAAGGCTACATCACACAGATGTCTCTCCTCCATGCAATCAAAGCATTGCGCAATGATCATGTTTGTGTGAAGCTGGGGGGGGGGGGGGTGTGATTGCTATATGAGCAATGTCAGCAGCTTTAAAATATAAGCCCACGCTCACACTGAACACCGCTTTGAAATCGTGCGACTTCACCTGAACTTGCACAAGTTCGAAGCCACATTGCAGTGCGACTTCGGGGGTGACTCTGGCCAAGTTCATGCACAGATGTCTATTGAAGTCGCCAAAAGTAGCGCAGGAACTACCTTTGTAAATCGGGGTGCCACCGCACCGATTGGGACTCTCCCATTGCTGGCAATAGGCTGCAATTTGATGTGTCAAATCGCACTGATGTGAACGGGGGCCAAGTCCAATTTACATCTAAATGGGACACATACTTGAAAGCGCACCTGTGCATGTCATTTAATGGAAGCTAAACCAGTAGCCTGTAATTTCCTTTCCTCCCCTCCCACTGAAGCAAAGAAAAGTGCCCATTGCCTCTGGGTTTTGGGAGCATTACCCTATCTGAGAGCGCTAATGATTGATAATTGGCCACCCAGGTTCTTGGCTTGGACGCATGTGAGTCAGGAGATGGTCCCAACTGGAGACTTGGCTTTTCATTCCTGGCCGCAAGGTGAATGTAAAGAAAGTTGTGTGTAGTGAGTAAGCATGAGGAAAAGATAAAGCCCAGTTGAAGAGGATTAAAATTAACCAAGTATATTCAAGAACAATCAAAGAAAGTGGAATAAAGGCCACCCCCTTACCAGGACTTGTTGCTTGTGGGGAAACAGTGGTCTCTATATAGAGATCCACCAGGCCCCTGCTATTGGGTCAGGGCTAAAGCTCTATATTTAGCAGGGAGCGTGAGCTTTGCTGACTGCAGTTATAGGTTTGGCTCGGCCACACAGAGAAAGGGTCCCACTTCACAGCTGCTGGCAGGGAACTTCTATTTAAGGTGTGGCTGCTTTAGAAACCATTTAAATTGTAGATCTTAAACACCTTTTGATTTGATGCACATGAAATGTATGTAGCAGATTTTAAACTGAGGGTCCAGTTGGGCTTTAGCACCTCCCGGCCCTTTAAGGTGTTTCAGATGCCAAAGGGGGAGTGTTATGATCATTTCACTACCGTGATTGGCTGTCACAGCGGTCACATGATTGGAAAGCTCCCAATCTCAGAGCTTTCCGTTAGCTGCCAGTAACTCTCGGCACAGCTGTGTTTGCAGTTTGGTATGCAAATATGTGGCCAGTTGGTACCAAGCTCACCAGCCCAGAGGCTCCATATTTGCGTGCCATCTGCACTAAGACCCCGTTCACACTGGGGCGACCTGTCAGGTGACCTGGTCGCCTGCCATAGAGAAGCTGTGGACCAGTGTTAATTTCGTCGACTAAAACCGACTAAAACGTTTTCGTCGACTAACACAATTCAGATGACTAAAATACGACTAAAACTAAAATGGCATTTTAGTCTTAAGACTAAAATACGACTAAAACTAAAATGGCATTTTAGTCAAAAGACTATAACTAAAACTAAATCGAAATTTGCTGCCAAAGATTAACACTGGTGCATGCTCAAAGCATAAATAATAACATATTCGATTTTTCACTCCAGGACCAGCAGTAGTATATAATGAGTTTGGAAATTATAGAGAAATGCTTAAATAATGCATTACAAATTACAATTGAACTACACCCATTCCATTATAGATGACTAAAATGAGTTTTAGTCGACTAAAATGTAGGGCGTTTTAGTAGACTAAAATATACTGGAGTTTTTGTCGACTAAATACGACTAAAACTAAAACACTCGCAGAAGACTAAAATGGGACTAAAACTAAAATGCCATTTTAGTCCTAAGACTAAGACTAAAACTAAATTGAAATTTGCTGCCAAAATTAACACTGCTGTGGACCCGTTCTAATAGGAGCGACACAAGTCGCTCCGACTTAGAAAAAGGGTCCGGAGCTTCTTTGGGGCGACCTGGGAGCGACCTGCATTGACTTCAATGTTATGAAGTCCGTGCCTGCCGCTCCGAGGTTGCCCTCGGCATTGTGAGGTCGCCCCGGCAAGTCGGATCGCTCTAATGTGAACCGGCTCTAAGAGGTTAAAGTATAATTAAAGGCAACATTTTTTTTTCAGTTTTGAAAAGAGTTGGACTAGAACACCTGTCAAGTTTTATTGCTGTCTGTGTCCCTGTTCACCCTCTCTATTTGTCCTGTTTACCTTTATCTTTGAAAGAGAAAATCCCAAATTTTGGGTAATAGCAGGAAAATCTTCCAAAGGGGGGCACTAGTTATGGTGACCTGGAGGTCCCCAAGGAATTCCCTTAATTTGCAGAGATATCCTCAATTCCTATTTGGCTATGGGACAGGAAGTGAAGGGAAATCTCCTCAATGGGACACAGATAGTGAAAAAATAAATCTGACAGGTTATTACCCTCCCTTACTCTATCGGAAAAAAAAAAAAAAAATTATTTTGCCTATAGTTCAACTTTAATTTATAAGCCGGTGGATTACAGGGTAGAGAAGTGACGGGAGGTCCGTGGGAGGAGCGCAGTGGGAGATGGGCAGTGTTGTAAGCTTTGGTTTTGTAGCAGCATTTAGAGCACTGTTTCTAATGATTAGAGCAGTGGTTGGCTGCACGTTCAGCAGGAAAACCGACGTATATACCTTTTGCAGACCTGTTTGGGGATGTTGGCGTAACCCCACTTTTGTTTTGCGAGAAAGAAAAAAACATTCCCCTCTGACTGATGTACATTGCAAGGATTTTATTAAAAACTTTTTTGCAGATTCCTACCAGTTTCTGCTCTGAAGAAATAGTTTCTTGATTTATGTCAGTGCAGTGTGATTTCGAATGGGAGTGACTTTTTCATTATTAATATTCAGCTGATGCACTTTTAGAGTCCATTCACACTGCCGCTACTTGTGTGCCCTCAAGTCGCCCCAAGTCGCTTGACATAACAAAAGCAATGTTAATCAATGAGTGCCGTCTTGGCACTACTGAAGTCGCTCCGACTTCTGAAAAGGGTCCTGTACTACGCGACTTGTGATCCGACCTGTCCCATATACTTCTATGGGAGTCGCCTCCTTATCTTATTTGAAGCGACTTGTGATCCGACTTTCCATTAAAATGGTCCTGAACAAGAAAAAAAGCATTTTTTCTTATTTTTAGTAGCACAGGCATATGGCTTCTCTCCACCTGGGCGTTTTTTGTTGCAGGCATTTATCGGGCATTTTAACAAACAAAATTGCATTTTTTGTTTCTTGCAGAGGATGTAAGATTTTAAACTGGGGGTCCAGTTGATAAAATCTGTCTTACTGCAGACTTCTGGGAAAATCAGTGAACCAATCACACAAGCGGGAAATAATGTTTCTGGGGAAAATCTGTCCACATTCTGTGTACAGAGTGCTTCTGGGTTGCTTTATTAAATTTTACAGAAAATGTTGTTCAGTGAAAAGGAAATGCAATTTTTAATAACAAATAGAATACGGCTTGTGTAGCAATTGTATATGCTGTATTTTTTATTTAACTTGCAATATTTTGTTCCCACAAAAGTAGTTGCCCTTTAAGTATTGTTGCAGGGAGGATGCTGGGAAGAGATTTGCTGGTATTGCTAGTTTTACATCCTGAGACATTTGCTTATTTTAGAGGCTTTCTCCAGACTGCAGTTTATTTTGTACAGCTGCTGGGATGTTGCCTCACTGTGTATCAGTAGTAATAAGTCTGCTGCAGTAGCTTCAATACTACTCACAGGCTTACTGGATTGACTTACAAGTATTCGCCACTTATCCAAGAAAATAACTCTCAGGGTTCTTTCACAAACTTGGAAGCGTCAGGCAATAATGAAGTTGTATATTAAATCTTGTTGAGGCAGTTAGCTGGGAGTGGGATGCTTTCATGCTTTAAATGGACACAGTTGTTCTTTACTTCTTTGTAACCAACCGCAACTTATTTATTTTTTCCATACGGAGAACCCAAAGTGGTAGTTACACATTTACGGTGTGCCATGCCGCATTTTCTTGCCAGGAGATTGATGTCTTGGCTTCATCTCTATTTGTTGCACAAAATTAGTCATAGGGTACTGAAGGCCTGGATTTTCCACATGAAGATTTTCTCTGGTTGAAAACATTTTTCTGTAAATAAGGTGCTTTTTTTTTTTTTTGGATATTCTTTTATTGGGCATCCATGTTCTACTTATAACCAAATGCTGTGAAGGAGGAGTCTAGGAGGGAAAGGCACTTTGGTTCTTCTAGTGGTTGTTCTAGGTTGTTTTTGGAAGTGTCCGTCTAATATAGCGCTTGAGCTGGCTATGTAGTGGTATTGTTTAAAAACCATAATCTAGTTTCTACCCTCAGATCCCCTCTTCCCCAATTTGCCACCTCCTTTGGACAGTGGGTGGGAGATCTTCTCCCCGCACCTGCTGTCACAACTTAACCACTTGCCGACCGCCGCAAGTACATATACTGTGGCGGTCAGCCCCTCCCAGGCAAAGTGACGTACCGGTACGTCACCAGCCTGTCAGGCTCCGGGAAGCGCGCGCCGCCGGAGGCGCGCTCCCGCGCGTGTGAGCGGCGGACCCGATGTCCACCGCTCACTCACGATCGTCCGTGACAGCGGGAGAAAGGCAGACAGTGTAAACAAGCCACCTGTCATTCTCCCCTGTGTAGGAACAGTGATCATATGGTTCTACTATGTAGGACTGTTGATCATTGTTCCTACACCTCAAGCCACAGCCAATCACAGTTAGAATCACGCCCCTAGGGACACACACAGCCCCTCCCTCTCAAAAGTTAACCCCTTCACTACCAGTATCATTTTACAGTAACGGTGCATATGTATAGCACTGATTACTGTAGTAATGTCACTGGTAACCCCAAAAATGTAAGTCAAGGGTCCGATCTGTCCGCCCCAATGTCGCAGTCCCGCAAAAAAAATCGCAGATCGCCGCCATTACGCGTTAAAAAAAAAAAAAAAAAAAATGACAAACGTTCCCTTTGTTAGTAAACGCCATAACCTTTGCGCAAACCAATCAAAATACGCTTTTTGCGATTTTTTTATTTTTTTTTTTTTTTTTTAACCAAACATATGTAGCATAAAACAAATTGGCCGAAAATGTTAAAAAAAACTTTGATTTTTACTTTTTTTTTTGGAAATTTCATATAAAAAAAAAATGTGAAAAATATTGTTATTTTTGCAAAATTGACGCTCTTTTTTTTGTTTATAGCGCATGATCAAAAAATCGCACAGGTGATCAAATACCACCAAAAAAAAGCTCTGTTTGTGGGGAAAAAGAAGTCAAATTCATTTGGGTACAGCGTCGCACGACCACGCAATTGTCCCGCAGTGCCGAATCGCAAAATACCCCCTGGTCAGGAAGGGGGTAAAATCTTCCGGGGCTTAAGTGGTTAAAAACAGTGCAGCCATGCTGGGACCTCCACCCACATGAGCACATCATTCATTCGCAGAGTTCTTTGAATGAACTACAAGTACTATCATCCACCATGGCCGATTGCTTTTAGTTTCCAATGAAGTGCGAGAGCACAGGTGAGTGTCCTCATAGTTCATTGATTCCTATATAATAAAGAGCTGTGAAAACTGTTGGCATTTTATAAATCCTGTATTACCATTCTAATAAAACAATTCTTCCTGAAATTCAGTAGCTGTCTGTCGGAGGTACGGACAGACCGTATACTGAGAGCCTGGCACTGCACCCGTGATCTGCTCATTGACAGTGCAATGCTTTACAGGCTCCAGTGTAAAAAAAAAAAAAAAAATTGCACATTTTTTTTTTTTTCATCTGAAAAAAGATGTGCATTTATTTTTATTAAAGGTGAATTTATCCTTAAGATGTTAAAATAAATAAATTACAATTTTTCCTGTTCACATTGAACCAGTTTTTATTTTTTTTTTCCGTAAATCTAGAGAGCAGTAAAACGGTTAGGATACGGGTGACGGGAAGCATTTCCATTTAAACAGGAAAACTACAATAAATCTGGAGCGGAGCGTTTCTTTTAAACAGGGCAGAAGAACCTTTTTAGCAGCTTTCACATGTAAACCATCCTTCACCTGTATCGAGATTGGCAAACAAGCCTCATTCTCCTTGATGTCAATTTAAAGCCTTAATCTAGATGTTGGTTACCTTTTCACTGAAAACCTTTCGACAAAGGTCAGACTGCTGGCTAAATGAATTCACGTTCCAGTAGAGGTATTGATCCGGGAAGACTTTGGTGTTTGTGTAATACTCAATTACAAGTTGTCAGTGATACTGGGATTTGCATTATGTGGAGAGCTGCAGGAAATATCTTTAAAGTGATATTCCATCCTAAATACCTTCCTAAAGTTTGGGATAGTTTTGAAGGCTTCCTTTTAACCCAGTCGTTAAACGCAAACATTTTTTTTTCCTTTAGGGGCGCCATGATAATGTTCGTTGGTGCTTTCTCATGCTATGTATTTTGATTGGCCCCCCAACACAGTGTCTGTGCACTTGCATTGCAACGTAATATGCAACTATGCATCCGCATTATTTTCAGTGTGCTCCAGAAATTGCGACACGCACAATTTTTGGTCTATGCATTACCCCAACACTAGTTGAGTGCTCATTTAATGCACCATAACGCACCAGGCTGGTGTCATTGGGCTCTTTAGCATTCTGTAACCAAGCGCTGGGATAAAAAAAAATGAAGATCTGATACTGTAGTTGGGTAAAATGGCATAGTATTACTATGTACTATACTGCACTAGAAAAAGGAAAAAAAATGTACAGGCGGTCCCCGGGTTACAAGATGGGGTCTGTAGGTATAAAATATCCCCTCTTGCATATAGCAAGGAAGCCGCCTATGGGGATACCTGTACTGTGGATAATCATGTGGTTGAAAGTAGATGAAATATATTCTCTAAATTTCACGGGTATCTCCACATCTAGGAGAATCCCAATCCATCACACAGTACGGGTATCACCATAGGCTGCTTCCTCTTGATATAGGGGATATAGACAATTTGGGCTATGTGGGACTTTAAGTGAGACACCAGCAGGTATGCCCAGCATCTCCATCCCTGTATCGGAAAAAACAAATTGAAAAGGATTGAGAGGTGCATGGAAGCCAGTCAGCCCCCAGTCTGATGTACTCACCCTCCAGTCTGCCACCAACCAAGTAGACCTGTCTCATGATATAAATAAAGAACAGGGTGTAATGTGAGAATTACCTACCCCGTGAGAAAAACCTACCCTCGTCACTTCTGGCCAGGAACTGCGGAGCAGCGCAGCAGTGCGCATGCTCCCAGCCCCGGGTACGTAATGTATCAGCTGAGGAGCAGACTAGTGCGCATGCGCACAATTATGAAATTATTACTGTGTTACGTGAAAAAAACCTACCCACGCGGCGGTTACATAAAACATCTCGGCTGCAATACGAGTCATCTCCGCTCCTATCCATGTGACTTCCCTCAACTCGGCTAGTAAATATAAAAGCGGCTGGCGGCTCCTTGATTTATCTTTTCATACACCCGCCGCCGCTTTTATATTTACTAGCCGAGATGAGGGAAGTGACAGGGATAGGAGTGGAGATCACTCGTATTGCAGCACAGCTGTTTTAATGTAAACGCCGCATTACACACAGTGCCGTGCAACCGGAAGTGACGAGGGGTAGGTTTTTCTCACGGGTAGGTAATTCTCACGGAACACAGGGGTTTAGTTGACACGCATTTGCAAACGCATGTGTAAGCTGCAGAGCGGCACCCTGTTTTATCTGCAGTCCTAACACTTTGAATCCATCACACAGTACGGGTATCGCCATAGGCTGCTGCTTCTTGATATAGGGGAGAGCCTGTTATATGTAAGAAGAGATATTGTATTCATTTTTGTATTGAGTTTATATAATCTTTTAACTAGGTTTCAAAAAAATTAATTTTTTTTTATATAAACACTTGAGTCCATTTCTCCTGGGGTTTGAGTGGCTTCTTACAAAGTCCAATTTTTCCTTTCTTTACCGATTTAGTTCACTTTGTAAAAAAAAAAAACACAACTTTTTTTAGTGAGCCTGCAAAGCATTGCACCCACGATCAGGAGATTGCGGGGGCAATGCAAGGCTCTTGCAGACTGTCTGTGTAAGCTGTCTGCTCGTACCGTGTATGAAGCCCTCGTTTACATTGGCGGCGGGTTCAGCTGGACACAATTTTAAACCCGCATTTCATTGTGAGTTCGGGGGTGATTTGAAAGACATCTCTGCAGGTTCATGCAGAAATGTCTATTGAAATCGCCCCCGAAGTTGCCAAAAGTAGTGCAGGAACTACTTTTGGAAATCGGTGCGGCGCTGCAGCTCACCAATTTAGTTGTTGCCGGCAATGGCAGCAATTTTGAATGCGATTTTACATGTCAAATCGCCTAGATGTCAACGGTGGGGGGCCACTGCATCTGTAACATGTTACTCCCTGAATATGGATATAGCATGTTACGAGGTGAACTTATGCATTTAAGTCCCTGTATACGTAGGCTTTTTTGTTTTTTCTTGATAAGAATATTTGAATAATTAAATGTCCACAGCCTAATCAAAGGTTACCTTTAATGCCCTGACTGGACTTCCCTTTTAATGGCTGCCTTCCCATTTTTTTAGGCAGGTGTGCTTTTAACATATAATTTGGAAGGCTGTCCTAGAAGCTAATATTCTCATCTTGCTGTCATTTTGCTCACGGACTTAAAATCTAATAGTCCCAGCCTTTATTCTCTCCGCTGATACCTGTAAATAAAAGCTTGAGGATTAGCCTTGCCTCCAGTTTCAGAAAATATCCCGTAGAGAGAAAAATCCATTGTTGTTTTGTGTTGCGTTTCCAGAGTCAGACCTGCTTAAATGTCATCTTAGTGTCCATAAAAGAATCCCACCTCCCACAGCACAGCCTTCTCACGGCACGATGCCTGGCAGGTGGAGGTGCCGACTGGGGTCACTGTGGCTTGTTTAGTGCGTTTCGAAGCTCTCCTGCACCAGCTAATTGCTTGTTTCAAAAGCAGTGTTGTCCTTGAAGCAGCTGTAGTGATTTCTGGTTAGGAGAAAATTGAGCAGCGGATAGATAATAGTAGTGATTTAGTGTTTGACTCGTACAGAATTGGATTGATCAGCTCAGATTAAAAAATGCGGAATAACATTTGCCTACGGCTTTAGCAACAAACAGAGCTTTCTTTATTTAAAACTTTCAGCAGTATTTCAACTTAATTGAAACTGCAGGCATTTGACACATGTCAAAAAAGCCCTCTGTGTCCTTTATTAGGCCGGCCATACACGGTTCAAATCCCGGCCTGTTCAGCAGGAACCGGCTGAGATTTGATCCGTCAACCAGGCTGATTAATTGGTCATTTTCTGTACTACTAGCCTGCCAGATTTGTTTGTGATTATCACAAGTGGCTGCTATAGCGCAAACGATAATCACGGTCTTCTCCCGGCTGGGACGGCTGCCCCTCCCCACCGGGAGAAGAAAATCACTGTTCCCCTTTCAGCACTGCCTGTGTTGATGGGGGGGGGGGGGATCGTGTGAATTTCCTGCAACTCATGGTTGCAGGAAAAATTTGCACAGTGTTTGGCCTGCCTAATACCTTCAGCACCAGAATGAGGGCTTGGTATAGGAATGTTTGTTAGAATCTGCAGATACAACTGCAAAAATATTGTGTGTATGTATGTATGTATAATATATATATATATATATATATATATTGTATGTATGTATATATATATATATATATATATTGTATGTATGTATATATACACGTGTGTGTGTGTGTGTGTGTGTGTGTGTGTATATATATATATATATATATACACACACACACACGGCCTATCCTGTACAGCGGGGGTAGACAAATGGTGGCCTTAGAGCGGCTGCACGACTGCAAGTCCCAAGAGGCAGAGGGCATGATGGGACTTGTAGTTATCCAGCAGCTGAAGGGCCAAAGTTTGCCTACCCCAGTTGAATACAGTTATGCAGGGACGTGCTGGTCACTTTAGAGGTGATCATTGTAATTGTAGTGCAGCATGCACGACTAAAATCTACCTGTTCTGAATGCATTTTATAACACTTTGCAGATCACATGCAAATTCATGCATTGGGTATTGCATCCCAGTATTTACCAGGCCGCCTCCCCAGAGGAACCCACCAGCAGTTTTTTGTGCTTAAACAAATAAAAAAACCTACCTTGGCCTGCCCTCGACTACCTTGGCCTGCCCTCGACTACCTTGGCCTGCCCTCGACTACCTTGGCCTGCCCTCGAATACCTGAATAAAGCTTCATGTACACGGGACGTTTTGAGAAGCTCTCCTGAACGCTGGAAATTGACAGCTAGTAACCGACTGTTAAAAATGTCCGTTTTGCTGCGTTTACATGCCGCATTTAGAGGCGTTTGCGTTTTAGAAGCGTTATTGCATTGTAAAATGGTCAGAAATTAATCCTCTTTGAAAATGAGGGCTATACCTATAAACGAAATAAGTTATCGTGTTTAGACGCACTTGTACGCTGTTGCAAGCATTTGGTGTTTCAAATGCCAATAAACTGCATGCATTTTTTTACTTAAGAGGCATATTTTTTTTTTTTTTTTTTAACAACTTGGTGTACATGGACAGATAAGATGACATAAAGGAGAGTTCAGGGGCTGCTGAAAAAAACGGCCAACCGCTCCTAAACGTGCATTTATCAGCAACAGTGTACATGAGGCCTTAGGATTTTGTGTATAGTGTTTCTTTTCTCCTGTGTTTGAGGCATGTTTTACAGGGAATTAGGTGACCAGGCATTGTTGCAGCTCTCAGTAGAGCACTTTGCCTGCCAGCACCTGTAAAATGCCATTGTTCCTGCCATCCCTGCTAATGGATACACCAGCCAACGGAGACGTTTTATTTTCCAAACAATGCTCAGGTAGTGGTTTATTTCAATTACTCCAGAGGATAGCATTCGAACAGCTGTTGGCAGATGCAAGCACAGCATTTTCCCCCCCCCCCCCCACATCTTTGTATCTTTCTTTCTGATATAATGCTTTGGGCGCTAATAAATTTTTCAGAAACGCCTAGCCGCTAATGTAGATTGCAATCTGATCATCTCTGGTGCCTAAGTAGTAGAATGTTCTTAGAGTGAACTATGTTCTGGAACCTTAAAAATTCGCTCCATATTGTAGATGTTACCTCTAACTGAACGGCCTTTAGTTGGATAAAACACTTTCAATCTGAAACTTTATTCATCCTTCGTACCTTCCTTTTCATCCTCCAGCGATGGCTGCCTGACGTTTCTAAGGGCGGGTTCCTTGATGGTGGACCGTGTTTGTGCAATGGGTCTGAATGGTTGCTTGTAGGTTGATTGGCAGAGCATGTGACCGCGCAGTCACTTTATACCAGGAAGTGTTTGCACAGGGATATCATGGCAGGATTTTTTTTTCTCCAAAAATGTTTGACATAGAAAAGAAAATAACTGCTATGATTACATATGTTGAGTAAGAAGATCCACAGTATACAGAACTATAAAGTAATATATGTGAATATGGAAAATTTAAACTGTACTTTTATATTGGAAAATTAAAGAATCACATAAAATCTTGGTTTTAATAAGAGACATATGGAATAAAAATGTATGATCGATTCTATCATTATTAATATAGAGGAATAGAGTAATTTTCAAGCTGTAACCGTCATTCTACCATTGTGGTGTAGATATGATTCGAGGATAAGTGGAAGGGAATTGGTTGGGCAGGATTGGTTTTAATGGAAGCTGCAGACTTGGATCTGAAAGTGATATTTGAAATCACTATAACCTGTTATAACTTTTAGGAGATTTTGTGTACATAAGGCAGAAGAGACAAAAATGTATATAATTGTGATAAGACAACCAACTTCCTTTGTAACACTCATTGCTATGTGACAGTTGGGCAATTGGCTATATACAGATGTGCTGTATGAACTTTGTGCTCTATGCAGCGGCCCAGACTGGCAGGTTTTTGTGGCAGCCTAAGGGCTCGT